>NC_066620.1:140710607-141380607 GCF_025201925.1 Gopherus flavomarginatus | reverse complement strand
CCAGGAGTGACAACAATAATAATAGTTAATACTAATTTCTATTATATAAAGTATTCAGAGTAGACACCATGTTTACTTCTGTGATTGTGGTGCATATAGCCCATTGTGGATCCTATTGAAAACAAATATGAATAATATTTAGCATCCAATATCAAGATATCTGGACAGTGATCTATAGATGTGAGAAGTGGCTTTCTTCTTTCAAATTCACTGACTGGCACAACTCACAGACCGTGCAAAATACTGATTGAAAGAATAGTTTGTTTTCTTCACAAGGAATTCACATGAGCTTAATTTTCCTTAGCATGCCCCAGATATCGTGAAACTGCTCTATAGCAGTTGGAGCTTCCTTTTTATGCCTAGATTCAATTTTCTTCTTTTGCAGGCAAATAATTTGATTTTATCACGGTTACTGTGAACTAAGAACAATAAGTCTTAAATCAGCACTAAGGAGGTGTAAAAGGGCAATACGAAAAACATATGGACACTAACAGTCAAACACTAACCTGCAGAAACATAGCAACATGCAGAATAATCACAGCAGGCACGTGGAGCTTATTGATTACACTGTGTTATGCTTGCCATCAGGTAGTGTAAAATATCTAATTTGTGTTTGCTGTAGCTATAACAGTAACTGTTATTTTTCTCAAACTGATCAGAGAAACAATTAACTAATCCTGACACAGGCCAAGATTCTGCTATGCGGTTTTACCTGAGTGGGAGTGTCCAGCCACATGGGTCCAATTTCAGGGTCAGGGCCATAAAATTTCCAGATTACATCAAAGAAATCAATGTTGATTAATTCTGGTGTAAGTAAATTTGATCTAAGTAAATTGTGGGGGTTGGGAGGTTTTGTCTGTTTGTTGTTTGTTTGTGAGTTTATTTGTTTGTTTTAGGGGGATTGAAGTGTTGTAGATTGTGGACCTAAGAGAACACTGTAGTAGTTATTACAAGTAGTTTCATAATATACTGCTTTAAATTTTGGTTATATGAGAAAAGTATTCATTTGCCTACAAAGTGACTGACTGATATTTTTATAGTGTTTGTTAACACCAGAATAAACCAATTATGTTCAAATATACCTAAAACAACAATATTAACATTAGAGTTTATGGTACATCAACTACATATACAATAAAACCAATTCACTTCAGCATCTAATTTTCTGGAAGGTGATTTTCACTATATTATTATTTTCACTTATTTTTTGTATTATCTTAGCATCTAGAAGCTCTGGTCATGGATCAGGACCCCATTGTGCTAGGGCTGTATAAACAGAACAGAAAGACACTCCCTGCCCCCAAAAGTTTACAATCTATCTATAAGACAAAACACAATATGCTGGGACATGTTATGGTACCTCATTGAGTTAAAAACATAGAATGCTACATGGTAGACGTTATACTCAGAAGAAAAATGAAGTAAATAAAATAAAAAATCCCACCAGGAACTATATATATAGAGGCATGCGTCTGACAAAGTGGGCATTCACCCATGAAAGCTTGTGTTCCAATACATCTGTTAGTCTTTAAGGTGCCACAGGACTCTTTGTTGATTTTTATAGAGAGAGGGGGGGCTTATATATGAAATCAAATGTGTTATATGCAGATATTAAGCAGGAAAACTTTTGCAAGGTACTAACAAAATTAAGGGGCCTTATTTTGACCCAAGCTATGTCTCTTTACATCAATTGAGTGGCAGAACATGGCCACAAAGCTACCTTCAGCAGGGACCTGAGGATTCCCCCAGCATAACTGGCTATACCCCAGGTCTTCTTAGTGGGTGTGGACGTGCTAGATCCTTTCTAAAGAGTGCTGCTCTCCAGAGGTCTGAGACCTGCGAAACCTTGGGAGCCATTAAAAGCCAGTGGCAATTACAACAATCTTGGCAGCCCTGGGGATTAAGGGAGAACAAAAGTAAACCTTTTGTGCTCTCTTTCTCCTCAGCTGCTTTGAACAGAGCTTGGCACAGCTGACTGTCCAGTCACTATATACAATTATGTGGCAGCATTGGAAGACAGCATTATAATACTGCAAAAAAAACCCTGTAAAGCAAATGGCATTATGCTGTGTCCGTAACTTGAGCCTCTCAAGAAGGCAGTAAATAATAATAGAGAATGCAGAAAAATAACAGCTGCAATAAAGAAAAATAAGTGTCTATCCTATAGAAAACAGCCCTTTATGAAGAAACGTGAGGCTATTACACATGCCATGTTGATTTGCTTATTCTTGTTTCATAGGTCGTGGCATAATTCTAGTTAAGAAATTAGGTGATACTCAAAGTCAAATGAGAGAATGTTCCCTCATATCTGTATTATTTTCTGGTCGTGTAGGACTTAATCCTTTGCCCTTCTATGGCCAAACTTCCATTATGTTTTAAGTAGATCAGACCCTACTCCCATTTCTCCAGGTTAGCACTCTGCTGTCTGATTGTCCATTACACAATACTGCACAGGTAATGTTTCCATTATAACTGGTTCACAGTCATCAGTGCTTGTGTTAACACATGGTTCTGCTCTGAAAAGGGATTCTGTAAAAATGGCATTGTAGTCGTCTATATTTATTGTCTTTCAATAACTCCCAGATCCTGGAACTGTTCTCAGTTATGCTAAGGCTCTTGAATGCTGCCTTAGCAGTTAAAAAGGATGCTTTAAAAGGATGGAAACAGCCCCTTGAGAATAGCCTCTGCAAAGGGCCCTTTGTGATGTTATCTGATTAAAATAGGACCATATATATCATTGTTGCTACCGCTGTTAAACAATTGCAACAAATCTTGTACAAAGTATATCATGTAAGGTGTCAATGGAAAAGTTATGATTTGTTGAACATGATTATCCTGTTTGTATGCATGGGTCATTTTAGTATCTGAAGCTATGAATATTGACTATGTACCTGTATTTCAAATGTGTTTGCTCCTGTGGTAACATCCACAAGGTAGTTTACATCCAGTCTAGCCAGCATGTTGTGAATGAACTATTCAAATTGAAAGCCCATCAACGAACTCTATTGGCCATGGAAGAAGCTTATCCCCACCTGATGAACTTGCTTGTGGATGTTCTAGCTAGAATATGGGTAATGGCCCTATTGTGACTCACTGAAGCATGTGAGGGCATGTGACCAGCTCATGTGACACTAGACTACTCCATCAAGTGCCTGTACTTTTTCACAAACTGTGCTGACTGCTGAGGGCTTTGCTTGGAACAATAAGTTTCCCTCCACATGGCAGAAGCTATAAGAGGCCCTGCAAACATCTCCATTTTGCCTCTTTCCTGCTCTGATCTCTGGACTATGGAATTATAATAATAGGAGCATTCTAACCAAAGGACTGAGGACCTTCCAATCATTTGGAAGCAACCAGCGACTTAACAAGCCAGCAGTTTATACCATCACTGCTTCAAACCTGATTCAAGAATGCTGCAATTATTGTATTTGATTCCTTTAACCAATTTTAACTCTTACCTCTTTCTTTTTTCTTATAAATAAACCTGTAAATATTAGATACTAAAGGATTGGCAACAGTGTGATTATTCATTAAGATCTGAGTTATATTAACCTGGCTATGTGGCTGGTCTTTTGGGATCAGAAGAACCCTTTCATTGATTAAATTGGTTTTATATAACCACTCTTCATTAAGTCAAGTGTCTGGGTGTTGAAACAAGGACTGGAATACCTAAGAAGGCTGCATTTCTGAAATTTACTTTTGTTGCTGGTTTGTTATATCATAGAAGAATAACCACCAGTTTGGGAGGGGGAGTGTCTGTCCTATTTCCCACTAGTTTGTCCTGAATTTGGTATTCTTGGTTGTGACCCACTGAGGCACGTTGACACCCTTCCTGGCTGATGTAAAGCTGGTGTAAGAATTCTATATTGGCCCTGTTCCCAGCCCCTCACATAGTAGGTGGGGCTTGGAACACATCAAGAGTGTGTCTGAACTATATTATTACTTCAGGTTTTCTCTGCTTTCAGGGACCCATAAGGGCCTTGTTGATGCAACATCATGACAAAAATAATCTCATCACAATATCTGGACATTTCTCTGTGATTATTTCAGAAGTCAAACATACAGTTATGTTCATAAATATAAATAAATAGGATATTTACTAGGTAATTTACTCCTCATGCATGGAAAGTCAATTAGGGAAACTAAAAAGGGGAATGTTACAAAAGTCAAGACAGGAGATGATGAGAGTCTAAGTGAGAGATTTCATGGTGTGGGTGGGAAAAGAACAGATCTTAGAGAAGTGGAGGAAGAAGAAACATCAGGATTTGCTCACCTCTTAAACATGAGGGGAAAGGGGGAAAGAGGAGACAAATATGATCCCCAGGTTTCAGGGTTGAGTGACAGAGAACAAATAGCTTCCTATTGTCACTAAACAAAGGATGGAGACATTTTTTCTGCTTTGGTCATCATCATCATCACTATTTATTATTTGTTTTGCGGTAGTGCCTAGAAACCCCAATCACGGAAGAAGGCCCCTTATGCTAGGTGCTATACAAACATATAAGAAGGCATGTTCCCACCTTGAAGCATTTGCAGCCTAAACAGATGGATAACTGACAAAGGTTGGGGAAAAGGGATACAACATCCAAGCACAATAATCAGGTTGATGATAGGCTCAAATCATGTTAGTTCCCTTTCCCCCCCATTTTAACTGTTGCACCTAACCCTAATTTCTAGGTAATTTTTATTAAAAAATTGAATTTATTCTGTCAACAATTATGCATCTTGCTACTGGTTAACTATTTAAAAAGAAAAGTACAAAATTCCTCCTCCCACATAAAGCCCTACCAAGATGCTGAAGTAAAACCTACTCAATAGTAATATCTTCTCAATCTCTTTTTTAGGATCAGTCTTCTAGCCACCTACTTTTCAACAATCAAACAGAAATTAGCACCATACTCATGATATCACTGGGGTATGCTCCCAGTTTGAAGTTGCAGCAGTTCTCTGAGTGTTTTTGACCTGCTGGGGTTTCCTGTCTTACATGGTTGCTCCTAGAAGAGGGATGGAGTAGCTACTGGGGTGTAGTCCTACCTCCAGGTTTTAGGCCAAGATGAGAGAATACTCAATCTGAATCACTCCCTCCCACAGCGCTGTTGCTCCTAGCTCCCCTTGTTCTTAATTTAATTAACTCATTGCATGATCATTTCTGACCTAGATTAAAGCAAAAGATCACATTATTTTAATATTATATTGGAATACATTAATGTTTTCTTCAGGTGTGTTTTTGTTGTTTCTGTGGGTTTTTATTACATTAGTGGTAGGTTGGACTGACTTTTTGGCCTCTGGGTGTGTAATAGAGTCCTTGGACCGTATTCATCACTGTGTTTTGCCAAATATATGTTGCCATGGCACCGCTGAAATTTATGGCATTACACCAATGTAAAACTGGAGCAATGCAGTGACCAATCTGACTCTTTATCTGAGGTTCAAAGCTGTATCTTATCCAGCTGGGAATGCAGACCCCATCTCCTCTATTTATACCTACTGTATGAAGCCACAATCATTGCTGGCATAACTTCATTGATGTCAGAGGAATTATAGCATGGATGGATCTGGCATAGTCTGTCCGAATGACAATGGCTGATATAGGGGGAGGTGTGATTAACCACTGCTTGCCTGATAATGAAGATCCTGGTCTGATTCTCTTCTTTCTTACAACAGTTTGTACAGCTGTAACTCAATTAACCTCCGTGGAATAACTTCTCATTCACACTGGTATAAATCAAAAGAAACTCAAGCTCCAGTCTCTATTGAATACTAGCAAAGGAGGCAATACATAATAATTTTAC
This sequence comes from Gopherus flavomarginatus, assembly GCF_025201925.1. Classification (NCBI taxonomy): domain Eukaryota; kingdom Metazoa; phylum Chordata; order Testudines; family Testudinidae; genus Gopherus; species Gopherus flavomarginatus. The sequence continues at coordinate 141,374,815 of NC_066620.1, read as the reverse complement.
TGAAACTTTGGCTTAGTATGACCCAATGTTCTTTCACAATGTCTATAGTTTAATTGTTAAGGATACTTGCTACTCTCCCAGTGACTATGGCTTCTGGAGAGCATTCTTTTTTTCTCTTTTCTAGTACATTACTACTTTTGCAGGTATGCAATTCCTGAGCAACATTTTAATCTTCATCAAGAGCTGACAGAAGACATAAGTAGACTAATAGAAAACACAGCTGACCACTTTCTAAAACAGTCAAAATCTTGGAAAAATTTGCTTTTTAGAAATCAACCATTTCACTGTTGTTTATAAATATGCAGCTTATTTACATTCAGGTCCCATTCATCCACACCCTATAGTGAAATTCTGTAAACGTGACTATGAGTAAATATCTAAGGCAGTGATTACCCGCCGTGGCATTTCCCATCAGCATTTTCACAAATTTCTTCAGAGCTGGTATAGTATTTGTTCAATTCTGCAATGACATTTGTTTTTTCTACCAGTTTAGGGTGGTTTTGCCACCATTTTAGAGCTGATCATCTTCAGTGCTAGATGTAATCTTGTGGTAGACCGAAATGTTCATGTCATTCTGGCCATTCACTTCTAAATGGATAACTGAATTATAGGTGTAATGCAATGACTTTACACAGAGGCATAATGCAGTAAACCATCAGTAAAACATTTGAATCAAGAACATGTAGTTTTTCCTTGTTAGAAGATTCCGTGATGTGTGAAGAGAACCCTCAGTTACCCCATTTGTTTGAGATTGTATGAACTTGATGAAACATATTTAAACAGATGCTTTCTGGACAATTGGTGAACTGATATATTGTAGTCCGCAATCAGTTATTAACCCATCAGGAATTATTACATGGCATGCAGGTTATTATATGCAATAGGTTAGAACATATATATGTATCACAGTACTCATAGAATTCAAAAGAATAAGAGTAGTAGAGATAATACTTTTAGGCTTAAACAGATATGTTTCCATTTGGACTGTGATTACTACAGAATTTCTCGCGACTTGTGTGTTTATTCCATATTATGGTAAGTTTTGTTTTATTTATTTTAATATAGACTATAACTTGATTGCTTATTTACATCAGTGTAAATCTTTTGTTGTTATACTGTCTTGTTCGTACAATTAATGTGAGATCACAATTGGATCGTAAATATTTTTATTCCTAAATCTTCTGAGAATTGATTCTCCTCACTACACCAAACCCTGAGTAGAAGGCTGATCCAAATTGGGTTCTTGAATTCCCTACACCCTTTTCTGGAGTTCAGACTTTTTCTGTTTACCCCAATACATTCCCACCCTTTGCAAAAGGTGACATTGTGGACACTTTTTGGGTCAAAATGATAAGTAAGCAACTATTTTATATGAGAGATGCACAGTAATGTTAATGTGTGAATTGGTTGATGTCAAACATCACTCTTCCTTCCCCTCGGAAATCGGGTAGGTCACCTCCACAAAGCACCAAACTCCAGTGAATATTGAGAATACTTCGGTCATTTCTGCTCCAATCTCCCCATATGATATGATGACATGCTGTTCAGTACACCCAAAACTGTAAGCCAGCTCTCTACCTCAGCAAAAGTGAGCTTTGCTGCAGATAAGGCTCTGTGTAAGCTCTCTGCCACACCAGCCTGTCTGTCTTATGAGCAAATTCCTCAAGACTTAACCTTGTTTGCAGGTAACTTACAGCACACTCCAGTTTACGAGTTCCCCAGAGACAACTCTTTGCAGTGTCCAGCCCTCTCCTGAAACACTCACAGACATTATTAAGTTCATTGCTTCTTTAATATACTGCAGACAATACATTGCAACTCATTAATTTAACTGCAGTTTGACAAATACTTATTTCAATCACAGCACTGTCTTGGTTTATATTAAAAGTAAAACTAGTTTATTAAACAAAAGTCATAGGTTTAAGTGATACCAAGTATAAGAAATAAAGATAGAAATGATTACACACAAACAAAAGTAAAAATATGCCTCTAAGACTAAAATCTTAGATTTAAATCTCTTGTTCATAGAAGTTTCTCACCAAGTCTCTTCCAGCATGGCTGCCCAAACTGGCTGGCCAGGACCCTTCACAGAACATAAAGTGCTCGGTTGCTTTGTCTCCTCAGGTGAAGAATAACTTAGGGGTTTGTTCTCCCTCTCTTTGTAGTCCAGTAAACCTGTGAAATGTATCTTCTGAAATGTGTCCCCAGATAGAATTCCTTTTCCCTGGTGGATGTGGATGCCATGCTGCCCGGTGTAGACTCTGTGCTGTCTTCTCCCGCACTGGTGACTTTTACAATGCAAATTATCTCTTCCTGTAACCTCCAGTATAAATGAATAGCCACCTGATTTGAGGTGTTGGCCTCTTTCCTTTATCTGGAGTAAACTTGTCGGAAGTGAACTATCCTTGACATGCCTGGTTTAAACACCTTTTAGTCTCATATTTCCAGCTCATCTGTGAAGTTCTGTGTGGGTTGATCATATATACATCATGCAAGAATGTTAATGATAAGTAAGTTATTGGTTTTCCAATGATATATTACATTCCATCTTTTGGGTAAATATCATGACAACAGTTTTCCTTCTGGCCTTGGGATGCTCTAAGGGTCACAGATAGTTCTTCCAGCTTGTAACCAAGGCAATGATGTTTCAGTGAGGTGCTATTCTGTGAGCACCCAGACACTATGGTAATAATGGGCACCTTAAAAATTTGTGTAAATAATAACTAATAAATAGAGTCAAATCATGACTTTAATTATCTTCCTCTCAGTCCTTACTTAAGCAAAATTCCCTTTGACTTAACTGAGAGTTTTGTCTGAGTAAAGACTGAATACATGCATAAAAACTGAATAAGGGCGTCAAGCTTTGGTCCATAATACGTAAGTCAGTTTATATGAAATCTATATGTTTTATACACCAGTATTCATGCTTTCTCAACTTTTAACACCTTGTGATAGCTATTTATATATTTGGCAGCTAAGGTGCTGCTGGTTCAGTAAAACACAACTATTCAAGATGGCACTTAAGCACTTACGCTAGTGCTTTCCTCAATCAGGCCCCAAATGAACACTGCATTTCTGTGAGCTCCCACAACTCTATTGAAGGTTTACAGGAATAGAAAAAGAAAATGAATAGTGTAGTTGTGTCTAGAAAAATTAGCAAGTCTAGTGGGAGAGCTAGACACAACAGAGCACATAAACCATGTTGACACATGGTAAGTATGCCTAAAGCATGCTTAATGAAGCTGGGGGAAAGTACCAAACATAAGAAGTTGATAAAAGTCACTTTGTATAGTGAAGATGTTGAAGTACTATCTAATCTGAATTGGGAGAGAACAATTCATAGTAGGTGGCTTTTATTTTTCCATTTCTGTTGATTCTTTTTGAAGTTGACTACATAAAAAGCAATGTATAGATTTTTGTGTTGATTATTGACACCTCTTTACAGTCACTCTTTATATTTTGTTTTAATAGGATGACAGATAACAAGAGCAATAGACCACCTGATAGCTTGCTGAGAGATATTTAAAGAGAGGAAGTGTGGGGATAATATTCTGACTGGATACTTGGCTTATCTGCACTGGATAAAATATGGCATCTGAAGAATAACAGTTATTAAGAAACTTTCAAAGCAGAGAACTGTGCTGGGTGGTACTGCCCAGGCTGGGTCGAGCAACACTTTCAAGCTGCCACCCTGATAGGCCTCTGGACTCAGCAGGCTGGGTCAAGCAGCACTTCCAAGCTGCTACCCTCCTATGCCACAGGTTCAGCACATCCCTATCCCCACTTTCATATTACAATTGTTCCAGTAGTAACCCACTGGATGAGTAAACCCCACAGGAATTTTGGGTGCTACAGGGATCTTTATCTTAGGTAAGAGGAAAGTTGCTGCAGAGCAAATGGGGAAGCCAACAACATGAGAGACACACATGCACACAGACAGACAGACAGAGGGAAGCAACCAGCTAAACCATAGAAGTTATTTATTGCCAGGTAATAACCATAGAAGGAGAGCCAAACAAACAAAACTGTTACAATATTAAATCTAGCTTAAATTTGATTACAAAAGTCAGGCTTAGAAAACTGTATCTGATCACACAAGCCAGGGTTACAAAGCTGTACTTAGAAAACCAGAGTGAGTGTGAGAGAGAGAGAGAGTTAGGTTCTCACCACTCTGTGAAGCTTGAACTGGTCAGGGTTCCCATATGGCAGTAGTAGCTGAGGGTCTGGAGTGCTGGAGACAGGCAGAGCCCCCAGCACAATCAATCAGGAGAAGATGAAGTCCCAATGGAACTGATGCAGATGTTGGATCCAGGCATCAGAACACTTATTTGAGCGTGGGTAGGGGGTTTTGTAGGGAAACTACAATGGTTCAAGGGAGAACACTAGACTTGTTTATGGGTAAACTGATGGCTCAAGGGAGTATACCAACGTTGTTTTGTTCAGGCTAGACAACAGGAACTGATCATTCCTGGCTGTGGGCAGTGTTCCTTCCAGGGAGCTCACAATGCAATTAGGCAGCTTCAGTATTTTGGATACCAATAAAGGATTTATTGCTAGATTTGGTCTACAACTACAACTACTGAGCTGGGGGTGTGCAGGTGTGGGTTCATTAGCATCTGGAGTAGAGATCCCCATCATGCAGTGCTTCCCTGCTTTTCTGGTCCCAGAGCTCAGTGTGGTTCTTGCCTTGGAATCTCTGTTCTCCATTCTGTATGCTAATGGAGATGCCTCCCTGTCCCATCTTCAATGCAAATAAGGCTAGGGGAGTTGCCTTAATCTGGTCACCCTTGTCTGGAGGGGTTTAGGTGTGTCTCCCACTACCTTTTCATTGCTTTTTGTAAGTCTTTCTTCTGATCAATTTTGGTTCAAGTGGAGGCTGGGGGGGTGTCCTTCATGAGTCAGACAGGCTCGATACAGCACCCTGGTCCCCCAAGAACACAGATCTGACAGGTAACACCCTCCCCTAGATGGACTTTTGCTCTGTTCCAGTACTGCATTTCCTATATTCATAAAATAACAATGATCTAGCCATCATATATTTGTTTTATACTAATAAGACTTTAGATTATTAAAACATACCTATTAGAACAAAGAATTCGACCGACCCAAGACTGAAGGTTAATCAGTTGTTTCAGTTTTGAATATATCTCCTAATAAGCTTGAAGGGAGCAAGTAACAGCACCATTTTATTTCTCTTAACTCTTTTGCACGTTGTCTAGTGATCGTAGTAAAAGCAAAGCACGTGTCATGTGTGTCCTACGTCATGTAATAAAAGCTATTTTTGTATTAAATTATATTTAATAAAACGTGAAGATCTATGCAGCCCCTGCAAATGAACGTGTGAGCGCCTATGTGAATTCTTGGAACATTTTTTTCTTGTCTCCTTTTCTTGGAAGGGTGAAATTGGTGATACAAATAACTCCGAGGGGGAGGGGACTTAAAATCCATATGCTAAAGTAGTAGTAGCCATCCTCTGATCCCGCTGCTTCAAGTTAGCTATTAGGAACGCTTTCCGTGCTTCTTTCTTTCTTTCTCCTCTGTGAATCAGCCTTGCACACCTTCACCTTGGCATTATAATTTGCTCCCCTGCAGTGCTGGAGATGCTCCCTATGTGGCCGATGTTTTTTAAAAGCACCCCACCCCTTTCTCACATAGCCCGCTGTGTCTCACACAGCGCAGACAGAAGTTAAGAGACACATTGGCACTGTACATTTCACGTATATTCAGACTCTTGCTCGCACGCTTTGTTCTCCAGCTCTCATGCTGGACCTGGCACGTCTGACTGAGGTCAGCAGCAGGAGGGAAGGTTGCTGCCTAACCCTTCCCTTCTCCTTTGGGGATCTGGCTTCTGAGGGGGATTTTGACAGGGAGGAGAGAAGGGTGAGTCCGCCTGCTGCTGGGACCCGGCTAGGACATTCCTGAGCTGCTGGCGCTGCAACAAGGGAATGTCGCTCGCAGGCTGCCAGCGTCGCCACTGACTACACACTCAGCTAGCTCCAGCCAGCTTTCCATTGCTCTGGCACTCGCCCCTCCAGCCAGCCATTTCTAGACACCCAGCCTGGTGACCGTCCACCCCTCTCCATCTGTCCCGGCCGGGATCCATCCCTCCTTGTCTGTACCCTCCTTTCCATTCACCCCAGTATCACTCCTCTAGCCACCCACCCCTCGCCCTCCAGGCAGCCCTCCGCAGAGCCGCAGCCCAGCCAGGATCTCCTCCTACCGTCGGCCGGCGCTTCCAGGACAGCGGCCGCAGCAGCTCGGAGGCGGTGCACCGGCTGGTGTCCAGCCCCCACGTCAGCGCTGCTCGACCAGCAACAGCAGCCGCACGCAAACCCAGAGCCTTTCGGCTGCGGAGCGCCTGGTCCAGCAGAAGGACCAGCTCGGCCACCAGCAGGCCGAGCCTGGCCAGGTAAAGGGGAAGGCGGGAGGGGTGGGGAGAGGCGTGGCTACAGCTGGCCTGCCAGCTGCTGCGACCGGCCGCCGAGCTCTCCGGCAGCAGAAGGCACCAGCTGCAGCTGACAAAGGGGGCTTGCGCTCCACTTCGTGGGAGGCTTGGGAGGGCTTCCGCTCAAAGCGGACTTCACCGCGCTCAGTCTAGGGCCCCAGTGAATATTAGGAAGTTCTCCCGCGCGTTACAGCGGATTGCTGGGGGGAGGAATCAGGCCTGTCCCTTTAAACTGAGAAAGAGTTCTCCTGAAGCTTCAGATACGGAGCTCTAGATCCCGGTGCTGCGTATAAAAAGGGGCAAATGATCGGAGTAGTTACATGTAGACACTTAAAGGTTAGAAAAGGATTGTTTCGCATCCGCGGCATGCCCAGAGAGACACCCCGGGTCCGATACACTTTTTACATCGAGGTTTGCTACGCAGGTTGTGCGCGTAGAGCTTAAAAATCTTGCTTCTTTCCTCATCTCCCGATCAAAGATCTGTAGAGATTGTGAAAAGCATCCTAGCAAAATCGAAGTGCGTTGTTCCCCGGGCTAAGAGCCATGAGTGAACGTTAAAGGGTGAAAAGGATAATGATTTAATTAGAAAGATTCTTTCTAATGCTTTTGTTGACTAATTATGTGTTTTTAGGGGGAGGTGAAACAAAATTAGCAGCTTGGGCTATTCCTGATGAACTCCTTGGGATTTCTTCATTTCCCTGAGGTCCGAAATAGATGTGTCAATATTTACCCTGACCTTTTATGTTTTAAATATTTTAAATCTACTTTCGAGAGACATAAAGTGAACTATTTTACATAACAGTGACTTAGCTTAAGATAAAGAAAGGGGTTAAAGGAGCTATTGCGACAATGTTTAGGTCGCATTCACACGGACATCTATATAATTACACAAATAAAACAGGAATTGCTTCACTATCCCATTAGGATTTCAAACACCCACAAGACGGGAGTATGAAGCCCCTAACTCTCCCCTTGACAGAGCTAATGAGAAGCGTACAGAAGGAAAAAAACAGCAGCAGGGTGCTTGCAGGATTTCCCTGACAGTCTGCAGAGTATATTTATAACAAGTAAAGAAAATGAAGGGCTGTTCTGTGAATCTTTGATACAGAAGGCAAGTAAACTGCCCTAACACAGTATCACGGTTTGTTATTGTTGACCGCTTGATTTAAACACTCCTCATTGGCGTATATATTTGAGATTTATTTTACACGTGTTACTATATGGACATTGATTTATGTTCCAGAAGTGCCTTAGTTTTGGAATGCATTACAGGCAATCGTGAAGCTCGTGTACAGCGTGCCACTGTATATGGAATAAAAGTGATCTCTTTAGTAGCCTTTAAAAATAAATGCATTACATTACAGTGGGTTACCGTGTTGGCTTTCATTTCTGATTTACAATTAGCAAGCTTTTATTATTATTTACTATTATGTATTAAGATTCTATACACGTGTTGGTTCGGTATGTATTAAGACATTAATCCAATCGATTTTGTATGAGCACAATGAGCTCGTTTCAATGCATTTTCTGTTTCTAATTTTTTTTAAAGCGTTGTGCGTGCGCACGTGTTTAGTTTGGAGAAGTAATTAAATACATGACGTCGTTTGGACAGGCGCTAACGGTGCCCCATCTTGCTGATGCTGTGGGCCCAATCTTGAAGTAATTAGCCCCGATCCTGCACTCACGGAAGTCAATGGCAAAACTCCCATTGTCTTTAATGGGAACAGAGTTGTGCAAAGGGGAGGAGGGAGGGTAAATGCATGTAAAAACATCTGAGCCAACTCCACATCCTCCATACCAAAAAGGTAACACACAAACCTGGTCTGAAAGGGATGTGCAACCGGGGCATTCCATCACCAGCCCTAGATGTGAGGATGGGGGTAAGGTGTCCAGAGATGTTTGCGAAAAAAAATACGTGTAGAAAGGCGTGTTGAGGTTTAGCTAGTAAGAGAGGCTTCTTTTTCAGTATCAAGTAAAAAAGGAATGTTCCCAGATACTTATGTACCTGGCAAAACCCAAGATCTTTCCTTTCCTTTCCCACTTACCAAATCTATTGCTTCAGGAACTCCTGGAGTTTGGGGGTGAGGGGGTAGTTCCTTCCCACCCACTGTTAATAAAGTTAATGAGGGCCACCAGAGCCAGTAACCGCAGTTTCATGGCCCCCTACTAAGGCTGGTAGATTAATGGGGTGCCTTCCACATCCAAGACCCCCTTCTGGGAACTTGACAGCTAGGTTCAATTGGCGCTAAAAGTAGCTCTAAACTGATGGAGTGTAAATCCACTATTTGGGAGACTATCCTGCAGACCTCCATCAGAAGTAGCTGTTGAGGCTTACCCCCGCGCCCATTGACGTCAGCAGAAGTTTAGTCATTGACTTGGGAGCAGGATGGATTTCCATTAGGGAGCTCCCTAGTTAAGTGAAGTAATGGCTGGATTCTCAAACGGGGCAGGTGGGGGGTGCAGTACGCCTGTCATGCAGAATTTCTTCGCTTGGCCCCAGACACATCTCCGTCCCGAACAGCCCCGGTTTCCTGCTCCCAGGTGTGTGTGACCTGAGTACGTCCTGCCACGTGAAGCAGGCATGAGTACTTGCTCACTGGGAGTGCCGCGTGAAGTCTGCCCTCCATATCAAACTCTAACAGCAGCTTCGAGGCAGCAGCAGCCTCCTGGGGCCTTCAGCGTGCTGGGATGTGAGACTGTTTGCAGAGCCACGTGGAAAGGTCCCGGCTGATGCTGCCACGGCTGGTCATCAAAGAAAGGACTTAGCAGAGCTAACGGTGCAATTGTGACCACGTTTCATGAGCAAATCGTTGCGAATAGGGATAGCTGACAAATGCCACCTTTCTCTGGGGGGTCTCTGAGGCTCTCCGCATGCTGGGCGCTATGCTGTAAAGTGGAAAGCCATCTGACAGGCTTTCGGGAGAGAGATGGGGGCAGGCCTTGAGTGTTTCACTGTTGCTCCTGCTGTACAGATGCGCTCCCTGAGTTGCTCTCTGTGTCCCAGCATCATACAGCGGGGTCCTAGTTTGGGGCTGCCATGGGGCCGGAGCAATGCGTGGGCATCTGAAGGCGGCCAAGGCAGTAAGCCAAGAATTCCTGAGCACAAGGAACAGCGATAAACGCCAGCTGATCATGCTCTGTGGCTGCGTGGCCAAGTACAGCGCAAAGGCGCAGGGACCCCGCTCCGCTCCGGGCTACTGCAGGCTCGCAGCATAGCTGGAGTCACAGGGAGCATGGGAAAGCTTGGCCCTGCCTTTGACACGTTGCAGGATCGAGAAATAAATGTTCCGTCTGCAGCCAGGATCACCAGCCCGCCTCCCAGCGGATGTCACAGGAAAGGAGAAGGGGGCAAGCGAAAAGCCTGGTTGTATGGGGAGCTGTCATGCGGGGCGGGCAGGAGTGTGTGAGGGGGAAGGAGTGGCGGTGGTGTTGGAAACTCTGGGTTTGAGAGCTCGGTGTGCGAGGGCGGGTGGGAGCTCCATTGGGTGTATTGTGGCGGGGGAGGGGGGTTGAGGATCCCCAACGTGTGTGGGGAACCAGTCAGGGGCTGGATGCCCTGGTTGATTGATTCTTCTTTTGCTTCTGGGTAAGAGACTCGGAGCAAGGAAGCAAACTGCAGGAGACCTAGCTCAAAGCCCTGCGGTGGCCTGAGAGATCTGGATCGAGGGCCGCTGCTGGAGCTCTGCGGAGCCGCGGACCTTAGGAAAAGGCAAAAGGCAATAACCCTACTCTACCGCCTGGCCTGCTGTAGCAGAACACACTAGCTTGCCACAGCCACTGGGGAGCACCACAGCAAGCCACATCGTCCTACTCCATTTGTCTGTCTGTATCCACCTGTTGTCCTTCTTACATAGAACTGTACATAGATTGTGAGCCATTTGGAACAGGGCGTGTCTGTTTGTTCCGTGTTTGTTCAGCACCTAGAGTAACCCACACACCTCCTGGGTGTGGTGTTCTGTGGTGGGGGGGAGGTTTCTGCTCTACAGCCTTAGCTAACAGGCAGCTGGCTTTTAGCTCAGGCAGTAGAGGCTCATGAGACAGCCCCCTCTCAAGGTTCGATCCCGCCCCTGGGGTCTGTCAGTGTTACACTAGTACAATGGGGTCAGTGGTCTTGGTCCATGACTCTGGCTCCTATGCACTACAGTAATACATACAAGGGTGCACCACACCCAGGCAGGACAGCAACAAAGTGCTCCACCCAGGACCATAGTATACCATGCCTGTGTGTCCCACCCACACAAAAACATGTCACAATGGTGCCACACCCACAGCAATACACCACAGAATGCCACAGTGTAAAATGCCCAGGAAAATATACCCTGTCACCACACAACAGTGCTTCTTCACACAGTACTATAGGGTGCAACACCACACTAGAACATGCCACAGGACAGTTGATACACCGCAGCTACAACACACACAGGACCACACAGAAAGCCACCCCTCCCATTTACAAAGGACAGTACAGTGCTTTGCACCATCCTAACTGCACCATCACCACTGGAGAGAAAGGGCCCACCCATCCCTCAGTATGTCACAGGCCACATACTGCACTACTGCTTTTCCCGTGCCTTTGGTATCAAAAGATTCATCAGTCCTTGAAAAGTCTATTAGCAGTGGCTGCCAAGGAAGCTGTGTCCAACCAGTTGCAGTCCATAAAGAAGCCCTATGATGGTGCCTTTGAGGGGAGGAAGAAAGCCGAGAGAGACATGGAAGCTTTTAGCCCTATAGAACTGAGTTTATAATTAAGAAAAGCAGTTGCAGTTGCATGGAATGCAAACTATACTCTGCATTGATCCTATCATGCACTGAAACAATACCCCGATTTGGGATCATTTTCATCCTGATATTAGTGGGACCCGAAGCCAGCCGTCCTGGCAACACAAAATGGCAGAGGAGAGAAAGGGAGTGGAGGGAGAGAGAGAAAATTGTTTATGAAGATTATTTCATCTGTTCAGCCATTCTGTCACATACGTTTTATTTCACAGTGTGCTGTGCAATCAGAGGAAACCATTCTATACCTACAGAGTGGAGTTCGAAAAGCTAGTATTGGTGTTAAATGTGAAATCCGTTGCTAGATCTTTATTTTATATGCATGCCTATTTATGTATTTAGTTAATTGAAGGATGTGGAGGCTGCCACTTCAGCTCTCATCTCCCTGGAGAAACAGATGGATAATCTGGAGGCTGAAATTGCATTCCTGCAAAGAGTGCACAGTGAGGTTAGATTTAGAGTTTGCTTTAAACATCACTTTTCAATTTTTCTGTTCTGGAAGCTTTGCAGAAGTATCGTATTATTTACCATGTACTGTGTGTGTGTTTCTGTCAGAACAGGAAAACGAAGATTTGATGAAACAGAGCTACAGTGCTTCAGCGTGTGTTGATGTCTCCTGTTCAATCCCAGACCTGGCTCCTGCTCTGAGGGACATTCAGATGGAGTCTGAAGGAATTGCAGCCGAGAACCTGCAGGTAAAATTATACTTCAGCGGATCTGCAAAATGAAATTATCTGTCAGCCTCTGCTGATAAAAAATCCTTGTTCATGGCAAACATGTTTAATATGTTTACTATACCATCTCTAGAAACAAACATCCATAATATAGACACATATCTTCATAAGAGAAATATTTCTCCTACTACACATTCCACAAAAGGCATAGAAAGGCATGGAGGGAGAGTCTACTTTCAATGGCTGTACATTGCAAGATTAATTTTAAAATTACAAGCAATTTTTGCTTATTTACTTACAGTTATCTATAGCCCTCCATAAAATAGTTGGCAATATTCCCATTACTTTATATATATTTATGTATTAACAAAATAACTGAAACATTTTTTCTTTCATAGCTGACTATAAACATTCATGTTTGCCATATTCTGTTTAATTTCCCCTCACGAAATAGACGAGTGGTACAAAACCAGATTTCTTGACTTTAATCAACCTTCCACAAAACATGCCGAGAATGTGAGACGTTTCAGGGAAGAAACAGGGAACTGCAAAAGAAGTGTAAGTGGATTTGAAAACCCCTTCCAGCTTATGTTGTGTCACTTCTAATGCAACCCTTTGTTCTGATTTCACTAAGTTAGGTAATGTGACAGTTGTCTGATACATTTTCCAGTAATGGTGGTCTTTTAGGCTATATGCAGGGAGGGAGGTGGACTGGAGTAGTGGTGTCTCTATATATGACCCCATGCCAAACCGGTAGAATGCATACACGAATAATATTTTATATAACTTCGGCTACTTATTAATTCCCACATCTGAAATCAATATGTTGGTCGGTTCAGATCATCTGAAAAAATGGCTGACGGGGTTAGAGGACAATTAGTTTGCAATAGAACATGTCTTGTTTGGAAGAAAGTGACACTTCTAAAGACAGACAGCTCCTTGGTGTGGAGTCTAGGTGCCATTCGGGGTAGATTTATTAAGCTGTGAAAAACACAGTGAAGTAGCAGTTGCTAGTGAAGTCCACACTTTAATTTCCAGCATAAGGACAAATACTAAGGTACGTGTCAGAGACTGGGGTGTTATTAAAAGTCATTGTCTTACATATTGATAGATCCCTTTGACAGGTCGGGTCAGGGTCCAAAGTCCAAACTTTCTCCCTAACTCACATTTAAAATGAATCAAGCTGCAAACCTCCAACACAATAATTTATTATTTCAAAGGATTTTCATTTCTGGGTCCCAGAGACTCTTGCACTTTATTTACCCCACATCCTCCCAGTAAAACTTTTGCAACAGACAAAAATGCAATACCAAATTTCAGGTCAATGCATTTTCTTTTGATTTCCACATATTTTGGCCAGATAGGAACATATTCAATTTCCCCGAGGCTTAGGTACATATATATTAAGTGTATGTTTGATACAAAGAGGGTGTGCCCAGTTCTAGCATAGAGTATGGGGATGCAGACATGCAGGATTCAGTGCAGCACAAACTATTCATACTGAGCAGGTATTTACATTGGCCTCAATCTCTTCGCTGCAGGTGAGATTCATTTTGCAGAGGATTTTTTTTCAGTGTGATGCAGCTTTATTAAATTTGAAATCTGTGGTGACAATGGAAATTTTTCTCATTTCTGTCCCAAATCATTTCAGTTCTTGGGATACTTGTGGAGGTAAAAGACAAGATTCCAAGGCTCAAAACCTGGCCCCATTAAGTCTATGGGAATTTTGCCTGTGACTTCAGTGAGGCCTGGATTTTATGGCAGGAGTGAACAGATCGGTGATTTCGGATTGCACTCCTCTGGTGCTACAGATTAAGGCCCTTAATACAGAAATGCAGCATTAGGGATTCAGATCAAGGAAATCCAAGAGAAATATACCGAAGTGACTGAAGGATTACAGGCAAACTACAATTCGTAGGTTTTAATTTAATTTAATTTTTCCCTCTTTGCAAATATTGAATTAAGCCAATAGGTAAATCAGGCCAATCTAAAATTATCCTGAATTTTAATTATTAGGAGCCACCTTGTGGATAGGCAGTCACTAGACTTAAAAACAAGTCCTCTGGCTGCCTTGTAGATCTTTGAAAAGCAGGAAACCTGGCACACCTTTCTCTGTCCTGACTTATCTTTGCTAGGCCTTTCTGCAGTTAAGAATTCTTTACACAGAAACCTTTGCAGAGCTCATTCCTGCATATTAACACCCTAGACGGGCTTTTGATTATTTGCTCTCTCTGGATACGATCGGACCAAAGATGTGTGTTGATCTTTTCAGGAGAAAACACAAACGCTGCAAGAGGAACTGAAAGCAATGAAGGAGAAAATCGCCCTCCATCTGTGTGACTAGCAAAATCTCCTGCACGTGAAAAAATGGCTTTGGACGTTGAGATCGCCACATATAAGTTATGATGCTGTTGAAGAAGCAGATTTATGCCAGATTCACACGCGATCCTCAGTCTCTCTTTTGTGCTTTCTTTAGCTTTCGGGGTCTCCTTCGTTCCATAGTCACTCTCAACGCTAGGGTGCTTTTTGTTTTTTTTAAGGAAGCTGATTGAAAGTGAGGACAGAAGAACTGGTGACCTCTTTGAGTGGGATACATCTCACAGGCAGGATGACAGGCCACGGGCAGGGCAGTACCATTGAAAGCATTGCCGAAGGTCAGGCTGTAGATACCACCCTCAGCAAACCTGTGCTTATCAGGGAAAGGAGTCATTTGCACTGGGATAGGGACCGATAGGAAAACATATGACAAAAATGCTAGGGAATAAAAAAACCCTTAAAATTCACAGGGATGGAGGAAATTGTGTGTAATTACTGGGACTCAAACTACTTCAGTATAATATTTTATCTCACAAGCCTAAGGAAGGTCTGGCCGAGGTACTGATGTAACCATGCCGCGAGAATAATCCATTGAGGTTTGCACTGTTTGTATTTAAAAGTATTTCTGACCCTGTATCTTCAGTTAACTTTGCACCACTACTAAGCGTTAGCACAGTCTAGGAGGTCGTGTCTGTGATTTGCACAAGGGTTATTGCTGCTTCATTAGTACCTTTGAATATTCATTATTTTTGCCCCACCGTTTTTCATTCATTACCAGTATTTTTCCCTTAAAACAGTTGAGACAGACAAAGCCTTAATCCAGGAAGGCACCCGAAAGAGGATTTTAAGGATTACTGGTGCTACTGCTGCTGAGAGCTAAAGAAGAATAGATCACGATGGTAATTTGCTTGGGATCAAAGAAATGAGAGTCACATGCCACACGCTTCAATCTGTCTAACTTTAGCGCCTTTAGTCAAACCGCATTTCCAAACGACGCCTGGTTTTTAAACCTGATTTGTCGCTTTTATTAAATTAAATAAAATTATGAGCATGTGTTTTTTGCCTGAGTTGGTCCCCTTTTCTTCTGCTCTGTTTAATGATTATCTAAAGCGAGGCATTGTGCATTATTTCACAAAGGTATTTGTTAGCCTTTAAAGGACCTGACAGTTGTTATAACATTTTGCATCTCTGAAACATTTACTAGTAACCTTTTTTCCAAGTAGTGTCATGTGGTAAAATCTAACCTAATGAGAAGTTTCCATCCCGAAAAATCTCTAACGTGACTGAAGATAAATGAATAGAAAACAGAGGAACATTTTAATTAATTAGATCTTACATAGATCACGCTTGAAGAAAATGTTTTACAAAAGAAGACCTGACTTTGCGGGAATAATTTTCATTCCCATCTAGTAAAAATTATTCGGCTCTAAACTAGAAGCCCGCATTAGCTTTTTGAGCAGGGTCCTATTTTTGTTGTTGTATGTTTTCTGATCTGTATCGCTACACAGACACACTCACACGTGTTACTTAAGAGAGAGAGAATGATTTTGACTCAGCTTTTTGCGATTTCATGGAAAGAATTGTTAAGAAACTCTCGACTTAACATCACACCGAACTTGAAACAAGTCTCTCAAACACAAAGCAGCCCCTAAATCAAAAGCTTCTTTTCAGCTCAATTTCTGAAAGGTTCACTCAGGGAGAATTACAGTTTATTCCAGAGAAAATAAACTGATCTAGTTTAAAAAATGCCTCCACACTTGCAGAAAGCCAGGGAGAATTAGAAGGGGTCACCACATCACACCAGCACTGTAGGTACCGTATAGTTATAATAATACACTTTCCACACAGACATACTTATTTGCGCCAAATCCCGGCAATTCGACAACAATTTCGAAGTTACATCTCAAGACTAGTCAGAGTACTGTATCCCTTTCTTATAAAGGCTATGTTCTGCGCAACACAAACTTGAATGTTGTACAGCAGTAAAGCCTATTTCCGTTTTGGCAGGCTATTTGTTTAGTGCTAACAGATCCAGTGATGAAAATGTACCTTTGTTTCTTTCTGAACATTGGACCTATGCATGCTCCCTTCTAATGATGGAAACAACTGCTGCTTTCCCCTGTCATCAGAACTAAGAAGATGTTATTGAATGACGGGGTGATTTTTTAATTTAACACCGGTAGTTATCATCAGAAGTTTTATAATGCGCCTGATTCTGGATTCCTCAACTGTCCAGACAACTTCCCTCCTCTTCCGCCTTTTGGATACTGAGGTCCATGAGGAGCTCAAAGATGTATCGTTTTGTCTTAACTCAGAAGTTTTGCGTACTGACGTTCAAAGAAAGCACGTGAGATAAAGAGGGACACTGTGCTGGTCCATTGTAGTGAATTTTTGGTTTGAAGAGCGTGCAGAGTTGCCCAAAATTCCACAGGTCCGCTGAAGGATAGTTCCATCAATGGCTATTAGTCAACAGCCTCAGGCGCTAGGTGTCCCTAAACCAGCAACTGCCAGAAGATGGGCCTGGAAGACAGGGGATGGATCACTCAGACTGTTCTGTTCAATCCGTCAAGCATCTGGCACTGGCCATTGCCAGAGACAGGATACTGGGCTAGATGGACCATTGGTCTGACCCAGTATGGGGGTTCTTATGGTTCTTATTCACGCTAACAGTATAACCTCTTACAGTGTTTATACGGTAAACCCTCACAAATTGCCAAGGCAGCCTGGACAGTCTGAATCAAAGCAATCGGAATAGTTTGCATTAAGAGCCGCATGACACAAAGGAGTTTTGCTTGCTTCAGTTGTGTGTTGGGGCTATTCATAAGTGAGTGTTTGTAATTTTGATACTTATGTGAAATGAGGGCCACGAAGAGCGAAACTTGATATGACCACTGGCACAATAGTCCATAATGACAGCTTCAGGTGTTTTGTGATGAAAATGCAGATATTCTTCTGTTGGGAAGTCATCTCATGAGACAGATTTTTGTTATAATTTCCAGAACATAGTAAATATTTGGCCTTCTATACAAGGCCAAAAAACAAAACAACCCACCAGTGGAAAATCCAGACACAGACACCTCCACCCGAGGTGCGAAGTTAAAACCCTGATTATCCTTTGAGAATAAGAGCATTAAAGACCTGTATGGCGTCATATGTGCATGCTTTTATGAACCAAGAGCATCAATGCAAGCAACACGACATGGCCCGCAAACGGCAGGTCAATTCTTTAAAAGTGTTGGCTGAATATTAACAGCTTTCTGAAGAAGTGTGTGTGTGTGTGTGTGTGTTGAATGTGTGTCACATTTCTTTTGAAAGCGCAGTCTGAGCATTCAGTAATACTGTATATTCCATTCTGAAGGCAATAAAATGTTTTAGTGGACCCAGTCCTGCAAATCTGTATTCATGTGAATAGCTTCTACACACACATATGAGCAGTCCACCGAAACCCAGGGTCCTGCTGCAGTGAGTAAAGGCTATTGGCGATCTTCGATTGTGTCAAGCTAAGTGCTTTACACATCCAACTTGATTTTCCCTTCCCTTCTACTGGAAAGACTTGGGGGAAACGCAGCTTTTAAATATAATGCTAGTATTTCTTCATGGGATTAAGCAACAAGGGCCAGGAAGAGCAGCCTGGACTCTAAACCTGAGAATTATCAAGCGTCGCCTTAACACAAGAGTTGCCTGGCATCAAGTCGTTTTGAATGCAGGTTATTTCAAGCCTGACTGGCAAAGATTTTAAGGTGAGAGATTTGTTTAAATTAAGATTCCATGGCAGAAGCATCCAAGTAGCAAAGGGATCTTTCTTTCTAGTTAGGCTATTCCGAGAGAGAGAGAGAGAGAGAGAGAGAGAGAGAGAGAGAGAGACCGAAACTTTTGAGTTAAAGACTCTGCTCTGTGCCACACACATTTTAATACCACGATTCAGAAATGACATTGGATGGGAAGAGGACAGCGCCTCAGCAGCAATTTTTAAGTATTTGTATTTAGGGATTTTAAAAAAGTAGCACAACAATGAATAAGAAGCAGCAACATTCATATTAAAACTAATTCAATGACAAGGAAAATGACTCCTTTTGACAGATGATACCCATGAACTGCTTTAGCTTCCTTACCACAAAACCATCATCATCAATAGATTTTTTCTGTTTGAAAAATATGACAAGAATGAAGGAAGAAGGCATTACACTTCCTCCTGGGGTACTTTAAAACGAGATCTGAAAACAGACTTAGTCACAGAGCCTATACATAAGGAGTAACGTGGGTTTAAGCCTTGGTTGCTCTATATATCCATTTAGTTTCCTGTTTCAGATATTTCTACTTATTAAAAAGAAGTCAAGTCACTTTAAGCAGGAACCAGAGGAGAAAGCTTCAGTTTGTCATATTCATTAATTAGAGAGCTGCATATACTAGAAAAATACTCGGCTTCTTCCCTGCCTCCCGACTATTTCACCATGAGGAAATGTTTACCAGAGTGTAATGAACAGTTTCTGATAGCTGGGTTTTTGCAAAACTTCCATTTGTCCTTGCTGATAGTCATGTCTTGCAAAGCAGAAAATGATGAAACCCTTTACAGCATTATACGTTTTCATTAAAAATCCAGCTCTCACAGCCATTTCTTCGTCTTACTGGCAAAACCTATCACTTTCCCCATTTAGGTCATTACCAGCCAGCCAGCCTGCCCTGTCTTGCTCTCTGGTGCCGCTATAGAAAGAAATCTTCCTTGCAGCAGCTACCATTCTCTCTCTCTCTCTCTCTCTCTCTTCCCCGCCCCGCTCGTACTGTTGATTTCCCTGGCTCTTCTCAGATGAACTGCTGAATTCAATAGGAGTCTAAGGGTGAAATCATACTCAATCTGTCTGTTCCCAGCACAGCATTTAAATGCACATTTCTTTATAGTAAGGAAATCAATGGAATAGGACCCAGAAAATTTGGGTTACATGCCCCAGGCTCTGCCACTGGCCAATAGGGCAAGTTATGGTGCAGCCTCGTGCCTCAGTTTCCCCATTTGTAAAATTGGGATTATTCTACTTGCTTTGTAAGGTGCTTCGACTGAATGAAAGCACTATATAAGAGCTAGGTAGATTATCATAGAACGTCCGGGTTGGAACGGAGCTCAGGAGGTCATCTAGTCCAACCCCCTGCTCAAAGCAGGGCCAATCCCCAGACAATTTTTTGCCCCAGGTCCTTAAATGGTCCCCTTAAGGATTGAACTCACAACTCTGGATTTAGCAGGCTAATGCTCAAACCACTGAGATATCAATACTTCAATAATAGCATTATTATTGAATATTCAGTAATAATATTTTGTATTATGCTGCTGTTCAGAACGAAGGTTATCAGAAAATTAAGTGTTTCATATTATAGCTACAATTACTTAGAAAATAGAACATTTATTCTACAAGATATGACAATCCCGGTAAACTCTTAAGGAAGAAGGTACACTGTGTATAAAGAATGAAGCGAAACATTGCAGAGGGATTATGTGAGTTGGGAAGATTGACAGAATGCACTCTCTTTGGTTATATATTTTAGCTTCGTGTGTCCTTCTACAATTTTATTATCCCTGAATAAGATTCAATAACAGATTTGAAAATATCAAGCTCTCCACTATTTTCGGAGAAATAGTCTGAACAGAGAGAATCCGTGAAAATATTCAAATCAGAAGAGTCCCAGCATGCCGTCCTCATATAGGAAAAATCATATTGATATGAACGATCGTTTTGTCTGCCTCAAAGCTGCAGGATCAGACCATTTAGGTAATACAACATATTAAAATGCCATAACAATGATCTAAAGGAGTTAAAATAGAGACTATACCTCTATAAAATGTATTTCAAGGGATTAGGGAGGCATAAAACAAATGTATCAACGGACACAAAAAGTTTCACAAATATTTCCTGGCACATTTGTGAAACATCTACTTTAATCTAATCACCAGTTTGCCTTTTAGTTATGTTTTTGAATAATACAGGTAAAAGCTTCAGTTAAGCGTGTGCTAGCTATGTCAAAAATAGGCGGCTTCTTTCACTCTGTGCGTTTCAACTGGCCTCACACTGGGGTTGATCCACACTCTTATGAAAGCCAGTGGAAAGTCTCCTATTAGCTTCAATGAGCTTTGGATCAGACCCACCGCCTGCATTTGCTATTCTTTGCCAGTCATAAACAAATTTGTAAAATCTAACAGAAGGAAGATTTTACATTTTACAAAAGAAGATCAAAGTCCTTTACTCATCACTCCACACTTAGATATACCCCTGATGAAGTCAATAGAAATTTCTGTTGAGTGAGGAATGCTAAACAGAACCATTAATATCTATTTTTTAGTATAACCTTACTAATGAGGATGTAATTTCTGAAGGGAAAAGAACTCTTTCTTGTGCTGTTTACCCACTCGTGCTGTGTACTTCCCTGGAATGCATCCGTAGCAATGCATCCAACCTGCAATTTTATACCAGTGATCAGTTATATAGTGGAAAGGTGTTTCTATGAATAGGTTCTCTTATTTATGTCAATCGCTCATGACTGCATAAAGCTCTAAGAGGACAGTACTAAAGAGACAACATGAAAATAACCAATCTGTAATATGAGTGCGGATCCTTGGTTAATCCTAAAATTTTGTATCTGTGCTGTTTATTTCTTCTCCCCAGATACAGGGCCTGACATATATCCGTACCAAATCTCCCCTATTTATCGGCACTTTCCATTGTTCCAACCTCCAGGTCATTTCGCGGTTTGGCTCGGTCATTTTGTGCCATTGCTCTTTCTCCTATTGTGGGGTCATTCACAGATTTGATCATAGAATAATCTAAAGATCAGGAAAGGAGGAGGTTGCCTAGGGGCAGAGTGTAGAAGGAGAATAGGAGAGAACAGAGGAGAAATCCCTTGGAGGCAGCAATAATTTGGTGGAGGGAGATGCAGTCAGAGAGGAGAACCAGGAAAGGTAGGAAGCACCTCCGGGACAGAGTAATATTAAAGGTAGTGGATAAATCAAGGATAAGGGTGGAGAAGAAGCCTTGAGGTATGGCCTAGAAAAGGTCACTGGTAACTGATGAGGAAAATGCCATGGGAGGGGAAGGAGCAAAAACCAGATGTTAGGAGCAAAGCTTGGGGAGAGGTATTCAGGGCAATGTGAGTAGCAAGTATATTCCAAATAAGAGGCACAGGAGAGGAACAGGTGTTAGAAAGAAGAATGGGGGCAGATGGGGTCAAGAGAGGGCCTTTTGAGGACAGGGCATGCAGACAGGGGCGGCTCTAGCCATTTCGCCGCCCCAAGCACGGCGGCATGCCGCGGGGGACGCTCTGCCGTTCGCCGGTCCCGCGGCTTCGGCGGACCCTCCGCAGGCGTGCGGCCCTGAAGCCGCCCCTGCATGCAGAGAAGATAGCAGACTGAGAGGAATGAGGTACGGTGGGGCAAGGAAGGTTAGCAATCAGGAGGGCGAAGGACAAGTAAAAGATACTCGGATCAAATAGCATCAATCTTCTGTTTCAAAGCCTCATCAAGAAGCCGGGCACAGAGGAAGGATTATAAAGTGGAAGGCAGCTGCAGGAAGAGGGAGAAGAGGCCACGAGAGAATTAAGGAAGGACGGAGAAGTAAAGTAGTTTGACAAGGGAGTAACCGTGCTGAATGGAGAACTCCCAGGTTCTAGCCCTGGCAGTTTATGAGCCATCTTGACATCAGACGTACTAGCTCAGAGAAAATGTAAGCAGCTCATGGAAGGTAAACAGTTTAAAAAAGCCCCAGTACCAATGTCTCGCTCATCCATGAAGACCAAAAAGCAACTGCAAACTAACAAACCAAAAAATACAGTCCTTGCTGTTAGCCACAATCAGTGTTAGTCCCAGGGTCTTTAAAGTTGCGTATAGAACAGCGCGGATTCTGTTTGTTTGATTGGCTGGAAGACTGCCAGGTATCTGCATATTGTTACACTCCGCTGCTGAAAATTTCTCAGCTGTGTGTACAAGTGTCATTTGTTTTAAATAAGGCAAATATAATGATAGTTTTCACCAGGGTTGTCACGTGAGAACATGTTCTTTACTAGCTAGTGGGGTCCTGGGGTTTCAGCAGAGTGTCGAATGGTCTTCTCAGGAGGCTATGCAGAGATGGGGCCGCGAGTTTGAGCTAAAGCTTATTGTAATCAATTGAAGGATTCCCATTGACTCCAATGGGCTCGATTTAAAGCTTGCCATTGATAGGGTATTGTAGATAAATATTTGCCTTGTTCTTTATCATTCATTCATACATTTTTTGATGTAATTATGTCTTAGACTTCTGTTTGGTTGAATTTCAAGGAATCACATGTCTAAACATGATTATAATATTACACCTGAAGAAATGAAAGGTATGTGGTTTTGACTTTAAGTTCATTGCAGGCATTCAAAGGCGGGAATCGGACATTTATTGCCACGTTCCAGCTAAACCCTTTCCATCCTGCTATGTCTGGTCACACTTTGTACTACAGACAATTAAATTAAAATAAATGATATAGGATCAACAACACATAGTTGAAAGGAGAAAATACATTTGGGGCATACTTTGCCTTTGATTGACTTGCTTAACTCCAATGATGTGTACAGCAGTTGTGCACAATATGGCCCAACATGTTTGCCTGGAACAATGTTAGCTATTCCTGAACTCAAGGATTGCCAGTTTTTCCAGGGAATATTATAATTATATTTCAAGGGACAAATTCATCCTATGGTGTTGCACTAGGTATGAATTTGGCTCTTTAGATCCTGGATTTTGCATTTGAATCTAGTTTACCCTGAAAATACCAAAATATGTGAATGGCCAGACAGATTTCTACCGCTCATACGTTAGAGGAGACTCGAGCTCACATACTGTGTAATCAAAGTTCAACTGTAGTTTACATTCCCCAAATTTGAGTCAGCCCGGGAAAGGGAGCAGGATACAAAGGAAACTGTGTGGGGTATGGAATTCTGTCTATTTTTATTCCAAAACGGCCCCTCCCCACAAACTCGGTCGTATCCGATCTGGCGGAGGACCTCAGAATATTTCCCCATGGTTTATTTATTAGTTATAGTGTGCATACTTGTCCGGTTGGTTTCAGGTTTTTAGATAGGTCCCATCCCAGAAATGTTGGCCAATAACGCTGAGACAAACTCTACCCTGTGTAAACAGTATCATGGGATCTTTAATGTCCACTACACAGAAAAGCCAAGGACTGTGTTTTAAGGTCTTATCTCAAACAGTAAACTTCACGGTAGTTAGTCCATTCTCCGCTGAAAGGAAGGGCTTGGAGGACTTTGTTTAAATTTGACCTTGTGATTCCAGGACTCCGGGTGTTTCCCAACATTAGGCTGCATGGATAGCTAGGTATGACCCTTAGGGGCAGTATATGGTGCTTAAGCAAATGACAAAAACAGATATGTGGTGTAGATCTGGATTTCACGTTGTTCTCTGCGTAAATGAACACATTTTCTGACTGCAGAAAATACAAGGGGGTATTGGAAAGCACGACTGGACATTCTGTGTTTTCAGACGATTAACTAGTTGCAGCTGTTTAGATGCTATTAGTGTTCGCTAGGGATAGAAAACGGAGCCATTTATTCGGAGCAGAGTTCATAATATGTAACAAAAACAACCCTGATACATTGTCAGAAGAGTGCATGTCGTATGGCTCATTTAGAAACTGGCCATTGTTAGCTTTACAATGCTAGTCAAGATGTCCATTCAACAAGTGCGAACCATCATCGCACAAAAGATCATACTAATAAGCCATGGCATAAATATATGCATATTTATCATGCTCAATATATATGCTTTTGGATCAATAAACAATCCATATAACTTCTAGCCGAGCTGTCAGGAAAATTTAAAAGGAAATCACACCGAAGAGAGATTATTACATAGACAAACATCGAGCTGTCAAAAGATTCCAAAAATCACCAAACCCCAGTTAAATCACTGTGCGGGGAAAGGGAAAAAACACTTCCCCCTTTTGGGACGACTGGATTTGGTGTGAATGCGCCTTCATGGTATTTCTTCATCATGAGAACGCTTCTCGGGCCTAATGATACAGCGCCAGGAACTCCTGTAAAACTCACACTCAAGTCAATGAGAGTTCTGTCTGAGTGAAGACTGAAGAAAGGACTGTAGGAACTGGCCGTAGGTTTGTATCTTGTTCTCAATTAGGACTCATAAAAATGCTAATCTTTTAGCTGGAGAATTCTTCGCGCTTATAAAATAACCTATTAACAGCCTATTTGGTGACTTAGGTAGCTAGCTAGATGCCATGTGATTTTTGTTTGTAATATTTGTCTGTGATAGTTAGCACATGGTTTCCATGCTCTGGGGTTTCGAGAACCTAACTACGGATATATGGATCTGATTGATTTGATTGAACAATTATTAAGTACTGTTAGTATATGACCGTAAATCGCTGTATAAATTACTCTACACAATCTAGTTTGGGTGTGGTACAAAAAGTAATGAGACCTGATGGCTACTCCTTCACCTCCCTGATTAATCCGTGAGATCCACCCGCGTATTTTCCTCTGTAGCAGACCCATCTCTGCAATCGTGCAGGGTCTGGGTGGGAACAGCGTGTTAGTTACTCCGCGAGTGGGAGAGAGTGATGCAGAGACTGAGGGATAAGGGACAGGCTTGAAGTTTTAGGGCTAAACTGTAGGACTCCGCTCCCCTCACTCCCATGGAGTTTTGCTCGTTTACAGTGAACTTGGCCCTTTTTGTAGGCAGCATTCAGAAAACTTCTTTCTTTCTTGGTCTGTTTTTTATCTGTATTCATATCATGCACATCTCACAAAAGAATAGGGAGTATTGGTTCTCAAGGGCTCCATACTATCTGGAACAAACAGCACAATATACACTGTTCACGCTTCTCCTAAGGCCAAGAACTGCAGATGCATCAAGAGCCAAGTCCTAAGGGAGCAAATAAATTATCGTGAAGCCGTCTCCCACCGAACAGCAAATTTCCCAGTTATTTCAATGAGAGCAGAACCGGGTCTATAAGAACACAACATAAGCCTGGCCATACTGGATCAGACCAAAGGTCCATCTAGCCCGGTATCCTGTCTGCCGACAGTGGCCAGTGTCAAGTGCCAGAGGGAATGAACGGAACAGGTTAATCATCAAGTGATCCATCCCCTATAGCCCATTCCCAGCTTCTGACAAACAGAGGCTAGGGACAACATCCCTGCCCATTCTGGCTAATAGTCATTGATGGACCTGTCCTCCATGAATTTATCTAGTTCTTTTTTGAACCCTGTCACAGTCTTGGCCTTTACATCCTCTGGCAGAATTCCACAGGTTGTCTGTGCCTTGTGTGAAGAAATACTTCCTTTTGTTTGTTTTAAACCTGCTGCCTATTAATTTCTTTGGTGACTCCTAATTCTTGTGTTATGAGAAGGAGTAAATTGCTATAATCTCTTACCCCACACCACGTGAAGTGAAATTAAAGGGGTGGTGGGGTTGGGAACCCACCAGGGAGAAAATTAGACCATTCACACAATCACTTTTGCATACGTTGCCTCTGTCGCTGGAGTGAGATATACAGTATCGATTCCGAGCTTCTGAAATAGCAAGGTTCCATTTTCCAAACATTCTGTTCGGAATCCCTCCCTCCAGTCAGCCTGTAACCACATTACGGGTTCGTGGCTGTCCCTGAACTGAAAGACGTGAAATGACCGGGAAAATACGTACACAAATATAACATGGCCTTTCTCATTTCTTCCTCTCTTTGATCAACATGGGCAATCCCCTTTGGTCGGTATTGGGGTCTGTTGACACGAGCGGTGTTGAGTGTTGCTGCGAGTGCCTGGCGGAAGGTCACCGTCAGTGAAGGAAGAAGTAAATAGTCCGACATCTGCGTTTATAGGCGAAAGTAACAAATCGACAGCGTCTCATAGCGGGAGAGCTCGCTCTCTATTCTGCCCTCCCTTTTCAATTGTCAGGTCAACGGGAGAGTAACTCATACCGCTTCCAGGAGGCCGACAGTCGGATCTCAAAACTCACTTGTCAATCTTTATCAGAGGGGTAGCCGTGTTAGTCTGGATCTGTAAAAGCAGCAAAGAATCCTGTGGCACCTTATAGACTACGTCTGTTAGTCTATAAGGTGCCACAGGATTCTTTGCTGCTTTTGTCAATCTTTCATATGGCTTTATCAGCCAATACGAGCTTTATGTCCCACAGGTCCTGATGCAAAGCCCACTGAAATCAATGGAAGTCTCCCATTTTATTGGCTTTTATAGGCATCGGATCAGGCCCGTGATGCTTGCTGTGTATATTTCTAAGGCATTTCTAATTATATTTTAAAATAACTCCTCTTTGCATTCCTTTCTGTGTTAATTTTAACCCTTTACTGTATAATTGCATCTCATGAAGATTCCCCTCAGTGTATCTTCCTCGTTAATTTCCTGCTACTACAAAAAGCATTAGCTACGCGGGTTGTTGTGGAAGATGTTTGTATTATTGGTAGGGCTGAAAAAACAAGCGTCATTGGACGTTGGGTGACAGAGATCAGAGTTTCGTTTTTGTTTTTGTTTTCCCTGAACACGAACTAATCCCTATGTCTTTCCGAGCAGGATTCCCATTAAATTGCTCCGCTGGCCACCCCATCAGAGTGCAATTATGTCATTGCAGCTTTCTTTCTAATCATCTTTTCTCAGGGGCTGTCATGAACATTTGCTGTGCTGGCAGTCCCACCGAGAGACATTAGCCCGGTCATTTTCTGTCTCTCTTTTATTTCCTTAGTTTCTCTCCGAAATCTTTATAAATCTCCTTTCTAGGAGGAGTGTCCAAGCGGGTGGAAGTCTGAATACAATGAAACCTGAGAATTTCTGTCACTCTCTGCATATGGTCCTAAGTGCTTTAATCCCAATTAGGGGCGGCTGACACACGGTCCTATTCATCCCAATCAGCTCTTGAATACATTTGCCTAGAAATGAACTTCACAAATAGAGTCTCTCCTAAATGTGCCCAACAGCAAGGAAAATCGAATTGAGACAGGGGCTCATTCTAAGGCGGTGGAGGGAGAAAAGGTATGAATTTATAAGGTACACCGAAACATTGCAATTCAGCAACAAGTTTACTGACTTTTATTTGTACCATGTCAACCGAAAGAACCAAGAGATAAGTTGGGGGCTAGGGGGGAGAATCCGGTTAAAAGGCATCTTTAGACGGACTTTGAATACCTTATGTGGCAAGCATCGCTTCCAGCTGAAACTGGGTTTAAAAAACAACCACCTTACTCTGGAATTTTTAGCTAGCATCAAACGTTTTTTAACCCTATCTCGAATGAAGCTTGCTTGCCCCTAAGAATAAGAATCCCAAATTGAGATCATGTCATCTGCTGGGGTTCCCATAGAACCCTAATGACTATTCAAAAGCTGATTTAATGAACCACCCGCATCTTGTCTGCACAGCACAGCTTGTTAGGAACCTTGAGCGCTTACCCCCGTCCGCTCGCTCTGCCAATCCGCCTCACATAGGTAATAATTAATATTAACAACTCATTCTGATTACGATTATTATTATAAATGTAAAACAAGACAGAAAAATACGCTTAAAACTGTGCTTGGATACTCCAGAGCCAAGGAAATTTTAAACTAGAAGTGACGATTTATGAAAAAACTCCGGGTCTGTATTAAATGCGCATTTTGCCTTATGATGTGGAAAATAGCTCGCATGTAATAAGGAGTGTTGTGATCTATGTACTGCATACTCTGTGTGCGTGTGTGTGTGTGAGGGTGCCTGTGTGTGTGTGTAGTGTGTCACTGTATCAAAGCATGTGCAATCTGAAATGTTACAGCTGAACATTTCCAATCTGCAAGGCTCATCGCTCGCAGAGCGGTTGTTTTCCTTTCTGAAATGGATAAATCACTAAAACGGGCCAATGGGGGAGTTGGCTGCTTAATTTTACTGCGAGAATATTGACTACTGAATGAAGGGGCAGTATTTTGTTAAAGCATCCACTGTGTTTCTCCGCAACATAATGAAGCTGGCCCTGTATACAGGCATTCATGCTGGTTTGAATGTAATGTTGAACCTTCTCTGTGCTGGAGCAGTTTGATGATTTGAATGGAGCTCCCTGGTGGGACATTGCTCTCTGCAACTGTGCCTCTTTCGATGACTGTTGTTCCTTAACATTCATGCTTCATTATGGGGCAACCTGTTAAATCAAAAAGAACACTGTGCCAAAGTGTTCCGCAGGGGCACTGGCAGTTCAGCGGTGGGCATAAATAAGGGCTGACTGCTAAAATATCTTTCATGAAATCTCTGGGCAAAAGTTATTTAACTTTAATGGTGTTTCGAGCAGCCTAGCTTAAGTATATAAAAAACGAGAGTGGAACGTTTTGATTGAGTCTAAACATTGTCTTTGAATAAAGCTGAAACCATGTAATTAATGTGTCTTTTTAATAAGGGACAATACAGTCGTTCAAGCTATTTAATTTCATTTAATTTTCCATCCCATTTGCTCCAAAGGCTGCTTTTACTTTTAACACCCGGCCTTTCATGCTGCATCTTGCTCCAGTGGGCACATTAGATCGGTTTCACCCTTCCTTTTTAGGGAAGGAAAAATAAAAGAAAATGTGGTTCCTTTCCTCTTTTGTGGACAATTTATTTCACTTGGGGAACTTCGACTTTGAGCCACAGGACAGAATAAAAATTGGAGAACTGGTGTGAATGCTTCCAGAGCGGGGCTTTTATTTTCTGAGTGGATGGGAACCAGTCACAATTGGCTATATTAATAAATAACTTTCCTCACAGTCGGCCTTTACATGGTCCTATTGATAAAATTGTTCGCGTGTCGTTCACGCTTTGTGACTCATTAAGGAGGGGATGGAGCAGCTCCCCAAATGGAGCGGTAGGGTACCTTGGTTTCCTTAAAAGCCCTCTCTCTATCTCTGCAGCTCTTGCAATTTAAACTGGGTGTCATCCTAAAGTCGCCAGGCCAGAGGTTATAGGGACATGTTCATGGCTTAAATTTATTGCCCTCAACTTCTTGTTTATCCTTTCCCCCTCATTCATGCTGCTGATCAAAGGGGTCATCTCAGTTTTTTTCCACCCCCGCTGCAGTCCACACCAAACCCTATTCTCAGAATGTTCCCTACAATTACACCATGGAGAGGAATGATCGATAATCATTAATGTTTCCAGAGACGTACTTTACATTTGTTTCTGCTTGGCTAGTGCGCGCGCAAATGTATCATTATTGAAACTGTATCCATGACCTACATTGATTTAGTGCAGGGGAACAATCTGGGACTAGAGAAGGCATTTTGCCACAGCCAGTTTCCCCGTCTTTCACTTAGGTCGGGTTTCTTCATTAGTTATTTAAATAGGGGCAGATTCTGCTCTCATTCCAATCAGCAGCAAAAATCCCGTGCTGCCACAATCTATGGTTTGTATCTCTGTGGATGTAGCCATATAACAAAATAGAACAAGCAAAAAAGGATTTAACGCCATGTCCTAGAGGCAAGATACTGGACTTCAGCCATTTAGTCACTGCAATGTTTAAACCGAAGAAATATTTAAATTTTATGAATTTACGTGAATATACAAATGCATTTCAATGTCTGACATGTGGCAGCTTCCTAAGATTAAATTAAATACCAATTTGTTGTTGCACTGAACAGAAGATGGGTTTGATGAAATTAACTAGCTTCATAATCAACTGCCCTGTTAAGATCTGCATTAACTTGAAAGACATGGCCTGCCTTAACTGGTATCATAGCGCCGCGTGTTGCGATATCTGTCTTCATATATACTTAGGTCATGCTAACACAGATCATGCACATTTAAGAATTATAAGGCTCATTTAAAATCACCTTATTTCTAAAGAGCTTTTCCGCTGATCCCATTACATGCCATACTTTTAAAGAAAAATGCGCCATCTCACCTTTAGTATTTATTATAATAACGAGTGCTGCTGTAAACAAAAAATATGATTAAAAACCTCATGATGACATATTGAGAGCGATCTGCTATAAGATATAATGCCTAGATAATTGCCTGCAGTGCACAGCATTTACTCAGTTTCATATAACCTATTATGAGCTGTAGCTAAAAGACTAACTTTTTAATAGTTTGTTTTTGAACTGATTAGGATTGGATTATTTATCAAACTACAGGAAAAAACGAGGGCAGTTGCTATTGGAAATAATGTCTAAAATGTGCATATGCAACTATTCTTCAAAGAAAGAAACATTCAGATGTAGCCTGTTTAGGTCAACTTTACGTATATTACAGTGAGCTTCCTATTGAGAAATGGGGAAAATCATAAAAGCGCAAACAGAAGTTTCAATTATTGATTCTTTAGTCTTTTGTGCACATCTGGATTGTGTGTGTGTATGTGTGTGTGTGTCCAATTAAAGGATCAGGATAAACTCCCGTTCCAAAATCTTCCTCTTCAGCCCCGCCCCCCACTCTCAAGTGTTTTTATGCTCTACAAATAGACTTGCAAGCTACTCTTAGACCAGTGTTTCATGTTTGTGTAATTAAAACACGATCACCCTTTACAAAAAGTGCAGATCATTTGGAATCTAGGCTAAGTTACATTTTTTTTTTTACTTTTTAAAAAAGTATTCTCAGTGGAAGCAATTTTGCATATGGAAAAATAACCTGGAGAGGTATTAATTTAGAAGGGGTACAAAAACATACATTATCCTCTTTAGAATTCTGTGATGTCTGTTTGTGTTTGAATCCATTTCTTGAATTTCTCTAACACGAATTAAAAAATTCCCACGGTGTTCACAACTGCAACACTTCGCGATTTAAAAGGGCAACAATGCTTCATATTTCGTGCCATTCATCCCAGAAGAAAATAAAAGTTACGGAGCAGAGCTGTTATAAATAGGTTACTGGCCTGAAACAAATCCACTGAAATGGTAATATGGTCTTTTTTTTTTAAAGTGTAGGTATTTTCTGGTGTTTTCCCATCAAGTACCTGCCCAATTTCTGTATGGCACACGCCAGGAATCAATAGAAGTTAACAAGTCCTCAAAACATTCCCCATCTCTTTGTTTAATCTTCTTTACAATAAAGCCAAGGGAAGAGAATTAAAAATCTTTGAAGTATATTAAACCTCAAAAGAATCAGCCAAGTAGACTTAAAATAGTCACTTATTTTCCAAAACTGGTTTGTCTAGGAACAATAAAAGGAAGTAAAATTTATGGAGAAATTATACAGTGGATTTGTCACTTAAAATATCGTAACTGTCTCGGGGACAATACCCCATGCTGAGGATTAATGGTCCCTCCAGACCTTTGATTCACCAGCGCCTTTTCTTTGCCCTTGACAAATTGGATTTTTAGGAATGGGAAGGTCGCCTGGACCATTGTTTGCTAGCCATTCAAAGTACTTGATTATGCAGGAGGGTTAGGGAAAGGCTCCACGTGACCCACTTGGATGGAACTCTGCAGCTGCTGTGAAAGCTAAACTCTCTCACCAAACTCTGCGCCCTAGAGCATCAATGTGCCAAGGGGTACCCCTCCTGTTCCAATTGAAAAGCCGGCGTGCACACACCACCGCGTCACTCTGCAGGCGGAGATAAGCCTGTGTTCATCCTGCTCGCTGGCTGTCTCTGTCACTCCATCCCCGTTAAGTGCTTTGGGTTCCCGATTCCTTATACCCAGAGGCAGCAATGCAAACAAGCAGGGCTCTGGCCATCAGCGTGAACGCAGAAAGTTGCATCCCAGCCGGACTGCGTCTGGGTCCTGTGCCGGGCATCTTCAAACTGGGCAAGTACCTGTCAGACCGCAGGGAGCCAGGACCTAAAAAAAAGGTATTTCCTGCACTGCTGGACCTTGTTTAATCAGACAGTGACTCAGGGGGATCTGTACTTAGGAGAAGAGGCTGCCTTCTCCTCGGTTCATCTTGCCTTTTAGAACAAGCCAGAGTACCAGGAAAGAAAGGGAAGCGCTTGATAAAGTGTCCCAAGATTCCTTGTTACGGCTTTGAAATTGAATGTATAGAAAACCTATCCAGCCTTCCTGCCCACTCCCTGCATTGCTGGATAGTGTTACGGCAGGCTGGTCTTGGTAGCGGGAAGGTGAAGGGGCTGTGGCGGTGTTTTCAGACAAGAGGATATGTCCCTGCCCTGGAGATCTTCATTAAGCCAAAGAGAAGAGGGATGATAGGGAGGCACATTGCACAGCCGGTGATTGCAGAGTCTGTTTCCATGTAACCTGGGCAAGAGGTGCTTGCCCCTGGTTTTAGGTGTGAGGAAGTTTCGCTAGTTTGCAGCTTTGTGGAACTGGCTATGCTCTCAGATGCTGTTGCTTTGATAACTTGTTGGTGATTTGTTCCTTCCTTTCTCCCTTTTGGTCTTTCTGAAACGTATTTACCGACCTGTTCAGAGAAATCATATTCTCCGTCCAAGTGTCCCTGGATTTGTAACGGTTTCGTTGATATATTTATTTATTTGGTGTTTATACAATGGGGCACAGCGACAAGGTCAGCCAAAGCCATACTGGATACCACCGCTGTTGCTTTTTATTTATATTTTTAAAAATCGTCTTCTCTTCGGCCGGTATCGAAATCTGACCTCCAGTAATAATTTGTACATTTTCGAGCTGGACGCGGGTGGATGGGAGAATGAGATTGGTTTATAAATATTCCAGGGGCTAGGTTATTTCCAGGTACAGCACAAGCCCCAGATGCTTGTGCTGAGCCAAGGCTCAGAGTTAAGGGCGGTTTCTCCAGCTTTTTCCAGCTATTGAAAACAAATCCGTGGTTTAGAGCTCAAATTCATGTACAATAGAGACGTACTGAAATCAACACAGTCGCGTGTAATTGATGGACCTGACTGATGTTAATTCCATGAGTCTGGAATGCGGAAAATATCTCAGGCTTCCAGTAGCAGACACCTCAAAGTTTCAAAATCTTCCCTTACAAACAAAGAGGGGCAATGGAGAGGAACTAGTAACCCCCAGCAAATTCTGCTAGAGAGTGTTTTCAACTGGCCTGTGTTGTAAATGGATCTATGGATGCGATGGCCACAAGGCAAACACTCCCTCTTCTCCCACACTTCCCCAGTGCACAGGTTGGTCATAAATTCCACTTGGATTTTTAATGCCCTTTAATTGTTTTTAAACGCTCTGCCAGCCCCCTCAAATTTATTTCTCATCTGGCTCCATTGGTTTCTCTCTTTAGACGGCTTTGTTCAATTGACTTTTATTACATGGTCATTCAGCGAGCTGGCACTTCATTTTCTCTTTGTATGGGCCAGCAGATTATGAAGTATGACGCTCAGAGACTTTGTAGCTAAACTGAATTCTCTCCTCTCTCCCTCCTTTCTTTTGACAAGTCGCGTATTTTACAACTGCTCCACTACAGGCGTAAGGCACGAAACCACACTCATTAAGAAACGTGAATATTATATATTACCTGTGCATTTTAAAATGAGCTTAAAAATTAAAACTAAAGGCAGCTGCAGAAGTTGAACAAGATACAATTTAGCAAATGCTGTCCAGTGGAGAAATTACTTACACAGAATTGTTCTTACAATAACGCAAGAGTTACAGCTTTTGGAGCCAGACTATGTTGCTATCCTTACTCGCAACGAGTAGCAACCTACTACATGGGCAACTTCATTTATCTCAGTGCACAAGTACTTTCAATGTGAGTAAGGGTGGCAAAATCTAGCTCTTATAAATTAGCTGCTTCTTTCTCTTTCACCACTATCAAATAGTTCGCTGTTAATCGCAAATACTTGTTCGGCCTTTATATATTTACTGTTTAAACCAGCGATTCCCTGGATGGGAAGATGATGCAAAGGTTGCCAGTAAGAAGCACGTTTAGGCTTTATTTATATAAGGGATTTGTGTTTGTGTTTTGTCTTGCTTGGATCCTGTGTGGAAATGACAGTGGCTGATGCCTGTGTTCTAGGTACGGATGGTGAGAGGGGAATTAGTGGATGAAGCCGGGGGCTCAGCTCTGGAGTGGATAGGGTTAATCCGGGCTGCCAGAAGCACACAAGAACAGACACTGGAAGCTATTGCAGATCTACCAGGAGGACAGGTATCTCTCTCTCTCGATTGCATGCAACGTTCTGTCTGAATGTTCTTTACCAGCGCTGGGTTGCATTACAGGGGCATTGATTAGGTTTTCTCTTTTTTGAATAGATTTTCTACAGAGCGCTTAGAGATGTCCAGCCAGGGGAGGAGCTGACCGTGTGGTATTCAAACTCTTTGGCTCAGTGGTTTGACATCCCAATCACTGCTACTCCGACACACGATGAGAAAGGTACAACTTGGACTTTATTATTCTGTTCAGTAGGTACTGCGTAGAAATTAGTACAACTCACAGGTGCCTTTTCGAATGGAGAACTTCATGCCGTTTTCCCAATTGCAATTTTTTCCCCCTAAGGACAACGTTATAATTAGCATCCACGTTGCGATATAAAACTGCAATTAGAAAACCTAAGCAAGTAAAATATGTGTTTGCAGACAGACCCTTTAAAAATAACACCCGCAGTTATGATTGTTCATCAGCCACCGTTTTTATTGTAAACCAGTCGTCTGTTCCTTCTGCTTGTTTTATAAAAGTTGTTTTGAAATAAGTGGAACCAGCAATTTGACAATACATTGGAGGATTCAGATAACGAGATTGTTTTCAACATCGACTATATATTATAATTTTCTTAGGAAAAGTGGGATTTTAAGATCGTTTATAAACAATAATTCTCTATTTTTACAATAATTTATCTTACTGCCCTATTAAAACACCATTTTAATCTTTTCCCTTTGGTTACAGCTTCAGATTCCATTCTCAGGTTAAATATGGGACAATTTCCAGCGACTCCTCAGATTCATTTAGTCGTTTTAAAAGGGTAATGGTCAGTTTACGCATATTAGGATGTACTAAGTAAAAATAATGGGGAGTTAAATTCAGTTTATATATGTGCACTAGCAAATTAGCACTTGGCATGCATCAGTCTTGGATAAATTATTTTTATCTGCAATTTGCTGTTAGGTGAAGTTGTAGTGTAAACATAAACGATGTTTCAAAATTATTAACCCGGTAGTTTCTGAAAGGGGGAAAATATATGTTTCGAAATATGACATAGGAAGAATATTTCAGTTATCTGTCTAAATGGTTTCCTATGAATCTGATAGCTAGCATATTTCCATGTGCTGTTCTCCACGTGCAGGCATTTTGTAGCTGACGTGGGGTTTCAATGCATGTAGAATTGTATTCTAAGAGCAGTTACATTGAGTATTTCATACAAATCTCTGCAAAACCGTAATACACTCTTCCTAGTGAAAACGAAGGCAACAGATTGAAGCTCGTTTTGAAAATTGCTTTTGGTGATGGTCTACGTAGTCACTCTGCTTGGAGCGTGAATACATTCATTGCTGCTCTGAAATTTCCCTGCACAGATTAGGTTGAATAAAGAGCCTGATAACAGAACAGACTTGTTCAAAGGCGAAATGAGCAGCGCAGAGGGATTACATGATTCCTACAGATCAGAAGCCCGATCCCGCACTGTTTACACACTTCTTGCTCAGAAGGTTTTCCACACATAAATCAGTGCCCTACGTAAGGAGGAAGGGCTTGATCGTCTCCTGGAGCTTATTCAGGCCCTGGAGCACTCAAAAAATATCAGTATAGAGCCTGTTATTTAATATACTGAGAGGCACTATTACAATAGTACCTAACATTGATAGTTTATGTCATGCTACGGAGAGTGAAATCATTTCTATTACAATACTGCAACATGGGAAACAAACTCTGGGTCAAATTCTTAAAGCCAGGGGGCTACTGCCCCGATTAGGGTCTGCAGAATTTGACCTGTTGCAACAAAATCAATGAACGGGAGAAGACTGCTATACTGATCTCCATTAAAAGTGAAATGCCGCTAAGTACTCTGTCTGCCGCCTATACTCACCTTGAATATTACCTTACTCCAGAAGTAATCTCATTAATTCCAATGGGATTACACTACCACAGCACTGCTCTTTCAGAATAAGGACAGCAGAATCTGCTGCACTGTAAAAATACATATGTTTATTTCATATCCTTTCTAATCCAGTTAAATATAGCACATATGATGCAATCTTTATTCTTAAAATCAGTTGTTTCCCAACGTCCAGACTAAAGTTTCAGACTAATCAATACAGTATGAGGGCATAATAAATGGAACAAGATGTAAGTGTAGTTATTACTAATTTTGCAGGGGTGCTGGAACAATTTGTATGGTGGAGGTGCTGAGAGCAGTTGAACCAAACTACAAACACGGTATCTGATGGAAACCACTTCAAGCCAGGGGGTGCAATAGCACCCCTAGTTCCAGCACCTATGCACTTTTATGGATAGCATTTTGAAAAAATGCAAGAAGAAACTTCTAGACAGCCGATTTTGTTGAACAAAGTTTTTAACTAGATCAATTTAGTTTTAAATTGATGTAACATTATAAACAAGGCTCTTTTTAATAGCCCATTGCTTGGAAAGAGTTGGTTTTTATTCAGGATACGTTTGCGTTTGGAACAAAGCTTAGTTGGTATTGCAACTACTTTGTTAAGAACATAAACACCCACACAACTTCTTTGAAAAGAGACAAAAAGTAGAAGTTTCTAAATCAACACAATAGGCTTATTAGGCTGTGGAGGTTCTTTCTAACTGCAAGCCTTTTCGTTTTTAAAGCTAGTTTACCTGTATCTCAATGCACGGTAATAGGATTACTGAAATGGATCAGAGTTAGACACACTGCAAGTGAGCAATTAAGGCCTCAGCAGACACACTCCTCTTCTTCCCTCCCACCCAGCTCAGCCCAGCAGTGCGAAAAAACACACAACGTCCGATTTAAGATTCCAGCAGAGATCCATAAAGACCATTCACTTCAAGGCAAGCTAGTGAGAGCTATGCATGACAGAAACTACATAATACTTACCAGAAGAGAAAATACGCAACCCATGTTTTGTTCTGTGCTTTCATTATTCAGTGTGCATGAAAGTGTTCCAAAAGGGAATGGGGGGTTGGGGTGGAAAGACTTTTATTTTATCCTGAATGATACTGAATGAATGCACTGACACTGGTTGATTCCTGAATTAAAAGTCATTTTTAAAAGGCTGTTTAGTGTGCTAATTCCATGTGAACTTATTCATTAACAACCCAACCATTTTACACGCTTCTCTTGCACTCTTCCCTGCTTTGCGTCAAGTTAATGTATCATTTTAACACACATTGGAACTATGTTTCTATGACATTTCTTAAAAGGCCAAAGGAGAAATTTCTGGTGTTTGTTTACTCCCCTTCTAAGGTTGCCTGTAAAGATATTTCATCAATATTTTAATAGGATTCCGGCAATCTTGAAACATATACTATTTTACTTTCTCAGTTCCACAACTTTGCCTTTTTAGTGGATTCTTTATAAAGTTAGGGATGGTCAGTAATGCAGAGCCTGCACTACTACTATTATGATTTTTTAATTGTTTGAAATGTCTAATTTGTAAGTTATTGATGCTGGTAAGTAGGAGAGATTATCATATATATTTTAAAAAATCTCCTGCAGATATATTTCAATGTCAGGGTTGATAAAACAGGCCAGGCTTTATTTTACTCCTCAGAAGGAAGAGAAAGAAAAGTCTAAGTTTAAAGTAACATGAAGTCATAACACAAACATGGCCATTTCGGTTTGTTCCGCTTCAGGGAAGCCTAAATGTTTAGGGATGGGACACAAAGGGCATTGTCCTTTGAAAAGGAATGATTACATATGGCCTATACATAGAGGAGATTGTCTGGCCGGGTAATGAGGAGCTCACGATCATTAGATTGGCCTTTGTTCATTTTAGTCAACTCCTCGACATAAGCTACCTATTCTGCGAACGTCAACAGATGGGCCTGGCGACAGACGATTTAAGGCCACAGCTGCTCTCGTTTCCCCAAGCCCATTTTAGCCCAGTCCAAACTCAGTTTAGTCCACCTCCGGCCAGCCAGCTCTGCTCAGCCCAGGCCAGCCCAGCTCAGTTCCTGTCTCAAGAGGCTTTTGTGACCCAGCTTGAAAAGGCAAACCAGATAGTTGTGGCAGCACTCCAGTCCCTAAAGGAGGCGCTGGGCGGGCGGGTGCAGAAGTGGGAAGACCCCGTTTGCAGCTAGGACTCGATCCAAACCATTGCAGTTAACCAAAGCCCCCCCCCATTGATTTCAATGGCGTTTGGATCGGACCTTTACTGTGCAACTTGGGGGAAAGAAGCAAAAGTAGTGGGCAGCGAGTGAGAGCAGCATTACTTTCCATTGCGCCCCTCCTAGCAATGCTTTAAAGGCCCTGCCTGGCCTGTCTAATGCAGGAGTCCCGGGGCCATCGTGGGCCATTTTGCTGCGGTACCAGGGTTTGCACAGGCCTCTCCCTGGCTGGCTCCGACGGGTGGGACGCCACTGTTTGTCTAACGGCGGGCTCCGCTTCTCTTCCTAGGGGAGGAGCGCTACATCTGCTGGTATTGCTGGAGGACGTTCAAATACCCCAACAGCCTCAAAGCCCACGTCCACTTCCACTGCGTCCTGAACAACGGCCGCGGCTTCCTGCACCACCCCGACCATGCCCGCGCCTCGGAGCTCTTCAGCCTGTCCCCGACGGCGGCGGCGGGCGAAGCCCCCGGCGCGGCGGCTCCCCTGAGGCCCCACAGCCTGCAGCAGGCGGCCCGGGAGAGCATCAAGCGGGAATCCGCCGCCTCGCCGCCCTTGAGGCCGCTCCGCAGGCCCGCGGGGAAGGAGGAGCAGGAGCGAGCCCTGGACATGAGCGTGGGCTCGGGGCGGAGCCACGGGCCCTTCCTCGGCCTGGTGGGGAGCTCGGCGGGGAGCAACGGCCTGAGCTTCTACCCGGGGGGCAGGTCGGCGTTCAGGCCGGCCGGCCTCTCCAAAGCGGACGAGGGCAAGGCCGGCGGGCTGGGCTTCGGCAAGGCCCTGGGGAGCAGCAGGGCCGGGCGGGGCGGGCCCGAGGCGCTGGCGGGCGGCCCCCACCCCAAGTGCGGCGGGCACCCGGCCGAGGGCCCCTCCCCCGTGCTGGCCTGCGCCGGCGGCCTGCGGGCCTTCCCCTTGCTCTCGCACTTCGAGGAGACGTCGGCCTTCAAGCACGTGGAGCGGGGGCTGCCCCACGCCGGCCTGGCGCCCAGCCGCTACGCGCCGCTGCCCGCCGGGGCCGGCCTGCACCTGGAGCGCTTCTCGCTGCCGCCCCTGGAGGGGCTGAAGGCCTATCCCGGGGAGTGCAACCTGCCGCTCGTGCCCTTCACCCTCTACAACGGCGAGCTGCTCTACAGCGCCCCCTGCTACCCGCTCAAGCTGCACCTCGGCAACCTCCTCAAGTACCCGGACTCCGTGGCCTACTTCAACGGGCCGGCGGCGGGGCTCCACGCGGCCGAGCTGGGCTCCCTGGCCGGCATAGACCGCGAGATCGCCATGCACACCCAGCAGCTCTCCGAGATCGCGGCCGAGAAGAGCCGCGGCCGCCTCGAGAGCCTGCAGCCCGCCGCCGCCGGCCCAGCCGGCGGCAAGCCCAAGAGCGGCCACCTCTGCCTCTACTGCGGCAAGCTCTACTCGCGCAAGTACGGCCTCAAGATCCACATGCGGACTCACACCGGCTACAAGCCGCTCAAGTGCAAGGTCTGCCTGCGGCCCTTCGGCGACCCCAGCAACCTCAACAAGCACATCCGCCTGCACGCCGAGGGCAACACCCCCTACCGCTGCGAGTTCTGCGGCAAGGTGCTGGTCAGGCGCAGGGACCTGGAGCGCCACGTCAAATCCAGGCACCCGGGCCAAAGCCTCCACAAGGCGGCCGAGGACAAAAGCGAGCCCGGCTACCAGCCCCCGGAGCCGGAGCAAAAGACTGACAACGAGAGCGACGTGGACGTTTGCTTCACGGATGACCCGAGCGACCAGGAAACCAGCGGCAAGAGCAACGATCAGTAATCCGGTTACCGGGGTGGGGGTTGTCACAGCGCAGATCCGCTTCTGATTACACGGGCTTTGAAACACTTCGGCGGGCTTTGCCCTCCTAGGTAAATTACAGGGGGGGCCGTATTGAAGGGGGCTCGGAAACAAACCCTTGCGGATGGGGAAAGAAAGGGGTGCTTGTTTTTAACCATCCACTCTCACTCCGTTCAATGCTCTGAACTGCCAAAGCATCAGCCCGCAAGGGGTTTAATCCTAGTCAGCACGAGTCCACACGCAACAAGTACCGCTCTCCTGGGCGCCAATGTTTTAGCCGCCACCTATTTTGTATTGTACCTTCGTGTCGAGGAAATTGTGCCTTTTGGAACAATTCTTTTCTATGTATTTTCCTGCCACTTGTTCTAGCATTCCAAGTTCTAGGTACGGACAGTAGTCACCATTCTGCAGACATGTCTGGCCTCTGTACACTTCACTTACACTTCAGATATGCTTACTCGTGTCTAAAAAGAAAAAAACAACCAATAAAACCCCATTTCAGCACTGAATAGGATCGTATAGGATGATAACAGGTACACAATTTGATCAAGTTGCAATTATTTATAACAGAAAAATATTTGAATAGAAAATGTAAAATAAATATTGAAAGCATGAATCTAAAAGCACGCACTATATAATTTTAAAGACAATACACTCTTTGTTTGGTAGACTACAAATGTGGTGTATGTTTGTTTTACAATGAATGATGTACAGTGGACACAGTATTTTGGTCTTGGTTCCAGTTTGTCATGCGATTTTTTTTTTAAATAAAGTTGCTGACAAACTACTGTTTGTCTAGTTGTTCACTTAAATGACTTCAATAAGTTTTGGTTCTTGGAAATACCAGTTTTAACTATCTAATAGTAATCAGAGGCCTGATTCAAAGTTCATTGAAGTCAGAAGGAGCCTGTCAATTATCTTCAAAAGGACTTTAGATGATGCCCTAAATGAATTCAACTCTGAATATTTTGCCACTAGGGAGTATTTTGAACTCTAAAGAGTTATTTTAATGATCAAACAGTGACAAAAATAACCAACTGCATTTTTCCCTATAGCCAAGATTTTCTTTAAAGCACAAGAACAAGGCCAAGTGCAGAAATATATATTATGTTATATATATGTTTATATATATATAACAAAGTATTTACTTTAATTGGCTTTCAGATGTTCTGTAAAAATGTCCTATATTTGCAAGCATTCACATTTTATAGTCATTGTTGATTTGTATTTTACATAGGCTATAATAGAAAGTGCCTTTTTTCTATTATTTTGCACCGAGAAACAAAATACACAAAAATTAAAATCTCTGCAGAACAATGGTGAACATTCCTACTTCCCCAAGAAACACACTCATATGGGGCCAGACTGTTTGCCTTCTATTCCCACTGGTGCAAAGTCAGTCTCACGAGCAGTTCTACTGAAATCAATAGGACACCTTGTGTGAGCAACTGCTCACCAGTTCAGTTTAATGGGTTAACAATGTGGCCCATAATGCAAAATGTCACTCTATCCTCCTTGTACTTCTCCCTTCCCCCTTTATCTTTGGAGAATGCAGAAATAGGACCCAGTCCTGCATTTTTTTTGCATCTCAAACTTTCCATTGATTTTAATGTGATTTTTGCAGTCACGTAGGCAGGAAGGATGGGCTTTATAGTACACTTGGGGTCTGATTCTACAGCCCTTACACAGGTGAGTAATCTTATCGATCTCATTAGGCAGGAGTGTGTATTACATTCTGAGTAAGGGTTGCAGGATCAGGCCCTATTTCTGTACAAGGAGAATACAGTGTAATTTAAGATTCCAAAGTAATTGCATAAAACATTTACTTAGTAACTAAGACTACCCTGAATAAGATAACCCTGTCATCAGTCTATGCAATATATACATGTTAGTTACAAAGCTGACCATCTTTTTTACTTAGTTAAAATTTAACCTCTGTGACAGGAATAG
This sequence comes from Gopherus flavomarginatus, assembly GCF_025201925.1. NCBI lineage: Eukaryota > Metazoa > Chordata > Testudines > Testudinidae > Gopherus > Gopherus flavomarginatus. The sequence goes on along the minus strand of NC_066620.1, from coordinate 141,332,756 downwards.
GAAAAGGAAACAAAATATGTAATTGATTTAAAGGATTGGATTTAAAATCAAAATTGCCAATAAATAAAGAAAGAAATCAACCAATCCATCAGGAGCTAGGGCATTTCGCAGAACTAGGATTGTTTCACACTTAGTGTCTGCTATCTAATCACTGAAGCCCTGGTTCAATCCTGGTCCCATTAAAGTAAAGGACAAAGATCTGCCTCATGGACTCTAGGGAATCAGAACCCTGCTATTGCCTTCAGTTGAACCAATGGGCCTTGCCATTAACCTCAGAGGGAGCAGAGTCTGGATTTAAACCAGGCACTTATTTTAGCAGGTGTTTGTGCTTGAATTATTTCCTTTTCAAAAGAACGAAATCTGTCATTGAGATCCTGCAGGCGAGCAATACTATCATGGCAACTCCTTACTGCCCTTTCACTGAGGTCATAACTCCCACATCGGAGCTGGTATGATCTCAACAGCAGTGTACGAGGCACTCACACTGCCTAAGGCATTTGGAAGTGCATTGTGTTGCCGGACTCCCCTTAGCACATATTGAAAAGAATGATTCTTAAAATCTCCCAGCAACCTTGTATATGGGTACTTCACATCATCGAAAGGAGCTCTTATGGTCTAGCATGGTGAAGCGCGGAATAAGGGAACCCAAATCTGTGGATTATTTAACATGATTATATCTGTAGAGTGTGCATAAAAACAAACAAACCCAACCAACTAAAACAAAACACCAGACTGTAATGCTTTGGTTACATTTCCTTTAAATTTTTACAGGTGAGTCAACACTGTAGATTAATGAGCTGTACAGTATTATATTTTAAATCAGAGTAATCTTTGAATCAAGTAGGCACCCCTCAAACAACTAAAGAGAAGGTGGGAGGCGTAACCCTTCAGTTCTCAAATCAATATTTATTTATTTTTGTTCTCCCACAATCATAAGATAGCTAAATTGAATTATATAAAACTCAGGAGAAATAGAATAACTTCTGTGCTGAGATCCTTATGTCATATTTCATTTGGTAATGTTTTCTGGATTGCTCTATTATCTGAAAAAAGGTTTCTAGTGGGAATGTAGATCACGTTAGGACACATTTTTTAACTCTTGGGACAGAATTTGCAATATCAGCAAAGCCACAAGTGTCTCTAACTGGTCTGTGATTAGCACAAGGGCAGAAAAGACAAGCATTAATTGTAAATTGTCACTTAGTTAAACAAACCGGACGGTTTACAGATTTCTCCTGAATGGGTTCAAAACACTATCTTTTCCAGACGTGATGCTTTGTTTCCTTTGCTGTCACCTGAGTACACTTTCTCACAACCTCACTGTGGAAAGCTTTATCTGGTTATTTTAGGCTTCCCACACCAATCCAAGACAGTTTATCTAAGTACGAATGCGTATGTCATGGATGTTTTTGAGATTCCCATATAACCAGGTTGCAGAAGAAAGGTGAGCTCCAAGACAAGGGTGGCCACTGGAAGGAGTGAAAGATTCTAATGTGGTTCAGACATTTCATCTGTGTATGTTTTGCTTGTCATCATAATATTTGCACTACCTGACTCAGTAGCTTCCTCTGCTATAATTTCGAAGACAGTTATATCTGAAAGAAAAGGGCTGAACCCAATGTGTCTTTCATGCATGCCTATCCTCCGGCAGTGCAGCTCCTGTACAAAACTATTTTTCCTGAAATGCAATTTTTGATAAGTCAACTTTAGAATGTGATGCAAACTACAAATAATAATCAGACATGGCTATGAAAGCCAGAAGCAGGGATGCTGATTTGTTCACAAGCCTTCTTATGAGAAAGTGTTTGTGTATGTGTGTATTAGGGTGACCAGATGTCCCGATTTTATAGGGACAGTCCCAATATTTGGGGCTTTTTCTTATATAGACTCTTATTACTCCCACTCCCTGTCCTGATTTGTCATTCTTCTGTCTGGTCACCCTAGTGTGTGTGTGTGTGTGTGTGTGTGTGTGTGTGTGTGTGTGTGTGTGTGTGTGTGTGTGTGTGTGTGTGTGTGTGTGTGTGTGTGTGTGTGTGTGTGTGTGTGTGTGTGTGTAGCAATCTGGGATGAGGGGAATATTCTCCCTCCAACTCTCAGGGAAAGGCAGGATTGGACCTTTGGACTGCGATGTGTTTTGCAAGCAAGTACAAAGGCAAAGGAGGCAGATCCATACTTAAAGGAAGCATCTTTAGGCTGGGATTCACACATGCGCTTAGCCCTTTCTCAGCCAGGTGCAGATAGACAGAGCTCTGAGCCTGAGGCTCCCTTATGTCTCTGCACCTGGTTTGCAAACATCTAATTGGTTGGGAAAGTCCCTGGAATGGCTGGGCGAGTGGGTGGCCTGTGATGTCTGCGGTTATGGGGTGTGTGTGTGACTGATTGTGTTCACACACTATTTTTCCCACAAGAGGCCCTGCCTCATTCAGTGCAGAGCATGTAAAGCACAAGGGCCCCAGTTAAGGTTGCAGGGGCAACTGTAATTTTGGCTATTTCTACCATTTGAGTGCTTGACTAAGCAACCTTAATAATGTTCATTAAATGTCAAAAACATAGAGAAATGTCCAGCCCCTTCCACTGGGAGATCTCAAAGTGCTTTACAAGGCACTAGTACCATCACCACAGGGCAGATGGAACAGCAGGTGCAGGGACCTACCCCAGCCACAAACAGAACCTTGGAGTTTTAGAGCCTGCCTCCATGGTCACTGGACCATGCTGTCGCCAGCAGCCTAGCTGTGCTGCCTGCAGAGCACTGGTAGCTCTTGGGGCTGCTCCCCTGTATGAAGGGTGCTGATGGGACCTGCTGACCTCCCCTGGGGCTGGACCCAGGCAGGATGAGGAAGTGAGCCCCCAATGGGCTCTATGCAGGAGCCGGGTCCTGCAGCACAGAGGCACCCGCTCCAGTACCCCTTGTTGCAGTGCAAGGTCATTGCTGTATTGTGAGCACACTTGGGAGTCTGCCCCCAGAGCATGCCAGCCCAGAAGAAGCACATCCCGTTAAGAGCCCCAGAGGCACCTTCTGGGACCTGAGTCGGCTAGTGTACCCCACGGGGTGGCTGGGACTGGCACAGGCAGCATGTACCTGGTCAGTGGAGCATCTTTAGTGCTGTGCAGCTCCAGGACCTGGTGCAGGCTCAGCAAACAGTACAGCTAAGCAGGAAGGTACCTTGAGAAGTAAGCCCTGCCCCCAATCCTCAGTAATTGGAGCCCTGAGTGTGACAAGTTGTGGGGTGTAAAATTCTATTGGTTGTGTCACCACAGCTGAGGTTGCCATTGGGTGGTCATCAAATCCCCTGCTGGGGAGGTGGGAGGAAAGGGGCATGAAAGCACTGGCACTCTGTCCCTCCCCACTTTGAAGAAGCTGCAATCCTGAGTCAGGCCACAGTCCAGTGAGGGCTTTATGGTCTGGGAAGGGCAAAGATCTTTGCTCAGGCCTTGTCTACAAAATTAAGTCAATTTAAGTAGAGTAATTACTGCGTTTTTTCATGTTCACACTCCTCTCCTTCTGCTGGTGGTGTGCGTCCTCAACAGGAAGGCTTACACTAATTGAAGTGGGGCAGTGTGGAGGGCTGACAGTCTGAGCTGTTAGCCCCTGGCAGGGCTCCCAGCTGGAGCCTTCCCATCCTGGGGCTGACAGGTTGGGATGCGGATGGGACTCCAGTTGTGAGCCCTGTGGGCAATGTAAGTAACCCAGCGTCTACATGGCCACTGCTTCACCCTGACTACATCAACCTAAGCACTACGTCTCTCACGGAGGTGGAATTATTAGATCGGTATAGTGGGCAACTTACATTGGTGAGAGCAACGTTGTAGTGTAGACCCTTGTAGAGTTAGGTTGACGTAAGCTGCCTCATATTGACCTAAGTCTGTAGTTTAGACCAGTCTTCATAGCCACAGCACAGAGGTGCAAGCATCTTAGGAAACAAAGTATCAGTGACCTAGATTTGAAATGCTCAAAGTCTGTGGCTACTCTAACATGGACATGAAGGACTTGGGGCCTGGGGTCCTTTGTCCTCTGAGTGGTTGTGCATGGTGGATTTCAACTCAGTTATTTGTTAGGCATCATTGGTACCTGTTCTTGCTCCCATTGAAGTCTCTTCCAGATCTCTTATTGATTTCACTGGGAGCAAACCTGGGCTGCAAATGAGACAAGAGTCAGTTCAGACTCATGATATACTGCCTGGGCAGTTGCTAATGGTCCAGACACAAAACTGTCCCTTTCAAATCTGTCCCCATGTTTGTTCATCTTCCATTCATGCAGTGGAAAAGCAGAAGAATGGGCTAGTGGTTACAGTGGGTGACTAGAAATCAGGAGAGTTGGTTCTATTTCCAAATTTTTCACTTATTTTCTTTGGTTTACAGTAAATAATTGGCAAAGTTTCCCCATCTATAATATGGTGAAAATAATATTTAATCACACTTACAAAGAGCTTTGAGATCTTTGGATGAAAGGCACTGTATAAATGGTAAGTACTGTTGTTTTCCTTGTACATAGGGATAATAGAGGCATTAAGACTTGTATTATGACTGAGAGCAGACTTATTCCTTTTAAATGTGTTTTAGAGGGAGGTTTGTCTGCTCACAGACTAGGTTGTATAGATGCCCAGGTTTTCACATATCTTTATCCGTGGAGAGGACTAAATATGTTTTTTTGGGGGGAAGGGCGGGGGGAATGAACAGAGAATAGTGAAGAGTGAAACTGGAGTGGTAGCCTTATTGGCTTATAACCAAAGTGTTCCCTACTTACTGGCTTATTAGAAATCAATGGCAGAAACTGAAACTATTTCCCCCTGGAAATTTTTGAGTTTTCTATGGAAAACATTGGATTTTCAGCCTCAAACACTTTCCATGAAAAATTGTGTTTCATCAAAAGCCCCATTTTCCATTGAACAACAGTTCTGATGATTTTTTTTGACCAGCTGTGATATTGACTTTATTTCAGAAACAGCTCCAAAAGTCTGTGTGTGCTATTTGGTACATTGTAGGAGACAATTAGTGAGGGCTGGAAAAATATGTCCCATGGATCAGATTCAGTCCCATACAATTCTATCATGAGATCTATGGCCACTCTTATCTTTAGTATGGAGCTATGCTCCCCAGATCCCATTATGTAATGTTGCAGCTTGTTCTGTAGCGTCTATAGGCTACACTTACATATGGGGAAGCAGCAAGATCCAATGGCTAGGTTACAGGACCAGGCCTCAGGGAGGTTGGACCTACTCCCAGCTCCGCTATAGACTTGCTGCATGATGTTGAGCAAGTTACTTAGATTCCTAACTTTAGGCATCTGATTTTCAAACCTGCTGAACACAAGCTAATTGACACCAATTATGCTTATCCAACAAGCATATTGAAATCTGCAGATGAAACGGTAAGATTATTATTGGATAAGAGCAATTTTTTTCTATCTAATGCTATTAATGTGTGGCTTTGGGGCTAGTTGCTACAACAGTGCTCAGCTAGGCAAAATTTGATCATCTCTGGGACAGGGATTTGGCTCCACTGACATATGTAAAGGATAGAGAGACATATATTTGTGTTAAAGGCCTTTTTGTTCTAAATTTGTATTTTAAAATCCCTTCCTTGTGAAAAAATAGCACAAAGATTATTAGTAAAAAGCTCAGTAGAGTCTTGAAAACTATTACAAGAATGAAAATGTGTGGGTATCTTTAAACATCTATTTGTAAGACCACAGTACTGTGATGTGGCAAAGTAACACAGTTTGCATTCTAGATTCACAAAGGTCTCTGCACTGATGTGGAAACATCATACTGAAAATATTTGAATGTTGATACACTCTCAGTAGAAGTCAGTTTACTTGTAAGGATGATTTAAAATAAAGTCACTTTATTGGCAAACTTTATTTTAAGCAAAACATAAAAAAATAAAAATCTGATGCATTGGGTAGAAAGCCTCGGGTTGAAACTTCTTATGTGACAGAAGATATGGACAAGAAAGAATCTAACAGCAGTTAGCTTTAGGTCAGGAAATGGTGACGGTCAAAGATTCTTTTTGATCTTTTTGTTTTTCCCCTTAAAACCGGCAGAAAGAATTATTTTAAACTTGATGATGAGCAGTTGCTTCCTGAATTATCACCTTAAGGTAAACAGGAACATGTCAAGGTCAGGTTCAGGCTTGCTTGAGTTCACTGGACCATATCAGATAAAATCTAGGAGCAACAAGACGCTTTCAGGTATGTTCAAAGTCAATCCAGAAAGAAATGGTTCCCAATAGCATGTCGGGTTTTATAAATTTGTGTTATACAAGAAACAGGAGAAAGAAAACCCTTAGCAACCGACATAGCAAAGGAAATACAGTAGTGGGTTTAGGAGGTATATATTTTTCTATGTTTAAAGCTAGCATTTTGAAATATGTAGGACTTAATGGAATATTTTGAATAATCTTTATGCCAGTTTTGATTTGTTGTAACATTTCACTGGTAAGTTTTGGAACATATTATCCTGACCCAAAGTTACTTCTCCCTAAAAGGTTACTAAAAAGGCTTGTATTTATTCTTGTGTGTTCCTTTAGACTAGTTGCCTCTGGGTAGTGTCATGTGATACTGATTAATTTGAAGCCCACTTAGTTCTATGGAAATAAAGTAGTAGTGATTTGTAAAAAAGCAAAGCCGATGAACTTGAGTGGCTTGGAGTATGTTAACAAGTAATTAATTATCTTTTAGGTAATGGCATTGCTGTCACCCTAGTGCAAATGACTAAACAAGTATCTTAGAAAAATATAAAATTTAGTGGGGCTATTCTGAAAAAGGTTTATATTTTGCACTTTTAATACCTTTCTGCAGACTGTGAAACCTGCTTATGATTCAGATGGTCTCCTCACAACACACAACTCTGGATCAGAGAATTGGCATCACGGCTTTGCCTTTAGGACGCTTGGGGTAATGCCCCACCCACAAATTATAGTAGATTCAAAACAAATCTTTTATCTCAGCTCTGTATGTCATTTACCTGCATAGAGCTTCCATCTTACTGGTTTCCAGTGCTGCAAAGTAAGTAGCATCCCAATAAAAGGCTTGAAGGAAAAATCAGAGCAGGTGTTCAGAGACAGCACTTGCACAGCACTGTGCATCCTGGTAGCCACAGCAAAGGACTAAAGAGCACTTTCAGAAATGTCCTTAATGAGCACACGTGCAGCTTATAAGCAGCTAGAGAGAATTATAAAGCCCCATGTAAAATCTCGACCTACTGCCACCTTTGGTGCTTAGCTCACAATTGGAAATTATGCCTCTTTCAGCCTCTCACTCTCTGTTGAGAGGCTTCATCAATGTATAAACACTGAGAAAAAGGAGCATACTTAGAAAGAATAGGCAATGTTGATCTATCCAGAGGACTCTTAGGGCCGTATGCAGTCTTTGATGTGACATCAGTTGGAGTTGGGTTCTGGACTGAGGGCAGTATATGGCCCATAAAGGTAACTTCCTTCCAGCTCAGAGCTCTTAAGGAAAACTGTATCAGTCTTGCTCAGCCCAGAAATCACAAGATGAATACATTTAAATTAAATAAAAAATAAAATTGAAATTGGCATTTCTTAGCGTGGTGCGGGAGGCAGCCATCTTGCTGGAAATCAAAGCCTGTTGGACACAGGGAGGGTGAGAATCCAACCATAACTAATTTATGGCTTGTATTAACACTGGTCTGACTGTCAGAAGAAACAATGACAAAGTTAAATGTATTAAATACTTATTCATAGCTGTTCAGTCATTACTGTCACACTGTCTGGAGTGGCTCATGACTGTGAGTGCCAACCTCAGGGCAGACTGTCAAGAAGCAGGGAAGAGACCCCAAACTGGTTGTATGTTCTGTAATTAGATTTCACCAACCCAGTAACAAATGTGAACTCGTGACGCACTATAATAGTCTTACCACGAAGTCACAGATAGGCCCCTTGGGCATTCCAGATCTTGCCACCCAGGCTAGCTGGATTTATTGATAATTGGTTACTATACACCAAAGATCACAAAATATTCAGGTGTCTCCCAGTCTCAAGAGACCAGTCACTTTCCCTGGTCAGTTTGTACCCTCGATTTCATACCAAAGACAATTCATGTAGCCAATCCTGTAGTAAATCATCTAAGGATTTATTAACTAATAAAAGAAATAAGGGAGTTATTACAAGGTTAAAACAGGCAAGCACGTGCACAAATGAGTTACAGTCTCTGGTTTTAAAAGGTAACCTAATTGTAGTAATCTGTCAGTTTTGAATGTCTTTTAGGGCAAACCCAGGTTGACCCTGGGGATCTCTGGACCTGCTTTGTAGCTCTGGCCCTGTGAGAGTCCAAACAGCAAAAGAGATGAAAAATTTTCATGTCAGCTATCTTTATTTCCTTCTTCCAGAATTCAGCCTGATGGGATGAGCCCTTTTGCACTTAGCCTCTTCTTGGTGTGAGGGGATAATTAACAATGTGTTTGTATTGTGATGTTTCATAATGGCCCATTTGGTATGATGGGCAGGAGATGATACCTTCTGCCTAGGTTCACAGTTTTAGGGCAAACATTTTGTACAGTTAGAAAGCAAAAACTTAAATATTACCTTTTAACATGTGATTAAGATATTATAAGTGAGATTAATGCATGCAGCAACTTACAAGCGTTTCATAAAGCCTAAACACTAAACACCTTGTTATAAGTTCAATGCCCATCTTAACCATACTAAGACACAGGTGAAACAAACTGGTTTCCAGCAATGAATTTGTCAGTGCTCAGCTGAGGCCGGAAGCTTTGGCAAGATCAGGCATCTGGTTTGCCAGTGTCACAATTACTAAAGCAGGTCTGAACCTGCTTAGGATCTGGTTTGGATCATAGTCTTTTCCTTAGGCCTCACATAATACTAGAGTTAAAAAGCAACAACTTTTCAGCAAGATGAACACTTCCAGTAGAAGGCCCCAAAATGCCAATTGTATTTACATTTCAAAAAAAGTGACATTTCCCAGTTTATTCATTATGACAAGTGCTTTCTACTTTGTGATCTCTTAAACTGCGTAGCTGAACAATATAGTTGCAGTTTGTCTTTAAAAAAAGTTTCTTGCTTATTTTTCTAATAAGCATTCCCAGACTGTGGAGTATGGATTGCAAAGTTTGCCAGTATTGATATTTGTATCCACTGGTTAATTGTGAGTATGAGGCTCTTCAGGGCTTTCAGCTTCATTTCACAGTCAGAGTAGTTCTTATGAAGAAAGAACAGTTCGTAAAATTCTTCTTCCTCTTCTTTTTTTTTTTTGTTAAATAGCCATCAGGTCTCTCTATTTAATAGGGTGTTTCCATATTATAGAGTGAGCATCATTACAATACCTGTAACACGTCATTTCTAGTGATTTGGTTAAACTGAGTGAAATCTCTGATTACATATTTAACAGACTATGCCTGTCTATCAAATGCTAATATTAAAAAAATTGGACTGAGGGACTGGTGCAGGTGAAAATACTTTTAGTATTGAATAAAAGTCCACCAAATATTTAAGTATCTTTTAGTCCTTTATCTATTTTGCTAGATACATTATTGGTGTGTTGGTTTGCTAAAATTCTTTTTATTTCTGCCCAAAATAAAAGGGTACCAAATAATGTATAAATAGTCAATACTTTTTGACACACCACATGACTTTATTGATATTTTAGGTACTGCCTGAAATTCCTCCATAAAGGATGGTGCTTTCACTTTTATTCAGGAAGCTTGTTTAAATGCCAAAAAGGAACTGAGCAATTTTTTAATGGACACAATGTTATTTGAACACATAGGGATGACTTTATATTTCCAGAAGCTGGTTATGAGCCAATATCTTTGCTATGTTCAAGAGATGCATCTGGAACAATGTCTGTTGCAACCTAGGCCTCACTCCTTTTGTCTCCAGCTACTCTGCCAGGAAAATCTTAGGGGAGGGGAGTTAGTTGTCCAATTCCCACTGAATTTCAATGAAAATTGTGTATCTAACTCCCTTAGACCCCTTTGCAAGTTCAAGCCTTTATTAGTTTTAAAACGTATTTCTCATTTTTTTGAGGATGATCTTCCAGTAAAAGTTTATACTGGGAGGAGATCTGGCATTTGGAATTTCAGGAGTGTTGGTTTTACCTCAGGAAGGGCTAAAATTGTATTTATAACAGGATACTAAATACAATCCTAATTACCACCACGTATGCTACACCTGCCAGTAGTTCTAAATTTAAACTGCCAGTAATTTTAAATTTCCAAGGCACAGCTGATGTTTAGAAAAACAAAACAAACCAGGTTACTTAGTTTTAACAGCTGTAGGATTTTACAAATTGAAGAGACATGTACAAACCTTCATTTGCTGAGTAACAAATGTTGGAAATAAAATTAATAATCCTTCACATTTCTGTCCAAGTTTATGGAAAAATGGACCTTCTGCTGGGAGGCCATGTGCCTCACCTGTAGGTTGAAAGCATGTCATTTGCAAAATAAAATTCCTGCACAAATACAGAATGGATCAGCTAACCATGTATTTTGAATAGTAGATTAAACATCTGTATTAGCAGAATTAATAAATATTAAACATTATCTTTCTCTTTCAAAATATGTAGCTCTTCCATAAATAAATGTTTGATTTATCACAATTTCTGGTGGTTTAGTTTGGCCCATCCCTTGTCTTGTAATTTGGTATCTTGGAAATAAGTGAATTTTGATGAAGTGCAGAAAATAAATGATGGTCCTTAATTAGCAGGATTTCATGGAACAATGGTTGCTTTTTAAAGTAGTTCAGTTAATGGCAATGTTTTTAAATTAAAGTTATTTGAAAGTCAAGAAAATTTTGAGTTTTTAAAATAGAAATGTGTCTTGCTGATTAAGAGTCACAATATGTGAAAAGGAATAAGCAGAGCCTTTTTTACCTTTAAAATGCCTTCGAGTTTTATGCAGCAGATGGTGCTAGATTGTGAATACATGTCAATTTTGTTTTATTTATATTCTAAAAAATGTGTGATGCGAGACATGACGTAAAATATACACACTATATAGCGAAGTAATCTTTAAGAAATCATCTGTTTTGATATATTTTTACATTGTATGAATCTTTTTCTTGACGTTTTATCTGCATTCTAGATTGAGCCCTTCCAAGGAATTCAGAAGTCTAACCATGCATGATTGTCTGGCATTGCCTAGGCCATTTAATGCATGGTGTCACAGATCTAGTTGAGCACCCCTCTTGGCTGCTCACCAGTCTCCTGTGAGGAGCCCACTTCACTGGGTCCAATGTGCATTAAGCCTCCGGAAGCTGAACTGAATCCAGGAACTGCCCCAATATGGGATCCCAAAGCACACTCCTGGGGTGCAGACCCTTGTCTAGCACCCAGTCCTAAGAGCTGAAACCTGCAGTCCAACTGCCTAGCCTGAGTTATCACTGGTGACCCCTCAGACTTCCACGTAGTTTAAACAACCCCCGTCTCTGAACTACAGCTGTCTGGTGTTCTGGGTCTACACATTAACTCTTCAAGGGAATGTGATAGGTGTAACATACCATTGGCAGACAGACTTTGCACAGATTCCTAAACCACCATTGCTCTTTACTTAATCACACAAAGAAATACACATAGGTATACAAGAGTAATAAACCTTGCCTTTGTTTCCTCACCACTCCAGAACAGTCTTTGGGCTAGGGTTAAAGTCCTCTAGGGCCATCTAGGGTCCTTCTGCTGCAGCACATGGTTTGTCTTTTGGGTCATGGAGCCTCCTCCTTCTCAGGTCAGCTTGTTTTGACTTTAGTTGGTCTTGCAGCTAAACTCCTGTCAAGGTTTTTTTCCCCATTGTGAACTTCAGAGTACAAGAAGTGGGGTCCTGCGTGAACACTTCTACGCTTAATTACTAGCTTAGGTCTGGTACGCTGCCACCAGCCAGAATTTAGTGTCTGGCACACTTTCTGTTCCCCCAAAACCTTCCCTGGGGAACCCAGACCCAAACCCTTTGGGTCTTAAAACAAAAAGAAATTAACCATTCCCCCTCCTTTTCCCTCCGGACTTTCTCCTCCCTGGATTTCCTTGAGAGGCTTCACACCGATCCAAACTCCCTGGATCTTAAAACAAGGAAAAATCAATCAGGTTCTTAAAAAGAAAGCTTTTAATTAAAGAAAGAAAAGGTAAAAATTATCTCTGTAAAATCAGGATGGAAAATGCTTTACAGGGTACTCAGATTCATATAGACTAGAGGGACCCCCCCCCCAGTCTTAGATTCAAAGTTACAGCAAACAGAGGTAAAAATCCTTCCAGCAAAATAAACCTTTACAAGTTGAGAAAACAAACATAAGACTAATCCGCCTTGCCTGGCTATTACTTACAATTTTGAAACATGAAAGACTGATTCAGAAAGATTGGGAAAACCTGGAATGATGTCCCGTCCCTCTCAGTCCCGAGAGCGAACAACGAACAAAAAAAAAACCCCACAAACAAAGACTTCCCTCCACCAAGATTTGAAAGTATCTTGTCCCCCTATTGGTCCTCTGGTCAGGTGTCAGCCAGGTTTACTGAGCTTCTTAACCCTTTACAGGTAAAAGAGACATTAACCCTTAACCATCTGTTTATGACAACTCCACTTGCCCATCTCTTCCCCTCTCTCCTGCCTAAAGCTTTTGGTGTGGGTCTGTGAGTCCTTTGAATTTAAATGTCCCATCACCATCTGGTTTCTTGGTCCTGCTACAGATTAGTTTATCTTTTTCAAACCCCAGCCCCTGACAGACGAAATGGAGGAAGCAGCTTCTTCTAGCTTCACCAACATACCAATTGACCAATCAGAGTACAGTTGTTAAAGTTAACTGTTCTCCATTTTATAAAGTCTGGGAGAGAGATGGTGGAAGGGGATTTACTCATACTGGGCGCCTCCTTGTGGCCACATTTGAGGATTAGCTCTTGTCAGGTCAAATACCCCCCTTCTAAGGTTGCTTAAACTATGTCCCTCCTCGCTCTCCAGGACACGCAGAGCCCCTTCTTTGTGACTCAGGGTACTGTCTCTTTGTGGCTTGGCTATCCAGACCAGTGACTTCAGTTTTCCCCTTCCAAGATATCAAAGGCCCACTGGATCAGCTGTCTGCATGCCATTCCAGACAGTCTTCTGCTCTGATGCTAGATCTTATGCCACTTCCCCAGCAGCTGGTAGGGGAACCTGGGCCTGCTCACTATTCTGGATGTAGACACTGACTCTGTGGGTGCTTAGGGGCTGGAGCACCCATGGGGAAAAAATGGTGGGTGCTGAGCACCCACTGGCAGCCCCCCATCAGCTCCCCCACAGTGCCTGCTGCCCGCTGGCAGGCACCACATATCAGCACCTTCCCCCTCCCTCCCTGTGCCTCCTGCCTATCACAATCAGCTGTTTTGCAGTGTGCCAGAGTCTGGGAGGGAGGGGGGAAGAGTAAGGACGTGGCACACTCAGGGCAGGGTGCCGAACTGGGTGGGAAGAGGCTGGGTGGGGTTGGAGTGGGGGTGGGAAGAGGTGGGAGGTGGGGCCTTGAGGGAAGGAGTGGAGTAGGGGCGGAGCCGGGGATCGAGCACTCCCCGGCACTTTGGAAATCGGTGCCTGTAACTCTGGATTTCAGTCCAGGTACCCTATGTCTAAAACTGCAGTCTGCTTGCTCCCAGACTCTGTTGCTATTTCCCTGCACTTCGTCCTACTTCCCTCTTTGACTTCTTGCCAGACTCTAGCCCCAGACACACCTCCCTTCTCCCAGGGAGTGACTGCAGACTATTTCCCCTACAGCCCCTTTTCTTTTCTTTTCTTTTCTTTTCTTTTCTTTTCTTACAACAGCCTCAGCATGTGAGGCTATAACCACCAGCTATGGCAGTTTTTGCATAAGCAAAATTCTATATCCTCTCACTCAGTCCTGCATCTTTAAAAAAGCAAAGTACAGTAATGCTTTTTTCTGCTATTCCACTTTCCTGGTACTCTGGCTCACTAATCCTCTCAGACTGCATTCTGTCACCTTAAGGCATCTCAATTCATCATAAAGAATCTTTCTTTCTATGTAATTCTTCCTGCATTGCCACAGCAGATGCTCAACTGTTTCTTGGACTTTGCATGTGTTCTATAACCCGTCTTTGTTCTTGTTTCATAAATATAAATTACTGTTCAGGTCACAGTGACCTGTTAGCACTCTAAATATAGATATTTCACTTCTTCTGTCTTAACTATTAGGTTAACCATTATCGTCAAGTTTAGGACTTATTTCATAGAACCTTCGTCCTTTTTTTCTGTTTGGCCCACAGTTCTTGCCATTCCTTCTTAAGTTCTCTCTGAACGAAACATCTGAAGCCCTGTTTACTCAGAGTAATCTTTATATCCACCTCCTCATTTTCTAAGGCATATTTCACTCCTTTATGTGCCATTTCATTGCCTGGTATCCCAACATACGCCAGAATTCACACTACTACTGTATGTGTATCTAACTGTACTATCTCTGTAGTTTAAGAACAATATTTCATTGATGAAGACATTCCTGCTTTCCGAGGCTCCCTTTCTAATTGCCATTATACCTAATGAAGAGTCAGACAGGATAGCAGTCATAATTAGGCATACATCTTTTATCCAGGTCAGTGCCAACAGTATGCCCATCAATGGGGCTGTCATCATAGCCACAAAATTGGATAGTTTCATAGATCTCTTCATTCAAAATTGAGGGATACAAAAAGGATACGATCTCTGTTGTCATCTCTGGAGCCATTGGCATAGATTTGTCTATGCAGACACCATTTGCCTTGTATAACTCAAAAGTTTTAGTCATCATATTTGATGATCTTGCTTTTCTCTTTGTTTTATTGTTGAATTCTAAATCCACAACTGGAGAGACAACTGTCCGGATATAGTTTGGTTTCCCATGACAGAAGATTTTAGCTACTTCTAGATCTTCCTTTTTACCCAAGTTTTTTACTCACTTTTCACCCTGTTAGCATGTGGGAATTTGTGGCAACCCAGTTACTTCTTATCTACTTAATTCTCAGCAGTCCTCATATATTGGTTTGATACTCTTATTTTCCCTATTTCCATTGACCTTAGTCCAAAGGTTAAATCTAACAATGTCATCCTTAAATTCATGGGTGTAGTTTGAGGAGATGCAGAGGGGCTGTAGTTTGCCCCCCAAAACAGAGGTGAGGTGTGTGTGGGGGTTACACGGGGTCATGTGCCACTTCCTCCCCTCCTCCTATTTCTGTGAGCACTGAGCTGCCCTGCAGGGCTTGCTTTGCTCAACCTATGGGGGGAGAGTAGGGGTGCTCTGTCCTTCCTATGCTGCGTCTCCCCCTGGCATGTTTTGGCTCATGGGGAGGGGGTGAGATGGAGTAGCTGTTCTCCTGTGCTCCAGGCCACAGCATTGGCAGCTGCAGGCTGCCCCTGGGTTCTATTGCCCGCCTGTTTCCTATACAATGGTGTGTGCCAGCGGAGGGGGGGGGGCAGGGCAAGGGATGGGGTTGGGTAAGGGATGGAAAAGAAGGGGATGGGACAGGGGACAGTGGAGAGAGGAAGGGGGAGGGGATGTGGAAGAGAAGGGGATATGGGAATGGGTGGGGGGAAGAGAAGGGGATATGGGAATTGGGTGGTGGGAAGCAGCAGCCCTGCATGCGGCATCCACTTGGCAGCAATAGCAGCCCTAGCAGGGAGGTGGCTGCAGCAGCACCAGAGCAGCCACATCACTGCCACAGCTGGTGCCAGAATGGCCACTAGCAGGAACCAGGGTTCCTCTCTTAAGCCAGCCTGTCCCCCCCAGCACCAGCAGCCCAGCTACCACTCCAAGTGGGAGGAGAAAGCCCGTGAGCCAAGGGAACTGGCTTCAGTGTGCACATGCATGGTGTGACCCTGCTCCCCCACAAATGTAACAGTGAAATTACACCTAGGTTTAAATTTGTAGGCATTTCTTTGGTTACTACCTGCTGCACACACAACAGAGTTGTAATACTCGCATCACATACGATTCACAGAGCTTGGGCTTGGATCAGCTCTAATTTATTTAGGGTGGATTTAGAAGCTGAGTTAAAGGCTTGGCATCCATAATCTATAACTGGTCTTAAAGCCATATACAGCACTAATGTATTCTTGTCTGCACCCCAATAGTTGCCAGTAATACTTTTAAATTGATTCATTCTATCTTTACATTTAGTCTTGATGTTATCTATATGACTCTTCCAAGTTAGTTGGTTATCAAATACAACTCCTAATAATATAAAATTATGAACTAACTATATTTTTTCTCTATAGAGATATAGGATCCATTCTTCCCGAGTCTTCATTTTTGTGAATATCATTCCCTTTGTTTTAGCAAGTGAGAACTTAAATCCCCAAGGATCTCCCCATTCTGAAATCCTCCTGAGCGTCTCATTGGTTCTCTCCACAGCTATCTTAAGTCTTCTGTGTTTGGCCCATATAGCAGAGTCATCCATAAATATAGTAATACCTATTCCTGTCCCTATACTCTCCAAGAGATCATTAATTAAAATGCTAAACAGGGTTGGGCTGATAACACGTCCCTGTGGAGTGCCACTAGTAAGTTTATAAATATTCAACAAAGCAGCCCCACCCTGACTTGTATGGTTCTAACACTTAAGAATTCTCCTATCCACCAGACTATTCTTCCTCTTACTCCAGTTGCTGCTAGTTTCTACAGCAAGCCTTCCCTCCATAGCACATCGTCTGCTTTTGCAATATCCAATGAGAAAGCTATCAAACCCAGTTCCTCATAAGTTTTTTGTATTTCTGTTTCTAATCTTATTATATGATCAACTGTGCATCTTCCTTTCCTTTGTACACAGTTTTTAATTTCTTTTTTCCAGGTATGCTACTAATCTCTCATTTTATCATTCATTCCACAATTTTGCTCACATGATGTGAGGGCAGTAGGTCTATATGCATCAGGCCTTGTGTTTTCCTATTAGTATAATGACTGCTTCCTTCCATTCTGCCAGTAGAATCCCTTTTCCCTATATATTATATTATTTCAATAAAACTCTTAAACTCCCTTCTGGTAGGTGCTTAAACATTGCATTACATATGCTATCTTTACTGGAGCTGTATTTTTTACTTTTGTTTATAGTGTTTTTGACTTCTTGTATGTTGAAATTGTCATTCAGTATGTCATCTTTACATTCTACCAAGCCAGGCAAAGACTCACAATTTTCTTCATCAAACATTCTTTTTTGTTAACAAAACTCTTTACTTTGATTGGCATCACTTGTTGTCATCAGCTATCCCTCAATACGAGGATGATGTCTGCCGGGGGAAAAATGTCATTGATGAGACTTAAAATGGCTGAGGAGTGCAATCCGTGCTCTGCAGGTTTTCCAACACATATAACAGGTGGTTGCTTGGAGAGATCACAACTGCTGGCCGGGATGCTGTACCCTTTCCTTCCTCCTCTGCCATTTCTCAGCCCAGTCTCGAGCAAGGTGATTCTTTTCAAAACGGGCTGAGGCTTGATGTATAATGCAATGTGACTGCAGTCTATTGCCAGCCAGCTCTTCCCAATTCATGGGCTCAATGCCTCCCTTCTTAAGATATACTTTAAGAGAGTCCTTGTAGTGTTTCCTCTTGTATCACTGCTAACTTTTTGGAACTCCTTTGCTAAAATGTCCACTTTTCCTAAGTTAAATTTTCAACTTTATCATTTATTAGAAGACCAGGTATAAATTTCTTTTTACTTCGTATCCCATTCATTCTTTTAACTTGTTTATATGTCTCTGTGTAACCTTGGAATCTTTGTTAATTTCCCCATGATACTGTTTCCAACTCTCTTTCTTTGCATTTTAAATAATTCTTTGTGCCACTGCTTTACATCTTTTATAGTTCATTAAGTCCTTGTTATTCATTGTAGTTTTTGCTTGTTTGTGCGCCTTCTCTCTCTATCTCTCTCTAGTTGTTGCTTTACAATCTTCATTATGAAGATTTCTGAGTGTGGCAGTTCAATGTTTTATGTATCTCTGGGTTGACTGCTGTTACAACTCCTGTTATTATATTATCATGAAATTCCACTAGAACAGTGGGTCTCAAACTTTTTTACTGGTACACCTTTCACATCGCAAGTCTCTGAATGTGACCCCCCCCCAATAAATTAAACACATTTTTAAATATATTTAACAGCATTATAAATGCTGGAGGCAAGCGGGGTTTGGGGTGGAGTTGGCAGCTTGCGACCCCCCATGTAATGACCTCGCCACCCCCTGAAGGCTCCCGACTCCCAGTTTGAGAACCCCTGCGCTAGATTAACACTACAATTTGATACTTAGATATCAGCACGTGTACTCTTAAAGAGTCCCCAGGTTGCTTTTCTAAGACTCCAGGTAGGAATTCCTTCATTGTTTTTAACATTACCTTGGTCTTGATATGTAATGTACCCAAGAAAGTAATCACTTCCCATTCCATCCTTTTTATTGGTTTACCAGCAGCATTTGCTTGCTGTATTGCTTGTTGGAATTCCAAGATCTAAACCTGAAAAGGTTCTATCCACCAAATTAAACATAGTAGGTGTTCCAGTATAGAGCAATACCATACTGTGCATGTCAATGAACTGTTGTCATTATAATCAGTTTTCATGCTTCCCCCTAATTCATTATGGCTATTAAGGTCTCCACAAATAATATATGAGCCTTTGACATCCTGAATTTATTCTTCCAATTCTAGATTGTCTAGTTTTTAAAATGGGTTGTAAACATTATAGATTCATATAAAGCTATTGTTCTGTAAAGGAATCTCAACAATATTGTACTCAAAACTTAAGTGTTGTACAGTTAAGTCAACATAACTAAGACCTTTCTCTATAAATACACTGGCCCCTCCTTCTCTTGTTATTTCTTTGTCACATCTGATTACATCGTATCCTGAAAGTCTAAACATAAATTTTCTCACTTACCTTGTTTCTTGTACACATATCATGCTAGGTTTGCTTTCTATTTCAAAAATAGTTTTCTTTTAATTCCTGACCATGTGTTATTAAACTATATGCATTCCATCAAAATACACTAAAACCATGTTGTTTAAACTGCACTGTTACCTTTATTTTTAAAATTGTATGAATGCAGGCTAAAGAAAGAATGCCTATATGGAAATACTCTTCTGCCACTTTTGTTATAATTTTTATTCTTTCAGTCATCTTCCATCTATAAAGTGCAATTAATAACATCTACCAGAAAAGCTATAAATTTCTCTTTGCCTAGAAGTGGTACATCTTCATTTATTCCCCTTATATTATCTTTCCTGCCCTGAACGGCATGTTGTTATACAAGTAGCTCTTTTCCCCCAATGGCATTTTCCTCCTTCTGTATATTGTGCTGTGAATATCTTTTGGTAGCTTCTACACAGGATATTGTATGGATAATTTTAATTTTCTGTATCTCTCTCTAGCTCATTTCTCTGCCACACATCCTTTGTATGCTGCCCTGTGCTTATCCTTACAATTGCTGCATTTTAGTTCTGTTCCTCACATACAGTGCTCATACGAGTGTTCTCCTTCACATTTAGGACACCTCATTTTCCCCTTGCAGACAGCTACCATATGCCCAAACCTTTGACATTTAGAACATCTTAAAGGGGCTGGAGATATGGTTTAACCCAGAAGAGATGATATCCCATATTAACCTCTTGGGTAGCATTGCACCTTTAAATGTTACTTTGATGGCTTTGGACGGTTGGTGTTTTCCCCCTCTCCTGCTAATCAGTCATTTAACAAACAACACTTGGTCCTCACCTATACCCCTTTTCATTTCATCCTCAGTCATGCCAAGTGGGACCCCACACATTATCTCTCTTGCCTCTGTTATGAATTTAGGTAGCTTGCAAATTACTTTTATTTTCCCTAAAACTGTCTTATGAGTACATTCTACTAATAAATCTCCACCCTGCAGCCTTTTAGCTCTTAATATATTGCTGATATTTCACCTAATCCATTCCACTGTTTTAAAGGGATTAACATCTCCTGACTTCGGCTAGCGATTTAATAATTAGAAGATGTCGATCCTTTTCCTTTTTTTTTCCATCCATGTCTGCTCCCTCTTCTTCAGATACAGGTATTTCTTTTCTGTTTTTCTTCTTCCTAATATCATCCCTTGCTTCTTCTCCCTTATTTTCCAAAATCACTTCCAGCCTATCCCTCTGAGCCTGTATTTACGGCTCTGTTCAGCCAACCAACCACCAGCCCAAGCCACTCCTGAGTTCCAAGCCCCAGCTGCCAACCTACACAACCAGTCTGCAGCCTGGTCAGCAGCCACTGCTGCCAGCACAGTCCAGCCTACTGCAGCCCAGCCAGCCAGCCAGCCCCATTCTGTTCTCAGCTTGCTGGCTTTATGCAAGCCCAGCCTGACTCTGCCCAGTTGGGCTTCATCATCAATTAGTGCTTGTCCTTCAAACCTAAGTCTTCTCTGAGGTGCAGCTGACCAGCTTTATTGATATAATTTAATCTATTTTGCCTTGTGTTGGGTGGACACCCCATCACATACCCTCTCTCATCAGACTATTCCGTGGAGGTACAGGTGCTGCCTACCTTGCATTTGTTGTAACTGGTCCCACAGGTTATCTCTTTGCCATCTCCATGTCCTGCATGAAGAGAAGCAGTGTGCCTTGTTCCTGCATAGTGCCACAATACTTCTCCCATTGGAACTCTAGGTCCTGCAAAGCGACTTGCAAGGCTTGCTCCTCAGCTATCAACTTCTCAGATAGCCTCTGCCATTGCTTCACAGGCTACCCAAGATCCCTTTCCTTCAGGGTCTGAGCTCCCACCGTATTCCAGATAGTCTCCATATTTATCTCTGTATCCTTCAGCCTTATCTTTGTGGGAGTGTTTCTTCCTTCCAATTCCTGTCCACCTTCCATCATTATAGCCCCTTTGGCTTTCTCTACTAGCTTTTGTGCCCAAGTAGTGGGCCATTGGTACTCCCTTCTGTTCCTTTCTCTCAGACTTGCCCTTTTCCTGGGTAATTTTACCCTTCTTGTTAGGACAACCCCTCACCACATGCCCTTATTCCTCACAGTAAAAGCAGGTATCCCCCTTTCCTGTTCTCACGACAGGTGAGACTCTTCTTGGCTGTTCTGCTTTCCTCCCTTCCAGACAAACTTTTTTATTACAAGATAGGGAGGGGCATTCCTTTTTCAGGTGCCCCCTCCTTCCACAGACATGACACTTGCTTGGCAGGGCCTCTGGCTTCTTAGCCACAGAACCTCTTTTCCATTCTTCATTGGTAGTTTCCTCTCAGAGAATCTTAAGCAAACATTGTTGCAGTTCGACCAACTTTACCAAATAACTCTGTAGAAATAACTGTGTTTCTCATTGTCTCTGTTGGTTCTCTAGGATCTGCATAAATAGTGCTTGGATCCCTTTTTGTTTATTGGCCTTTGTTTATTGGCGGCAACTGTGGGGTCCAACTCAAGAAAGTATACCTGCCTTCAGCAATAAAAGGCGTCCATACACTGTAGTTCTATTGTTGCTTTCCCTTTTCTTTTTCTACTGGAGACACTCATCCTCCCCTTGTATCGGGGGTAACCGTCATGCCCACATTCTTGAACCAGTTGTCTTGGGTTTACACATCATTGGCTGTCTCCTCGTGGCCACATCTGGGGATTAGCTCTCTTTAGGTCAGATGCCCCCATTCCAACGGTTGCTGACACTGTGTCCTTCCTTGCTCTCCAGGACTTGCCGAGCTCCTTCTTCATGTCTCAGGCCCTCCAGCCAAGTCAATGTCAATGTAGTTTTCCCCTTCCAGGGTATCACTCTCCTGCTGGACTGGCTGTCCACATGCCATTTGAGATGGTCTTCTGCTCTGAGGCCAGGTCCTGTGCCATGTCCCCAGTGGCTGGTAGGAGAACCTAGGCCCACCCACTGCTCTGGGTTCCAGTCCAGGGACCTTATGTCTAGTAACTCTTGTCTGTTTCTTCCCAGATCTTGTTGCTATTTCCCTGGTCTCCTTCCTACTTCCCTCTTTGACTTCTTGCCAGACTCTAGTCCCAGACATACCTCCCTTCTCCTAGGGAGTGACTGCTGACTATTTCCACTGCAGCCCTCTCCTGTCCTCAGCTTGTTGGCTTGATACAAGCTCAGCCTGCCCCTGGCCAGCTGGGCTTCATCATCAATCATTGCTTGTCACTCAAGCCTAAATCTCTTTCCAGGTGCAGCCTAGCAGGCTAATTGGCCTAATTTAACCAGCTCCGCTTTGTGTGGGGTGGACACTCCATCACATATGCTTACAGGCTTGTCAGCAGTGGTGGATACATGTAGACATAGAGGCATTCCATGATATGGTAATTTTCATAAGAACAACTTCACAACATCAACCAGATTTTGTAATTTGTGCAGACAGATTCCCCAAATTGTCACACCTGGTTCCCTAACATGGTCCTATCATTGTCTTATCACTGTCACACTAGAATAAAAAAAGTTAAACTATAGATATCTCTAGTTATTGCATACATTTGTGCTCTGACACTATTAGTGTTGTAGGCTCTAATACCCAAAGGGGCCAGGTGCCCAGCACCTATTGATATACAATGGGAGCTGGGTGCCTCATTCTCACCTTGCCTGTGCTACACAATAGTTTACTTTCCTGAGGGCTAATATCCTTTGATTTAACTGACATTGTTGGCTCAGCGATGGGGTCTTTGAGTGAAGTCTGATTGCCTGTATTATACAGGAGGTAAGACTAGTGATCTAATGGTCCTTTCTGGCCTTAAACTCAATGAAACTATGGAATTCCCTTGGGCTTCTTTGAAAATCCCAGCTGCAGTGTTTGCAAAATAGGCTCATCTGCTGCTTGATTTCAGATCTTGACTCTGATTCTGCAATAGGATCAACCAAGTTGGATTCTGTAGAGAGACCTCTGTGGGGTTGGGAGGGTATGTATCAGGAAGAGGTCTGAAGGGATGCAATTCATCCTCCCTACTCAAGTCCCATGGAAAAAGTGGCACTGATAATGCAGTCTTCTCCAGGGCTTCTTCTGTGCTGAGGAAACATTTCTTAATGGTTCTGAGACCAGCTGCTGGCTAGAAATTCCACAGGGGAAAAAGTCTAGGAAATTTTGACCAGGGTATTCTCAGAGTTTTCAACCCAGCAGTCATTTTCTGGGAAGAGGGTTGATCAAGGCTACTGGTAGGTATGAGTTTTGTTTCTGTGTGAGAGAAAAGTACTGTGTTTGTGGCTTAGTATAGTCAAAATTAGTGAGGTTCTACTGTAGAGAGACTAGGATAGATTTTTCCAGTTGTAAAGCAAATGTCTTAAGAGAGGAACATTTTCTAAAGCAGCTGAAGAATATTTAATCACTAAAGCACAGTCAATATCAGTCTTTCCGAGTGTTTCTTGATTGAATTGCTCAGAAGTGAAGCCTCAGTCACAGTAATGACATAACTGTTCAATGGCTCCATATATTAGAAAACAATATGAAAATATTCCTGTGGTTTAGACTACCTGAATCATCCTCTCAACAAGACAATGAAAATGTCACCCAAATTCACTTTATATTAAGGCTGTTATGTATTATTCCATCAAAACCAAAGTTTACAGAGAAACTTGTGCTATTTTAGCATTCCACATAAAATTCAAGCTCCTTGTTTTCTCTTTCAAGGCTGGGGACAAATTGTCCTATCTCTCTTCACATCTTCTACTCCAGTCCTTGCCCATTTTACTCTGGCCAAGCTGCCCTGCTCACTATTCCCCTTTTCCTACTCCATCTTCTATTCTATTCCATTCTATTCAGGTTCTTATACCGCGTTTGTCACCATAGTATCTGAGTGCCTTCCAGCAGCGCAATAAACAATGTGCCTAACATCTATTATGTGTTGTTTGTTATCTCATCCTCTGCTCAAGGGCAGAAACATATTCAGTGGCGTGTTTTATTTTGGTAGGGTTTTTCTGCTGAGTGGATCCTTTTTTATTTTGTAGGATGCAAATTATTGGTTAAAAAGACTCAAGGGGCCTGATTCTCCTCTTGCACTGAGGAGTTCTACCTTTGAAGTCAATGGAATTATTCTGCTGTAAAACCAGATGTGAGAGGAGCAGCAGGCCAGTAATACGTGCATATTTCATGTGCTGGGCATGAAGTTGTATTGAATTATATAAGTGTTGATATTGTAATGAACTTGCTAATATGGGTAAAGTTGTTCTTTACAGGGTAGAATCAGAAATACTGAACTGTAGAGCAAGCTCAGACATATATTGTTGAGTATGCCCCATGCCGCTAATATGTAACAGAGATTCTTCCAGCTCAACTGCTAGGGGTTTGGGTTTGTGGTGCAGGAGCATCTGAATTCTGTCACTGTGAAATCACAAATGGATAGTGGCTATGGATTTGTTACAGATGTAACAGAATACTGGATAACAGGGTTTAGCATACATGGAACAGCGTTCATGTCACACTCCCCATCAGTATCCAGGCCGGGGAAGCTAATGATCCAACCAGCGGACCAAATTCAGTGATAAATCCAGGTCATTTGTCACCTGAGGCTCATTGTGCATATGCTAAGAAGACCAGTGGCAGTAGGTATGTATAATTTTTGGTGGTGCGCAGAATGGGTCCAAGTCCCATCCCCGCCCCGCCTTGTAAGCTGATATATATTTTTTAAAATAATGTAAAAATGGACTGGAAACGGTAAGCGTTTAGCAGTTTCCTTATATTGCACAATATCACTATTGTAAGAAATTTTTTTTAACTAAGAATATCAACTTTATTAATACTCTTTTGAATATGGAAACAACCAAGCACTCTTGGATCAATAACCCTTAATAGCAAAAAGGTCTTTGTAATTCGCTATTGTACTCCAACCACATAAATCTTGATAGCCAAGACTGATGAAAACTCCTTTTCTTATCTTTTAGATTTGCCACATCTTTCTTTTGTATAACTTCAGTTTGCAAGCTGGGTGTCGAACTCAGGCTGTCACTTGATTAATTACCCCTTTTGTTCTTTTTCTTTGAGTAACTTTATTAAGAATTTATCCACTGTTGATTATTATTACACAAAATTAATGGGGTGGGTCTAAGGGGTTTGGAATGTGGGAGGAGGCTCAGGGTAGGGTAGAGGGTTGCGGTGTGGGAGTGGGGGGTGAGAGCTGTGGGGTGGGGCCAGGGATGAGGGGTTCGCAGTGCAGGAGGGAGGTCAGGGCTGGGGCAGAGGGTTGGGGTGTAGGGGGATGAGGGCACTGTCTGGGGGTGAGGGCCCCTGAGGATGAGGGATTGGGCAGAGGGTTAGGGTGTGGGGTGGGGCTGGGGATGAGGGGTTCATGGTACAGGAGAGGGCTCAGAGCTGGGGCAGAGGGTTGGGGTTGGGGGGTGAGGAGTCTGGCTAGGGGTGCTCTCATGCCTCCACCTCTTCTTCTCTGGTCTCCCCATATTTCAGCTTCAATCTCTCTACTCCCAAAGTTTGAACTCCCAGCCTCTATGTAATTTTCATAAGAACGATTTCACAACATCAACCAGATTTTGTAATTTGTGCAGACAGATTCCCCAAATTGTCACATCTGGTTCCCTAACATGGTCCTATCATTGTCTTATCACTGTCACACTAGAATAAAAAACTCACACTATAGATATCTCTAGTTATTGCATACATTTGTGCTCTGGGGTAGGGCTAGGGAGGAGGAGTTGGATGTGGGAGGGGCTTGGGCAGAGGGTTGAGGTGTGGGGGTAAGGGATGTGGGGGGGTGTGGGGATGAGGGGTTCATGGTGCAGCAGGGGGCTCAGAGCTGGGACAGAGGGTTGGGGTCGGGGGGTGAGGAGTCTGGCTGAGGGGAGGGCTCTGGGTGGGGCGGGTGATGAGGG
This sequence comes from Gopherus flavomarginatus, assembly GCF_025201925.1. Taxonomy (NCBI): domain Eukaryota; kingdom Metazoa; phylum Chordata; order Testudines; family Testudinidae; genus Gopherus; species Gopherus flavomarginatus. Next base: position 141,307,034 of record NC_066620.1, on the reverse strand, counting down.
GTAAGAAATTCCTTTCCTCTCCCAGGCTGGAGAGCAGGCAGAACTGGATTATCGACATGGCTGTGCAGAGCATTACTACTGGGGATGTACACTGATTTAACTAGATTTGTTGTTTTAACCATTATACAAATATTTCAGCCTAGTAACCAAGATAAAAGGAATCTAAAAGGGTAAATCTTCATTAATGTGCACAGGGAGGTAAATGCTAAACTCTTATTATTGGAGACATGACCTGAAAGTCATATATTGTAAACAAATATTTCTTTACCTATTTATGACTCTCTCTCAGTCTGTGCATCTCTTATCTTGGACAATGAAAATCAATTAAGGTGCTTCCAAGCTCTCCGTGCTGTAACGTTTGGGTTGCAAGCACTTGATGAAAATTTGTCCTTGCTGTAAAACCAGCGTTTTCAATGGAATTTAAAAGAATATCAGCGGGGAACATTTTTCTGTGGGTCTTAAGGGTTTGTTTTTATAAAACTAATTTCTTAGATAAAGTGGAGTTGTCACCTTACTAAGGGCTTGTCCACACTGGGATTTAACAGTGAGATAAAACGTGCTGGCACAAGTCATGGATTGTCTACACTAGGGGCTTGCACAAATGCAGCTGTGTTGGTGTAAAATAACCCAGTGCAGACAAGGCCTACAAGTCAGACAGTCTAGCACCCACATCAATGTACCCCTAAGAACCACTTATAAAGAACAAAGGAAAGAAATGACAACTCCTAAGCAAAGAATGGGGCCAGGGATGATAGATTCACAGTGCAGGAGGGGGCTCAGGGCTGGGACAGAGGGTTGGGGTGCAGGGCGGGGGTGAGGGATCTGGCTGGGGGTGCGGGCTCTGGGGCGGGGCTGGGGGTGAGAGGTTTGGAGTGTGGGAGCGGACTCAGGGCTAGGGTAGAGGGTTGGGGTGCAGGGATGAGGGCTGCGGGGTGGGGCCAGGGATGAGGGGTTCACAATGCAGAAGGGGGCTCAGGGCTGGGGCAGAGAATTGGGGTGAGGAGTCTGGCTGGGGGTGCAGGCTCTGGGGTGGGGCTGGGCCAGGGGTGAGGAGTTCAAACTTTGGGGTGCAGCAGGCAGGCTGCCTTGGGGCTGCGGCCAGAGAGGAAGACTCCTGCCAGCCTTCTCCCCAATTGCAGCAGCGAGCTCTGGGGGAGGGGGCCTCCTCTTCTCCCTCTCACTCCAGCACAACACTCACTCAAGCCCCAGGCTGCTGCTCAGGAGGTGCAGACAAGATAAGTCCCCTGGGAGTCACCTGCCAGGGTTGGGGGGTTTCAACGCCGATGTGTCTCCTCCCCTCCTCCCTCCACAGGCACAGGAGTCAGCCAGCTGCCAGAGCCATTCCCTTAGCCGGCAGCAGCTGGCGAAGAAGTGCAGTGCACAGCTGCAGGGAGCAGCTGCTCACTGCCCAGGGCACAGGTGAGGCAGGGACGCTTGGGGGAGGCATGAGGGGGGTGGCAGGTGGGGCTGCGGAACACTCCGGGGGAGGTGCGCAGGGGTGGCAGGTGGGGCTGGGGGAGAGACCTGGCCCTGAACACTGGTAGAGCTGGGCCCTTGGGGCCCTGAATTTGCTGGAGCACGGGCACCAGAGGCCCATACAACTTGCCGCCTCTGAAGAAGACTGGAGAATAAAAGGTAATGTGTTACTCTCTCCAGTTAAATGTTGAAGAGAAAAGACCTGCAGGGGGATCTGCAATTCTGAGTTTGGAGCATTGCCATTGACAACAAGCATGCACTGGGAAGACAGTGGACCAATAAACTGTTCTCTAACTGTGGTTAGAATTAAAGAAGATATGCTTTCTTGGGATGTTCTTCTTAGTATTGTTATGAGCTGGATGAAACCTTGCTATGGGTGGAGTTAAAACCTAGTTCAAACTGACACGTGAACAACTCCCCCATTTAGTAAGAAACAGTTAAAACCTAAGATAAGAGTGTGCCCAGAAACTAGTACCCAGTGGGCTGAGGGTTCAACTGGGTATTTTTATCAGGTGTGTGTGTGTGAGAGAGAGAACACACAGAAACTGGTGACAGACAAGAACAGAGGGAGAGGCAGAGGAAAAAGGCAGCAAAGTCTAGTAATAGCCTGTGAGCACAATGTGCTCCTGGGAAAAGCTAGAGAGAGGGAGAACTTTTGGGTGTGTTGGCTAAAGAGGCTTGGGGCTGTAAACGAAGAAACTTCTCCTTTTGTTTGTGGTTCCTTCTGCATTCAGAGACAGACGCTTGTATGTTCTTTGTAAATAAACAAAATTGCATCAAAGAAATACCTGGCTATCACTAATTTCTGCTCCCAACTAGAATAAACTATTAGACCTCAATTTTGTCTAGCCACACAGGCCAAAAGGAGTAACAATATTTTGTGGCTTGAGGTGCCCCTTTTTTTGGAAAAAAATGTGAATCTATCAGAGAGAGCCTTATACATGGATTGATCTTTTCTGACTGTGCAGCCCAAGAAAAAGAACAGTGTTTATTAATTGATTTATGATGGTACCCAACAGCATAGTATTGGGGTGCTTTATTCTGATTACATATTTAAAAATCCCTGGGTGTGCCTGTTTGACCTTAAGTACATCTTCACCTTGAAAGTTATAAAGTTCCAAATGTTTAAGTACTTCATCTCCTTTAGTAGCGAGGACAATATCAGTAGTCAGCACCACGTAATATCACCATCTGTTTTCTGTCATGTTACTTTACTTTTTCCAGTGTTGGAGGCAGTAAGTCTTGAACTTAAAATGAATCTTAAATAAATAAAATCTGCAACAGATAGACCATCAAACTCTTCTCTTTGGTGACGTTTTCTATGAAGCTTACAGGTTTAAAATGGCAGCTGTGAGTCCCTAATTCTTAAAGCGGACATTTAAAATAGAAGCATAGACATGCAGGGCTAGAAAGGACCGTGAGAGGTCATATAGTCCATCATCCTGTGCTGAGACAGGACCAAGAATACCTAGACCATCCCCAACATGTTCTTAAGAATGCCAATAATGGCAATTTCAGAACCTCCCTTGGAAACCTATTTCAGTACTTAATCATTTTTATAGTTAGAAAGTTTTTCTTAATATCTAACCTAAATCTTCCTTGCCGCTGTTTAAGCTGATTACTTCTTGTTCTACCGTCAGTGGACAGGCAGTCGTTAGTAGATACCTCCACATAAATCAGGCCCAATATTTCTTTAGCCAGAGAGTAGGTCTACAAATCTGTAGAACTTGGTGATGTCCATTTTTTGGAGAGTTTGTTCTTTGTGGCATTCTCTTCTTTCAAATAGTTTTCTGTCCATTTTTACAAACATGCAGACATACCATCTTGTGGTCATCTTGACTTTGAAGGTGAGGGAGAGAAATTTGAATCTGGTAGAGGGAAGGCACAGGGTAGCCAGTTAAGGGATTCCAAAAAAGGAACAATGAGAACACTGAGAGGAAGACTGTTATAATGCCATAGCGTTATAGCTGGGAGTAGAGGGATTAAAGATGAAATATGGGGAGACCAGAGAAGAAGAGGTGGAGGCATGAGAGCATCAACTAGAATTTTAGCACTAGTGCGGAAGAGGAAAGAACAGTTTCTGGAGATGGAACCAGCAGGATTTAACTATAGTCTGGTTTTCATGAGCACAGGAGGAAGATTTGCTAAAATGAAACACTGTGGCCTTGTCTTCCCTAGGACAAGAAAAGGGTGTTTTTAACTCACATTAACTAGCTTCAGGTAAAATCCTGCTGAAAACAAAGCAGGTTGTAGTTTCACCATATTTTAACAAGTCAAGTTATAAAGGAGCCTAGTCAAAGGATGACTATGAGCCACCAATATGATGTGGCTGTGAAAAAGGCAAATGCAATCCTAGGATGTATCAGGAGGGGCATTTGCCAGTACAGCTACTGAAGTGTTAACATCATTGTACAAGGCACTGGTAAGACCACATCAGGAATACTGTATAGAGTTCTGGTCATCCAGATTTATGAAAGATGAATTGAAACTGCAACAAGTACAGAGAAGAGTTACTAGGATATCAGGTGAATGGAAGGCCTATCTGACAAGAGGAAACTAAAATAACTTGTCTTGTTTAGCCCAGCAAAATGGAGGCTGAGAGGGGATATGATTGTTCTCTATAAATACATCTGGGGGTAAACACCATGGAGGGAGAAGAACTATTTAAGCTAAAAGGCAATGTTGGCACAGGAATAAATGGGTATAAACTGGCCAGGAAATAATTAAGTTGGAAATTAGATTTCTTACTGTCAGACAGATGAGGCTCTGGAACACCTTCTCAATAGGAATTATGGGGGCAAACAAAGTAATTAGTGTTAAGATTGTGCTTGACGAACTTATGTATAGGTGTGTATGTGGCAGCGGGCAGCTGGGCGGTGCCGTCCTTACCCGTATGCAAAGTACACAGCTGCCTAGGGCACTAGGAAATTTGAGGCACCAGCATCGGTGCCAACTTTTCCTGGCACCGGTGGGTGCTCAACCGCTCCCACCCCTGCTCCAACTCCACCGCGCCCCCTTCTGCCCCTGCCTCACTCCCATTCCGACCCCTTCCCCAAAGTCCCCACCCCAACTCCGCTCCCTCCCTGACCCTATTGGACTCCTTCCCAAAATCCTGGCCCTGGACCCTCCTCTTCCCTGAGCACGCTGCCTTCCCCCTCCTCCCCCTCCCTCCCAGTGCTTGCTGCTGTGAAACAGCCCCAGAGCACCCATGGAGTCAGCGCCCTGCCCCTGCCCTGCCTCTTCCCCATGGCCTCCGCCCCTGCTCCATCCCAGCTCTATCCCCACCCCCACTCCATCCCTTCCCCAAAGATCCCGTCCTGCTCTTCCCCACTCCTCCCCTTCCTGTCCCTGCTCTGCCTCAGCCCCACCTCTTACCACTCCTGCTCCACCCCTGCCTGCCCCTACTCCCTTGAGGAGTGCAGCAGGGCCAGGCCTGCACCCACCGGTGGCAGGAAGTGCAGCGACCAGGCCCCAGCTGTGCTGCCGCTGAGTGCTGGGGGGTGGTTAGAGTTAGGGTTCCCCGTGACCCCCAAGCCAGCCCCATCCCCCCGCAGAGGCTTGGCCCCTCCCCCCACAGAGGGGGCTGTGTAGGGCCTCAGAATAGCGAGGGACGGCCCTGGGGCTGGACTCAACAGCCCTGAGGGTCCCTGCTGATTCATGTCTGGTATTCCTAAAACGACCAGGCTTCAGTCGTTCACCTGCCAGGGTTAAAAGGATTCCCACTCCCACAATATGTTCTGTTTTCCCCCCCTACCTCTAAAGCATCACAGATGGCCTCAGCTGGAGATGGGACACTGGATGGGTAGGCCATTGGCCCAAGGTGGTACTAAGAATTCTTTTTCTCAGTGCTTGGCTGGTGGGTCTGTCACATGGTCAGGATCTAACTGATCACCATATTCAGGGTCAGGAAGGAATTTTTCCGTAGATTAGATTAGCAGGGACCTGGGGTTTTTCCCCTTCCTCTGCACTGTGGAGTGCAGGTCACTTGCTTAGGATTATCTGGTATATGTCACTTCAGTCCCTGCCATTGTGGGGGTCTTGGGCACTGATGCACCTCAGCCCCTTCTGTTCTCCTGCCTGGAGTAGACAGGAGATACTGGATCTCCCGGACCTGTGGGGAGAAGAGGCTGTCCAGGCACAGCTTTGGACCAGCCATAGAAACATGGACATCTACAAGCAGGGGAAGGGCTATGACAGGGATCAGCAGCAGTGCTGCATGAAAGTGAAGGAACAGCAGTAGGCACACCAATAGGTTAGGGATGCCAACAGTTGATCTAGTGATGAGCCACAGACCTGCTGCTTTTACAATGAGCTGCATGCCATACTCGGTGGGGACCCCAGCAACCCCACAGAGCACCATGGATACTTCCGAGGAGCCCACGATGCAGCCCCCTACTGCTAACAGCAAGGAAGAGGAGGAGGAGGAGAAAGATGACAAGAAGGATGGGAGATATGACTGAGGGCTCCAGCTATGCTGTGAGCCAGGACCTGTGTGAGACTCCACCACAGTCTAGCGCTCCTGGCAGCCAAGAACAGTTGAGCCCAATGCAGGGGAAGGAACCTTGGGTAAATGTGTGAATACCTTTTCCATTACAATGTATAGATATACTGATGGCATCCAACCCCAAGCTAAGCAGGTCTTATGTATCGACTTCCCATTAATTTACTCATATTAGAAGAGGTAGAGGTGGAGTTGGTAGCTGTTTTTCATTCCTCTGTAGGGTTAGATGGCAGGAGAGGTGGGAAGGGAGCCATGTGGAGCAGTTTGTTTAAGTTTACTGGGGTGTCCCTTGAATCCTCCTGAGAGATCTCAATGAAACTTTCATGGAGGTATCTGCAATCCTTTCCCAAAGTGTAACAAGGGACACATACAGTAGGGCACCTCCTCCTGGCTGCTCTGGGAATTAGCTCCTTCCAGGTCCTATACCCCCTTCTGTCATTTATTTGTGGGCCCCATCATCTCTCTCTTTCTCTCTCTCTCTTTTTCACATGGGGTATTCACTCTTTGTGATTTGGCCCTCCGGACAGGTCACTATATGTTTTCCCCCTTCTGAGGTATCAAAGGCTTGCAAGATGCACCATCCCAGGCAGTCTTCAAATCCATTACCCTGACTGTGCCACTTCCCCAGTGGTTGGTAGGGGAACCCAGGGTCACCTTCTATTCTGGGACCCTTTAATCAGCTGCAACATCCCACCTTGCTGCAACTTCCCTGAGCCTTTTCATACTCTGCCTCTCTCAGGCTTCTGTTCCACCAGCCTAAACCCTTCCTACAGGGCCTGGATCTTCTGGGCTTCTGCTCTTCCCCTGGGTTTCCTCCTTTCCCTCTGTAATGCATAGTGAATGACTGCAGTCTTCCCTGCTGCAGCCTTTTTCTCCTTCCAATTTCTTGGCTTTATACCAGCCCTGCCTGTTCCTTCTCAGCTGGGTTCCACCATTAATTCAGGGTTACTTAGGCCTCCAAATTTCCCTCAGGTGTGGCCTATCTAGCTAATTGGCCTCTTCTCAGCCTCATTAACGCTTTCCAGGTTACTGTGGGGCTGAACACTCCACCACACAACGTTCTTTAGGAAATGAAAGCCTTGTTTGTCTCTCCACGGTAGGACACTTTCCTATGCCGGTCCTCGATGACTTCAGCAGGCACCATTGCAATAAACAGGCTAGAGACATATGGGCCCCAATGGCTCCAGGATGCCAGCAGCAGCTGTATTCTCTGTATCTTGGTTACCCTCAGGAGTGATATATCATCTTAAATCACCATCACCTGTCAGAGGCAGATTAAGATTTATTGGTGCCCTAGGCACAAAGAACATTTTGGTACCCCCCATGCCTGGAGGCCCAGGGGCACCAGAACTGGGGGAGGGCAGGGGAGCCTTGGTTCCTCCTCCACTTTTAAGAGTGGGAGGGCCATGCTTCCTCCCTTTTAATATGGGCATAGTAGCCTTGGGCAGGTGTGGATTGGCGGTAGCATGGGCGTAGTTTGGGGGAATGAGGGAACATCCCCCCCCCAAACTACACCCCTGGGGCCAGAGGCGACAGGATGAGTGGTACTGCACATGGTTGCTACCTTGGGCACAAAGCCCAGTAGCAGCCTGTCACTGGGAGCAGGAGGGACCAGACTGGGGCAGCTTGGCAGCAGGAGCCAGGTACACGCACTAAGCAAGCTCGGGTGGAGTGTGGTGGCTGCTGAGGCTTGGCCAGTAGCAGCAGGAGTGGCGCCGGAGGAGCCATCCCTGCCCAGCAACTCTCCACAGGTGTTGACTTTACAATGTGCCGGGAGATGCTCGACCCCTGGCTCTGCCCCAGGCCCCGTCCCTACTCCACATCATCCCCCAAGGCCCCACCCCCACCCACCTCTGCCCTGCCCCACCTCTTCCTGCCCCCACTACACCTCCGCTCTGCCTCTTCCCACCCTCTCCCCCAAGTGTGCTGTGTCCTTGCTCTTCCCTGCTCCCCTCCAGCCTTCTGCATGCCTCAAGACAGCTAATTGTGGTGGGCAGGAAGCTCGGAGAGGGAGGGGGAGGTGCTGATCAGCTAGGCTGGCCAGCAGGCAGGAGGTGCTGGAAGGATGTGGGCATGCTGATGAGGGGCTGCTGGTGGGTGCTCAGCACCCACCATTTTTTCCCCCGTGTGTGCAGGGAAGGGTTACCAGCCGTTAAAAGTCTGGTCAGCAATGCAGCAGGGCTAAGGTAGGCTCTCTGCCTGCTATGGCTCCATGCGGCTCCTGGAAGCAGTGGCATGTCTCTGCTCCAGCTCCTAGGCATAGGAGCAGCCGGGGGCTCCGCAGGCTGCCCTCGCCCCAAGCGTCAGCTCAATAGCTCCCATTGGCCAGGAACTGTGGCCAATGGGAGCTGCGGGGGCAGGACCTGCAGACAGGGCAACATGTGGACCCACCTTGTCGCATTTCTGCATGGTAGGAGCTGCAAGGGGGACATGCTGCTGCCTTCGGGAGCCACCTGAGGTAAGAGCTGCCTGGAACTTGCACCCCTCACCCCTTTCTGCACCTCAACCCCCTGCCTCAGCCCTGGTCTCCCCTCCCGCCCTCCAAACCTTTTGATCCCAGCCCCAACTCAAAGACTCCCACCCCCATCAGGAGCCCTCTCCCTGGCACCCAAAGTCCTGCCCGAGCCTGGAGCCCCCTCCCACACTCGAGACTCCTCAGCCCCAGCTTGGAGCCCCCTCCTCCATCTCAAATCCCTCATCCCCAGCCACACACCAGAGCTCTCATCCCAACCTATAGTTCTCACCTCCCTATACCTCAACCCTCTGCTCCAGCCCAGGGCCCCCTCCTCACCCTGAAACCTTCATTTATGGCCAACACTGGAACCCACACCCCCAGCCCAGACCCTGTACCCCCTTCCACATCCCAATCCCCTGCCTCAGCCTGGACCCCCCTCCAAATACTTTGAACCCCTTCACTCCACCCCCCCAGCCTGAAGCACCCTCCTGCACCCCAAACTCTTCATCCCTGGTCCCACCCCAGAGCCAGCACCCCCAGCCGGAGCCCTCATCCCCTCCTGCATCGCACAGAGCCTCCTCATGCACCCTGAACTCCTCATTTCTGGCCCCACCTCAGAGCTCTCACCACCAGGCAGACCCCTCACCTTCTCCTGCACCCCAACCCCCTGAGCCAGGCTGGCAAAAATGAGTGAGGGTGGGGGAGAGTGAGTGACAGAAGGAAGGAGGGATGGAGTGAGTGGGGGTAGGGCTTCATAGAAGGGGCATGACAGGAGCAGGGCCTTGGAAGAGAGGCAGGGCAGGGGGCAGGGCAAGGTTGTTCAGTTTTGTGTGAGTTGAAAGTTGGCAACCCTAGTGCAGGACCTGAGGTGGGGGCAGGAGGCTGGACCAGAGCCCCTGCCCCAGGTACTACCAACAGTGGAGTGCCCTGGGTGGCAGGGACGCAGGCTGGGGGCTGCTCTCAGGCATCCTGGACCCTGCCCAGGGCAGGTGAAGCGTCCGAGGCTCCCCACAGCAGCTGAAGCTCCCTGGGCAGCTCTTACCACTGCCCAACTCCGGCTTCTGGCCTGGCCAGAAGCTAGGGCCCTGGGAGAAGAGGAGGAGCAGGGGGAATGGCCACAGTTCCAGTACTGGTGGCTTTCCCACTTCTATGCTGGTTCTGGTGCTCCTGCAGGGCCCCAAATTGGCCAAGGCCCATGCTTTAATCCACCTCTGCCATCTGTAGAAAACAGTGCCAGTGCTTGCACTCATGTTAATAGGAGCTGAAATTTTATTGTTTTATACACCTGAACAATTCCCTCCTCCTTTCCCCAGCACTGGTCCCTATGACCCTGCTTGCCCAAATTCACCATGGCTGGGACTGCTGTGCAGAGCTGCTCCAAAGTTGAAGTGTCAGTAAAAGTATGTGTTGTTTAAAACTTTAGGGGAGGAAAGAGTGGGAGTTCTGAAATATAACTTTCACTTTTCTATGTGACCATGAATACAATGAAACATCTGTGTGTTTTATCTCTAGTTGTTGCTGTTGTGGCCTTGAGGGCTCCCCCCTCCACACCTGTGGAACACCTGACCAAGACAAGAAGGGGAAAGAAAGGACTCAGGAGGACATGTTCTCAGAGATCCTGCAAGTCAGTGCTGCATCTGACTATGGACAGAGGGTCTGGAGCATGAAAATTTCAGACACTGTGGAGAAGGAAGGAGCAGATAGGAGAAAGGCCCAAGAGTCCCAGCAGGAAAAGGAGCGGGAGATTCTCCAGGATATGGAGAACTAAATTTTAACATTTCCCTACACCGCCCAATGTTTTTTGTGGCATCAGAACTTGCATCCCCACCCATACCACCTCAAACTAGGGGACAGTGAAGGCAACCACAGCTTCACCGTACATTGACCTCTGATTGCTGTATGTGTAGGCAAAATGGACTAAAAAGGACATGAATATCCTTTCCCCTTGCTATGTTCCGTTACATTAATTTATTTGCATAACTTTTTATTGTATTGGTTTTTAAACTGCACACTTTTTTTTGCACTGGTTTTGATTCACAATAAAACTCTTATGTTTTAGAAATTAATTCATCTTTATTACTTCACAACTGCTACTGCAGAATGCACAGTGGTACTGAAAGCATTCACTCTTTGTTCTTGTATAGGACCACAGAACTCACAGGATCCATGACAAACACAGTATAATAGTTATAAATGTAGAGCAAGCCCTGCACAATTAATAGGTGCATTAACAGAGTGCTATATTCATAAAGGTAAACCAAGCACCACACTATTCTTAACCATTTCCCAAAACTTCAGGGTCAGGTACAACGCAGTTCACAGTACCATGGTACTGTGACTGGTGGTTAAAGTGATCTTTCAAGGCTTCCTTCAGCACTATAGCTCCTCGTTGAGTTCTTCTAACAGTACATGTGTCTGGCTGTTCAAAGTCAGCAGACAGCCACTCCCACCTCCAAGCCAGTGGTAACTTCGCCCCACCCCTTTGCCTCACAGATATTAAGCAGACACAACAAGCAGCTGTTACCATTGGGATATTTTTCTCACAGAGATTTAATCTCATGAATAAACAATGCCAGAGTCCTTTCAATCTACCAAAAGCACATTCATTAGCTATTCTGTACCTGCTGAGATGATAGATCTTTCCTTGGTGCTGTTGGGTGGGCCAGTATGGCTTTATGAGCCAAGGCAGCAAGCTGGGTCCCTCAGGATCACTGCTGTCATTTCATCATCACCAATGGTAATCCACTGGTTGGGAAAAAATGTTCCTGCTTGCATCTTTCTGAATGCAGCTCTCATTCTGCTGTCCCTGCACTGGAGGGCTGGGGCTAACTTAGCACAGAGATCCAGGAATGTGGCCTTTTGCATCCAAACATTCTGTAGCCACTGCTTGTCATCCCCAACCTGCATTACAATGTGATCCCACCAGTCAGTGCTTGTTTCTTGGGCCCAGAAGTGATTCTTCACCATCTGCAGCTGCTTTGTGAATGCCACCAACAACCTTAATCTGGTTTTTTGCTATATCCCATAGCAATCTGTCCTCCACAAAATCGTCATGTGCCCAGGTACTGTGGGTCGTCTTGTGGCTCTGCAAATATTAGGAGGATCATTCATCCTGTGTTTGCAATTCTCCTGACTGTAGTGCAGAGCTGTGCGGGCACCGTGCTTCTGTCAGAGATGATGGACCGTGAAAAATGCTATGTAGGTTTGTGGGATTTTAAAAAAAATATGGGATATGGATGGATTATGGGATGGTGGAAGTTGCATGATGGGAACTTGGCCACTCAACCACTCGAGTGTTACTCATTTCTGGACAATGCACCGGATGATGGTGAGTTGCACACTGGGATACCTACTTATAATGCATCGACACAAGCACTTCTGGTGAGTATGTGCTACACCAATGCAAGGAACCAAATATGCATGTGTACAAGAGATATACTAACTGTGGCAAGTTTATGCTGATGTAACTTGCGTCGATCCAGTCTACTGTACTGTGGACGTGGCCTGTGATTGTGACTCTATACTGAATTGTGAAAATTACACACTGCTTTGTTTTCATTAGGATTTTATCTCAAGTTAGCTAATTTGAGTTAAGAAAGTTTTTTTTTTTTGTAGTGAAGACAAGGCCTGTGAGATGGGAAAGTGCCATTTTGCTGGCAATGCATAAAGACTGAAAGGGGAATGTTTGGGGCACAAATGGCCCTGAACTGCAAACTTTGGGTCTGAATTCTGTCAAGTTTTGGAGGGTGGGCATTGAGCTCATCACAGACATATGAGCCAGCGGCAACTGGAGTGGGATCTGGGCTTTCCCAGAGTCCAACTGGGCAGTTTGGACCTATAGGTAGGTGGGTCTCAGCACAAGGCAGCTATACTGGAGCCACACTACTAGAGGCTCCACTGGAAAGTTAACAGAGGACTTTTCCTCCTTGGTCTACACTGAGGGTATGTCTACATCTACAATTTTGCAGCGCTGGTTGTTACAGCTGTATTAGTACAGCTGTATAGGGTCAGCGCTGCAGAGTGGCCACACTTACAGCAACCAGCGCTGCAAGTGGTGTTAGATGTGGCCACGCTGCAGCGCTGTTGGGAGTGGTGCATTGTGGGCGGCTATCCCACAGAGCACCTCGTCCCATATCGGCGCTGTGGCTTGTGGGAAGGGGAAGGAAGTGTGATTGTCTTTCCGCTTCCTGTTCCTGTTCCAACGCCCAGCGGTGCTTTGTTACACATGCGGAGTAGTGTGGTAGCATTGTGACTGTACAGCGCTTTTTCTGCGAATTTTTTTAAAAATGGATCCTCAGCAACTGACGACCTTATTGATGAATGTTGCCAGCACATCGCGCTTGGCAGTGGAGCTATTCCTTCACCTGCAGAAAGTGAGTGATAGTGAGAGTGACAGTGAGTCAGACGATGATATTGAATTGCCTCACTGTGAAGACAGTACATTGCTTGTGGCAGTAACAGACGTGCTCAGCTCCCTGGACTGGCGCATTTGGTCTCGGGAAACCAGCACTCAGTGGTGGGATCAAATCGTCCTGCAATCCTGGGATGACGAGCAGTGGCTGCAGAACTTTCGGATGAGAAAAGCCACTTTCATGGGACTGTGTGCTGAGCTCGCCCCTACCCTGCGGCGCAGGGACACGAGATTTAGAGCTGCCCTGCCTGTGGAGAAACGGGTGGCTATTGCAATCTGGAAGCTGGCAACTCCAGACTGCTTCAGATCGGTGGTGAACCACTTTGGAGTGGGAAAGTCTACCGTTGGAATGGTGCTGATGCAAGTTTGCAGGGCCATTAATCGCACCCTGCTAAGAAGAACTGTGACTCTGGGGAACGTGCAGGACATTGTGGATGGCTTTGCGGAAATTGGGTTCCCTAACTGTGGAGGGGCAATAGATGGGACTCATATTCCTATTCTGTCACCACCCCACCTGGCATCAGAGTACGTTAATCGCAAGGATTATTTCTCCGTGGTTCTGCAAGCGCTTGTGGATCACCGTAGGCGTTTCACTGACATTTACTCAAGATGGCCTGGAAAGGTGCATGATGCACGCATATTTCGGAACAGTGCCCTGTTCAGGAGGCTGAGGGGCGGGACTTTTTTCCCAGACCGCAAGATCACAGTAGGGGACATGGAAATGCCCACTGTGATCCTTGGAGACCCCGCTTACCCCTTAATGCCATGGCTCATGAAACCATATACAGGAAAGCTTGACAGGAGCAAGGACCGGTTCAACTACAGGCTGAGCCGGTGCAGAATGACTGTGGAGTGTGCTTTTGGCCGTTTGAAAGCTCGCTGGAGGTGTCTTTATGGGAAGCTAGATTTGATGGAAAGCAGCATCACCGCTGTTATATCCGTGTGCTGCACCCTCCATAATATTTGTGAAGGGAAGGGGGAAAGATTCAGTGAGGAATGGACCTCCGAGGTTAGACGCCTGGAGAATGAGTTTGCTCAGCCAGAGAGCAGGGCTAATAGGGAGGCCCAGGAAAGGGCTTCAAGGATTAGGGATGCTTTAAGGGAGCAATTTGATGCTGAGAGCCAGCAGTAATGTTTTATGCATTTGATGTGCTTTACTCTATCTCATTGTGTATTATTTACCACTTCCAGCAGCAATAAAACGTAGTGAAAGAAATAGAAAAAAAACCCTTTACTCAACATACAGTACAAAACATGCAAGGGGGTAGGGGTGGTTGACAGTACATTTACAGGTTTTACTATGTCCTATTTTGATCAATATTCACTGTCTGTTGCACTTCAGCGTTACTATGCTGCAGAATGATGGGGGTGGAGTGAGCAGGGTAAGAATTATAGTTATCAGGGCTAGTAGGTGATCTTATAGGTGTTGGGGGCAGCTGGGGATAATAAGGAACTGGCTGCTGGAGAAAGTTGTTTTGTGAATATACAGGGTGACAAGGAAGAGGGCTTTGGGAGGGCTGTGGGTTAGCACTGTACATATTTGTCTGCATGGCTACAAGAGACTCGAAAGGCTCAGTTTGGCGAGACAGGAGGCTTATCATCTGCTTTGTTGTTTTTTTGGCAGACAATTCCTTTCTCCTGCTTTCTGTTTGCCTCCACAATTCCTTTCTCCTGCTTTCTGTTTGTCTCCATTCCTGTACAGTCTTTCTCCACTCCTGTACACTGCTTCTCCATTCCTCTGTCTTCCTACTTTCCCTGTTGTAGTGGCTCATAACAGACTTGATCAATTCCTCTTTTGATTTCCTAGGATTGCGTCTCAAGTTCTGCAACCTACGTGAGGGCGGTGATACAGCTGCAGTAGTCAAGGTCCCTAGAAAACAGAGAGATAGAAACATGTAATACACAGAGGCATCATTGTTTATTATCAAATTTTGAAGGACTTTTGAGACTTTAGGTAGCATCCTTCTCACATACCTCACATAACACAGAGAGGGCAAGCAAGTTAAGTCATGGCGAGCAATGGGGTGAGTGTTTTTGCAAAAATTGCCCCTTGGGAGTGGGAATTGACCACTGGGTTGCTGGGGTTTATCAGCAGTCGGTACAGGGGGTAGCTGGTGTCCTGAAGAAGGGACAGTAGTGAACAGGAAGGTGTTGAGCTAGGTGCTTGGGGGGTTGGGGTTTTTTTTGGTCCGCTTTCACCCCGGGTGGCTGGTAAACAGGGCAGCAAACCGCGGTGCTGGATGCCTGCTTGGAGGGGGGGTGGGGAACAGCAGAGCACACCGCGGGGCTGCCTCCGTGCTGGGAGGGTGGCTGGTAAACAGGGCAGCAAACCGCAGGGAAGGAGACCTGCTTGGAGGGGGGGTCGGGGAACACCAGAGCACACCGCGGGGCTGGATACCTGCTTGGAGGGGGGGGTCGGGGAACGCCAGAGCACACCACAGGGAAGGAGACCTGCTTGGAGGGGGGATCGGGGAACGCCAGAGCAAACCACGGGGAAGGAGACCTGCTTGGAGGGGGGGTCGGGGAACGCCAGAGCACACCGCGGGGCTGGATACCTGCTTGGAGGGGGGGTCGGGGAACGCCAGAGCACACCGCGGGGAAGGAGACCTGCTTGGAGGGTGGGTCGGGGAACACCAGAGCACACCGCGGGGAAGGAGATCTGCTTGGAGAGGGGGTCGGGGAACGCCAGAGCACACCGCGGGGCTGGATACCTGCTTGGAGGGGGGGTTGGGGAACGCCAGAGCACACCGCGGGGAAGGAGACCTGCTTGGAGGGTGGGTCGGGGAACACCAGAGCACACCGCGGGGAAGGAGACCTGCTTGGAGAGGGGGTCGGGGAACGCCAGAGCACACCACGGGGCTGGATACCTGCTTGGAGGGGGAGTCAGGGAACGCCAGAGCACACCGCGGGGCTGGATACCTGCTTGGAGGGGGGGTCGGGGAACGCCAGAGCAAACCGCGGGGCTGGATACCTGCTTGGAGTGAGGGTCGGGGAACGCCAGAGCAAACCGCGGGGCTGGATACCTGCTTGGAGGGGGGGTTGGGGAACGCCAGAGCACACCGCGGGGAAGGGGACCTGCTTGGAGGGGAGGTCGGGGAACGCCAGAGCACACCAAAGGGAAGGAGACCTGCTTGGAGGGCAGTGGAGTTTGCTTGATTACCAGAGAGGCTTCCTCAGGTATGCTGGGATACCTGCTTATTCCACGGAGGTCAACAAAAACGCTGGTGAGTGTCTGCACCTGATGACCAGCGCTGGTGATCCAGCGCTGGATCCTCTACACCCGAGGTTCGAACGGGTGTATGGCCAGCGCTGCAAACAGGGAGTTGCAGCGCTGGTAATGCCCTGCAGGTATGTACACATCCTAAGTTGCAGCGCTGTAACCCCCTCACCAGCTCTGCAACTTTGTAGTGTAGACAAGGCCTGAGTGTTGATATGGCATGATGAGCACCCTCCAGCTTCACCCTCGCCTGCCAACTCTTTGTCCCCACCCTGCCCTGGATAACCAGTGTAGGGCCGGGGAGGCAGGAAATGGTGTCTGATCATGCCGCCTTCTATATGAGGAAAGGGGAAATACATACAGAGTGACCACTTCAAACATGGACATGATCATAAGGACACGAATCTAGCCTTTGTTCTGCTGAAAAACAGATGGCTCCTAATTTTTAACCTGACGATAAGCCTATACCTCACATTAATAAAAGTGTATTTTTGTTTTAAATGAATTATTTCCTATCATTCCTTCCTTCAGCTTTCAAGTAGTATTTTTCCTGTGAATTTCATTTATCTGAATACTACTTATGCAAAACTGTCTCTGGGAATCTGGTTCAAGGAGAAACGAGTTGAATCAAGTGTCTTATGGCAAATAGCAGGTACTGAGTATAGCCCCTACCAGCTGTAGAAGACTGGTAAGCACTCCAGCAGGAAAACAAAGACATGCAAATAAGGTGGGCTCTGCAATCAAACCAAGAGGAAATGATATTCACTTGTAAATGAATTTTGTGTTTGATGTGAACACAAAGAAAAGTGTCTTACTGAAAGACCTCTGAGACTCAGAAGAGTTTATAAATACATCTTTTGGATCAGTAAATGTTTATAACATTCAGCATGTGTCACTGGCTTTGGTCATTCCAGGATTTTTTGTGTATTGATTTTTTTTGATTCACACTAACAGATTGAAAGTCCACAGGGAAAGAATCACTTCTCACCACAAACAATGGGAAATATTAAAAAAGACAACAATACTTCCATTTAATTTGAACAAATTAAGGAGTTTAGTCATTTAAACAGTTTTCAGCAGTTTCCATGATTATAAAGCAATAGGATTTGAATATTCCTGAAGTGCTGTAGGCAGCTGAAATGCACTCAATTTATATCCTGAACCTGATGGAGCAGTTACAAGTAAACTACAGCCTCATAAAAGATATAACTTAGATAATTTTTTCACATCTCCTCTAATCACTACATCTAATTACAATGAAGATTAAGTTAATAAAAATACAACCAAAAACCATGATTAACAAGCAGCCAAGGAGCAGCCCCTTTAACAGGCTGATGTAGTTAGGATATAGGAAATAAATTGAGTGAATGAGAGATCAGTGGTCGTCAAGCTGTCAGGTATATTCTATGTTTTAAAAATGTTTTAACCATAACTAAATAATTGTTTAAAAATAATGCAAAACAGAATTTGCTTTGATAATCTGATTTTCCATTCACTCCAGTGGTGATGATTACATTTCATCTCACTCTGCTTCCCAGCTGCAAATCCAATCTGTAGCTTACTCTTCCACTGAAAGAATCATAGAATATCAGGGTTGGAAAGGATCTTAGCAGATCATCTAGTCCTACCTCCTCCCTGCTCAAAGCAGGACAAATCCCCAAACAGTTTTTTTTTTTAACTGCAATTCCCTAAATGGCCCCCTCAAGGATTGAGCTCATAACCTTGGGTTTAGCAGGCCAATGTGCAAACCTCTGAGCTTTCCCTTAAAACCTCACCATTCAACTGGTGGGATTGTTTCCTTTCCCCCTAATCCACATACTTGAAGGGGACCCTCTGTGTGCAGAAATGGGGAAAAAAGGGATGGGTTAAAGTGCCTTTAGCAAAATTCTTTCTTCTTCTGGATCCCATTGAGGGCATTTTGTGGGGCTAAAATCTGTGCTGGATGGACAGGGGGCAGAGTCTGAGAATGGGTAGGCTGGGAGACAAAACATAGGATGCACTTTCATCTTCTTTCTTAATTTGCTGAAGTTTATGTGGGGCTGTGTTATCTTTCACATGGAGCTTTTTGTGGTTACTGACACCAGGAGTAGTCCCTGGTAGCCAGGCTCCAGTAGAGCCATAATGTCAGACATTGAGGGTTCTTGCTGGGGGCTAGAACAACAGTGAAGGGCTCAGGCATCCTGTAGCCACCTAGAATCCTACATGTTTGGTTCTATTCAGTGGGAGAGAAGTGAGGGGAATAAATCTTTACGTATATATTTCTGTAACTCGCTTGAAAATGCTACACCGGGGACAGAGTCTTGTATGCACTAGTTCCATGTGCCCCTTCCCAAACCCACCTCTAGCTCTTGAGCAGCTGGCTAAAACTGAGCCACGTTGCCAGGCTGTCTCCTGTTCAGGAAACCCTCCTGCAAGGAGAAGTTTTCCCAAGGCAGGGAAAAAGCTTATGCATCCTGAGGCAGCACTCACTTTTTAGCAGATTTAACAGTGGTGGCTGGGTGAGGGCGTATGCATCCACCTATCCCCCAGTCCTCCTACTTCCTCTACATGTGCAACCAAATTCTCTCCCCTCCACATCCTGTCTATCCTCAGTATTTGGCAGCATTTTCAGCCCCTTCAAACAACACAAGGTGGCCCTTGCACCAAATAAGAACCTAAAGGGCAAGATGTATAAGCCATCTGAAACAGAAGGGCCAAATCCTCTGCTCACCTTCAAGAAAAATCCCTTCTATGACAGTGGCTCCTCCCACCCCTCTCTGAAGCTGATAGAACACTCATCTACACAGGTATCCTGCGCTATGATGTGGTGAAAGGGCGAGGCCGTGAGAAGAAGAGGTGGGGAAGCAGGAGTGGGCAGAGGTGCTAGCATGAGTGAAGGTTCTGGTTTAAACACATTTGGATGTTTTCATGAAGGGACAGGATGAAAATCTGAGTGAGCGGGGGCTGTGTTTTGTTGATTTCAAAGGCAGGGGTTAGGGGTGTGTCTACAATCATCTTCTAGAGGTAAGGGCTCTTAATCAGTGAAGAGGCTTATTAGATGAATGGGTAATAAGGAATAGGGTAGATTGATATGACCTTTGTGTGGAGAGGAGAGCTGTACAGAGACTGGTTATTAAAGCTTCTCTCTGATTATACTTGCTTACGATCCTGGCCCGGGCGGCTGTGATGGAGTAGCAACATTCCGCAAAAATTGGAGCTGAGAAGAGTAGGAGAAGTGTGATTTGCCACTAATGGTGAGAGCTCCACAGGTAATTAATACCATCAGGGCTCACCAATAGTGAGGAAACTCTGCCGTCCCATGGGGAAGCATAAAGACAATGGACCAGATTCACTGAAGATGCAACTCAGAGGAGCAGCCTCCCTGAACTAGCAAGGTCCCTTTGTCCTAAGGATGAATCCTGTTCAAACACATGGAAGGAGGGCTGGTAGTGAAGGTCCCTCTAGTTCTACATTCTAGATGTTTGTTTCGCTGGGAATCCACATTCAACATTTTAAAGAAAAGGCTTTCATCTCCTCCCATCTTCCCCTGTAAGTGTTGTATATAGTGTCTGATCTATCAACACCTACACATTTGAATTCAGACTTTACTAGCTGTCATGAATAACATGACATTTCTCTTATTGATGTGCTGATGATGTCAAGTTCTGGGGAAGAGCAACAGCAGCAGCTGTTCCTGTTATTTCAGGATTTTCCCCCCCGATGTTTGGGTTCTTTATTCTTGTGCGTGTTGCACACTGCTAGAGGTCAGTCAACACTGGAAGTTTTCTGTAGCAATGGGAGGGAACCTGAAGAAAATGGAGAGCTTGAAATAATGTGTCGAAAAGAATAGGACTAATTTCTTTTTTTTAGAAGTAAAAAGACAGAGATTGATCCTTTTTTGCCATTGAAGAAAGTTCAGTTTTCAAGAAATAATGAATTCCCTGCTCTTGTTTCACACTGAACAACTAGTTCTAATAAGGAATTTTCAGTATTTTCATCTTTATGATAATTTCAGAAGCAGTAGCGCATTTGTTCTTAATAATGTTACTGAAAAATACCAGTAATTATATAATGGCTGCAGAAATCACATTTTAAGCAAATGAAGAAAGAAATGATTTTTTTGATTGTAACTCTCCAATTTATATGTAATTACTAACTATAAAAGAACCTTCCTGGTATGCATAATGACCACCTTTTGTCCTTGCATGAAAAGTCGAGGTGTTTTCATTCAAGGTTTTGTTCTCTTCAGCTTATTTCTGGCTGGTTTGGGAGACAGAGGCAGCTGTTTTTATGACATGTCGCATAGCCCTTCTCCAGATTATTGAACATGGTAGTTTGAAAACCAGCTGAGTATATTCTTAGTTTGTCAAACCTAGTCCATAGAAGCAAGTATTCTGGATAAGCCAGTGGAAACCGGCAAGAATTAAGAAAAAGTGGTCCTTGATAGTTTAAAAAAAAAGTCTTTTAACAATAAATGGCAATTTTTAATTATCTGTAACTTCTGTGGGAAGTATTAAAAATAATACAAACAGGCAAGAATAAACAAGAATATAAACAAGAATACATTTCCCCTCCATTACATTTGGCTTTACTGGCAATTTCCTGCTATACGGACTGTCCTTTTTATAACTATACAATGATTCTAAAAGAAATAAATATATACATTCTCCTGTCTTGTGGGCTCAGGTGGCTTATATGATTGTCTCAATGCTACAAGGTTAAGTATAATCAGAATGATTTTTTTTGGTCTTTTGAATGGAAAAAAATGAAGTTTACACCATCTATCTGAGTTCTATAGCTTGATATAGTCTTCTTTCTGAGGAAAATGTGTCAGATAATTGGTAGGCGATGAAGAGAGGGAGCTTTGCTAGGAATAAGGAGGCAATAGAGGAGATGATTACTGTAAATTAGATGCAAAGTGACAAAAGCATCTATGGTGGGGTGCTCCACCCACCACTAGGATGGCATCTCCTCCTGGTCGTTCTGGGGAATAGCTCATGAGGTCAACACCCCTTCCTACAGCTGCACTTAATCTTTCACCTGTCTGTCTCTAGGCCTGTGGCCCCTCTCTCACTGCATGAGCTGCTGCTGCCTCTTCATGACTCAGCCCTCCAACCAGATCATTATATGCATTTCCCAATTCCCAGGTATCAAGTCTTTCTTTGCCAGCAGTCCTAGGCAATGTTCCCATTCACTGCCCTGTAGTGTCACTTCCTCAGCGGCTGGCCAGGGAATCTGGGCCCACCCCTTACACCGGGTTCTGGCTCTGTGACCCTCCAGCCAACCAGTAAAGGTTAGTTCCCAATTCCTATCTAGACCTTACTGCCTTTCTCTGAGCCTTGTCCTGGCTTCCCCCCTTTCTGTGTCTGTCAGCCCAAATTCACCTCTCTTCTCCCTGGGAGTGACTGCAGACTTTTCCAGCAGCCCCCTTCTGCTGCCAATTTCCTGCCTTTATAGACCTAACCCAGCTCATTCCTCCTCAGCTGCACCCCCTCACTCAATCAGGAGATTGCTTAGCCACCTGATTCCCCTCAGCTGTGGCTTGTAGGGTCAATTAGGCCCCTTCTGTCTCTGCATTAACCCTTTCCAGGCAAGTGTGGGGTAAACACCCCAATACAGCATGCATAAGGGTTTAGACACTGGGGGAGAAAGGAAAGGTTTGATTTTTTATATGTTGTGGAGGAAGAAGTAGCAACACTTGATAATAGTCTGGCTAGAGAGATGGTGCACGAGTCTCAAAGGGTTTGTCTACACTGCTATAAAATTGTAGTGGCACCGTCTCAGAGCCTGGGTTAATTGACTTGGGTTTGCAGTACTTGGACTCACAGGACTTGGGCTGTGAGACTAAAAATTGGATACTGATCCGTGGATACTAATCTCCTCATGTGATAAGAGTTTTTTAAACTTGATCCATATTATATGACAGAGCCAAAGTAATAAGAAGCTGTCTCTTACACGTTGTGTGTTGCAGCTTTATGATGTAGTGTCAGAAGAGAACTAAATCAGTCATGCAAAAAAGCCATCTGAATCCCTCAGTATGTAAAGGAATCTGGCAGAGAATTAGAAGAAGTGGCTGCAGAACTTCTTTATTAATGATTATTTTTACTACTATTATTATTAGAGGCAATGTTAAAAGTGACGTTGTAGCTAAGGTTGCCTAACACTTTCTATCATTGCCCTGGATTCAGTTGTTTATCATATTGTTAAAACTTAATCTTTTGGGCTGAAATTTCCAGACTTGGGACTTTACCTCAGGGTGAATTATTTTTTTAAGCTTTTGCAAAAACAGCTTAGTCATTTCCAAGAATGATAGTAGAGGAAAGACTTTACCTCAGGGTGAATTATTTTTTTAAGCTTTTGCAAAAACAGCTTAGTCATTTCCAAGAATGATAGTAGAGGAAAAGAGGTAATTTTAATTTTTGTACGATCACTTTTTAGAATAATTTTACCACTTCGTGCTTTGGATCAGGAACTAGAAATTTGTCATGGAGGTAGCCTTGGGGTTTGGTTAGTCCCTTTTACTGTTCCCATGAAAATCTTAGATTTGGTCTTAGAAAAGCTAGGAAAATCCCCATTTGAACATACACAGTAGGATTGCATAGAGACATGCTACTAAAGTCTCTGAACATTGCATCTGCAGTGAGCATGCTCCAGATGCCACAGAACTTGAACCCCAGATAGGGCACACTAGCAAGCACCCCTTTGGCCAAGAAGAGTGCTGATCTAGAAGCCACGAGGGGGTTACGATTTCTAGCCTTAGCTCTTCCTATGTAAACTTAATTCAGCCGCTCCCTGTGTACATGCATTATGATAACCTTTAAATATCTGTAAAAGCAGCAAAGCATCCTGTGGCACCTTATAGACTAACAGACATATTGGAGCATGAGCTTTCGTGGGTGAATACCCACTTCGTCGGATGCAGGATGCTCCAATACGTCTGTTGGTCTATAAGGTGCCACAGGATTCTTTGCTGCTTTTACAGATCCAGACTAACACGGCTACCCCTCTGATACTTTAAATATCTGACTATTCTTTATTGTATACAATATCTCTGCTTCATTGACTACATAGGGTGGTTTGTGAATGAGGCAGAGATGATGAAGTATAATCTCCTGTGGTTAAGTCACTACACCTGGGTCCAGGAGAGAGAGCTATAGACTTCAGCTGTTGTAGCAGTCAAGGCTATTAAGAGTTGCTACAAGGGGGGGCAATTAAAGTTATATGGATAAGCTTAATTCTGGTATTTTGAGTGCATGGCTTTGCAACTTTAACATTTTTAATGTAGTCCTTTGCACGTTTATTTATTTGTATGTTTTATGTATGTATGTATTTATTAATTTGCCCAAAGTGTTTTAGGTACTTTCCAAACAGATAAGATGATTTAGACCCTGTCCTGGAGGAAAAGTGATAAATTAATACACTGGACAAGCAGAAAGGTAAGGATGATGACTGGTACTTATATAGGTACTTTCACATTTTTAGTTCTCCTTTGTTGTGCAAGTTATCTCCAATTAATTTCTTATCTATGAATTATTATTTGAACAATTTCTTGTAAGTCTGAAGTGGATCTCGGAAGGAAATGTAGACAATGGGAGTGTAGTGATCTGACATATTAACTTAAAGAGGGCATTCCTTGTATTAGGTGGTATAAGGAGTTCAGAAATGCACCAGTTACTGGCAGTGGATCACCTGCTCAACCACTAAGGGACTGTTGTTTTCATTAAATGTTACCTCTCACAAACCAACATTTAAACCAAAAATCATCATTCCAAGTACGGTTCAGGAAAAAATTAAGAGTAAACTGTCCTGACATAG
Organism: Gopherus flavomarginatus; assembly: GCF_025201925.1. Classification (NCBI taxonomy): domain Eukaryota; kingdom Metazoa; phylum Chordata; order Testudines; family Testudinidae; genus Gopherus; species Gopherus flavomarginatus. Next base: position 141,283,180 of record NC_066620.1, on the reverse strand, counting down.
CATATTTATTCAGTTACTGAATTATGAGAAAATGAACCATTACATGATCAACCACTTTTACAGGATTGGCAATTTATTTCACAGAATTTTCTAGTAAATGTTAGACTTCTGTTAAATAGGATTTTGTCCCCTTCCAAAATAACCATATTTATTACCTTGATAAATGCTATAAAATAAACTATTTGAGGTAACTGTGGTTTGGTGCCACTGAACCTGTAACAGCAAAATTGCCAATGTACTTAAAAAATGCATTGACTTTAATCCAAAATTCAGTGTAAACCAATTGTCTCTAGCTCATTGTTAAGAAATGGCAATGCTTTAGAAGACTGGGTTGCAGTAAACACATTGTACTGGATTCAGACTCAGAGGGTATTTATGCCAACATGCGTTACGTATCTGAGGCTCTTTCAAGAGAAGCTGCCAACTGTCTTCACTAAATAGTGCCAGATGTGTTGTGCCATTGTGATATTTTAACTCTATGAATTGATCAAAGAACTTTATTTATTTCATGGAGAGCTTTTTATAGCTTCTAATCTCAATCTTTTTTTTAATTACTTTGGATGAGACTAATTTAGATTCCAGGGGTGGAGGGATAGTACTGTAGCCCACGGGAGCATGCATTTCTTTTCTACACTAGAAAGACTTTAGCCGATTTATAAGCACATCATGGAAATCATGGAAAGTTGTGTCTGATACGATCTTCATGTTTTGGTAAGAATACACCATGTGTTCTGCTTAGAGAAATCAGATGAGTGAGAACAAGGGCAAAAAAAGAGAAAATAATTCAAGCACCTCTGCATAGATTATGTGCATCTCTGTTTACTCTAACCTATTGAATAAGACTCCCATCACTATAAGAATTGTTCAGCAACCAAATATTTAAAAAGAGAAATGACAAGATCAATCTCTTTCTCTTTTTCTTCCTTCTCAACTTATCAGAGAAATACCTTGAAATACCTTGATTAGCTTAGGGTTTCTCAAGTTTTTTGTTTGTATGGCCTGGTCTACACTGGGGGGGGGGTGTCGATGTAAGATACGCAACTTCAGCTACGGGAATACTGTAGCTGAAGTCAAAGTATCTTATTCCAACTTACCTCCCATCCTCACTGCGCGGGATCGACATCCGCGGCTCCCCCGCCGACTCTGCTACCGCAGCTCACTCCGGTGGAGTTCCGGAGTCGACGGGGAGCGCGTTCGGTGATTGATATATTGCGTCTAGATGAGACGTGATATATCGATCCCCGATAAATCGATTGCTACCCGCCAATAAGGCGGGTAGTCTAGACGTACCCTATGTGTGAGTGGGTGTGTAAATGGGATGGTGTGTGTATGTGAAAAATTTACTGAGAGAAAGCTAAGTCTAATAGATACATTTTTCACTTCTGAACAAGGTGAGGTCAGTGATCATCTTTATCTTTTCTAGTAGTGGGTTCATGGTGTAGGTCCCATTTTGTAGATTCTAAGGTCAGACAGGACCTAGTGATCATCTAGTCGAATGTCCTGTATAATATAATATATAGAGATATACCTATCTCATAGAACTAGAAAGGACCCTGAAAGGTCAGTGAGTCCAGCCCCCTGCCTTCACTACCAGGACCAAGTACTGATTTTGCCCCAGATCCCCCTAAGTGCTGTGACCCTCTCAAGGATTGAATTCACAGCCCTAGGTTTAACAGGCCAATGCTCAAACCACCGAGCTATCCCCCACCCACAATACAGGCCATAAACTTCCTAAAATAATTCCTAGAGGATATCTTTTAGAAACCATCCAAACTTGATTTAAAAAATTGTCAGTGATGAAGAATCTGCTATGACCCTTGGTATATTGTTCCAATGATTACTTGCTCTCACTGTTAAACATGTATGCCTTATTTCCAGTCTGAATTTGTCTAGCTTCAACTTCCAGACCTTGGATCCTGTTATGCCTTTCTCTGCTAGACTGAAGAGACCATTATTAAATATTTGTTCCCCATGTAAATACTTACAGACTGTAATCAAGTCAACCTGTAACCTTTGTTAAGCCAAATAGCTTGAACCTTTTGAGACTATCATTATAAAGCGTGTTTTCTAATCATTCTCATGGCTCTTCTCCAAACGCTTTTCAATTTATCAATATCCTTCTTGAATTGTGGGGACCAGAACGGGACACAGTATTCTAGCAGTGATTGCATCGGTACCAAAAACAGAGGTAAAATAACCTCCCTATTCCTACTTGAGATTTCTCTGTTTATGTATCCCAGGATAACATTAACCCTGATGCTACAGTGTTACACTTGGAGCTCCTGTTCACCATGACCCCCCAAGTCTTATTATCTCCTGGTGCATTTCCTTTTTCTCGCCCTGCTGGGACTCTTGGGCCTTTTTCCTGCCTCTCTGTCTTTCTCTATGCTCTTGGTCATGGCCCTCCAAACTCTTTGTTCACAGTCCATGCAACAACGGCTTGAAGGATCTTGTAGAACATGCCTTCTTAGTCCTCTTTTTGCTCCTTCTCATGCATTCTGTGGGCATGGAGGGGGCACCCCTCAAAGCTGCTATGCCAGAAGCTGTTGATACAAAACAGATGAATGTACCACAGGATTTACCAATGAAAGGGAAAGAACAATTTCAAAACTCCTTTCCCTTATCCTTATAAACATTTTTAATAAGAAATATGTATTGACTCTTCAGCTTTGGGGTGTCTCAGCACAGCACTACTCTCCAGCCCCAGCCATGATGAATGTGGCCCACCAAAGATTGGGTGGGGTACAGGGATGGAAAAGGATTTCCTGTCGCTTGAAGCCATAATCTTTTGATCCCTTTTTCTTGGGTATGAATACATGACAATGGCATTGAATATTGACACTATTTTCCACGGACAGTGGTGATTTTAGTTGATGTCTCACTCCTGAGGGTCGCAAAGGCAAAGAGAACACAGCTGCCGCTGGAGTCTGAAAGCTGCCTGGACCTGTATGCCACTAGCCTGTTTACTGCAATGATGCCAGCTGAATTCATCACAGAGTGGCATGGGAAAGTGTCCTACTGCAGAGGAAAAAATAAGGCAGCCAACCCTAGAAGCTTTTTGAAGAGGATTGTAGAGTATCTCCATGAAAGTTTAATTGAGATGTCTTGAACTCCTCTGAGTTATCCACTGTGGTCTTCCTGGTGGTGATGAGATCTTTGCTGGGCAGTGGAGTTTAAAACTGTGAGCAGAGCCATCACTCTTACAGGGGCTGGAGCATTGTGGACAGCTGCTGGATGACTGTTAGGATCAACAAAGGTCATGCAGTGCGTACACTCCCATTGTGCTAACCTCAATAGGTCAGCCATGGCTCTATGCTCTTCATGGAGAGGGTTTTACTGCATTGTTGTAACAGGGTGCTTACATTGGCCAGAGACAAATTTGAGTCTAGACACATAGACTGACACAAGGTGATTTACATTAGCCTAACTTTGTAGTATTGACCAGGCTCAAGACTGGTGATTCAAGACTCAAGATTCAGCGGAAAGCCTTCACAGAAGGTGGAGCATTGGGTGATGTGTTCATGGTGACTTGTGTTTTTAAGCATATTGGCTGCTGTGCTTTGTAGAAATGGGATCTTTCTCAGAGTGAGTGCCTAAATTTATGTTGCAGTTATGAAGCTGGGAGGTCATGAGTGAATGAATCATGGTTTCCAGATCTGTGACTGGTAGGAGGGATATGGGTAGTCAGTTGTAGGTGGAGATGGGTGGGTTTTTTTTACTGCTACAGCTATTTGGGCTTTCACTAGATCTGAGGAATCCAAAAGTATCCCAAAGGCCGATGTAACAATCTGAGAGCAGATGACTGCAATGGGGGAATATGTCCTAGAACAGGAAAGTTCTTCTTAGTGCGTCCATGTTCCTTATAGCATCAGCTCCATTTTGTCTGTGTTTATCTTTAGCCCTTTGGGCTGGTGTTTCTCTGCTAGGCGTTGGGAAAGTTTGAGATCAATTTCTGCTTGATATCAAGGCAATGCAGAGCAAGGTATTGTCTGCATATTGTTGGTGCCTGTGCTGTTTCACCATCTCTCCCCAAGGCTCTGAATGGATGCTGATGAATATGAGAGAGAGAACTTTGCCTTGTGGAACTCTGCAGCTGAGAGTTTTTGAGGTGGTGGAACAGCTACCCAAAAATGACCCTTTGAGTTCAATCTGAGAGGAAAGACCTGAGCCATTTTAGGGCTTTTCTGTTCGTCTTTTACATCCCTTGGAGATGGGGCAGGAGTATTTGGTGTTCACTGTATCAAACATACCAGAACATTACACATCTGAATAGAGTTCAAATGATGCTTCATTTTTATCCTATAGAAATGTTCAGGTTATTGACTGTGAATAGAAAGTGAATGGTGAATATAATACATAGTAACTCATGCTAAAGCCTACAGGTAAAAATCTCTCTCATTTGTTATAGATGATTTTCCATTTAATATGCTGGAGTTGTTCCAAGGACATCTTTTCAAAAGAGCAGCAGGTGTAGATGAAGTTTTGTGGAACTTAGGCTGTATTTTTTTGATAAAACATTTAATTAACAAGCATGAACACAGTGAGGCACTTGAAATGGAATTAAAACAATTGTTTGATATTAAACAGCACACATTCAATTTTTGAATGCAGTTGCATTGAAAAGCTTGAAAATATCAACAAATTGCTGTGTGTTTAAAAAAGATATTTTAATTTTCTTTCAAGGTTTTTCTTTACACAAGTTCTAAAGCTAAAAAATTGTTCAAATGAATGTAAGAAATAAAAGAAAGAAAGAAAAGATTTTTTTCCCTCAGTGTTAGAAGCTTATCATGCTTGCTTAGCAGAGCAGGAAAAGAATTCAGACCTATGTTCTGAAATGCAGTACTTAACAGCTATGTTATAGTTGTTACAACTTTGCATGGACTAGGATTTTGCTACATCACATTGCAAAAAATCCAAATAAAACATACAACAGAAAAAAGGCCAAACAATATTCAGGATGAGAGCTTGATGAAAAGAACAAGGACATTCTCAATTAAAGCTGACGTAGGGCTCAGTTGTACAAGTTGCTGAGCACTCTGGGTGAAATTCTAGCAAAACACTTCAGAACATGCTTAGTTTAACTTTAAGCACGTGCCCTGTGATTTAATCAAGTCCCTGTGATTTCAGTAAAACTACTCACATGATTAAAGCTAAGCACATCCTTAAGTGCTTTGCTGGATCAGGGCCAGCATGCCAAGCACCATGCAGGATCCAGCTCATAATGTCCATAACACAGCATTCTCAAGTGAAATCCTAGCTCTGTTGAAGTCAATGGCAAAACATTTATGAACTTCAACAGAGCCAGGATTTCACCCCATTGTGCCTATCCCTTTCTGCACATGTGGTACCACATTGGAAGTTGCCATAACACTAGGTACTGTAACTTATCCTGCCTTGTTCTTTACAAGTATTATAGATAGCAATAAGATTTCATAATGCAAGTGGACAAAGTGAAAAAAATTAAGATCTAGGCAAATACTTAGACCATGTTTGTGAAATACATAGTTACATTATAAAGAATTATGTTACAAACAGTAATTGGCCATCTGGAGCCAGAATCCTGGTAGAAATAGACAAATATTCTATAGAATTCCTTTTAAGGGTAATAAAGAAGTATGTTAATATTGTCATGGAATACATCCGTGTATTCACACCCTACACATTATTGTAATAATCTTTGTACAAAGTATGCCTTGTAAAGTATCATTTGAAAAGTCAATTTGTTGGTCAGTATTGTCCTTGTAAAATATGTGTGGCATCATTGTATGTGGAGTGATAAGATTCCCCACAGCTCTGCCCAAACAGACGTTGGCAAACAGGTCTGTCCTAAACAAAGGGATGTGTGCTTTGCTTAATTTGTATTTGCAGTAAACAGAGTCATCAAGTAGGAAGGGAAGACAAAGGAAGTTCAAACAGGTGAAAAAAATCAACAGGGTATATTCTTCTGCATAGACTCTTTGGCTTCTGGTTCTCAGCTGGAAATGTTTTTCATGAGGGGCAACTGAAACTATAAAAAGGAGGGTCAAACACCCCAAGACACACCCCCTCCCACCTATCACATTCACTGCACCTGAAGAGACAAAGGAAGCAGGCATTGGACTCACGGGGAGGTATTCTGACCTGAGAATTTGCCAGTAATCTGCTGGAAAATGTGCTGAGAAATTTTGCTTGACTCTAGTACAGTTTGTTAAGTTAGGCACTGGTAAACATTTTATCTTTATTTCTCTTGTAACCATTTCTGACTGTTATGCTTCATTGCTTGCACTCACTTAAAATCTCTCTTTTTGTAGTTAATAAACTTGTTTTGTTGTTTTATCTAATCCAGTGTGTTCAAATTTAAGTGTCTGGGTAAGTCCATTTGGGATAACAAGTTGTGTGCCTATTATTCTCTTAAAGGAATAATGGACTTAATACACTCATACTGTCCAGGAGAGGGCTGGGTAATACAGGGCATATGTTTCTGGGGGGAAAATCCAAAATTGGGATGTGTTGGGATCACCCTGCAGAGTAGCTAAGACTACTAAGAGGCAAGGTGTGGCTGGCTGGCTGCAGCACTCACACGGATATAGCTGGGAGTGACTTACATGTTGGAGACTCTTTGTGAGCAGTCCAGGCTGGAGGCTACAGCAGCAAAGCAGTGTAAAGGACACCCCAGATTAGAGAGAAGAGGTGATGCAGGTGTTTATTAGTCTGGATTGTACCTTGGCATGTCACAAATATGTCCTGGAATAACACCCCATACTGTTCTTTCAGTGACGGCTCAGTTCAGTGATTGTCAAAGTAAAGTAGGATGACTGTTCTGATACATGGGAATTGGGAGAACTGATTCAAGGCTTTTCTCTAGTTTAGGGATTTTTTTTCTCTCCTGCTGGTAATAGCTCACCTTAACTGATCACTCTTGTTAGAGTGTGTATGGTAACACCCATTGTTTCATGTTCTCTGCGTATATATATATATCTTCCTACCGTGTTTTCCACTGCATGCATCCGATGAAGTGGGCTGTAGTCCACGAAAGCTTATGCTCAAATAGATTTGTTAGTCTCTAAGGTGCCACAAGTACTCCTGTTCTTTTTAGTTTAGGGAGTACAGCATATTGTCAGAGACCAAGATACACCTAAAATAATAGAATAACTTTTTGGTGAATAGGAGCTTAATGACAAACATGGTGCTACTAATAAAATAGTACATGGCCAATACTGTGTGACCGTTAGTAAAAATTATACTTTATATCATGTAGTATGTGTAATGTTCCATGCAAAACACTGCTAATGCAATCAGGGCCTGTGGAGGGTTTTGTACCTCGTCAACTCCTTGAGTCAGGGGGGCGAGTGGTAACCCCATCTCTCTATGCCTACGTCTGTTTTTACCCCCCACCCCTGGTAGTCAGCACAGTGTGACCCAATGTCCAGGGTCTGTATTCTTTCTCTCCCTGAGTGGGGTAATGCAGCCTAGTGGCCAGAGTCCATGCAATATGCCCCTAGGGCAGTGCGGTCTAATGGCCAGAGTCCATCTAATTTCTCTTCTCCTAGTGGGATAGCACAGCCTAGTGGCTGGAAGTCATGCAATATGCCCCTAGAGCAGTGTGTCCCAATGGCCAGAGTCCATCTAATTTCCCTTCTCCTAGTGGGATAGCGCAACCTAGTGGCTGGAATCCATGATACCCCCTTTGGAGGCAAAACAAGGGTCAGGTAACGGGGGCCATCGCAAGGGGGCGGTGACCCCTGGTAGGGAGGCCCAGGCCCACCTGACTCCACCTGGCCCTGACCCAGGGCCCTGCCAGTGGCAGAGCGGTCCCCCACAGGGTCAGCAGGGAATCCTACCAAAACACGCTGACCTCATAATAGTGGGAGGTACCACTCCCTTACCTTCCCTGGGTCACTTCCTACCAGTTCTCTGGCAGCAGTATGGCATATGGCATCGGGGTCTCCAGGTTCTCCAGCACCAGGCACTCCCTGGGGTTCTGATAGCTGCAAGCCTCTGGTCCAGGTTTATGGCTCTTCAGCTCCGGGGTCTCCAGGCTCCTCAGCACCTAACACTCCCTGGGCTTCTAATCGTGTCAGGCCTCTGGTCCAAATTCCTGGCTCTTAAGCTCTTCTAGGTAAGTGCTGTAGCGGCTCCTGGGCTGGAGCCTCTGCCGAGCATCCTTCCTCCTCGGCAGCCAGCCCTGACTGAGCAACTCTGCAGTCTTTTATAGATTCATAGATTCATAGACTCTAGGACTGGAAGGGACCTCGAGAGGTCATCGAGTCCAGTCCCCTGCCCTCACGGCAGGACCAAATACTGTCTAGACCATCCCTGATAGACATTTATCTAACCTACTCTTAAATCGCTCCAGAGATGGAGATTCCACAACCTCCCTAGGCAATTTATTCCACTGTTTAACTACCCTGACAGTTAGGAACTTTTTCCTAATGTCCAACCTAAATCTCCCTTGCTGTAGTTTAAGCCCATTGCTTCTTGTTTTATCATTAGAGTTTAAGGTAAACAAGTTTTCTCCCTCCTCCAGATGACACCCTTTTAGATACCTGAAAACTGCTATCATGTCCCCTCTCAGTCTTCTCTTTTCCAAACTAAATAAACCCAATTCTTTCACCCTTCCTTCATAGGTCATGTTCTCAAGACCTTTAGTCATTCTTGTTGCTCTTCTCTGGACCCTCTCCAATTTCTCCACATCTTTCTTGAAGTGCGGTGCCCAGAACTGGACACAAGACTCCAGTTGAGGCCTAACCAGCGCAGAGTAAAGCGGAAGAATGACTTCTCGTGTCTTGTTTACAACACCTGTTAATGCATCCCAGAATCACGTTTGCTTTTTTTGCAACAGCATCACACTGTTGACTCATATTTAGCTTGTGGTCCACTATGACCCCTAGATCTCTTTCTGCCATACTCCTTCCTAGACAGTCTCTTCTCATTCTGTATGTGTGAAACTGACTTCCTGACTTCTGGTTGGAGCATGCCCAGCAGACCCTCAAGGGTGGGGCTTCCTCTACTAGGAGGGAAGGGTTAACCCTCTCAATACCAGAGGGGGGCCAATCCACCCTGCCACAGGGCCATATACTGGTCCTTTGGGAGTGTTGCTGTTGACTTCAATAGGACCAGAATTCATGGTTTTGTTACTGCTGTGGCTTTAAACCCACAAAAGTCTGTAAATTCCAGGTGAAAGTTCACAAAGCAACATTTTGCACATGTGCATTATGATAGGGTCTTTAAACACATGGCCACACAACAATGGGCAATAAGACACATATGTGATATTACACCTCATAAGGCTTTATGGAAACATGCTTATTAATGTATATATGACATAACTGGAATATGTTTTATGCTACATATGTCACATAACATATCTATGTAAAGGTTATGATCTACTGAATCTATTCATCCTGTTTGGATGCATGTGTCATTGTATTCAAAGTTATGAATATTGGCTCTGTACTTGTTCGATTTCTAAGCAGCCTTAGTAAAGCATTTGGTCAGCTTCTTGAGAAAGGAATGTGCAAATTAAGTGCCCAATCAAGAAACACTTAAAGGATAATGAATCTTCGAAGGCTCCAATCCACATAAGAAGTCTACCTGAAGACGTTCAGGATAGCATGTAAACAATGGCTGCTGCCTGTAAAAACTGAGTCTAGTATGGACATGTGACTTGCCCATGTGACTCCAAAACTCCATCTTGGAGCTGAACTTTGCATGGGGGGGGGGTCTCCACTCATAAGAGAAAGTCTATTTACATGCCTGGGAGACCCTTCCATTTTGTCTTCAGCTGGCTAAAGATATAGCCTGTCTACCTCCAAAGATACCTGAAAAAAACTAGAACAAAGGACAGTAACTACAGGGGGTGTGAGTGATTGCTGAACCCAGACTATATTCAGTTTTCTCACTGTATTAGACATAGACTTGTGTGTTCTATTTTATTTTGTTTGGTAATCCACTTTGTTCTGTCTGCTATTACTTGGAGCCACTTCAATCCTTCTTTCTGTATTTAATAAAATCACTTGTTACTTATTAATTAACCAAGAGTATGTATTAATACCGAGGGTGGTGGGAACAGCTGTGCATACCTCTCTATTAGTGTTACAGAGGGCAAACAATTTATGAGTTTTATAAGTTTTATACAGGGTAAAACGGATTCATTTGGGAGTTGAGCATCTGAGTGTTAAAGACAGGAACACTTCTTAAGCTGCTTTCGGGTTAGACCTACAGCTGTTGAGGGATGTTGAGGGATATGGTTCAGACCTGGGTCTGGGTTTGCAGCAGGCCAGTGGGTGTGGGTCAAACCAGGCAGAGCACTGAAGTCCCAAGCTGCCAGGGCAAGAAAGCAGGGGCAGAAGTAGTTTTGGCACATCAATTGACAGTTCCCAAGGGGGTTTCTGTGATCCAACTTGTCACAACATATTTGGAAAAAAAGGGTCACCGTGGGTTAGGTCAGTGTTTCTGAACCTTTTTGATGTCAGGGACTGGCTTGCTGCCTTCCTAAACTGTGTCAGGGAGATCTCAGGGGCTGGCACTGGTCCACGGACCCGTCGTTGAGAAACACTGGGCTAGACTGTGGAACTTTTACTTATGCGAGGAATGAATGAACTGAAGTCAATGGGATTACTTGCTCGTGCTCACCAACACAAGGAAGACATTCACAATCTGGCCACATATGCACGTGTACAAAGAGGAGGTCCTTTTGTGATGATAGAGTTGTAAGGCTTCTGATTAACTGATATAGAAAAATTTAGTAATAATCTTCAAATATGAACTATGTAAGACTACTATTTAAATAAAATAAAAACTAAATTAGATGACTTTTTATTGCTTTTTGCATGACTTTGCTATTTACTGTATGCACAAAAATTAACGAAAACAAGAAGGTTGGATCCTCAGCTGGTGAATGTTAGCATTGTCCCTGGAAGTCAGTGGAACTACCTTCATCCACACCAGCTGATGATCTGGACCACAAAAAGAAAATTCCAAATTAAAAGTTAATTTCTGTAATATTTAAAAGGGGTTCTAAAGTCGGATGTGGTAAAGCAGTGAGATTAAAGAGTACCATACCAGGGCAAACAGAAGGTGTCTGAGAAAAGAAACATGGAATGGGGATGATTAAGCAAGCTGTAAAACTCCTTGGAAGGAAATACAAAGGAAAATTAGAAAAGCAAAAAGAAATAGCAATCAATACATTGATTTCTCTCCACCCCCTCTGAAAAGACCAAGAAGGGTGTTTCAAGTAGATACAACATAAACAAATGATGAAAGAAAACAAACAAAATCCTCCTCAACCCACAGACCCTACTAGTAAATGGAGTTTTAAAGCAAGTGAGCGCAGTAATTAATAACTTATTCATCAAAATTTAAAAAGGTTCTGACAAGACACTTTTAAAATACAGTGTATGAAGTATTCCATACAAAAAACAGCTGGCATTTAATTAAAAAGTTCAGTAGATTAAGGAATATTTTTTGATTAGAAAGAGGCAAATGTAACTGCATTATTTTTTAAAAAGGATGAAGAAACAAAATAAGGTGAAGGTCACTTTTGCCATTTTGACTGCTGCTTCTGCGAGTGCTGTTTCTTTAAGAGCCTGAATGTATGCCAAGTAAAGCTGGTCAAAAAGGTTTTAATTTTTTGAATTTTTGACCTCCAGATTTGCTTTTTTCCAGATGGCTTATAGAGTAGTTGCATTTCTTCAAAAATTAAATGAAAATTTTAAAGAAAAAATTCATTTTTAAAAGATTTTTTTCCTGACCTTTTCAATCAGCACCAGTGTCATGTAACTCCAGGCACAGGACAAATTTAGGAAGCCTATACTTCTTGGTTGATAACTGGGTACACCATACAAACATGTAAGACAGACTATAAAGCAGTTGGGCTAACTCCTTCTCATTGGTTACACCTCTATGAGTCCAGAGAAATTCCATTAAAGTGAACTGAGGTACTCCAGATTTACACCTGTGCAGATGAGATCAGGATTTGACTTGCTGTTTCTGAAAGGCTCTTATGCTAGAAGCACTTAATGTGTCAGAGAGTACAGGAAAGCAGGCGTACAGCCCAAACATGGGAAGGATAGTATGTAGAAGAAAGAGAAAAACTAGGCATTTAATCCCAAGGGCAGGGCTTTTAGAAGCAGACACTAAACTCTGCTTCCCACTTTTCCACTCCCTACTTGTATAACATATGCACATTGAGCTGTAATGGCTGTTGTGGCCATGCAGTAAAGGAGCAGTGAAAGACACCAGTGTTGGATTATGTTGGGTGATGGAGAGCACAGAAGGCCTGTGTTAAGTCACACAGCATGTCGTGTGCCCAATTAGTAGTTACATTTAAAAAAAAATAGCACTTACTTGGCTAAGGATTTAGGACCCAATAAATAATGAACAATTTGCATATGTAGCACTATGAGTTCCACATCCAACCTGTGATTTTTTTAAACAACCAGTTGACACACAGTGGGTGTGTGAGAGTCTGTTGCTCTCTGGTTGCCAGCATCTGCTTTATGTGGTGGTTTTGAGATAGTTGGCTTGTCAGACTCAGTCCAGATGAGATCACATGACTGACCCAAACCATCTATGACTTCCTCTTTGAAATCCTGTCTGATGATGTGGTGACTCCCCATAGGGCAAGACTATGGATGGAGGTGAATTTTGTGACAGGCCACTGGAATGATCTGGATGGCACCAAGAAGTGAGGTGAAGAAGGCATTCACTGAGTATGCTGAAGCTGGAGAAGGAAGCTCCAGCTATAGGAGGGGCCATGGGCTCTCTTCCTTGAGGAGACTCTCATGCTCCAGTGCATCTAACAGATGGCCATCCATGGAATACAGGGGCTGGTCACTGTCCCATGAGCCAGCATTCCTCAGGTGAGCATGAAGGAGTTGTTATGTGCCATACAATACAGTGTGTTGACATTGCTCAGAACATATAGGCTGCATAATCTTTCCCACTGCTGATTCCTACTGCTCCAGTGACTGGTAGCAGAGTGTTTATCAAAAGTGTCCCTCCTTGTATGTACAGATTTTAACCTCCATAGTGTCTGAACTCTGAAGAAAGCATTCCCAGCTCTGTTAAAACTCCCATTTACCTACACTGTCAGGCAAAAGCCACATGCCCTACAATCTTAACTGGGTGCAGCAAATATCTTGTCCTGTCAATTGTGTCTTTACAGCACGTAGCTGGAAACTCTGTGTCTCTGAGTTCCCTTCACACAGGAGCATATAGGTTCCAGCAATAGATGGCTGCCACTAGCTAGGACCAACAAGCAGAAACATCACTTCATCCTGGAGGAGTCATGGGTGTCTGCATCTGGTGAATGGAAGAAACCTTGCATTGACTAACAGGGGATTGGTCACGAAGCTCCAAACAATACACTCATAAATAAATAAAAGAAAGCACCTCTCTAACAAGTTGACACCCATACCACTTCCTCCTGCCCCCACTTTTTTTGTTTCTATACCCTCACCGTACACTTGTAGGAGTATTCCATACATTGGCTGTTTTCATGAATTATCCTTTCCACTCTCAGCAGGTATCTTTGGCATGTGTTCAGAGGCAGCCTCTACAGCAGTGACCTAGCACCAAGGAGCAATGTAGTCCCATGCCTAACCATTTACCTTGGGACTACATTGCTCCTTGGTGCTAGGTCACTTACCTTGGGATTGCCTAGCTTTTTAACAGTTAGTTCCTGTAATGCTGCCATTGGAGGGGAAAAACTAAAAGTTCCATTTTGTTTAGGCACTTCACCATTTTGTTTGTAAGGAGTTGTTGTTTGTCCACCACGTTGGTGACCTTCTTCTTGAGATAATTGGCACCTTTTTCTTTCTAAGGTGGGAAAGAGCAAGGGTCACATGGCCTGTGTTCTGCTTAGTAACAGGAGAGCATAAAATACTGCTGCACCCGAGAAGAGAGGCTGTTCTTTCTGGTGGCATCACAGTACACGTCCTAGAAAAGACTTTGAGGGATCTACAGACCACAAAAGAAGATTCAAACTCCATAGTTCCAGCTACCAGTTCCTTATTGATTCCTATCTTACCTGTATTCTGAACTCTTGTGTCCTCACCTTGCTGTCCTGCTGTGTTCCATCAGTGATGTCCTCTATTGTGGGTCCATTCCTCTGAACCTGGTGTAGTATGCTGTGTACCTTTGTACCTTACCTGTAGTAAATTCCCCTTTGTCCTTATGGGTTTGAGACCTTGACTTTATGTCAGTTTATTGTGCCAACCCGTAACTGAATGCCCTTTGTGTATTGTTTTGCTGTGGGTCCTATAGGTTACTGTTTCCTGTTTGAGTCACTGTTTAATAAACCTGTTTGCTTTACAGTTAATCCTGTCCTTAGTTTTCTCTCTGTTGATAGATGTGGTCTGGGGAAACGAGTCTGCTGGGTGGGGACTCTGAGGTGTGGAACCTAGAGCACATCCAGTTAACCATAGGCAAGATCTGAGTTCCTGGTTAATACCCTTTTATTGAAATTCCCTGCAGACCCTGTAGGGTGCCTAATCCTATGGCCTCACTCACAATGGCCAAAAGGTGTTCACCACCTTCCCAATAGTGCATAGCCACTAGGTGTTCAGACCAGGGATTTTGAAAAATCCCAGCGAGTGCATGAATTTCATTATGTACTGGATTAGGTACATGTCTTCCTCTATAAGTGCCTGTGTAGCTCTGAAAATTCTGACATTTATATTATAGTTTTTAGTTATAATTACTTGGATGACAACATATGTACAGAGGCATTTCAGACAATCTCAGCTCCATTAACCACTTTTGTCAGCAACCACATTTTTATTTTAAATTAATCCTATAGGACAGAGGTTCTCACCCTGGGAGTCATGATTCCCCAAGGAGGGCTGTGAACAGATGTCAGGGAGGTCACAGCTGCCTTATCCTTCCTGTATTGCTAAAGGGGAGGGTCCCTACTAGATCCTGGCTAGGCGGGATAAGGGTCATGTTATGGAAAAGAGAATCCCAGTATATAAAGGGTTAAGATCCACTTATATACAGCTTTGTAACTTGAAACTAACTAGCTAAACATTCTAGTTCAGGGGTAGGCAACCTTTCAGAAGCGGTGTGCCGAATCTTCATATATTCACTCTAATTTAAGGTTTCGTGGTGCCAGTAATACATTTTAATGTTTTTAGAAGGTCTCTTTCTGTAAGTCTATAATATATAACTAAACTATAGTTGTATGTAAAGTAAATAAGGTTTTTAAAATGTTTAAGAAACTTCATTTAAAATTAAATTAAAATGCAGAGCCCCCTGGACCGGTGGCCAGGACCTGGGCAGTGTGAGTGCCACTGAAAATCAGCTTGCGTGCTGCCTTCGGCATGCATGCCATAGGTTGCCTACCTCTGTTCTAGAATGTGCAAGGTATATTTATTAGTTTTCCAGTACATGAAAATTCAGTAATTATCTTGGATACCTTACACATATTGTTACTAAACTTTGAAGATTGTGCTGTTCCAAGGTTGGCCTCTTATTTAATCCCCTCCACTAGCTAATTTTGCTTTATTATATGGGAGGTCAATAACCCACTGTTGCACAGAAAAGTTGATTTGTTAATTAGTTTAATTGCCTCTTCTAATAATGGCAGAATAAGATTGGCAGAGCAAGCTTGTTATCAATCTGTGGTACTGGTAATCAGTAATTATGTGTAATGAGGCTTTTTTCTTGCGGTATTCTGAAGATTGTCTTGAACTCCTCCTCACCTGATTTAGCAAATAGATGTTGAATTTTCCTCTTACCTTCCCCCAAAGAAGAGAAATTAGAGTGTGTTAGGTGGAAGCTCTATTTGAAGCCTCAATTTTCTTGAGTATCCTGCTCTTATTGGGAGTACCAGATGTGCTTAGTGACTGCAGCCTTCAGCTTCAGGTTCAAACTCAACTCGACTTCTGTAAGTCTTTGATTTCCCTTTTGCTGAAGAGGCAGTGGTTGTCTTGACAGCAGGAACAAAGCTTCATTCTTGCACTTTGATATGCACCAAGGTTTAAAAAAAAAAGGAATCAAAGAAGGCTTTGGAGAAATTAAGTGTTTACATTTTTGTTGGCCAAGGTTAGAGTAAATGCCTTCTGTAATTTACAAGATGAATGCAAAATTAAGAATTCTACTCAGGATGTTTTACCATCCTCATCACTGTAGTATCTGAAGAGATTGCCCCTAAAAGTAAATGCTCTGAAAACATGGTCCTGTAAGGTGCTACACACCCAGAAATCTCAGAATCAATCTAATGACAAGACAAGCGTATGTTACAAATCAATTTTGCTGGAGAGGAATAGAGACTGAAAAATACCATAGATCACGTTAAAATAAAACTGAAGAAGAGACTTGGAGTAATGTGGAGGAAATGCAATCTTGCTTTTAGGGGAGAAGGAGGAAGTACTTTACATTGCTCTTTACCAGTTCTTACATCCAATCCTTTCTACAGTATTGACCTGCTTTGGACGGATTGATGTTTAGCTATTCTGCACTGGAAAGGAGGTCATCACAGCATCGTAGGAAGAATCAAAAAGAATTTCATATGAAAAGATTAAATTTGTAACACCAGGATTTTAAGTATTGTTATGAAATCCTATCACAATCTGCACTGTCTGCTCAAATCAAAGCCCATTTAAGATAGAAATGTATTTATGTGCAACATAATTTGTGGTAAGGGTAGAAAATAGGGGATCATCATATGAACTTCTTGCACTTTGGATCTCCTGTAACCAAAGTACCTATAAATCTTTACTTACTCCTGATCTTTAGAAAGCTAGACACTGGAGGCCAAATTCTGGCCAGATATAGGTAGATGCTTATTGAATGTATATATGGATTAAGACACTTATATAAAACATCTATGCTTTTTTTTTTTTGGTTAATGATCCTGCCATTGTAGGCCTTTAAGCAAGACAAAGATAGTCTCTTTGAAAAGGGGATAGATACTTGCAGGACTGTGTGGGAAAAAGGGAGAAAAGCCAATGTAGGCAGACACACCATTTTGGCTTTGATATTAGGATCCATTGGGGAAGACTCTTTTGACAGAAGAATTCATGGTGAACAGAATTGTCCATGAAATTGATGAACCTGTTAGGCAAACTGATATGAGACTAAAATAGAGAAATGGCTGGGTCCATCTACGAGAGCTCCATATTCAAATTCAGCACGGTGTAAGCAGAGTCACTCTGAATACTCACTGACAACTCTTTTTCAGTATTTACTTGGCTCTACTAAACATATATGACACGTGCATGGATATAACCAAAAATATACAGAAGCTCAACTTCATTTAAAACAGCAGTCACAATTGTCGCAGGGTAGGGTGTAAGGCAGTGGTGGACAACCTGTGGGCCACATGTGACCCGTCAGGATAATCCGCTGGCAGGCCGCCAGACAGTTTGTTTTCATTTGCACGGCCGCCCACAGTTCTCAGTGGCCACGGTTCGCTGTTCCCAGCCAATGGGAGCTTTGGGCAGCTGTGCAAATGTAAACAAACTGTCTGACGGCCCACTAGTGAATTACCCTGACAGGCCACAGGTTGTCCACCACTGATGTAAGGAGTGGAAAAATAAAAAAGTCTTACAAGAAAAGAAGCAAAATAACACTACCTTGGAGTGCTCTAGACATGCATTTCATATTTTACCAGTATTGCAAAGGCAGAAAACTCAGTCATTATGTACACATGGTGATACTTGCTAAAGAATGAGCATAGGTTAGCACAGTAGTTATCTTTTATAGAAAACTACTGTTTGTGTGAGATTCTGACAGAGAAAAAAAATTAGAAAATATGGAACCACTATTTCAAGCTGAGAAGACTAAAATACCTTGAAGACCAAAGGTTGTAGCACCATCAACATAACATACCTCCTAATGATTTAGAAGAAAACAACTGTCATTAGTGTTCCTTGATTTTCTAACCTTCCTGATGACTCAAGTGACAAAGAATGTTTCTTCAGCACTAATTGCTGTTAAGAAAGATTTGAATAAATTGAAAAATATTATATCACTGTGTGGGGTTCTTGTGTATCTTTTGGGATTCTATCGTCCATAAGAGGAGAAAATATACAATGAAATAGGCAAAAACAAAACAAAACACCCAGGAGATTGCTACTAAATCTTTCAAAGTAATATCACATTAGCAGACTTACTATAGCAAAATGTAGGCAAGACTTTTACAAAACATGGCCTCAATGCGGAAATAGAAACTGGAAGACAAAAGGCCTGCCAGAACTCAAAGGAAGCCAGATTTTATGGTCATTGCTGCAAAAGTGAAACTGAGAGACTTTGTACTTGAGTGTACGAAATTCAAAGGAGCATGAGATACTTCCTCAGTTTCTGTGTAGGGATTTAGAATATGTTTCATTTGAGGAGATAATAAGACTTTCACACTCTAAATCACATATGATATCTATGGTGCATATTTAGCTTTTTAAAGACACAAAGGCCAAATTCATCCCTGTTGCAACATCAGTGATTGCAAGGGAGTTATACCAGGAACGAATTTGGCCCTATATCCATGTAGAACATGATCTTCTCTAAAGTCATGTGACAAAAGCACTAAAGAATGCTGTTACTAAAGAGCACATGCCTCAAATCCATGTTTCTTGGAAAGTGTTAGCTATAGAATATCAGTGTTGCTGATTCTCTCTTCCAGTGGCAGGATTCTGCAGCTTTCCAGTGTTCTGGTACAATGAGAAATGAAGTCAAAAGATGATACTAAGGACTGTAGTTAGTTCTTGCCAGCTCTTCATGAAGCTCTTTGAAAGCTCAAGGAGGTTCATAGTCTGTGGCATCACTGTACTCATTTGGAAGTCACTTGAAGAAGCTGTTGTTTGGTTCTATGAACCTTCCATTTGGGGGATTCAAGAGATGGATCTAGCACAGCAACATCACTGATAGGGTTGGACACATCTTCCTTTTAGGTTCTTTGAAAGGCCTGTGTCATGCTTCCAAATGAATAGCAAATGCACATGAATACAGTAGATAAAATGGAGAGACATTTGGCATTTGCTTCTTGAGCCAGATGTAGTGCAGATCAATGTCAGGCAAAGTCCCTATCATTGGATCTCACACCTTAGCTGCACTTTAACAAATGCCATAGTGAATGGACAAATGAGTACCATGACCGCACAGATCCCCAATTGCATTTTTACTTTACTTATGGCCAAAATGAGTGCCCAGGAAAATATACCCTTTCATCTTTATTTGAGAATTTGATTACTAGAAGATTGGACTTTAGAATTTCACACGTGTTTATCACCCGGAAAAACACATTTAACTGCTTAGCAGAAGCTAAATTATTTCCTATTAAGTGGAATTTAAGTTAATACTGTCCTGATTAAGCAGCGGTTATTACCATTTACTTTCATTAGGTTCAATCAGTTTCCTGGGAGACAAGGACTTGAGGAGACTCAGCAGTTTGTAGGATCAGGCCTTAAATGAATGTTTTTTTTTGTCTGAGCTGTATTTTTAGACTTGTAATTTACATCATTTGAACCACTTTCCCTCTTTATGTTCTCTCCCTGCATCTGCCTATAATAATTTTCTTCAGGAACTATTAAAAATGAATATAGGACTAGTTTTTCTTTGCACACAGATTATGTGAGTCTTGTGCACATCCCAGATGGAATTAGCTCACTATCAGATGGCATAAAGTTTGTTACTGCAGAGGCCACAATATTGTAGGCATAAATATATGAACAAGCCATAACATTAATTCAGTGTACATTAATATAACATCATCTATAATTGACCTATGGAACTCTCTGCTGCAAAATCAAAATAACGTAGTTATATGTTAGGAAAAGAAACAACAGACTTTGATCTGATTAAGAATAGATTCAGCAGTTACTTTAGCTAAAAATTATGAGAGTTATCAGCCCTCTTGATTTAGGTGTAAGCTGATGAACAGCTAGGATGAGGGAGAAATTTTTCAAACACTTCCTCTCTATAGTAGAATATTACACATATAGATACAGTCTGTCCTGCCCTGCAGAAAAAATATTGACTTCTTGGTTCCAGAAAAGGCATTACAGTACTTACATTTTGTTGTGTTAAGATGATTTTTGAAGGGGAGGGAGATCTTGGATCCTCTCATTTCCCCCTGTAATTTAACAAATGTTAAAAAAAAATTATTGTGCTTTCTCCCATGCTGCCCTTCATTATATAAACATCATAGAAATGCAGGGCTGGAAAGAACCTTTAGAAATCAAAACTGTCACTGGCTGGGTAGGTAAGATTCAAAGGACTACTGCTTATCTCCTTGAGCTGTCCGTCCACAAAGCTACCTCATTGTCCTCCTTCAAATCCCTTCTTTACACTCTCCTTTGTCATGACGTCTACAAAAACCTTGACATAGATTAGGTGTTTGGCATGATGAGATCCCTGCGTGTCATGTTGCCCAAAATTACCTCATTGTTTCTTTGTGCTCCTCCATCTTTGCTTGAACCCACCTATAGTCTGTCTTATACTTGTAAGCTTTTTGGCGGCAGGAGCGTCTTTTTTTCTGTGTTTGTATAGCACCCAGCACAATGTGGCCCTGGCCCATGACTGGGACTCCTAAGTGCTACTACATTACAAATAACAAGAAGTAATAATATATAATAATAATTTCCTTCTTTACAGGCTTTGTGAGAGGCTGACCCATTCCTCCAGCAAAGGAGTGCTGGAAAATGGATCTGTCTGTAGCTCATGAGTACACGGGTTATCCAATGATGCTGCTTCCAGTATCTAGGGCTGAACACAGTGCTACTGCATCACGCCCACTACAGGTTGGCTTTAGTTACTTCAAATGCCAATACTGCAAAAACATTACCAGTTTGGGATATATCTTGACTTTAACTTTCTTCCTGAGTCCTCTTACTAGAAGCCAGCCATCAAACTGTCATCTGTACTAATCAGTAAGTTGCTACTGGCAAACAAATTCTTTTACTAGAAGGTAGTCATTTTCATTAGTCATCAGAGAAAGATAATGGGCCTGAGTCTCCTCTCTCTTGCACTGGTATAAATAAAGAGTACTCCAAATAAATACAGTTACTCTGTTTGAAAACTTATGTAAGTGAAAGGAGATGCAGGCTCATAATCAGTGCATCATGCAAGTCACAGGTACTGTTGTACTGGACATGCAAGAAGAACGACAAGATGTGAGGGTTGTGGTTTCACTAGGCCTCAACTATATTAACTTAATTCATCTGGGAACTCCATGTATCAACTCGTCCAGTGCAGGTCATAATACCTTCTGTTTCAGTCACAAAGTCAGGGCTGCCCGGGGAGGGGGAGGGCAAATGGGGCAATTTGCCCCAAGCCCTGGGCCCCACAGGGGCCCCCAAGAGAGTATAGTATTCTATAATATTGCAACTTTTTTTTTTATGGAAGGGTCCCCCGAAATTGCTTTGCCCCAGGCCCCCTGAATCCTCTGGGCGGCCCTGCATAAAGTGTGCAGCTGAATGCACTTTAAGTTGAACAAATGAAGCTTTGTTAAGCCCTGTGGATTGCTCTCTCCATGCGACTGCTCTGTCCATGCAACTGAGTCCTCAAAATGTGACTCCATCCTGGGTACTTGGCTTTTGTCTTCTAGCCATCCTGCTAGTACCTTGATGGGTTGTAGCTGGATATCCTTTCTGTAGCCTCTTTGAGTCGCTTCTCTGTTGAAACTGGGAGATAGGGCAGAAGGTTAGTGGATTCAATGTCCTGATCCTCTTCCTCCAAACTCACTGATGACGGGTATATATCCTGTGGCACTTCTTGGTGTTACACAGGGTTGTGAGGCACCTTGCTACCATCTGCCCTCAATGTCAAGAAACCTTGTCTGCTGTGGGCCAGCTCCCCAACTTCATTGGCCACAGGCAACACAAGCACTACTCTCTAGGTCTCACAGGCACCGCTGTCACATTTTTTCTGGATTGAATTTTATTTTCTTGTCCCTGCATCACTGTAGAAAAACGTGTAGTTTTCTGTCATGGCCTTGTTCAGGTTCTGTATCATTAGTCCCTTCCCCTACAATGAGGGTATCATCTGCAATATTTTTTCACCCCAGGCAGTCTTTCCAGTATTTGGTTAAGTCTCCTCTGGAACACGTATAGTGCTGGGCTTATGCCCATTGGCATGCACAGCCATTGGTAGTGACTAAATGGGGTTGCAAAGGTTGTCAGCATGCTAGACTCTTTATCCAGGCTTATGTGCCAAAACCCATTCCTCATATTAGAGACTATAAAGTTTCTGGCCTTGGAAAGTTCTGGCAAGATGTCATTAATGATGGGCAGTGGATAGTGGCATCTTTTCAGGGCTTTGTTCAATCGCTTTGGACCTGTGCATATGTGTAATTTGTCTCATGGCTTCTTTACCACCACCATGCTGCTAACCCAAGTTTATTGGCCTCTATAGCTGCTACAATACTCTTGTTGGTAGACCTCTGAGTTCCTTCATACTGGGGTATGAAATGCCACTGGAATTTTCCTTCATTGTAAGCGCATAGATTCCATCTACATGGGTCTACATCCCATCACAGTTTTCCTTTGAGGCATCTGTCCCTTTTGAAAAATCCTCAAATGCTTTTAAAATTGTCTCCATTGTCCATAGGACTCCATCTTTTCTTCTTACAATGCACCAATAAAATTCTGATGCTGCTCCACGATCAGATCCATGGTTGTATTCCCCAAGAGGAGTCTGTGGTGCTTAGTATTCATCACCAAAATCTTTGGTTGGTACCATCTGTTATCTTTTGGGATGATGACCATGGGGCCACATTTTCCTATGGTCTGCATTATGCTCTCATTGTACATTGTTAAATTGAACCTGCTATTTGAAATGAGAGTGTTTGAGTCCAATTTGTCCTGAGGAATCACACAGGAATTTCCTTATTAACATTGTTGCAAGGCACAGAGATTGTATTGTCCCTTGTTGCTTTCCTGTCTTGACAGCCTGAAGCCGATATGCTCCTGGACTCAAGGAGAGAGTCAAGATGTCAGTATCATTGTTTGATATGCCATCCTCTTGTACAAGTCTGAATGCTTCTGGGATCTTCCTCTGTTCTTGTGCACATTGCTAAAATGATTCAACTTTCCACATCCTTGCAAGGCTGCCCTAGTATTGGTACATATTTGCTTGCATATTGTCTTCCACAGTAAATGAATCTTACTATGGGTATGGAACCCTGGCCACCTGCTCTTTGTTACTCTTGTTTCATTGCATGTGCTACTCCTGAGGGCATTCTGTGCCAAAAAAATAAAAATTATGTGCCAGAAAAATAAATAAAATTCTGCAAGTTTTATTTGTTAATAAATAAATGCAGAGCCTCCAGCATGGCAGTGGGTCACAGGCCACACTGGCTGCACGAAGGAGGAAGATCACCCTGCAGCCTCCCCACCCCAGGGACAGTGACTCAGTGGTG
Source organism: Gopherus flavomarginatus (assembly GCF_025201925.1). Taxonomy (NCBI): domain Eukaryota; kingdom Metazoa; phylum Chordata; order Testudines; family Testudinidae; genus Gopherus; species Gopherus flavomarginatus. The sequence continues at coordinate 141,259,842 of NC_066620.1, read as the reverse complement.
AGGCTGCACCTGACACAGCACAAGGTCAGGTGCACCAGGTATGGGGCAGGCAGGCTCAACCTGACAGGATCCAAGTATGGAGGGGCTCAGGGTGGGGGGATCCAGGTGTGGGGTGAGAGGATTTTGTGAGGGACATTCTCGGGGCAGGCAGCTCACTGTGGGGATCTGGATGCACAGAGGCTCATTGGGAGGAATCCAGGTTCAGGGGCAATGGGACTATGCAGGGGCTTCTAGGTGAAAGTGCTTGGGGCTCAGCAGAGGGAGGGTGGGTGCTGAGGGAATGGGGTTTGGGGGTGGAGGTCTGGGTGCAGCTAATTGGGGGTCAGTGATGTTGGGGTCTGGATGTGGGGGCTCAGGGTGGTGCAGTGGGGTGGGGCTCATCAGAGTGGGAGTTTGAGTGCAGGGAGATCAGTGGGGGCTGGTCTGGGTGCAGGGGTGGGGGTACTGAGGCAGGGGTTGAGGGTCAATGGGGTGGGGTTTGGGTATGGACAGTTAGGGGAGTTCTGAGTGTGTGGGGTGAGACTTGGCAGGGGTGTCTGGGTGTGGGAGGTCCAGATGCAAGAGGGTTGGGCAGATGGGGGAGCAGCTCCCTGTACATCAGGGTTTCTCAAACAGGGGTCACCACTTGTGTAGGGAAAGCCCCTGGCAGGCTGGGCTGGTGGGAGCCGTGATCGGCTGGATTTTACCTCTGTGTTACTGAAAAAAAAAATCAATCAGGTTCTTAAAAAAGAAACCTTTTAATAAAAGAAAGAAAAAGTAAAAATTATTTTTGTAAAATCAGGGTGTAAAATGCTTACAGGGTATTCAGATTCATATAGACTAGAGGGACTTCCGCCCACCCCCAGCCTGAGATTCAGTTACATGAAACAGAGGTAAAATCCTTCCAGCAAAATACACATTTACAAGTTAAGAAAACAAACATAAGATTAATCCGCCTTTTCTAGCTAGTACTTACTATTTTGAAACATGAGAGACTGATTCAGAAAGACTGGAGAAAACCTGGGTGCACGTCTGGTCCCTCTTAGCTCCAAGAGCGAACAACGAACAACACAAACAGCACAAACAAAGACTTCCCTCCACCAAGATTTGAAAGTATCTTGTCCCCCGATTGGTCCTCTGGTCAGGTGTCAGCCAGGTTCACTGAGCTTCTTAACCCTTTACAGGTAAAAGAGACATTAACCCTTAACTATCTGTTTATGACATGGTGATTCCAAGTGCTGCAGCCTATCCTGTCCTGAGTCAGGGGATCTGTGAAGTTCCACAAATTATACATAGCAATCAGTGTGCATAAGGCAGTAACAATGGAGTCTCTCTTCTCCCCTTTGGATTGGTTTCTAGTGAAAAATCTGTGTTGCTGTATAGTTTCATTCTTCTTTGGGGAGTGATAGGTTCCAGGGCTCCTAGGACTGATGTGAGGTTTAAAGCAGTGATGAGGTTCAGAGTACAGTACTGCAGACCTTCCTGTCTCGCATCCTGATAAGGAAAAGTAACACTTTTATCTTCCTCCTGTTGCTGTTCTCCTGCATGGTTGGACCTGTATACATACAGCTCGAACTCATCCTTCCACGGATCCCCTGCTGGCCTAGGTTTGTGCCTGCAAAATCCAGGCCTCTAGGGGACTTCAGACTGAGTTCCAGGTGAGTTACTACACTGCGGAGAACTTACAGCTCAGATGCTGCCACCATGTTTCATTAGCAAAGAGTGAAGCTGAATGCAGGTTAAATTGAACAAGTGAAACTTTATTAAATGTGTGCACTGCTCTGTCTTAGTGGAGTTGCTTCCAGACTAATGTCTTGCATTCCCCATTCTATTGGTGTCCCCTCAATAACAATCTCTCCAAGGAACATTTGCCCTCTGACTCCAGTTCCACTGGGTATGATACATCTTCCTTAATTGTTTCTACCTGGTGGACAGCTGCTGTCAGCTCCCATTCCTCCATACTTGGTCCCAGTTTGTTGGAGGGATCTCACCCTCATAGGAGTATTCAGTGGCTGGGGAAAAGGATTGTCTCCCTATACCACCAGACATTAGGTGCCCCAACCCCTGTTCCCCGGCTTCATCTGGGGGATGCCTTTCTCCAAGTCCATTTCCAATTCTGATTGATCAGGAAACTGGACCCCCTGTGGAATTAGTACCTGCACTGGACACCTGCCACTGGCTAAGTTGTGAAAATTTGAACCTAGCTTTCCTGACCTACCTCCCTAACCTGCTGTGGAGAAGGCAAAAAACACCATCCCATCTCAGCCAATTTGGTAGTGAGGGAAAAATTCCTTCCCACTCCCAAAAAGGTGACAATGTCCACAGCAGACCAAAAAGTTGGTCCTGTATTAACACCAGGAGTGGGAGCGATTAGTCTAGCATGAGAGGGGACTCAGGATGGAGGGAAAGAACACCTTCCTCTTGAATGTGAAGGGAGAATGAGCTTGCCTGAGCCTCACTGACCCACCCATCATCTCAGGTGGAGCTCTCACATGAGTGGTGGGGGTGGGAAGAGCCTTAAAGGAATCACAGCCCCTTATTCTCCTGCCAGTTTCCTGCCTTTGAGGTCATGGGTGGGAGGGGGCAGAGGGGAGTACATTTAACTAGTCTAATTTTCCTCCCTGTGAAAGGGTAATGCTGCTGCACATGGAATGCAAGCTGTGATTGGTGAAAATGAATTCACTGACATAAAGCAAATTGAATGTGCATATTTTTAATCATGTTCTCTATTAAATAAAATAATTAGCAGTGGATAGCTCCACAATTAAGTAGATACAGTATTTTCTTCCCAAGAGTTTTCTCTTTAAACTTTATTAATATCTTAGCTGTATATTCATAAGAAACAGACTTGATCAGAAGACCTTTAGCTCAGGCCTATTATGTATTATTCCATCTGTTTGTGATGAACCAGAAAGAGCTATGTGTTAGGTCTTGCCTTATGGCAAATCCTGATCTGCAGTTGCTGTTTTCCCACACTTACTTAAGCTTCTTTGCACATCTATGCACACAAAGCAGATGCCGGTGCCACAACAGGCCTGAGAGCCTCCTTCTGAGTGTGAGACACTTTTATACAGCCAGATCCTTAGGACTAGCCTCTGGCAAAACCAACCAACCAAACAAAAAGGCTGCATACAGTTGACATCAGACAATCTGAAACTGGTTTATTGATTGAAAAGGCAAATAACATATGAGATCATCAATTATATGCCATAAATCTTGTGGGCTACCTCCCTATTGTGTGAAAGTTTTTGTGTTACAAAATTAATTTGAAGAAAGAGCATGGTCCTTTGAAATTCAAACTAAGAGGATTGCAAAAGAAAAATGATGTTTAGGGAACTCAAGACATTACAGTGATTATTCACTAAATAGCATTTTCTTTTAGAAACAAAACAAAAAAGTAACAGTGAATGAAAACACAACATATGTTTTTCTACATTTTTGGTGATTGTTTCTTTTCCACTAGTGTGAAATCCTGACCTATTGAAATTAATGGAATTTTTACCACCTCAGATAGCTAAATGTGGAATCTCTCTTTTGGCACCTATCCCATCTTAAAGACTGCTCTAGGAGTTCTCTATGCATTCTATCCCACTCCTCATAAAGCACTGTGAAAATGTTTATTAGAACTGAATGGACTCCTCACAGCAGTTTATTTGATACATTTAGCCCCTGTCTGTTCAATTAGCTTCAGACTTTTTTTTTTAAACTGAGTTCATTATTCTAAACTATTTAATGAGTGATTCATGAAAACATGGTTTCATACTGTTGATTGCTTTTGAACCAAAGGTGGTCAATTGTTTTTTTTGCACAAAAAGTTTTTTTCTGAAGAAAAATGACCTTTTTTTGAAAGTGGAACCTTTACTGAAAAATTTATTGACATTTCAAACTTTCCCATATTTCATTAACATGATGGTGAGATTTTAATCAAGATTTTCTAACTGACATTTTTTATTGAAATCATGGTCAAAATTGATACTGAACATTTTTGTTTAACAAAAGCACATTTTCAATAAATGTCAGTGTTCAGTAATGATTTTGATTAAAAATAGTGATAAAAATGTCATGGAAACTTTCACAGATATGAGTCCATTTCAAGCCCTGCAAAATGGAAATAATTTTGAAATCATGGAATTTCCTGCAAAATTGTTTTTCCATTTTTTGACCAGCCCTGTTGTGAACAATTCACTATCACCATTGCTTCTAGGATTCATGCTGTCACCTAAGACGTGATATTGTTTGTGCCTCCTGATCAAATGATTCCTAAAACAACAATGTTGGCTGTGCTAATACTTCTAGTGTATACAGTCATATAAATTCTCTGTTGTTTAGTTTTGTATATTGAATTATCCTGGCCATATTCAGAATCAGAGATCTATTGATTTCTGCCATTTTAATCCTTTCTGTCAATTTTGATCAGCCTACTCTTAAGATCAGAAATTCATTGAACCAAACATATATAGGACCAGAGTTATCGCTTATATATCCATAGACTGGAATATTTTAATTTTTTTTTCAGATTTGTCAATTGCTTTGGGATGCCTTTGTGAAACAGTATAAATCCTTTTAGTCTTGTGCTTTAAAATATAGAGATGAGAAGGAAACCATCACAAATATCTTGCTTTTGTGATGAGGACATTATTAAAAGACTAGCAGGGTTCTGGAACTATAGCTGTGAGAGTTTATTCAATACCTAAAGCTTTTTCACTACACAATGAACACTCACAAATAAGAATCTATTCAGACAGCATGCTATTGAGTCAAGTTCATCGAAGTTAAAGTAGCGCACATTTTCTGAAAGCTGTGGATGATTATACATTGATCAGAATTGATTGACTTTTCTTACAATAATAACTTCCTTGAAATATAGCTAATTAAATTATTTTCTGACTTGGGTTTGCCTTCCTTGTATGGTTGTGATTTTACAATAATTTATAATGTTACCTGTCTTTGTATTGGATTCTATTTTTTAACATATTTGTAAGACACAAATAAACAATTTTTATTATGTGTCGACTGATTCTTTTCATGTGCTTGTTCCAGATTGTACCTGCCAGAAATAATTACCAACAGATGTATGCTGAACTAAAACACACTGTGATTGACAGGCACATAGAAGGTCAGTGTGCTGCATACCCCACCTTGGGCAGAGCTTCTTAAGAGATGCCATTCATCAGGAGCTCCTCAGCATGCTGGGGTTGTATGTGTAACCCACATTCAATGTGTTTTATGCTCTGCCCTGGTTCCACAGAAGAGTCTGTTACAGTTGTCACTGAAGTCAATGGGACTACTCACATCCGTAATATTAAGCATTTGCTTCAGTGCTTTGCTGGATATGATCTGAGTGCTCAGCACCTAATAGAACTGAGAGTGTAGTCCTTTAGCTCAAGCTATAGAGGTTCAGTGCTGGTGAGCCTGGGTTCAGTCCTCAGTGATGACCAAGATAACAGTAATTACACTCGCACACTGCGATGTCTCTTAAAGTGGTGCAGCATGCTTAGTGTGACAGGATCTATTTTCCATAAACCCATGTTGATTTGTATTAATTACATTATTCTCCTTTAATTATTTATTAATTGAGTCCCATATCAGCCACTCCATTATCTTGCTCAGGATTGACGTCAGCCTCACAGGCCTATAGTATCCGGTCATCCAGTTTACCTTTTTAAAATATTGGCATAACATTAGCTTTCTTCCACTTTTTTGGGACTTCCCCAATGTTGCAAAATTTTTTGAAAATCAGCATTAATGGTCCAGTGAGCTCCTCAGCCAGTTTTCTTAAAACTCTGGATGCAAAAAACCCATAGGGTCTCTGCCACTCTGACCCAGGAGAAAATTTCGTCCTGACCCCAAATGTGTCATCAGTTGGAGCCTGAGCATGTGGGCAAGATCCACCATCAAGATCCCCTGGGAAAGAATTCTCTGTAGCAGTTCAGGGCCTACTTGTCTACTGTCCTATCTCTGGCTGTTAGGGATATTTTCTATTAGCAGCTGCAGATGAGCCACATGTCATTGTAGGCAGTCCCATCATACCATCCCCTCCATAAACTTATGAAGCTCAGTCTTGTAGCCAGTTAGGTTGTTTTTGCCCCCATTGCTCTTTCTGGAAGGCTGTTCCAGAACTTCACTCCTCTGATGGTTAGAAAACTTCATCTAATTTGATTAGGCTAAACAATCCAAGATCTTTGAGTCTCTTTTTATAAGGTTTTCCATTCCTCTGACCATCCTAGTAACTCTTCTCTGCACCTGTTCCAGTTTGAATTAATCTTTCTTAAACATGGGAGACAAGAACTGCACAAAGTATTCCAGATGAGGTCTATAATGGTATAATGGTACTAATACTTCCTTATATCTACTGGAAATACCTCGCCTGATACATTCTAGGATTAGTTACAAATATCAGTGGCTATTTATTTATTGCTCAGAAATGGAAATAATGTTTATATCAAATTGTTATCATCAACAACCTACAAATCTGAAAGTTGTTGATAATATGAAGAATAAATAGTCTAGCCTTCAAGTGTGAAACGAGGAAAAGCTCTGTATAAGCTCAAAAGTTTGTCTCTCTCACCAAGAGAAGTTGGTCCATTAAAAGATATTACCTCACCCATCTTGTCTCTCTAACTGGGAACTATGACACTTTGGTCCTTCCATAAGTGCCTGCATTGGTGTTGTTGGTCCCCTACCTTCTACTAGAGAGCAAGGTTGGTTTTGTGGCTGTGGCACTGAAGTGGGACTCAGGAGATCTGGGTTCTGTATTCATGGAACTTTATTTCATTTGGCAATTGTGGCAACTGTATGATTGCATTGACACTGAGTGATTGTACTGTAACTCACCAGCCTGAAATATTAGTAGATTGGGAGTTAAAAGTTATATTCAGTTGTGCTTTTCAGTCTGTGGGCTCTCCACTTTCAATCAATGCTTTATTGAAAATGATTTTATTTTTTAAAAGCCCTGCAAGCTAACTGATTTGTTGTACAATGACTTGGAAAGGAGTGTTGTTCATTTGTAATTCCAGGCCTGCTCCTGCTCCCATTAAATGCCAGAAAAATAAACCAAGTAATTTTGTCTTCATGACAATAAAATAATTTTGAGGTTCTAGTGCAGTACTTGAGGCTCTTGGGGAATTAATGTTGACAAATGAGAGGAACGGGGCTTTAATGTCAGCACAATTCTTTCAAAAAGTATTTATAACTAGTTAAATAAATTGTGTAAAAGTGGAATTATTTTAATGTTATATAGAAAGCAATGGATAGGAACATATGCATAACTAAGATCTTAATCAATCTTGAGCTTCTGATCTTATTAAAAACACTTGATCTTTGATCTTGTGGTTTATGATATGCTTTATCAAAGCCCTTTTATTGATTGATTTATAACAGCATAATCCATCTACCTCTATTCATTATTCTGAATAATCCCAGAAAAAGCTATATATTTGGGAGAGGCAGTAAAATACTAACCAATATTTGTTAAATCTGTGCATCGCTGGTCTGAAATTTTTCTATGCTAATAGTTGCGTGCTACAGTTTATGTATTTTTAGTCTGGATGCTACAATACAGACAGAAGAGCAGGTGGCACTTTTCTTAGACAAAATTTAATAGTCTGTTTATATACGACTTATTCTTTCTGAAATGTCCAGAACCCTGAAACTCCACTGCTCCTCATTACAATGTAAATTTATATATTGTAATATTTGTTTTGAAAATTTATATACTGGCTGACCATATGAACATGTTCTCATTGCCTACGCAGGCCTTTGAGCAATTTGCTGCCTTTTGTTAGCAAATAAAGGCTCTCTGAGCCTCCTACTTGAGCTCAGAGTTTACCAGCTGCTATCCACTACTAGGACTCATTAGAGGCCTGCTGTTCTGCTGAGAACCACACCACATGCTACACCCTGCCTTGTCTGCATATTAGCCTGTTGCTGCTCCTTAAATTACCAGGTACAAAAGGTTGTTCTATTTCTCCACAGAGAACTACCATTTTTATCCTGTTTGAAGAGGCTCTATATCATGATCTCTCTAACTAATTAAGGTTCACAGACAGTCCACAGGTTGTTATAGAGGATTCATCCCCATGGCTGATGTGAGTGGGTTTGGGTTGTTTTGCAAAAGGATTAAAGTGGCAGTATCTCATATTCAAGTCTTTTTTTTTTAAATAAAAAACACATAGATGTTTAAAACAAAAATGCTAATCAAGGAGATTTAGTGGGGTTGTTACTCCAACTACCATAGTAAGTAAAGGTAATCTTATAGAAGAAAATACTGTATATACTTTAAAGTTGATTTTAAGAACATAAGAAGTCCGTACTGGGTCAGACAAAAGGTCCATCTAGCCCAGTATCCTGTCTTCCGACAGTGGCCAATGCCAAGCGTCCCAGAGGGAATGAACAAAACAGGTAATCCATCCCCTGTTGCCCATTCCCAGCTTCTGGCAAACAGAGGCTAGGGACACCATCCCAGCCCATCCTGGCTAATAGCCATCCTCCATGAACTTATCTAGTTCTTTTTTGATGCCTGTAATAGTCTTGGCCTTCACAACATCCTCTGGCAAAGAGTTTCACAGGTTCACTGCGTGTTGTGTGAAGAAATACTTCCTTTTATTTGTTTTAAACCTGCTGCCTATTAATTTCATTTGGTGACCCCTAATTCTTGTGTTATGAGAAGGAGTAAATAACATTTCCTTATTTACTTTCTCCACATCTGTCATGCTTTTATAGACTGCGATCATATCCCCCCTTAGTCATCTCTTTTCCAAGCTGAAAAGTCCCAGTCTTCTTAATCACTCCTCAAATGGCAGCCATTCCATACCTCTAATAATTTTTGTTGCCCTTTTCTGCACCTTTTCTGCATGCGGTATTCAAGATGTGGGATACCATTGGTTTATATAGAGGCAATATGAAATTTTCTGTCTTACTATCTATGCCTTTTTTAATGATTCCCAACATTCTGATGCTTTTTTGGCTGCCACTGCACACTGAGTGGATGTTTTCAGAGAACTGTCCACAATGACTCCAAGATCTCTTTCTTGAGTGGTAACAGCTAATTTAGACTCCATCATTTTATATGTAGGGATTATGTTTTCCAATGTGCAGTACTGCACATTGCATTGCATTTATCAACATTGAATTTCATCTGCCATTTTGTTGTCCAGTGACCCAGTTTTGTGAGATCCTTTTGTAGCTCTTTGCAGTGTGCTTGGGACTTAACTATCTTGAGTAGTTTTGTATCATCTGCAAATTTTGCCATCTCACTGTTTACCCTTTTTCCAGATCATTTATGAATATGTTGAATAGCACTGGTCCCAGTACAGACTGCTGGGGGACACAACTATTTACCTCTCTTCATTCTGAAAACTGACCATTTATTCCGACCCTTTGTTTCCTATCTTTTAAGCAGTTACCAACCTGTGAGAAGACCTTCCCTCTTATCTCATGACAGATTGCTTTGCTTAAGAGCCTTTGGTGAAGGACTTTGTTAAACGCTTTCTGAAAATCTAAATTCACTGTATCCACTGGATCCCCCTTGTCCACATGCTTGTTGACCCTCTCCTCAAAATATTCTAGTAGATTGGTGATTCATGATTCCCCTTTACAAAAACCATGTAGACTTTCCCCCAACAATTTATGTTAATTTATGGGTCTGACAATTTTGTTCTTCACTATAGTTTCAACCAGTTTGCCCGGTACTGAAGTCAGGCTTACTGGCCTGTAATTGCCAGCATCACCTCTGGAGCCCTTTTTAAAAATTGGTCACATTAGCTATCCTCCAGTCATTTGGTACAGAAGCTGATGTAAGTGATAGATTACAAACTACAGTTAGTAGTTCTGCAATTTCACATTTGAGTTTCCTTCAGAACTCTTGGGTGAATGCCATCAAGTTACCTGGTGACTTATTACTGTTTAGTTTATCAATTTGTTCAAAACCTCCTCTAATGACACCTCAGTCTGGGACAGTTCCTCAGATCTGAGAATTTGGGAATTTCCCTCACATCCTCATCCATGAAGACTGATGCAAAGAATTCATTTAGTTTCTCTGCAATGGTCTTATCGTCCTTGAGTGCTCCTTTAGCATCTTGATCATCCAGTGTCCCCACTGGTTGTTTAGCAGGCTTCCTGCTTCTGATGTACTTACAGGTTTTTTTGCTATTACTTTTTTAGTCTTTGGTTATTTGCTCTTCAAATTTGTTTTTGGCCTTCCTAATTATATTTTTATACTTCATTTACCAGAATTTATGCTCCTTTCTATTTTCTTCACCAAGATTTAACTTCCACTTTTTAAAGGATGCCTTTTTGTCTTTCATTACTTCTTTTACTTTGTTGTTTAGCCGCAGTGGCACTTTTCTGGTTCTCTTACTATGCTTTTAAATTTGGGGCATACATTTAAGTTGAGCCTCTATTATGGTGTCTTTAAAAAGTTTCCATGGCGCTTGCAGGGATTTCACTTTTGGTGCTGTACCTTTTAATTTCTGTTTAACTAACCTCCTCATTTTTGCGTAGTTCCCCTTTCTGAAATTAATGCTACAGTGTTGGGTCTCTGTGGGGCCACTGTGGTGTTTTTAGTGTCACAGGAATGTAAAATTTAATTATATTATGGTCAGTATTACCAAGCGGTACAGCTATATTTACTTCTTGGACCAGATCCTGTGCTCCACTTAGGACTAAATCAAGAATTGCCTCTCCTCTTGTGGGTTCCAGGATTAGCTGCTCCAAGAAGCAGTCATTTAAGGTGTCAAGAAATTTTACTTCTGCATCCCATCCTGAGATGACATGTACCCAGTCAATATGGAGTTAGTTGAAATCCACCATTATTATTGAGTTTTTTATTTTTATAGCCTTTCTAATCTCCGTGGGCATTTCACAGTCACTATCACCACCCTGGTCAAGTGGTCGGTAATATATCCCTCCTGCTATATTCTTATTATTAGAGCATGGAATTACTATCCATAGAGATTCTATGGTACGGTTTGGTCTGATTTTTACTTCATTTGATTCTGTGCTTTCTTTCAAATATAGTGCCACCCCTGCACCAGCAAAACCTGTTCTGTCTTTCTGATATATTTTGTACCCTGCTATTACTGTGTCCCATTGATTATCTTCATTCCACCAAGTTTCTGTGATGCCTATTATATCAATATCCTCATTTAATATGAGGCACTCTAGTTCACCCATCTTATTATTTAGAATTCTAGCATTGGTATATAAGCACTTTAAAAACTTCTCACTTTTTAGCTGTCTGCCATTACATGATAGAATTGAATGGGACTCTTTTTCATTTGACTGTTTCTCATCAGATTCTACCTGTATTTTATTATCTTCCATCTTCTCCCCTTGCTAGGACATAGAGAACATCCATTAATAGATCCTCCCCTAAGAGATGTCTCTGTCTGGACCACATGCTCCTCCATACCTGTTGGCTTTCTCCCAGCCCTTAGTTAAAAAACTGCTCTACAACCTTTCTAATTTTAAGTGCCAGCAATCTGCTTCCATTTTGGTTTAGGTGGAGCCCATCCTTCCTGTATAGGCTCCCCCTTTCCAGAAAGTTCCCCCAGTTCCCAATAAATCGAAACCTCTACTCCCTACACCATTGTCTCATCCACATATTGATACCCTGCAGTTCTGCCTGTCTAACTGGACCTGCGCATGGAACTGGAAGCATTTCAGAGAATGCTCCCATGGAGGTCCTGGACTTCAATCTTCTACCTAGCTGCCTAATCTGGCCTCCAGGACCTCTTTCCTATCCTTCCCTATGTCATTGGTATCTACATGTACCATGACCAGCAGCTCCCGTCCAGCACTACACTTAAATCTATCTAGATGTCTCAAGAGATCCACAACCTTTGCACCAGGCACGCAAGTCACCATGCGTTTCTCCTGAACATCGCAAGGCCAGCTCTCTTTGTTTCTAATGATCAGATCCCCCTTATTTCCTGCCTCTTCCTAATAACTGGAGTTCCCTCCCCTGGAGAAGCAGCAAAGAGTCCTGTGGCACCTTATAGACTAACAGACGTATTGGAGCATGAGCTTTCATGGGTGAATACCATGCATCCGACGAAGTGGGTATTCACCCACGAAAGCTCATGCTCCAATATGTCTATTAGTCTATAAGGTGCCACAGGACTCTTTGCTGCTTTTACAGATCCAGACTAACATGGCTACCTCTCTGATACTCCCCTGGAGAGGTATCCTCAGTGTGAGAGGGTACCACAACATCATCTGAAGGATTATCCCAACTATGGGATTGTTTCCCTCTGCTCCAGTTGGATGTTCTTCTTCCCTGAGACTTTCATCCTCCTCAACAGCACAGAGGCTGTCAGACTGGGGTGGGACCATTCTACTGTGTTCCGGAAAGTCTCGTCTATGTACCTCTCTGTCTCCCTTAGCTCCTCCAGTTCAGCCACTATGGTGCAATATGTTAATACCTTTCCTTAACAATCTGTTCCACCTTGTATTTAGCTGTGATACTCTGAATACCATTCCCAGATCTTAAGAAGAGCTCTCTATAAGTTCCAGAGCTTGTCTCTTTCACCAACAGAAGTTGGTCCAATAAAAGATATTACCTCACCCACCTTGCCATTCTAACTTTGTTCTTGTGCAGGTTAGTAGACACCATTTACAGGCTATCTGGGAAAAAGTGCTGTTTCTCCAGTGGCACCCCATAGAAGAACCCTACTTCAATGTTATATCAAGGGGTGAATGGTTTGGGTAGAGACAAGACAGGCAAGAACCACAGCCATACTTCTCAGCCTGCTAAGTCCCAAATATGGGACACAATGTGTGACAACGTCATAAAATGAAGGACACAAAAAATTATTCATGCAGAAAACTTAAAATGCTGTGTAAATCTTTCAGTATCAATTTAATGATTATTTATTGCTGATGTAAATAATTTTCAACAATAAAAGTGAGAAGATGACAAACATAGGTAAGCGATTAAAGTAAGCAATTTCCCTAGAAATGAAAGACATTTGAGAGCTATGATACAGGTGCAATTACCAGTTATGCTTTTTGGGTCACATAGTGTTAGGGCACAGTCAGACCTATTTTGGTTTAATCAGGTGGAAATAATTATTTACATGCCAAAGAGGAATTAATTTGAAGGAGTAAATGCTAGATATAGACACATGTTCACACTCATGAGTTTACCAAAAGATGAAGTAGAAGGGACGCTGATAATTAAAAGGGAGGCTAAATGGGAGAGCGGGCATAAGGTGGCAAAATAATCAGCAACATCCATATTCTGGATTTGATTTGCAGTCATGATAGAGAGAAATACAAGGTACTCTGATTTATTCTGTTACCTGGATACAGGCTGTAATGTGTGAGTGACTCATGACTGTGATTCCTGGCTCAGATATGCTGAAAATCCAGCAGGAGACTGGCAGAGACTCTGACTAGAAAACAGAATATAGAGGGTAATGATTTATGGTTTGACTTGATAACTGTATACAGTTTGATGCCATTTTAGCACACGGAAAGTGGGATATCTGCTTCCTTCCCTTATAATGCAGCTGCGGCAGAGAAAGGTTTGTGCTGTCAGTTTAGGGTCACTCATCTGTCAAAGAGGTTCACATATCACTCCCAAAGTATTCATATAAGATATCTGAAGCAAATAACAAAAGCAAGTTTCATACCAAAATTTCTGAAGCTGGAGCAATCAGCAGCAAACACAAATAAATTAAGATATTGGCTATTAAAGGCATGTAGTGAGATGGACTGCACCACCCCCTGGGGGGATGGGCTGTTGCAGGCCAGGGAGCCTGTGCAGCCTGGGAGCCAATCAGAAAAGGGCTTATGGGGAGCCAATCAGGGCCCAGATTGGAGGGAACCAATCAGGGCCAGGCTTACCCGTATATAAAGGCTGCTCAGGAAGGAAGCAGGCAGGCTGTCCTAGGTCTTTGACAGGGGAAGGTCAGTCTCCAAGGAGGAGACTAGCACTGCAGACAGTGCAGTGCAGTGCAGGGCAGGGCAGGGCAGGGCAGGGCAGGCTCAGGGAGGCTAGAAGGCTCTAGCCCATAGCTGCCAGGCTGCAGGCCCTGAAGGGAAGGGAAGGGCCTAGCGGGTGCAAAGGGCTGTAGGGGAAGCGGCCCAAGGGAACAGGCAGAGGAGGGGAAAGAAAGAGGACAGCAAGGCTGATGCCAGAGGGTCCCTGGGCTGGGACCCAGAGTAGAGGGTGGGCCTGGGTCCCCCCTTCCTCCTTGCAGTACACCCAGCCATTGGCTGTAGGGAGTGGCCATTATAGACTATGCGCGATCCCTAACAAGAGGGATTAGACTTTGGGGTGTGTGGTTGTATATGGTGGCTGGAATGTTGGACTGCTGATCATTGATCCCTGGAATGGGGTCCAGATGGACTAAGGAACACTGCTGGAGGGCAGTGACCTCGAAGAGGACGCCGCTGAGCCAGGAGCAACGTGGGTCCAGCGACAGCAGCGGAGAGCAGAGGGCAGAACAATGGATGGGACACCACCAGGAGGGGGTGCTCCACTGGAATTGAGCTAATTCCTGGAGTCACCAGCAGGAGGTGCCGCGGGTGGTGAGTCCCAACCTGTTTATGAGGCACTCTATATATAGATATAGAAATGGGGGGGGGGGGAAAGCATGGAGACATTTGTTGGAGAAGTATGCAAGTGGTAGCATTTTGTATGGCTTGAAGTGGGTCAAGCTTAGTATCGGAGAGGAATACCTTGCAGCAGTGATGACAGGAGATGATGAAGGCCTGAAGGAGATTTAAAGATAGAAAGGAAAGGACAGATCTCAGGAAGATTTTGGAAGAAGTGGCTAATTAGGGTGCAGCTTGTTTATGGACAAATTGATAAAGAAGAGCACAAAAAATAGCACAAACATGTGGAGACAAAATCAGAAAGGGTGAGGCACAAAATGAGTTACAACTAGCAATGGTCATGAAAGGCAATATGAAGAGGTTCTTTCAATACATTATAAGCAAAAGAGAGACAAAGGGACATGTACGTCCTCTACTTAGCAGGGAAGGTAATAACTGATGATATTAAGAAGGCTGAGGTGTGTGATGCCTTCACTAAAAAGGTTAATGATACTCAATACAATTAGTATCAACAACAAGAGAGAAGGAACACAAGCCAAATCATAGTACCTATCTTTAAAAAGGGGAACAAAGAGGACCCAGGAAATTACAGGCCATTCAGAATAACTTTGATATCTGGAAAGAGACTGAAAGAAATTGTTTAACAACCAGTCTGTAAGCACCTGGAGGATAATGGTGTTATAAGGAAAGCCAGCATGGATTTGTCAAGAACAAATCATGGCAAACTAACCTAATTTATTTTTTTGACAGGGTTACTGATCTAGTGCGTTGGGGGAAGCAGTAGATGTGATATATCTTGATTTTAGTAAGGCACAATCCCACATGACATTCTCATAAGCAAACTAGGGAAATATTTCATCTAGTACACTACTATATAGGTGGTGCACAACTGGTTGAAAGACTGTGCTCAAAGAGTAGTTATCTGTGGTTCACTGTCAAACTGGGAGGGCTTATCTGTCCTGGGTTCAAAGCCATTCAGTATTTTCATAGATGACTTGGATAATGGAGTGGAGAGCATGCTTATTAAATTTGTGAATGACACTAATCTGGGAGGGGTTGCAAATACTTTGGATGATAAGATTAGAATTCAAAATGACCTTGACAAACTGGAGAATTGGTCTGAAATCAACAAGATGAAATTCAATAGAAAGAAGTACACTTAAGAAGGAAAAAATCAAATCCCCAAACTATGAAATGGGGAATAAATGGCTAAGTGGTAGTACTTCATAAAAGGATCTGAGACTTATAGTCGAATATGAGTCAGGGTGATGCAGTTGAGAAAGGCTAATGTCATTCTGCGGTATATTAACAGGAGTGTTGTGTATAAGACACAGGAGGTAATGGTCCTGCTCTAATCAGTATTGATGAGGCCTCAGCTGGAGTGCTGTCTCCAGTTCTGGGAGATGCACTTTAGGAAAGATGTGGACAAATTGGAGAGAATTCAGAGGAGAGCAACAAAAAATATAAATGGTTTAGAAAACCTGACCTATGAGGAAAGGTTTAAAAAACTGGATATGTTTAATCTTGAGAAAAGAAGACTGAGCAGGGACTTAATAACAGTAATCAAATATGTAAAGGGCCATTATAAAGAGGATGGTGATCAAATGCTCTCCATGTCCACTGAAGTTAGGGCAAGAAGTAATGGGCTTAATCTTCAGCAAGGGAGATTTACCTTAGATATTAGGAAAACCTTTCCAACTATAAGTGTAGTTAAACTCCAAAATAGAGTTTCAAGGGAGGGTTGTGAATAACCGTCATTAGAGGTTTTTAAGAAAGGTTGGCCAAACACCTGACAGGAATGGTCTAGGATTACTTGGTCCTGCCTCAGCGCAGGGGGCTGGACCTTGATGACCTCATGAGGTCCCTTCCAGCCCCACCGTTTCTGTGATTCTATGTGACATGGGAGAGTGCAGCTTGGATGCAGTCTGGGATCGGAGTCAGAGTTCAAATTTAGAATGATGATGAGATATCTAAGACAATGTATCACAGAGTCAGGCTGAGATGGCAGATGAGATGGAAGAGGACAGGGTTAGAGATGGTGGTTGAAGCTCTGTAAGAAGATGGTATTGCCCAAAGGAAAGGTGGAAAGTAAGAAGGTGATAGGAGGAGGCAAGGATAGAGGCCTGTGGAACACCAACAGACAGATGGGTGACCATATTTTCCCAAATGGAAAACAGGACACCCCATGGAGTCAGCCCAAGGTCTCCCTCTCCCCTTCTCTTCCACAGGGCGGGCTGGCCCGAGCCCTCCCCCACCCACCTGCTCATGGGCCCAGCCTGAGCTCCCATACCAAGCCTGCCCTCCCTTGCAAGGCTAGTGTTGCTGCTGCCCCACACATGTTCTTCTGCACCCCAATAGGGGTCGCACTCCACATTTTTAGCAAAACTGCATTTGTCCAGTTTGCTCTTGCCAATTGATGATCCGTTGTCAAGGGCCAAATGGGATAAATGTCCAGTTTTGCCAAAAATGTCAGGACAGCCAGGACAGGGCTTAAAAAAGAGACTGTTCCGGTCAAAATGGGATGTATGGTCACCCTAGACAGTGAGAGAGAGAGAAAAGAGGAAGGGAACTGTGCAAAAGTGATGCTGTAATCAGGGCCGGCTCCAGGGTTTTTGCCGCCCCAAGCGGCGGGGAAAAAAGCTGCTTTATTCTTCGGTGGCAACTCGGCGGCAGGTCCTTCCCTCCAAGAGGGACCCACCGCCGAATTGCCACCGAAGAGCCCAAGGTGCCACCCCTTCACCTTGGCCATCCCAAGCACCTGCTTGCTGAGCTGGTGCCTGGAGCCAGCCCTGCCTGTAATGAAGCCCCCACACCTCTTAGCAAGGCAGCTGTGCCCCAGGAGAAAAGACACCTGTCAAGGGCACCTGTGGGGTCGATGGCAGAGTTCTGTGCTCTTGACTTCCCCCAGGCAGCTGAAGTAGGGGGAATGTGACACCCCTCCCAGTCACCCTGGCAACCCTCTTACCTCAGCTAGTGGGAGGAGGGGAGACAACAGCCATCAGCAGCAGCCCGTTAGAGGGTAGAGGACAGCCAGGCAGCACTGCACTGACTATGGGCAGAGCCTGGGATGTCCAGGAAAGCAGGAGGGAGGCTATAAATAGCCCTGCATTCCCTCCACATGGCAGAGACCAGCAGGGAGATAAGTCTCCTTACAGCCAGCTAGCAGAGCACTTTTAGTCCCCACACTGTCCTGACCGCAGCATTTCCAGGCCAAGCAACTGGCCTGTCTTTACCCTCAGCCTGCCAAAAAGCCTCAAGGAAGGGACAATCCTCTCCTCCTGCAATCTGCCTGCCAGTAACAGGAGGAGACAGCCCATCTCTCCTGCCACGACCTGCAGCCTGCTCGCCCTGCAGCCAGCCCACAGCAGATTCCAGATTTCAGATCCAGGGACCCGACCTGCTTATATCTGCCCCTGTAGGTTCCAATCTATAAAACTGCCAACATGGGACCAGGAGGGAGCAGATGGTTAGTCACACTCCAGCAATCCCCAGAGGTTGCCTTTGGTAATTAAAAAGTATTATTAATATCTCCAATCATTTAAATCATTTAATATTCTTATTGGTTGTATTTTTCTCTAATCAAATCTTTATGTAAAATTTATAGATACTGTTTTTTAACTAGCTATTTGTGAGTTCAAGTGTGGTAGCCACTGCCTTAGTGTGCTTAATCCCTTGTTTCAATGGAGCCATCACCAAATAAATTTATTCTTTAGCACACTAGAAGGAGGAGTCGGGTACCTACCAGCTGCACTACAAAATGAGCCCAGGTAACAGGAACTTTGGAACCATCGAAGATGGTGAGGTACCCCATTCCTGTTTGCCCATCATCCAGGTACAAAACCAGTACAAAAGGCAGATTACAGTAATAATAGCTAAAGTAGTAGTAGGAGAATCAAAAGGACTGTGCCTTGATAATCTAATGAGGACAAAATGTTGAGAAGTGAAGTAGGCTGTGTCAATAGCAGTAGAAGAGGTTGAGGAGGATGAAAATTAAGTACAGATCCTGAGATCTGAGCAATAAATCATTAGACTTCAGTGAATGTGATTACAGATTAGAGAGGATTGAAGATAAAGCTCAAGGAAAGGAACTTGAGGTAGCAGTTGAAAATGACTCATCTGATGAGTTTAGATGACAGAAAGGAGTGAGATGAGACAGGTGAGGTACAAGGGACTGCATTTGGAGAATTGGCAAGACCATTATGTGAGGAAGGAACAGAGAACAGTGACAGGCTATGGAGGAGGGTGAGAAAGGGAGGGGGAGCTGGTGAGGAATGGATTGGTGGAGTAGATTGAAGGGACTAGAGGTGGAGAGAAGGTGGAAAACCTCAGTGTTGGACACAGAGGTGAAGGAGGACAGGAGGCCCAAGAAGGAGGGAAATGAAGGCTGATCTTGTTGGTTTTTTCTTTTCCAAGATGCTGACACAATCCTGCATGGAATCAGGTGGAAGTGATTGTCCTTGTCTTTCTTTATTTCTGTGCAGCACCATGCACACCTATGGTGCTAATCACTAATAATAGTGTTGCAGAGTGATTTGCAGATTTATTTTTTTAAAGAGACAAACAATGCCATGTGGTCTGAGCCAGTGCATGCTGCACCTCATCTTCTCTTCTTGATAAACCACGTAGCAATGATAACCCTGGATAAAATGAATTTTGTTTGCAAGATCATGACCTTTCCTGGCATGTCATTATGTTAGGTTGACCAGGCACATGCAGTAAGTTATTAACTGAAGTCAGAGTTTCACCATGGGTGAATTTGGCACCCTAGGCTATATATAGCTCTAACTTACAACCTTAGACATCATTGGAGTCAGATGGGAGCGAGAGCAGAGTTTGGCTCTTTGCCATTTGAGATCTATTTTGAGACTTTCACTAGCACCCCAGTGTGGCAGGTGCAGTTAATGTTTAACAAGGAGGAGCTAATTATTTACAGATGCATCAGGAACAAAAGATTCTAAATTTTATTTTAATTTTTCTGAAACAAAGGGAGGTGGTGGTAACACCAATTAATTGAATGCAGCAGCATTAACACAAGTTACTCTGAATGTATATTAATGCCAGTGGAGATATTTCTCTAGTTATTACATCTTGTCATAAACTATTATTTTGGATTAACTGTGGCTGATGCTCCTCTCCTGTGGAAACAACAGCTAGAGAGGAGAAAACTACTCCAAATCTACCACCGGATTGCTGCTAAAAATGAAGCAGTGTGGTAGAGCTGCCGCCGAAGTGCTGCCGGTCGCGGCTTTATCTATTTATTTATTTTCTTCGCCACTTGGGGTGGCAAAAAAGCTGGAGCCGGCTCTGTCCCTGGATACCGAGCCATCTCAAGGATGACTTCCTCATCTAGCATTGCTGCATCTGGAACTGTGTAGTAATTATTAGCGCTACATGGAATTCAAATTCCATGCAGGATTTTGAAATTTGGCTTCATTTCAAATTGGACTGATAATGGAAAATTTTGGAATTCTCCACAAAGGAAAATTCTGAATTTTTTTGTTTCAGATTGATTGAAAGGTTGTGGATTGACAAAATGTTAATATAATCCAAAATTAAAATATTTTGAAATGAAAAATCTTTTCAAACTGAAAATTTGAAATATTTCATTCTGAATGTTAAATTGGGACACTTTGATATTGCTGGAAATTTTTAAACTGCTTTCTTGGGAGATGGAATTATGGGAAAATAAAACCAATTTCACAAAGTGTCTCAGTTTTGAGAGAACTGCGTACTCCAATAGAATATGATTCTGTCAAAGTGTCTTCAACCAGCTGTAGTAATTGTCCACTCAGAAGGACAGAAACCTCAGAGGAGCTGATGTTGCTTTGGGGGCATTAATTCCAACATAGGTTGTCCATTTGGAAATCTGCCATTTTAGAAGGGGAGCATGCAGTATAAAACAGCTGCTCTCCAGCTCTATACCTGCCTCACCCTATCACCTTTCCCCAACCTCAGTGTTCCCTGTTAGTCCCTGTAGTGGGAGCTTTAAGACCCCAGTGATTAAGTTTTGAGAACAGGCCATAGTGTACTGTTTGCATCAAATACCAGGAGCAGATAAATACCCAAGTTGCTCCATTTCAGTTCTTCATAGCAAAGCTTCAGAGTTATACAGAATCATTGCCTAGTGGCTAAAGTACAGGACTGAGAGTCAGGAGATCTGAGCTCTATTCCTGGCTTGCTGCAAAATTCATTAACTCACTGGGGTTCTGATAGGTTTAATTTATTAATCTTTGTAAAGAGCATGAAAAGCCTTAAACAAAAGGGGGTATAGAAAAACAAAGTGTTAACAGTCGAGATCCTACACTCCTCTCTCATACCTCATTTGATGGCAATGGAAGTTTTGGGGTGAGTAAGATGTGAAGAATCAGGCCCATTACTGTTGAGATGCAGGGGAAGTAATTTCTAGGTGGATAAAATCAACAATTCTATCAAAACAGCCATGATCTCTTAGGTACTCTCTCCCTCCCCCTTCTGTTTTCAATGATATTTGTTCAGTTAGTAGGGTGACCATATTTCCTTATGCTGAATGTGGGACAACCGGTAAAATTGCTTAACTTCAAGCGAGTTCAATGGCAATTGTACAAATGTTCAAATTAACATCAAGTTGACTGATCCCCTCTTAAAAAGAAATACTGCATAGTTGGATTCTTTCTATTTACCTTCTTACCTTTAAGGCTTTAGGGTTCAAACAGGAAGGGGTGACACCCCCCCAACGCACCTCTCTCAGCAGGGGTGACTGACCTACCTGCCCCTCCCTGCTCAGCATTCTCTGCCCTCCAAGCCTGGCTGAGTCCCCGGGATGGACCATCTCTCCTGGTACCTGGCACCATGTCTTCCTGAGGCAACATGTGGGAGGGCAAGGACGGTCGCATTCTCTCCCCATCCCCAGATTTCTGCTAGGGTTCACACCAAAATGTGGCCAGCAGCAGCCTTTCAGCACTGTGTGGGAGGGAAGGGATGGGAGTTACTTCCAGCCGCAGGGGAGGAGGAACGGGGGAAGGGATGACCTGGCCTGTGTCTTTGCAGAGCTCACCTCTTCTCTCCTCTACGACACCCATGTAGCTGAAAGTAGCTTGTCCCTTCCTGGCACAGCTAACACCTCCAGGCTGCTGCTGGCCACAGACATAACCCAGCTGCCTCCTGTCCCCTGGCTACAGTGCGGGCAGGAAGGGGTGAAGTGCTGTGGATACATTGTGCACCAAAGCCCAGGGAACCTGACTGCAGGGGCTTTAGTGGATCCGGCCAGAGAGGTGGCTCAGCAGCAGGGCCGGTGCAAGCATTTAGGCGACTGCATCTAGGATTTGGGGGGCACCATTTTCTTCGGCAGCGACTGCGGTGGCCGGATCTTCGGTCACCACTGGCATTTAGGCAGAGGGAGCTGGGGCAGCGAAGGGCAGGGAGGGCTGCCTGCAGCAAGTAAGGGGGGAGGGGGAGCGGCACGCAGGGGAACTCCCTGCCCCAGCTCACCCCTGCCCCGCCTCCTCCCCGAGCACACTGTGGCCACTTCACTTCTCCCGCCTCCCAGGCTTGCGACGCCAATCAGCTTAGGTGCCGCAAGCCTGGGAGGTGGGAGAAATGAAGCAGCCATGGCGTGCTCGGGGTGGAGGTGGAGCAGGGGTGAGCTGGGGTGGGGGGGTGCCTCAGGGCAGGGGCGCAGGGGGGGAAGGGTGCAAGGTGGAAGTTTCGCCTAGGGCGTGAAACATCCTTGCACCAGCCCTGCTCAGCAGAGGAGGGTGCCTAGGGATGGAGCATCCCTGTGCTCCCTGGGGGCAGGAGCTGGGGGGAGGGGCAGGCAAAGAGGGTGCTAAGCCCCTGTCCCGGAGGCTACCGTGGAACCTGTGGATTTGAGGCATGAACAGGCTGGAAATCGCTTCCCCCTGCCACTCCAGAGCTTAGTTGAGGGGCAGAGAGGCTTCCCCATGCCAGCGCTGTGTGGGGCTTTGGAACGTATAGGGCTTCGCTCCTCCTGGCTAGGTCTCTGGGCCGGAGGGTCTTGGGCTTTCCCAGAGTGCTGGCCCAGCCAGAGGCAGTGCAGGAAGGAAGGAGTCTGCCAGCCAGGCCTTGGTGAGCTGAGTGCTCTGACCCTGGGGCTGTTTCTCTCCACAGCACTGGTAGCCAGATGTGCCTGCTGGTGGGGACAGGGACAGCTTTAAGCCGATTCCCCAGAATTGGGCCCTGCACCGAAGAGGGCCCTGTGCCCAGGCCTAAGGGGGCCCCACTCTGGGAGTCTTCGGTGGCATTTTGGCAACAGGGGGTCTGCTCCGGGAGTCTTTGGCATTTTGGCAGAGGGGGTCCTTTGGTGCCATGGAAAATCCAGAGCAGATGTCCTGCCGCCGAGTATTCTAATCGGCCCCGTGGGTCATAAAGCCAGCCCTGGGTGGGGATATGGAGGAGCAATGGGGCTTGGGGGAGGAGGGGACAAAGGGACAAAGCAGGAAGAGGACAGAGGGGAAGCATGTAAAGGGCTGATGGGTGGGCAGCAAAGGTGACATGTAACCCACCAACCATGCAGCTCACAGCAGTGCCGGCCAGAAACGGGATGAGGGCAGCCAAGAGCAGCAGGGGCTGTCCTGAAGGATCCAGCAAGGGGAGCGGCTGGCCCCATGCACTGCATCTTTGCCCCATCACCAGCCTTGCACACCCAACCTCATTGTCAGCTACTGGATGGCTGGTGGGTGAGTGGCTGGCAAGCAGGGATCTGGCCAGGAGCAGGACCTGCCAGTACTGATGTGGGGTGGGAGGGAAACAGAAAATAAGGAACAATTTGCCAGTCTATAAGAGTCAGGACATCTGCAGGAGGGCTTAAATACGGGACTGTCCCTTTAAAAATGGGATGTCTGGTCACCCTATCAATTAGTGAATTTCAGGTCTGATCACTTTCCCCATTGAAGCCAATAATGAAACTCCTTTTGATTTAAATGGGAACAAGGCTTATATCAATTGAGTGCTAGACTGATGTCTCTGGAAGTAGCAAGCTCTCCATTCATTCTCAGAACAGGTACTGCAGAACATTACCAGCTTCATCAATTTATTCTGACAATGTACAATATGTTGGCTTGGAGGGATCATCAGAATCAAAGGGCAGTTCTTTTTCCATAACTAGTCAGTCTTTGGCCTCACAGCTGAGATTGCCAACAAGGCTATTAATTAATGCCAATTGTGATGTTTTTTGTGATGGAGACACCTGTCCACTAGGAACTGGACTGAGACCACCACATTGTTTTAGATAGGTCAGCAAACAGCTGTCAGGTGGTATAATTTCATTCTCTTGATTTGGAAAGGGATGTTATTCACAGATTGAGCTGTCTGCCTGCTGATGAGCTCAAATGTATTATATAGTGCATAATGTGCATGATTAATGCTTGTTGGAACAATTTTGTGCTGTAACAAAGCTATGGGGTTTTCTTTTTGTTTGTTTATTTTTTGCCAATGATGTAGCTTTGAGTCAGTAAGGAACAGTTCTGGAGAGGGAGAGAAGCCTTTAAAGTGGATGAGTAAGAAAGCTATTCACGGCTGTCCTTAGGATTTATGGTGCCCTAAAGTGGGATTATTAAACAAGAGCAAGACAGGCACAGGGGCACTAAGCAACACAAACATAAGCTTACATTATTGGAAAACTTACCACATGCATGTTATTAAAACCAAGTTTAACTTAATGAAGCACACTGTAATGCTGATGGACTAGCACTAAAAAAGTAGCACTATAGAAAAAATTCTGATTTGACAGAATGATGCAAATGTTTTTAATCTGTCAACATTTTATTGGAAATTTATATGAAGAGGTATTGAAACAAGGATTTGTTTTTAATTAAGAGCAACCTTTCTGGCTTTTTTGGCTGCAAAATCAGTAATAATGTCATCGTATGACAAAGACAAAGTGATGTCTTGTTTGATTGCAAGAATAGCAAGACCAGTCAAGTGTTCCTGACTCCTTGTAGAGTGGAGATAGTTTTTAAATGAGCTTTAGTTTTGAGAAACTCCGTTCTCCTGATGCTACTGTTACAGGAATTGTCAGTAGAATATGAGTGGCATGTACACATTAGGATATATGTCAACAAGTTTGCTGGTATGAGTAAACTGTACAATGTCCATCAATTTTGCATGTGGCAACACTGACAGTGTACTCAATTCTTCATACAGTTCAAGTCCATTTAAATCAAAATGATCACCATGTTTCAGGAGGCTCTCTAGGTCAGGGGTCCCCAATGCAGTGCCTGTGGGTGTCACGGTGCCTGCAGGGGCCTCTCAGTGCACCTGAGTACTGGCTGGCAGAGGAGCATCTGCCAAAATGCCACCGAAATTCGGTGGCATTTCAGCGGCGACACTTCTGGATGACACCGCTTGCCGCCAACAAGCTGCGTCATCCATAGGTGTCGCCACTGAAATGCTGCCGAATTTCAGCGGATGGTCATCCACTGCCACAGTCCTTTGTCTGGCACCCACCAGATGAAAAAGGTTGGGGACCACTGCTCTAGATTCTTGCACTTTGTCATTAGTTGCTCTTGTTTTCCTATTTCGTGGAATTTAGTTCCGCTCAGCCCACCTACCAGCTGAGTGAATGGAACCCCAGGCCGACAGCGGGTTGAGTGGCTCAGCCAGGGTATCAGCCACCAGGCTGCTCAGCTTGCTGCCAGCCTGGGGTTCCTTGGGGGTCCCCAGGCCAGCAGTGGATGAAGAGTGGGGCTGGCGGCCGGGACCCTCGGTGGCAATGGGGCAGCAGTTGTTGGAGGGCTCTATTTAGCAGTAACAGGGCTATAGGAAAGTCAGTCAACATTTTGTTTCTCTGATGAAAACTGGCCCACTCCCTTCCCCATAACAAACTTGTCACAAATAATTGTCAACAACTTAATTTTCTGTTTTTGGCTAAGATATTTTTTTTTTTTAAATATTGAAATTGAATTCAGGATTGTTAGCAAGCATTTTTGGCGAACAAATTTGTTAAATGACAATCTAAATGGCAACACAGTACTGCTTTCATGCGTGGCTCACCCCCCAGCCTGCTGGTCCAACAGCTGCAGTAGAGGAGGAGATAGGTGGAAAACTGCAGGACCCCAAAATCCACCTCTTGGGGTGCAGAGTGGCAACAGCAGCAGCAAACTTTCAGGTCCGATCACACGCCAATGGGCACCACCGCCAGCCCAACGGACCATGGTGAAGTTAGCATAGCATCTGATCTCAGGGACGGGGTACCCATGGAGCCACAGCAGCTCATCCTGCCCTGTGCAGCTCCTCCTGGATGAGATGGATCACTGCCAGCCCTGGGGAGAGACGTGCTCCCCAGCTAGGGTGACCAGATCCCGATGTCCTGATTTTATAGGGCCAGTCCCGATATTTGGGGCTTTGTCTTATATAGGCACCAATTACCCCCACCTAGGATGACCAGACAGCAAGTATGAAAAATCAGGATGGGAGGTGCGGGGGAATAGGAGCCTATATAAGAGAGACCCAAAACTTGGGACTGTCCCTATAAAAGTGGGACATCTGGTCACCCTACAGGTGAGTTTCTTTCCCTCACCCCTTCCCAGAGACCCCAGCAGCCAATCTCCTCCCTCAGAGTGTGCTGCATTCGGCTCTCTCTACTACCCAGCAGCTCTGCTCTTACATGCTCCCCTGCTTCCCGTCTGTCCAGGCTACCAGCAGAGCAGTGCCTCCAGACCTCGTGGTGCCCTTGGCGGCTGCCTGTTCTGCCTATGGCTAAGGATGGCCCTGAAGCTATTCCAGTACACTGCAGGACTAATGTTTTATTTGAAGCTACCATTATGGTTGACTACTAATATATCTGTGTTAATTTTAATGTTGATCTGCAGGTGGCAAACATTCTAAAGCAGCTGTGGCTCTTGTAGCATGGCTTTGCAACATTTGTGCTCAAGGATGGCTTGCTTGATGTATGTTATGGTACAATCTCACTGGCCATGTGAGAAACTCCAGTTGGCTGAGCTACTTTACTCAGCAGACATTCTGTAGCTGTTACTTAGCTTGCTTTTGAGTCTCACAAGCAGGGCCATCCTTAGGATTTATGGTGCCCTAGGCGGGATTATTAAGCTGGTGCCCCTGTGCCTGTCTTGCTCTTAGCAACACAAACATATGCTTACACTATTGGAAAACTTGCCACATGCATGTTATTAAAACCAGTTTAACGTAGTTAAGCCACTGTAATGCTGATGGACTAGCACTAAAGAAGTAGCACTATAGAGAAAATTCTGATTTGACAGAATGGTGCAAATAAAATGTTGACAGACTAAAAACATTATTGGAAATTTATATGAAGAGGTATTGAAACAATGATTGCTTTTTAATTAAAAGCAATCTTTCTGGCTTGTTTGGCTGCAAAATCAGTAATAACGTCATCGTATGACATAGACAAAGTGATGTCTTGTTTGATTGCAAGAATAGCAAGACCAGTCAAGTGTTCCTGACTCCTTGTAGAGTGGAGATAGTTATTAATGAGCTTTAGTTTTGAGAAACTCCATTCTCCTGATACTACTGTTACAGCAGTTGTCAGTAGAATACAAGTGGCAATGTACACATTAGGATATATGTCAACAAGATTGCTGATATGAATAAACTGTACAATGTCCATCGATTTTGCATGTGGCAACATTGATGACAGTGTACTCAATTCTTCATACAGTTCAAGTACATTTAAATCAAAATGATCGCCGTGCTTCAGGAGGCTCTCTAGGTCGGGGTCCCCAACGCGGTGCCTGTGGGTGCCATGGCGCCTGCTGGGGCCTCTCAGTAAGCCTGCGTACTGGCTGGTGGACGAGCATCCATCGAAATGCCGCTGAATTTCAGCGGCATTTTGGCGGCAACGCCTCTGGATGACGCTGCTTGCCCAAGCAGCGTCATCCAGAGGTGTCGCCGCCAAATTTCAGCAGCATTTCGGCAGATGCTCGTCCGCCGCCACGGTCCTTCATCTGGCACCTGGGGGACCACTGCTCTAGGTTCTTGCACTTTGTCATTAGTTGCTCTTTTTTTCCTATTTAGTTGAATTTAGTCCTGCTCAGCCCGCTACCAGCTGAGTGAATGGAACCCCAGGCCTACAGCGGGTTGAGTGGCTCAGTCAGGGTATCAGCCGCCAGCCTGCTCAGCCCACTGCCAGCCTGAGGTTCCTTGGGGGTCCCCAGACCAGCAGTGGGTGCTGAGTGAAGGGGCGGTTCCAGGCACCCAAGTGGGTGCCTGCGGTGGCAAACCGTGGGGGGTGCTCTGCTGGTACAGCGAGGGCGGCAGGCAGGGTGCCTTCAGCGGCATGCCTCGGAGGGTCTGCTGGTCCCACGGCTTCGGTGGACCTCCCCCAGGGTGCTGCGGGACCAGCGGACCCTCCATGCTTGGGGCGGCAAAATGTCTAGAGCTGCCCCTGGCTCAGTGGGGCCAGCTGCCGGGACCCCAGGTGGCAATGGGGCAGCAGCAGCCCGCCGCTGCGTGCCATCAAAAATCAGCTCACTTGCCACCTTTGGCACATGTGCCATAGGTTGCCAACCCCTGCTTTATACACTAATAAGGAGATGAGCATATTACAGTTGTTGGAGGGCTCTATTTAGCAGTAACAGGGCTATAGGAAAGTCAGTCAATTTTTTTTTCTCTGATGAAAACTGACCCACTCCTTTCCGCATACCAAACTTGTCACAAATAATTGTCAACTTAATTTTCTGTTTTTGGCTAAGATACTGATTTTTTTTTTAAAAAAATCGAAATTGAATTCAGGATTGTTAGCAAGCATTTTTGGCGAACAAATTTGTTAAATGACAACCTAAATGGCAACACTGTCCTGCTTTCATGCTTAGCTCACCCCCTAGCCTGCTGGTTCAACAGCTGCAGTAGAGGAGGAGATAGGTGGAAAACTGCAGGACCCCAAAATTTGCCTCTTGGGGTGCAGAGTGACAACAGCAGCAGCAAACCCTCAGGTCCTATCACACGTTAGTTGGCACCACTGCCAGCCCAATGGATCATGGTGAAGTTAGCACAGCATCTGATTTCAGGGACGGGACACCCATGGAGCCACAGCAGCTCATCCTGCCTTGTGCAACTCCCCCCGGATGAGATGGATCACTGCCAGCCTGGGGGAGAGACGTGCTCCCCAGCTAGGGTGACCAGATCCCGATGTCCTGATTTTATAGGGACAGTCCTGATATTTAGGGCTTTGTCTTATATAGGCACCAATTACCCCCACCTAGGGTGGCCAGACAGCAAGTGTGAAAAATCAGGATGGGAGGTGCGGGGGAATAGGAGCCTATATAAGAGAGACCCAAAAATTGGGACTGTCCCTATAAAAGTGGGACATCTGCTCACCCTACCCCAACTCCCTCTCCTGATTTTTCACACATGCTATCTGGCTATCCCCAGCCAAGCCCTCTGTGACCATTCCGATCCTGGCTGCCTGCGAGGAAGTGAGTTACGTTCACTGTCATTCCTCAGCAGGCAGCCAGCCTCCCCTCCCCTCGCAGCACCTCACCCAACCCAGCCCTGACAGAGGGGAAGGGGGAGAGAGGGGTGCTCCATGGGGGGGAGGGAGAAAGAGGGGTATTCTGTGGGGCACGGGGGAGAAGAATGGATGTTATGGGGGACAATAAAGGATACTGCCAGAGCTGCCAAGCCTGCCTCACCTCACGCTGGGGGAAAGAGTCACACTCACAGGTGAGTTCCATCCCAGCAGCCAATCCCCTCCCTCAGACTGTGCTGCATTCAGCTCGCTCTAGGATCCAGCAGCCCTGCTCTTACATGCTCCACTGCTTCTCATCTGCCTGGGCTCCTGGCAGAGTGGTGGCCCCAGGCAGAGTGGTGCCCTAGGCGGCTGCCTGTTCTGCCTATGGCTAAAGACGGCCCTGCTCACAAGCCTTTAGTTTAAAACCTGCACTGAGGCTAGAGCTTTCACTATCATTATCCATACTGTTTAGTGATGGAACTAATTTTTGTCTATAGGTGGCAGCAGCCTTCTAAAGCTACCACAGATTTCCTTTCCCTTTACATACCGGCATTTTTATTAAGAGAATTTTACTAAATAGGTGGAACTTATTATGCATGCAAAAGTCTTATAGTTTGTATCGCATTTCTGCACATGTATTGTATTAGCTTATAGTATGATTTGAATTTTGTGTAAATTGCCCTGCATTTTGGTTGATTCTCTTCTGTAGATAAATACTTTATTTTTTTTTTTTTGCAAAATGACCACCACAGACCATACAGAATTATGTAAGCAATTAAAAGCTACTCAGAAAAGAGAAATACCAACATCAATATAAACAACTATATCCAAACGTATGTATTGTTGTTTGATGTAATCAGAAGCAATCTGAAAGTGTGTTGCATCATTTTCTCTGTTTACACTAGAGAGCTTACAGCAGCACAGCTATACCAATGCAGCTATGAGGGCTGGCTCCAGGGTTTTTTGCCACCCCAAGCAGCAAAAAAAAAAAAAAGCCACAATCACGACCTGTGGGAGCTCTACCGCTGCCACTTCAGTCTTCGGCAGCAATTTGGCAGCAGGTCCTTCGCTCTGAGAGGGAGTGAGGGACCCGCCGCTGAATTGCCGCCGAAGAGCTGAACATGTCACCCCTTCCCTGTGGCCATCCCAAGCACCTGCTTGCTGGGCTGGTGCCTGGAGCTGGCCCTGGCAGCTATGCCACTGTAAGATCTCTTGTGTAGCTGCTCTATGCTGATGGGAGAGCGCGCTATCCACACTGGCGCTTGTATCAGTGTAACTTATGTTGCTCAGGGGATTTTTTTTTCCACGCACCTGATCAACATAAATTTTCCTGACATAAGTGGTAGTGTAGACTTAGGGTATGTCTATACTACCTACAGGATTGGCAAGCAGTGATCGATCCGGAGGGGATTGATTTATCATGTCTAATCAAGACATGATAAATTGACCCCCAAGCCCTCTCCCATTGACTCCTGTACTTCAGCGCTGTGAGAGGCACAGGAAGAGTCTATTCACTCCGCGGGGGAGCGGAAGCAGTCGACTCACTGCGGTGAAGATACCATGGTAAATCGATCTAAGTATGTCAACTTCAGCTACATTATTATGTAGACCAGGGCACAGACTGAGGGCATGGCTTACTTTTGAGCAGATTTGGACAATAACCCTCAATATGGGTCTTTACACAGGTGTATTTACTTTTCTACTTGGCCTTTTCCTAGCTTTTTAGATAAAACAGAAAGAGAATAAACATTGCCACACTTAATGAAAAGAAGAAAGAAAACAAAGGAATGTACTTTCTTTCACATTTTATTCATGTAACATTCACTCAGGCACCCAACATGAAATAATCCAGACCAAGAAAGAATACTGAATCTAAGGGAAAACAAACAAATCAATACTCAGTCTCTTAAGGGGACACATCCCTGTCACATTCCCATTCTTTTGTTTTTATGTTGTCTGTTTGGATTCTAAACTCTTTGGGGATAGGGATCTATTATATAATATGCCTGCAAAGCACTTATTGTACCTTTGGGCACTACATAATTAATAATGATTTTAATCCACTGTACCTGTTAATACTGACCTATACTGGTACTGACTTATTTCACTGTCAGTAGAACTAAATTGGTTTCTGTGAGTTAGTCTTTCCTGATAAGGATTAACTGATCCATGCAAGAAAGCATGGATGAGATGCTGTTAGACATGTATTTTTGAGGTCAGCCTATAAGGAGGAGAGAGGCACCATGGGCAAGGAACCCAGGAACCTTTTGGAGGGAAGAGTGGCTACCCTCCAGTTAAAGCAACAAGCTGCTGTGCTTTGGCTCTTTAAAGGAGCAATGGACCTTATTACTTCTCTGAATGTTGCAGGAGAGGGATGGACCTTTCAGGGCAGATGGTTTTGGGGAAATTTGGGACTGGGAGGGTGTTGGGATCACTTGGCTAGTTGTAATCAAGGCTAGTGGAGACCAGGTGGTAACTGTGGCACAACAAGCAGCCTGCTGGAGTTAATTTCTAAACCAGAGCTGCTCAACACGCAGACACTCAGTGCATGCTTGTATGCTGGCTAGGAGTGTCCTGACAGGGAGCTACAGTAGAAGAGAATTTTAAAGCCATTCAGGGTTACATGATAAGTGGTGACACAACCTCTCGTTGGTCTGAACTGCACTCCAGAATATGAGACATAGTACAATATTAACCCAAACAACGCAATACAGACAAATGCCTCATGGGAATGTGCAGTCACTGTAGCTAGAACACTGCCCAGTCTTATTGTACAATACAGTACCTGAGTCATTGCACACATGCATGTATATATTCCCTTGAAACTTAGTGAAGGGGAGGGAAATTAGCCAAAGACTTCTCTCCCTCATCTCCTACAAGGTCCAACCTCTGTTTCTAGGCCCTAAGGCCTGGTGTGCTGATGAAGAATAAATCTTGTACTTTGAGTCTGGTCGTTTCCATAGGCAAAGCTGCATGAGCCCCATAATTGTGAGCTTGAATAATCCTGGATCCCAAGCAACCTTCCACTGAAAGCCACTGACAATTATGCTGGTCAGGGCCTTAAGGGTGACATTCACATGTGTGCACAGAGTCTTTTTCTAAAATTGCTGCAGTCTTCTTTCTCTTGTTCTGTCCTTCCTAAAAAACTTAGGAAAAGGCTCATTCATCACATATTCTCACAAGAGGGCTACAGTGGATCACTGGCCCTCTGCACGTGGGTGAATTTCACTCTAGGAACAAGTTAATTAATCTCCCTGCAAAAGCTACCTGCTAGAAGATGTTGCCAATAAGCTGCTTAGCTGTCATGCCTCAACCTTCTATTGACTCCAGATACAGGAGTAATATAACTGCCTGTGTTTGGAGAAGTGAGCATCACTGAGACAAAACAAATCAGGGCAGAGTTGTATGTGATTTTTTTGTACCTCAGGGCCTCTTTGCCAAAGGTGTATTTGCAAAGTTCATCATGGCTGGTAGATGCACTTCCAAATGAAGTCCTTCATGGCAGGGGCACTGCTTCTCCACCACAGTTTGATGGGAAGCAGGTTAGACCATACCAGTCCAGGCCCATGAGACTAAGTACTTCAGACTGATCCAGTCTCTTTTGAACTAGACTAGCACCTGTCATCAGGGTATTCGCCACAAGGTGGATAAAGACAGCATCCACCACCTCATATCAAGTAAGGGACATGAGCTGGTCCCCCTGCATGCTATGGGTGTGGTCCTAGGTGATCTGCATGATTAAACCCACTCCCATCTGGGCTCCTGACCACCAGACAGACATTTGTTTAGTGGGAACAGTTCAATATGACTTACAATCCATGCCATAAGGGATAACTCTCCACAGATGCTAAAATCCAAGGTTTTCATCACAAACAGCACCAGCCATTATCATATACTAGAATTACGATCTTTTCCACAGACATACCAATCCATGAGTAATAGACCTTTCAATTAAATATTAACCAAACATGTCTGTCCGTCCATCCAAACTCTTCATTCCAGTTGAATAAGACCAGAGAGTCCCTCTTGGAAATGCTGACTGCCTGACCAGAAATAATGTCCCACTTCATATAAGTTCCCATCTGTGTAATAGAAGTGTAGCCAGTATGGACACATCCATATTCTTTTACCAAGTTCCTGGTCTCTGTATACTAGAACATCAGCAATTTTCTATCCTGTCAAAATGTACATAAATGCACACAAAAGGAAATAGCAACCATATACCTCTCAACTGTCATTAGCATGGCCCCAATCAGCTGTGTTATTTTACATTATAGTTAAATGGACACCAGGCAGGAAGAATAACTATGGACACTTATTTCTTAAAGTCAGAATGAGCATAAAACTAAAAATGGTGTATGACGTGAAATTGTGGGACATAACAAATGGGAATGGGAAGCCTGAAATGTGGTAGGTAGTATCGTGGTAGAAGTGCTGGGACAGAAGTATACAATACACATTGCACTTAGACAGATGACAATGTGAAAAGAGCCTTATAAAGAGCAGGTATAATATAGTCCTCTTCACATTTTAAATGTCTTGCCTTGTAAGGTGTTTATTCACTTGCTTTTTGATTATGAGAATGGGTAAACAGGAGCACCTAACTGACCTACCTTTTCTACGCCATTCATCATTTTATATAGCTTGACTATATCACTTCTTTTTCATCTCCTCTCTAAAGAAAATTGTGGCAATCTTTTAAATCTAACTTACTAAAGAAATCCTTCTGTGACTCTAATCATTTGTAAAAGCAGCAAAGAATTCTGTGGCACCTTATAGACTAACAGACATTTTGGAGCATGAGCTTTTGTGGGTGAATCTGACGAAGTGGGTAAGCTCATGCTCCAAAACATCTGTTAGTCTATAAGGTGCCACAGAATTCTTTGCTGCTTTTACAGATCCAGACTAACGTGGCTACCCCTCTGATACTAATCATTTGTATTGGCCTTGCCTGGATCTTTCAGATTTCTCTATTCTGTTTGTGAGAGGATGATCCAGACTGAACATAGTATTCAAAGTCAGGGCATACAATTGATTTGTATAATGGCGCTGTGACATTTTCAGTGTTATTCTCTAGCCCTTTTAAAATATCACCTAACAGCCTGTTTGCTTTTTTGACCATTGTTGACATTGCGCGTACGTTTTCACTGAGTTGTCCACAACTATGCCTAGGTCTTTCCGACGAGATAATCTATGACAACGGTCAGCAACCTTTCAGAAGTGGTGTGCTGAGTCTTCATTTATTCACTCTAATTTAAGGTTTTGCGTGCTGGTAATACATTTTAATGTTTTTTAGAAGGTCTCAGTCTATATATTATAAAACTAAACCAATGTTGTATTGTAAAATAAACAAGGTTTTCAAAATGTTTAAGAAGCTTCATTTAAAATGAAATTAAAATGTTGATCTTATTCTGCTGGCCCGCTCAGCCCGCTGCTGGTCTGGGATTCTGTACACCTAGGTTGGCAGCGGGCTGAGCGAGGCCTGCGGCTGGGACCCTGGCTGGCAAGGGTCTGGCAGCCAGAACCCCAGACCAGCAGCAGCCTTGCAGGGCCGGCGGCCGGGACCCAGAGGGCTGGGGGCAGAGGGCTGGAGTCAGGGCTGGGTATGTGGGGGGGGTGTGTGCAGGTGTCAGGGCAGAGGGGAGCCTGGGTATGTGTGGGGGTGCCAGAGTCAGGGCTAGAGTTGTTGGGGGGTGGGGGGAGATGAAGTCAAGCAGAGGGCTGGATGTGTATGAGGGAGGTACAGGGCTCAGGGCAGGGGCCTGGGGTGTGCGTGGGGCAGAAGGCAGTGTGTATGTGTGGGGGGGGTCAGGGGAGATGGCTGGGTGATTGCCCCCCTAAGAACTCCCAATCCCCCTGCTCCTTGTCTCCTGACTACCCCCTCCTGGAACCCCTGCCCCCAACTGCCCCCCAGGAGACCACCCCCTATCTAAGCCTCCCTGTTCCTTATCCCCGGACTGGACCCTACCCAAGCCCTGACTGCCCTGACCCTTATCCACCCCCCCATCCCCAGCCAGACCCCCGGGACTCCCATGCCCCATCCAACTGCTCCCTGCTCCCCGACAGGACCCCCAGAACTCCCAACCCATCCAATCCCCCCGATCCCTGCCTGCCCCAACCCCTCACCACAGCCCTGCCTCCTGACAGGACCCCAGAACTCCCAACTCATCCAACCCCCCCCAGCTCCTTGTCCCCTGACCACCCCCTCCAGAGACCCCCCATCCTAACGGCCCCCCCCAGGACCCTCCTTGCTCCCAGTCCCCTGACTGCCCTGACCCCTATCCACCTCCCTGCCCCCTGACAGACCTGGGACTCCCATGCCCCATCCAACCCCCTCTGCTCCCTGCGTGCCCCCTCGAGACCCCTGCCCCTAAGCACCCACCCTCCCCATCCAACCCACCCTGTCCCCTGACTGCCCCCACCCCTTATCCAACCCCCCCAGCCCTGGACCCCTTACCACGAGGCTCCACACAGAGCTAGACACGCTGCCCCGTGGGAGCGCGCAGCCCCAACCCCCAGAGCGCTGCGCGCGGCAGGGCTCCAGGGGAGGGGAGAAGGCGGGGGAGGGGCCGGCAGCTTGCTGTGCTCCGGCCTGGGAGTGCGGACCCCGCGGCTTGCTGTGCCCGGAGAGTGGGGCCATTTGCCCACACCGTGCGCACGGCTATGCTTCTGCTCCCTGCCCCTGCTGGGGGAGCTGAGGGCAGCGGGTCGGGCTGGGCAGGATTTTTAATGACATGCTGGAGTCCCGGCAGGCTCCAGCCTGCCGTCTTTGGCACGCATGCCATAGGTTGCCAACCCCTGATCTATGATCTATCATAGTGTTGCCGGCAGATAACTGCCTGAGGCCAAGCAACAGCGCGGTGGTCCGTTGCCTGGTGTGCCGCACCAATAAACACACCAGGGTGGAGAAGCAAACCAAGTTTATTTGAGCTCAAATAAGGTGCAAGGGAGAAAATCTCAAATCCTGCCCCCCTAAAACAAGCAGTTTCTTCCTTTTATATCCCAGTTGTTTACTACAAAATTTTTTCGCGCTGACTAGCTAATCTCTCACTCCCCCCTCCTTTCCCATCCAGCTGCAGTATCTTTTCTCATTCAATCTTTTGTCTTCCCCCTTCCTCCCCCCTCTCCGCTGCTGAGACATGTATACAGTATCTTAAAACGGCCTTGAGTGGGCTTTAGCCTAGCTTCAATGTATTACAGCAGAGAACTGGCTGTTACAACCGAAAACTAACTGCTAACGCTACATTTTTGCAGCTATTAGTACATTAGGTTACACTAGGTTACATGAAGTGTTTGACATGGAGGAACATTGGTTCATTGATGCCTACAACAGGAGGGCTTCATTGACACTTGT
Source organism: Gopherus flavomarginatus (assembly GCF_025201925.1). NCBI lineage: Eukaryota > Metazoa > Chordata > Testudines > Testudinidae > Gopherus > Gopherus flavomarginatus. The sequence continues at coordinate 141,223,525 of NC_066620.1, read as the reverse complement.
GGTCTACCCCCTTTCTGAGTTACCTAGGGTTATGCCAGAGTGACACCAACAATAGTTTACTCCATTGTGCATCATCTTACCCTTGTTTGCAATGAATGTCATCAGGCAATTTCATTTCATATCGCCTCCTTGCCCAGCTTTGTTAAGTACTTCTAGAGCTGTTTACAACCATCTTCAGCCTTGATTGACTACATTTTGCCACCTCATTGTTCATCCCCTTTCATGGACCCTTGGTATATTAAATAATACTGATTCTAATATGGATTCTTGGATCACCCATTACTAACCACCCTCCATTTTGAAATTTATCTGTTTCTACTCTTTGTTTTCTCCCTTTTAGTTTCTAATCCATGACAGATCTTTATTCCCAATACTAGAGCTGTATTTACTTTCCTTAATAGCTTTTTTCCTTGCTTTTGCCAATGGTTTTTTGAAAGTCCAAATCAACTGTGTCTACCAGTCCTCCCCTTTACATTATTTTGTTGATTACCTCAAGGTATTCTAGTAGAGTGGAGAGTCAAGATTTTCCTTTACAGATGTGGTGCTGGTTTGTTCCTATCATATCATTCTTGTCTAGTTGTGTTATAATTCTGTTTCTTTATTGTTTCAGTTAATTTACCCTGGTTCTGAAATGAAGTACACTGGTCTGCAATTCCAAGGATCACCCTTACCTCCTTTTGCAAAGCTAAGTAAAACATTGGCTACTTTCCTGACCTCTGATTTTAATGAGAAGTTACATATATTCTGGCATCTGCTCAGTGTGCAAATGAGGCTGTTAGGAAGGTTAGTAAGAAGACATGGGGAGTGGTGTTTTCTGCATGTGGATGACACCTAGCTTTTGTACTTCCATTCTGTCTGACAATGCAACACCGACAGTGGACACAGTCAAGACCAGGGATCACAACCTTTGGCATGCAGCCCATTAGGAAAATCCACTGGCGGGCTAGGATGGTTTGCTTACCTGCAGCATCTGCAGGTTCAATTGATTGTAGCTCCCAATGGCTGCGGTTCATCACAGGCCAATGGGGGCTTTGGGAAGCAGCGGCCAGCACATCTCTCGGCCTGTGCCGCTTCCCGCAGCCCCCATTGGCCTAAGACGGCAAACTGCGGACAGTGGGAGCTGCAATCAGCCGAACCTGCAGATGCTGCAGGTAAACAAACAGTCTTGACCCACCAGCGGCTGATGGGCTGCGTGCCAAAGGTTGCCGATCCCTGGTCAAGGCCTTGATCTATGTCTGGCAGAGTACGTGGCATAGATGAGAGTAAGGTGCCTGAAGCTCTATCCAGACAAGACTGAAGTAATGATTGTGGGTTAGGGAAGTGGCCGGGGGACTTTGTGGAGGTAATACCAGCCCTTCCAAATTAAAGGTTTAGCTGTCATTGGTTTCTCAAAGTTTTTAAACTTGTGGGTGATTCTGGCCCTCTAATTGGATAATCATATACAACAGTAACCAGAAATGCTTTTTTCCTGTCTGCACCTGGTTGGGAAGCTGCAGCCTTTCCTCTCAGATGTGCCACCATTGTGTATGCTTCCATCACCTCAAGATTAGATTACTGCTATTCATTTTATATGGGTCCACACCTTAAATCCAGTCAGAGACAGATGCTGATATAAAACCATGTTGCAATTAGAGTTGGGTAATCCGAGGACTGATTTTGATGTTGCAAAACCTGTCCGTTGTTCAGATTGCATTCTTATCATAATTGAATCCTCAGTGTGTATGGAGACAAGTATCTCCAGTTTTTGTCCTCAATCATTTTGTTTTGCAAACTGTGTGGGTTGCAAGGTTCCAGAGTTGACTGGGGGCTGGTTCAGATACTTGGATCTGGTTTTGATGCGTTTCTAGTTGCAATAATGTTTTCCTTGGCATTGGCAACTGCAAATGGCATTTTATCTAGCACTTTCAATCTAAGGGTCTTGTGCCTTCACTGGTTTTATACAGTACTTCAGACATATAATTGCATGAATCCATATTCCCATGTGTATTATTCACTATTTAAAGAGTCTCACAAACACAACATTTTATCCGTAGGACACCATGTGACTCCAAAGAAAAGAATGAGAGTTAATTAATTGCTATTTTTGCCATGACCAACATTGGCTATTTGTTACAGATTGATCTGTAAACAAAACCATTTCATTAGGGGAATGATGACAGAATGTTCAAAGTTGTTTTTCTTCTGAATATTAATTATATAAGTAAAAATTAGTGTACTAAAAGTTTGAAGATTTTTTTAGTTCAAAATTAGGAAAGTAATCAGGAAAAATAGTACCCCCTGTTGTGCTATTGCATGTTTTTTGTTTGAAATTTAAAATTTCAAGGAGGCTTACATTTAATCAGAACTTCCCAATTTTGATAAAAACATTAATGGGCTAGGCCATGGCCACTACTCATCATACCAAGAGGACAGAAAACGGGCTTAAAGAGCCAGATAGAGAGTTCCCTGGTGTAAAGGAATCCTCAAATGGTACAAAATTAGAGTAGCTAGCTGTACACCACCCACTCCTGATGTCTCACAAGTAATGGATAATGCAGGGGTAGGAGGAGCCATGGCTGAAGTGTGCCTCACTTCTCAGAATCATAGAATTGCAGAAGTGTAGTACTAGAAGGGATCACAGTTGGTCTTCTAGTCCAGTTCCCTGCACTCAAGGCAGGACTATGTAATAACTAGACCATTTCTGACAGGTGTTTGTCTAATCTGTTCTTAAAAACCTCCAATGATGCAGATTCCACAACCTTCCTCAGCAATTTGCTCCAGTGCTTAACTTTACTGACTGGAAGTTTTTTCTAATGTCCAACCTAAACCTCCCTTGCTGTAATTTAAGACCATTCTTCTTGTCGTATCCTCAGAGGTTAATGAGAACAATTTCTCACCCTCCTCCTTGTAATACTTTTATGTACTTGAAATGGTTGTCGTGTCTCCCCTCAGTCTTCTCTAGGCTAAATAAACCCATTTTTTTCAATCTTTCCTCAGAAATCATATTTTCTAGACCTTTAATCAGTTTTGTTGCTTTCCTCTGGACTTTCTCCAGTTTGCCCACATCTTTCCTGAAATGTGGTGCCCAGAATTGGACATAATATTCCAGCTGAAGACGTATCAGCATGGAATAGAGTGGAAGAATTACTTCTCATGCCTTGGTTACAACAATCCTGCTAATACATCTCAGAATGATGTTCACTTATATTGCAACAGTGTTAGACTGTTGACTCAAATTTAGCTTGTGATCTACTATGACCCCCAGATCTCTTTTCACAGTACTTCTTCATAGGCAGTCATCTCCCATTTTGTATGTGTGCAATTGATTATGAAGTGGAGTATTTTGCATTTATCCATATTGAATATCATCCTGTTTACTTCAGAGCATTTCTGCAGTTTGTCCAGATCTTTTTTAATTTTAATCCTACCTTCCAAAGTCCTTGCAACTCCTTCCAGTTTGGTATCATCTGCAACCTGTAAGTGTATTCTCTATACCATTATCTAAATCATTGATGAAGATATTGAAGACATTGATGAAGATATTGAACAGAACCAGACCCAGGACTCATCCCTACCGGACCCCACTTGATATGCCCTTCCAGTTTGACAGCAAACCACTGATAACTACTCTCTAGGTATGGTTTTCCAATCAGTTATGCACCCACCGTATAGTAGCTCCACCTAGCCTTTATTTTCATAGTTTGTTTATGAGAAGTTCATGTGAGACAGTATCGACAGCCTTACTGAAGTCAAGCTATACCACTTCTACCATTTCTTCTCTATTCACAAGAGTTGTTACCTTGTCAAAAAAAGGAGGTTGGTTTGACCTGATTTGTTTTGTTGACTGTTACTTATCACCTTATTATCTTCTACCTCTTGGCAAACTGATTGCTTGATTATTTGCTCCATTATCTTTCTGAGTACTGAAGTTAAGGTGACTGGCCTGCAATTCCCTGGGTTGTCCTTATTCCCTTTTTTATAGATTGGCACTATATTTGCCCTCTTACAGTCCCCTGAAATCTCTCCCATCTTCCATGAGTTTTTGAAGATAATCACTAATGGCTCAAATATCTCCTCAGTCAGCTCCTTGAGTATTCTAGGATGTATTTCACTGATCCTCAGCCAACAGAATGGCCATCAGGTGGTCCTTCTAGCTAAGGCAAGTTATATCAGCTTTCATGCTACTTCTAATTGTGCTGTGGGCCAAACTGGCTCCTAGTTGCTCACAGGATTGGGAAAGGGGTGGGGCAGAAAGGCGACTAACATGTTTCAGCCCCTTACAATGCTTAGATGTGCCAAACATAGCTCAGGCACACTTGGGAATTTGGAGTAAAAGTTATCAAGTAGTCATGTCCAGCAATGTACTGCAGCTTCTAAATACGTGCCTTTCCATAGTCATTGCACAAATAAATACACTACTATGTTTACCATATATGGAAATGAAATGTGTGCATGAGGAGAGTGAGGTTTGGGATCTATATTAAAATTTATCATCAAGAAGGTGATGCAGCATTGATTGCTCATTACTGTAACATTCACTTTAACCTCTTTTTTGCCTCCGCTCTACTTTCACTGCTGATTAACAGCTAGAAGCCTGGCCTGCTTCTTCTGCTTGTACATCACACATATAGAGCCTGGAGATTAGTCTTTGGTAGATAGGGAGTGTGTATCGCTATATATTATGTTAGTATTCTATCATTCATAATGCTTTCATTATGAGCCTTGTTGTTTAGGGTTAATTTGCTGGCTATTTCAAAACATTTCATCCTGATATGAAATACAAAGCATGTCAGACTTGATGTGATTTCCTTTCCGAGATGGGGAGCAAAATGGTTCTCACCTTTTTTCTGAGAATTTCCAGATACTTTTCTGACCATCTCTATCCAAACATAAATTTACTAAGGAAAAAAGAAAAGGGAAGAATTTTTGAAGGCTGTCCTTAGGTTCCAATCCAACAAGTATGCTTAATGAAATACAAAGAAAATCCTAGGAAACCACCTATCAGTCAGTTCCTGAATGTGATTCGTGATTTTCTGTTTGAAAAGAAAAAAGTGTGTATTTTTATGTAACTATTATTCATTCTAGATGCACATAAGCAAATGCAGACTTAAGTTACAAATGCACTCAAACATTAGCTATATCCATACACTAACAAAACTAAAAGAAATAATTTAGAATATAAAATATAAGCTTGTACCCAAGAAATGTTAGATTGTGTTGTTCAGAAATGAGGCATCATAAGCACCTACAAAATCAACTGTTAAATAGTAAGCAAATCTCAGAATTAACAATGATAATGCTACTGCCTCATTGTAATAGAAGGAATACAAAACAGTCAGAGTCTGAGTCTGCTGCATCTTTTCACAAAATAATGTAATATGCACAAGCAAGATATACTAGTTTTCAACATTGTGATACAAGCTGTCATGAACACGTAAGATCTGTTTTCGAATCCTGCTTAAAAAAAATCTAAGAAATTTCCCCACATTATATTGAATTTTAGTAAGAGATGCAAGGTGGGTGAGGAAATTTGAGGTAATATATTTTATTGGACCAACTTCTGTTGGTGAAAGAGGCAAGCTTTTGAGCTCCTCAGTGTCAGGTCTAGTAGTTTATTTTGTAATTTATTATTTAGAATAGGTGACTTTAGCTATTTCAGTGTACTCATCTTGAATTTTTGAAGATGTTCAACCTGTACAACCATAGTATCTTTGAGCAAAATAAAACTTAGACACACATTGTTAACTTTTGATAGACAGGTTATTATTAAAGAGAAGTCATGTAGAAGGATAATATTTTGGCCAGATCCACACCATTTTGGGGGACAATAATATATGAGGCAAGTTCCACGCAGATTGGTTCAAATTTCAACACTTACTATTAAGATTTATCTTTCCAATCTTTTTGAGGAATGGTTGTTCCAATAATTGTTGTGTAACCTCTTATAATGCGTCAGGTCTAGCTTTGTTTCCTGAAGAGTTTTATTCATGAAATTTAGAGCAACTTTCCATTGTTTGGGTGCAAACTCTATCGCAAACTTATTTTCCTGTTTGACTGTCAATTTTTGAAAAGCTTAATTTAGTTGTACACAACCAACTGACAATAAATAAGAATTGGACACTGCGTGTGGCATTCTTGCAATTGTAGTCTAATGCTAATTCATTGCTCAAGAAAGTGAGAGGCTAACAGCACTGACTAATAACAGGAGTAGTGGAGGCAATCACTTTGCAAAGTTCCCTATACAGCTCTGTCACTGCACATCAGTCCTGACACGCAACACCTGTGCTATTCCATTCCATCCATTCTTGAGCATAGACTGCCAATCATACCAATTATATGAGATGAGCAAAGTTCTATTAGGGAGTAGGATGAAACCTCCCAAATTGACTTGCCGCGTAGCTGCCTGAAAACTTATTTTTTAGTAAATAAAAATAATTAAGGACAAAATTTCAGGTCAGTATACTCTGAGTTGTATAGCTAAATCACAGCTCACTACACTTAAGGTAACCAGATGTCATGATTTTATAGGGACAGTTCCGATATTTGGGTCTTTTTCTTATATAGGCTCCAATTACCCACCATCTCCAGGCCCGATTTTTCACTTCCGCTGTCTGGTCACCCTAACTACACTGTACATTTGCTTGTTAGGGTGTATTGACTTTGGTAGGAATTTTGGATGCCCAAGGAATGTAGGATTATGCCCTTTATGTATAAGAAACTCCTATCTACTTATAATGTTGTTACAGTTAATGACACTGAAGTGAACAATGGGAGTTTTGTATTATTAAATATCATAGCATTTGGCATTTACCTTTGAAACTGTCAATGCATTACAATTTCAGAGAGATTATCATTGTGCTAGTGTAATATCAATGGCAATATGTCACACAAGAAAAAGATAAGTATAAAATATTGGATTTAAATAATGTTATGGCTCCAAACTGAAACCCTCAAAGCAGGAAAATTCATAACTAAGCTGCTGCTTGATCATTAATTTCCCTCTGATCTTGCTATATCTTGGTATTATAGTCTTAGCACAGTGGAGTCATCACTACTTTGAATCTTAGTGTGTCTGCAATACCTAGGCACAATTAGATGAATAAAGGTTTTAGGGCCTAATTTTCAAAATTATGCACATAAATTTAAGCAAATATAATGCTAATATATGCACACAATAACCAATGGGCATGCTAGTTTGTTTTTGGCGCAAATACTATAGTGCCTAACTGATCTTGAGCACGTGCCATTATCTGATCTGTGCGAGCACTTTGATTATTATATATGTATAAGTTAGGCATGTGAAAATGTATGCTAGCAATTGCCTAATGTTGTCATAATTTATTTTTACAGCAGATTTGCTGTGATTTTGCGTAATGTACAACATGAATGCAAAATGGATGTTCTGTATTTAAATACCAACATTTATTTTTCTCAAGACAGGAATAATTGTAAGCTTATCACTATGGACTATTAAATTCTGTCCCTTCTCCTATTTTTAAATGCTTACAATTTCAACTGTAAATCCATAGGTGAAACCCTGTTCAAATGTGGAACTATTCTATGCTCCATTAGATTTCCAGTGCTATTTTTTGTTGCTATATTGGTTGTAGATATTATTCATCATTGCCCTACTTTTTAAAGGACTAATTCTACTTGTAGCCCACCAACAGCTGATTTCCTCAACTTGACATAAGCAGTAACACTTTGTCTTTAATTGTAAATCCGTTTGTTCACTAGCACGTTAACTCTACTGAGCAGTTTAATGTTGTCTGATTTGACCTAGGCCTGGTGCTGCAGGACTGCTAGACTAGATGACTTTTCCAGACACACCAGGCCAAATTCTGCTCTGACTTACACCAGCAAAATGTCTTTGACATTAACAGGGTGCACCGAAGCAACCAGAACAGGTTTTGGCCCATTTTTTCTACTAACAGTTTCCCTGTACTCACTGAGTCTTCAGGTTTGATTCCCAAACAAAGGCAAGGAAGGAGGGAATACACTGGAGAGAAATGTTGCCTCTGGAAATAAATGAAGAAAAAGTCCTTAGTTTTCCATTTAAGAGTTTTCCTGTTAAACAATCCACATGCTTGCTCAGAACATCGGCTTTAATTTCAAATAAGCATTCTAATTCTAAGGGTTCTAAACGGAGGGGAAAAAATTGGGTAAGCTAATTTTTCATCTATCTCTACCTATCTGTCACTCAGGAGAGTTCTTTGCCATATATGTTTTAAGTGCTACTGAATTATCTTCAGTGTTTGCTAAAGAAACCTACTTCACACTTTGCCATCTGCCTTTTAGCAACTGGAAGTGCCAGTAAGCCCTCAGTCTTCCTTTCCTCATCTCTTCCAGATATTCCATCTTTGCAGAGCACAGATTTAAAAGGATGAACACAGATGTACTGTTTGGAAAGTGTTTGGAAAGACTGAAGCATTATTAAAATAAAATAAAGCAAGACAGTCCTAAGAACAGAAGATCCTTGCAATAGCTGAAAGGAGCAGAGGCAACAGAAGCCTTTTTTTGGGTCAGTGCCCCAATGTTCTATACTCATAACAAATGTACAACTCCAGGCCCCAAGTGGACTGTATATTTTATTATTTATTATTTGTATTACCATAGCTCCTAAAAGACCTAGTCAAGCACCACGACCCCACTGTGCTAGGCACTGTACAAAGACAAAAAAACAAAAAAAAGGTCCCTGCTCCAGCTTACAGTCCAAGACAAATGACAATAGATGAATACAGATAGACTGATGGAGGTGTACAAGGAAACAGTGAGTCAATATATGTCAGCCTGATTAGCAATGATGTCAGCACACTTGCAGCCTAACTGTAACACATAATTTCAGATCCAAAATATGCTGCAATCGAATAAAAATGAGGCTGCCATCAAATCCTGTGCTGGACAGTAACCTATCCAGCACAAATCCTGTGCTGCCATCAAATCCAGTGCCCCAGTAATCTAGCCCCCTTTTGGCTCAGAATGATGGGTTGATAATTAACTGATAAGGCCTATCTCTGAACTCTTAACCACAGCATCATTACAAGGTGAATCAGCCCCATCCCCATATTGATTTTAATTGCAACCTCTTCTGTCAGGATTACTACTCTACCATATGAAACTGTTAACCAAGAGAACAGAGAATGTGACCCAAGAGGAGGACCTTATTGACCCTGATTACAACACTTTTTAATTACATTATCATATAGTACAATATGTCATATAATCTTTTCTACAAACTTAAGTACGCATACCTATCGCCTTATAGTACCAGACACTGCTCAAGGCCATGAAAGTCACTCATATAAACATTACAACGCAAACCATACTTATCCAAATTTCTACACATTAAACATCACACACACTAAGTCGAAATTTGCTTCACAGTTTACTGTCCCGTTCCTGAATGGTACTCAAGAAAAGCTAAACTGTTCATGTGTGTTCAGCTAAATTAACTTTGTATTTATCTGCTTCATTTGACATAGAGCAGGGGAAAGTGTACATGGTAGCTCCCATGAGGGAATATTGGAGCCACCAAGGAAAGAGTGTAAAATCGTTGACTATGTAGATTATCCTTGAAAATAGATAAGAAGGGGACCACTTTTCTCTGTTTCATTCTGTAAAATGGAGAGATGCAGGCCAAAGCCTCCTGGTTAATACTATGGATGACAGGCTGATTGTCCCTCCACGTGCCACTTTCTTGTTTTTTAAAGTAACCCCCACAAATGCAGACAGATATTAGTATGAGATAAAAATCCAGAAACAGCTGTATCCTGCGATGCCATGGGGGAGGAATTGTTTTAAAGAAGATACGGAATTTTATAGTACTGTGCATGCTGCCCATCTAAGTACATCATAGTCTGACACCTGTGTCCTTGTGAAACAGTCTGACTAACTTGTGAGCAGGCATGATGGCAGTCTAACAGATGGATGTGAGTGAAAGCAGCCAAGAGATCACGTACTATATGTGCATCAAGTATGCTAGTTGAGGGCAGGATTCCCAAACAGAAATAGCCAAATGTTTGCCCTTTGTAATGTTGTATTTGCAAATTTGTACAAAAAAAAAGAATCAAATTCAGACAAAAATAATGGTTATCATAATAGGAACAGAGAAGTAGGAATGGAAGAAGAATAAAATCTCTCTATATATTTGATATGAACAATATAGCTACACAGTATAGAACAATATTTTCAAGAGTGGCCTCTCATTTTGTATGTCTCAGTTTTTAATACCCATGTTTTGATACCTATGTCAACATTTTCAAATGTGGGTTCTTAAAGTAAGTGAGGCAGGGGAAGGGTTAATGTTCTTCAGCAGGGATTTGTGCAAAGTCACACAGCACATCTGTAACAGAGCCCACGTTTCCTGACTCCCTGTCCTGTGCATTAGATGCCAAGCCAGTAAGAAAAGTAATCTGTTAGCACACCAGTTTGTAATAAGTTGATCTTCTTTATTTAGTGCCTTTGGCAACAAGGACAGAGTTCTATGTGTAACAATGATTTTAAACCCATATGATGTATAAATCACAGTATAGACCAGCTGAACTATCATGCAAGGAGCTGAAAATGAGGGCCTGACCAAATTGCAATCATAAAGAGAAAAAAAATCAATGTATATTTAAGATTTGCTAGTAACTTGTCAGACCTACTCGGTATATCATGTGATATTACAATGTTGTCATTTGCAGTGCTATATAATAATGGTAGGTCAGAGGTAAAGATAGGCTTTATTTGCCATTTGGATGCTACACAAATACAGTAAAACAGTCAGTGCTTCTACTCTGAACATGCTTTCAAGGAGTTAGAATTAGGTTGTACACATTCTCTCCAGGATGAAAATTTATATACTGTTAAGTACAAGGATTCTGCCAGAGCTTGGATCTTTAACCATGTTCTTAAAAATTGTCTTACCTAGATGTATGTTCTGAGTGGCAAAATGAAAGGCAGGATTGTGACCTTCTCTGATGACAGCACACAAGGAACTAGGAAGATTCATGATATACTCTTTGCTCCCCTGCATGGGCTACCCAAATCAGGGGTCACAGAGTGTGTGGAATGCAGCCTCAAAAGGGCATTACTTCCTCTGCACAGGCAGGTGGGCAGGGAGTGGGTGAAGCCATGGGTTCTCCCCTCAGTGAGCCAGGCAGCCAACTTGAACTAGCCTGGGGGTGATTATAATTTGCTGCTGGTATAGACCATCAGCAAATTACTAGCCCTGGAAACATGCAGCAATCAGGGAGGAAAGTGTGCATCAGAAAAGTGTCTCTGAGATAATAAGGCTTTCAAAATTATTCCTTTTCCTTACTCACCAGCCATTGGCACAACCTGCCCCATGGAACGTAGAGCCGAAGCCAAGAGAAAGCAGAGAACCTCTCTCTTACCTTCACCATTTCCCACTCCTCTTTTAACATGTAATCAGTGTAGATAGATGTCAGGATGATTACTCTTTAAAAGCCTTAAATCAGATGATAGTGGTGTATATCTGTGACTTCAATGCAGGAGAGCGAGGCACTTGCCTACTTAAAGACTTGGAACAAAAACTATTTAAGAGGACTTGTTTCTAATTACTTGTCTCTTTCTGCAGTTTTGCCTTTTCAGCAACTTGAGAACTCAAAGGACCAGTGTCTACCTCTATCTTCAGTGGAGCTCCTGGTGAAGTAAAAGTGAGTAAAGGTGGCCCAATCTGGTGTCATGTATGGATATATTCCAATGAACAGCCAAAAACTACAAGGCCCAAACTTTGAACCTCTTACTCTCACTGGTGAGCAGGTACTCACACATATAGATTCCAGTGGAAATTCTCATGCAATTAACTAACATAATTGAACCTTTAAGAGCTTTTGGCTTCCTAATTGAAAGTACTCATATGTAGGGCTAGCCTGAGCCACCTTTCCACATGTTGAATCATATTTATGTCCATGAGCCCTAGCACTGTTGTATCTGAGTGCTTCACAATCTTTACCACAGTTATCATCACAACACCCTTGTGAGCAGGAATGTGCTATTATCCTCCTTTGGAGATGGAGAACTGAGGCACAGAGAGACTAAGTGACTTTTCCGAGGCCCACGAGAAAGAGAATGTGTGATACAGCAGGGAACTGAATCTGGGTTTCCTGAGTTCCAGGCTAGGGACATAACCATTATCCTTCCTTGCTGATAGTCACCCAACTTATTTCAACAGGATTACTTGTGGCATAAGGCATCACACAATGTCAGTAAAGGTGGCCAAATCTGCCCTTTGCTGTAGAAAACTGAGCTGAAAATCTTTTGAGACAAAATGCTTTGGTAGATTTTTAGTACTCCAAAGTTTTAGATAGGCTTTTACCTCAAGAGTCTTCAACAGTGATCTGTGACTAGAGATTCGCCATTGGCACCTGTTAGCATTGGCAAGGCTATATGGGTAGGGCTGTGTACAGTTTTGACTGCATAATATGGCTAACCACACTGCCATCTAGAAATTTCTTACTAAATTTGGATGTCCAGGCAAATTTATTAACATAGTTTGGCAATTCCATGAAGACGTGGCTGGAAGAGTTAGAACAGATGGTGATCCAGCAGAGCCGTTTCCACTCACAAATGGGGTGAAGCAAGGATGTGTTCTTGCTCCTAATCTTTTTAGTCTATTCTTTGCTGCATGGCTCTTCAAATGGAGTCTTTGTATGCTTCTGTATTGATAAGCTCTTCAGTCTTTTCCATCCCCACGCAAACACCAAGGTGATAGAAAGTTGGTCCAAGAACTGATCTATGTTACTGATTGTGCCTTGATGGCATACTTTGAAGGAGCACTACAAGATCCTACAAACTTCTTTGCTGTGGCAGCTCATAATTCTGGCCTCATCATCAGCCAAATGAAAATCGAGGTTATGGACCAGCCAGCTCTTCAACATTCTTAACAAGATTTGTCAATAAACTTGGCAGCATGTTGAACAACAACATAACAATCAACCGTGAAGTGGATGTACAAATTAAGAAAGCCAGAGCTTCATATGATTGCCTCCTTCACCAAATCTGGAAGAAACATGGAATCTGTATATAGACAGAAATCAAAGTCTATGATGCTTGTGTCCTCTTGACATTACTCCAGGGGTGTGAAACAGCACATTAAAAAACTTAACAGTTTCTATTTGCGACACCTACAATGATTACAGGGCATCAGATGGCTTCCAAAATGGAAGTCCTGATGAAAGCTGGTTTAGTCAGTATTAAGACTCATTTGAACTGCACTCAACCGAGATGAACTGGCCATGTAATTCATGTGCCTGAGACCCATCTATCAAAACAAGTCTTGTATTCCAAATTAAGCTCCAGCACTCATAAACATGGAGGGAAGATGAAATGCTTCAAAGACAACCAGAAGCAAAATCTGCATAAAATGAACGTTACTGTTGTGACCTTTGCGCAACTGGTGATTGATCATATTGTATGGTGCCACATCATAAGCATGGGTGTCCACAACTTTATGAAGATTTGCATGAGCAGCTGAAAGCACAGTGCCAGGGACGGAAACAATGTGCAGCTCAATCCAAGCAACTAGGCAAATGGCTGGCCAGTGCAGTAAACGTTCTCCTCAGAGTCATGCAAAGACCCTTTAGTACAAACTATCATTGTCAACATCATCCTCAAAATTGAGGTGACCAGTGTCACCTCCAGAGTATCCTTTCTTGTGTCATATTGGTTTCGTATTTCTGCTTCTAAATTGAGAATTCAGGAGTGGAAATGATGAATTTACTGGAAAAAATACAGTACAAAAGAATGCTATTTTATCATTTTAAAAATATGAAATTATTTCTAAGTTCAAAACACAATAAAATAAATATTAAAATACAATGTTTTAATCAGAAACTGAGAATCTTGGTAGAATACATGTTACAAAAGAAAGAAATATAAAGACTTACTTAATGGATCTTACTCTTTCTTTTTGATAGTTTGTGGTAGATTAGGGAATAGGGAAAGCTAAAGGTAGCGCATGTGGGCAAGTCTTAACTGTGTGGTCTTCCCCATTTACAGACCCCCCCACTTTCTTTGAGGCGCTCCAACCAAGTCAGGTGACCCTTAGTGAGCTTTTTCTGACACAAAAATGACTTCACTTAGGCCCCAGGTAGAAGAAGAAAGAGGACACTTCATTGTATTAAAAGCTTATTTTGTTTCTCCTGGGAGTTAGATATTTCTTTTCTGGGACATTTCAAATAGATTCCAGCCCTATGAAAATTAATGACTCTCCTGGTCACCACTTGAATTCAAGCAATTATTATGTTAGGTGCTAAAGCATAAGCCTTTGGTACAGTTAAAGTGCAATCCTTTTCTCCTAGGTACACATGGAATTTCTTATCTTATAAAAGTAAAACAACATTGCTGTTACAGTGGGGAAAAATATCAAAAGTCGCATCCTGTTTATGTTACTCTCACTTCTACTAGTGATGAGAATAAAACTTGATTTTCATGTTAGATGTTTTTGAGATTTATGGATGAAAAGTGCTATATGACAGCTATGTATTATTGTGATATGTCACTTTTACATAAGACTTTATGATAATATTGATGTGTAGGTCACTAGATTGTATGGAGGATTTCATGGCTGAGCTAAGATATGCAGCTTGGTTGGGCCAGCTTGAGTCTGATAGGACGTGATCAACCCTAGGATTTAATGAGAAGTTTAAGGAGAGCTCTCTCAGGTATGTGCTTGACTTTTTTTTTTTTGAACTGCTTAGGATATTTCAGCTATCTGGGTCCTCATCTTCTCTTATGAAATTCAGTGCAGTGGTATTTTACACTTATACTGGCAACAGAGAGAGTTCGTTTTCATAGTCACTCTGGAACTAATGAACACTAAGGATTTGCTTGGTTTTCTTATAGCTGCTGAAGCTAGATAGCAAGGGTGGATAGGAGGTAATAGGCACCTATATAAGACAAAACCCCAAATATCAGGACTGTCCCTATAAAATCGGGACATCTGGTCACCCTAGTACACAGCGATGATGATTGTGAAGCTTGGTTGAGGTGGTGAAGTCAGAGGGTGGAAGAGGGTGGGATATTTCCCAGGGAATGCCTTACTGCTAAATGATGAACTAGCACTCAGCTGGGCCCTCAAGGGTTAACACTTTGTTGTTAATGTAGACTCACACTCTAGGAGGCAGCATGAATGGAGGGAGGGGAGACAGCATGGCAGAGAGAGACAGAGACACAGATCGTGTGTGTGTGAGAGAGAGAGGCGCATTACCCCTTAAAGTCCTCTGACCCCACTCTAAGTACATTGTCTTTTTAAGTAGATCAGCAAGTTGAAATAGCAGCTGCTCCCAGCAAGCTCCCTCTGTCCTGAGCCCTGTCATGTCTCCACCAGCTCTGTGGAGATGGGGTAAAGGAGCAGGGGGGCAGGAGCAGAGGGGAGGGGGACACCCTGACATTAGCACCCCTTCCTCCCCTGCACAGCAAGCAGGAGGCTCCCAGGAGCAGCTCCAAGGCAAAAGGCAGGAGCAGCACATGGCAGTGGGGGGAGGAACACCTGAACTGCCTGACAATTAATAGCCTGCTGGGTGGCTGCTGCACAGAGAATTTAGGGGAGCTGATAGGGGGGCTGCCAGTCCACCCTGGTTCCAGGCCCCCACCAGCTAGCTCCAATGGGCTGCTCTTCCTGCAAGCTGTGCACAAAGCAGGTGGCTGCCAAACAATGTTATAAGGGAGCATTGCACAACTTTAAACAAGCATGTTCTCTAATTGAGCAGCAATGTAACAGCGAAACAACCATTAACCAGGATGACTTTAAGTGAGGAATTACTGTATAATACTTAGTCCTGCCATGAGTGCAGGGGACTGAACTAGATGACCTCATGAGTTCCCTTCCAGTCCTATGATTCTTGATAAACTTATTCAGAATACTAAATTACTGGAAAAAATCCTACATTTCTGTAGCTATTGAATAAATCTGGCAGTAGAGACTTCAGCCCACTTTAAAAAAAAAGTCTAACTTTGTTTCTTGTAAACTATTTTGCAACCCTAAAAATGTTGTAAAAAGCTATCCCAGATTTTCTTTTGAAAATGTGGCAATTTTATTTAATAGTGGTGTCTGTGAACTGAAGCAGGTGGGCCACAGACTGAAGAGGAGTTAACTGGGAGTCACCTAGGCCCAGATCTAAAGTATTTAGGTGCTTGACACTCATTGATTTCAATAGGAGTTAGGTATCTAAATACCTTTCAGGATCTGGGGGCTACAGTCTGATCTTCTGCACAAGGGCTTTGTGTTGGCACAGAGAAGAGCTATGACCCAGTGAGATGTAACCTCATACATCGACATCATGAAGAACTATCAGCTGAATTATTTCAGGTGGTGCATAGTTTAATTAATCCAGAGGGTCTTGTCTCAATAGTAATTGGT
This sequence comes from Gopherus flavomarginatus, assembly GCF_025201925.1. Taxonomy (NCBI): domain Eukaryota; kingdom Metazoa; phylum Chordata; order Testudines; family Testudinidae; genus Gopherus; species Gopherus flavomarginatus. Next base: position 141,207,180 of record NC_066620.1, on the reverse strand, counting down.
GGAAGAAACTGTCCTGACAAGCAGTCTTGACTCTGGTCTCTTGCTGGGTCTTTGGCTTGATTTCAGGAATTGTGAGAATCCTTTAGATTTTCCCTCCCCCCCCCTTTTTTTTTTGGTTTTGACTTGGTTTTTTTTATAAGGTTCTCAGAGATCCATCATCCATTTCTCTCTCTTTTGTCCAGTTTGATGCCATGGCTGAGGTGCCATTACCGGCTGGCATTATCAACATCTCAGTCAGTGAAGGTTTGATGGTCAAAAAAATAAGCAGTTGGTCAAAAAAAATTGAATTTATAAATTTTTCAAAGAAAAAAGGGACATTTTTTCCACAAATAATTTATCTTGTCTTCCTATCAGCTCTGCAAAATATGCAGGGATCATGCCCATTCAAGAAACCATCTCTTGACACTGCAGTATCTGCCTCTAACTAGTCTCACATTTTTCATTTTGAGGGCAGGTTTGAAAACCAGTAACATCCTGGTACTGAGACCGTGATCAATAAGTAATAATAATATTTAGCATTAATATTTGATTGACAGAACTCAGTGTTTTATGCTGAAGTAAGGGATCCCCATTTTACAAACGGATACAATCTTCCAAACCTCAGTTTGGGGAAGAAGGGACAACAGTGTTTCCCCCCTCAACTTTGGGGAGGGAAGAAAGAAGGATCAGATCAGAGGAATCTGAGATTGCTGGTAGAAAAAGCTGCAGATACTGCCTACTTCCCCCAAGGACTGCTGTCTGGAACCATACCAGTTCCCTCCTGTTTGCCTCCACACCAGCTGTAAGTGCAGAGCAGAGGGAGCTCAGCCTGGCAGGGAAGGTGTTGGGCTGGTACAGAGGAGCTGCTTACATTTCCCAGGCTTACCAATGCCTAACCGGCAGGGGCAGGTACAAATAGTTTATTTATATCCATACAGGGGATATTTGCATTCATACCTAATGTGTACACAATTTTTTGTGCACAGTTGTGTGCATCTACATTTAAAAAATTCTTCATAATAACTCTGGGAGCTCGAGGATCTTGAAGCACATGGATCCACACACAGACATATGAAAGAAGATTAAAAAAGAGCAATTGAAATAAGACCTCTTTGTCTCTTTCTCCTTGGGTGCCTAGGTTCCAGTAGGTATTCATTGGCAATGATCAGCATCTTCTTTTCCCTTGATTTGGTTCCTCCTGAAGCTGAGATGTATTTGTGCAGGAGTCAGTGCTGAAGATCCATTCACAAATTGCCCCAAAATTACTGTGACATAAATGTAGTCTTTAACTTTTTCTTCTGTATGCTTTGGAAACTGATTTCTGAGGCCATAAATGTTAAAAATGTTAGAGACCCTTGTTAGAAGAAAAATCTGGTAGAAAAGAACAAAAGCAAAAATTCACAAATGCAAAACCAGTGAATTTGTAATCACCAGAATACTAACCCTATACATCCACATTAAAGAAATAAAATACCAATACCACTTTTCACAGGGATGTAGAAGAAGAATATAAAAAGACATGTATCAAGAAAAAAATCATTGGAAAAAAAGGAAATTTCAGTGTGACAGGAACCATGGAAGAATTATGCAGGTTTTCACAAAGAGGTGTCAATGTAAACTTTAGAGCCTCTCCACATTCTCTTTGGTATATTCCATTGATTTAGGGCTAGAATGTAATTCTACAATCCAGCCTAAGAAAGGGGTAGCATGTACCTGCACTGTCCCAGGAACAGGTCAGGAATCATACTGTGGCTCAGAGTCATCTGTTTCCTGCTTCCTCCTTGTTCCAGAGAGGGGAAATAATCTGTGTCATGCCCTTTGTTTGCACTGATTAATTCTCCCTATGCGTGGATTACAGCGTTTGGGGAGGAATGTTGGAGGGTCTAGAACTGAGGTTCCAGATCTTTCAACATTCCATCTCCACCTACCAGGGAATAAAAGTAGCAATGTGTGCCGTATATGGAGGGCACTTCTGCATGATCTTGAAGAAGGGCTCCCATTTGGGCTTTTTCTATTTATATTTTCCTTCTGCTTTTGCCCTTAAAAACTTACTGGAATAGTCCACAATATTTGAATTAGTTGTCTTGTAGTAGCAACTAGGCTGTGTTAAGCACTTTCCCAGTGGAGGGGAAGACACAGTCCTTGCCCTGAAAAAGTGTACAATTTAAAAATAAAAACAGAGAAAGGGTGAGAGAAAGGGATACAGCATACAATCAAAGGACCTGAATTCTGCCTCCCTTACTTTTGTTGAGTAATAGCTTACCTTGCAACTAGCACTACTGATTGAAATAAAACTACTAATTGAGTGCAATATTACACAGTGTATGTAAGGGTGTAAGAAGAGAGGCAAAACTGAGCAGAGTGATAAGGCAAGCTTGTTGGCTTCATATTTTTGTTCACTATATTCCTCTCCCCCATCAATCCTCCCCTTCATTTTACTCTGGCTTTAATCTCCTCATAACCAATATTTAACTCCTCTGTGATGCTTCATGGGGGTATCCAGGGTTGTGAGGCACCTCACTACCAACTGCCCTTAGTGTGAGAATGCCTTCTCTTTGTCTGCCTTGGGTCAGTTCCCCAACTCCTCTGGTCACAGAGAACACAAGCATTTCCTTCTATTACTTGCAGGCCCTGCTGTCACTCTGCAGCTTAGTGACTAGCAAATTCTAATCCTTGAGCCCTCTGAGAATCTCCCTGGAGTGTCCTGTCTCTGGTCCACTGGATGCTTACAGTATTCACAGATTCTCTGTTTCCAAAGAAACAGTACAGCCCAGTTTATCAGTTCCACCACAGATTGCCTCTGCTTAATGCACAGCACTTAGATATATTTACAGTGAAATCAAGTAGAAAGTTTATTTAACAAAGCATAGTGATTCAAGTAATAACAAGTAGAAGTAGTGGAAACAAATGGTTACATACAAAATGAAATCATAACACGCATTCTAGAGCCTACACTTAATTAACAAGCTATTCTCATGTCCTGTAGAGTAATGATCATCCAAAGGCTTTGCAGTAAGTTTCAGCAGGCTAGCTGTAACCATCCTTTCATGAGACAAGAACACTGTCAGTTTGCCTTCTAGGTGAAGGATTCTGTGTATTCCTTTGTACTACAAGATATACCAGCCCAGTCCTTTGTCTTTATTCATAAGCAAGACACCCCTGCTATTTGTTTTGTCCTGTAGATTTTCTCTCTTGTAGATTTTGCAATCTCTTAATTTGCACCTGGCTCAGAATACAATTAGCCATAAAAAATGCACAAATGGGGAAATCGGGAGATAAGTGTCAGTTACCTCCTGCCTGAAAAGAACATCTCTGAAGTATTTCATCTTCTGGTAATCTGCCTTAATTCCAAGACCCTAAGAATATAATTTTTTGTATAGATAAATAAATCCTTAAATATTATCCATACATATATTTCACAATGACCAATAAGTTACCTGCTCGCAGTACAGACCTCACATGTTACCCTCTGAAGTATTATGCAGATATCCAACCCAAAGGATCCCCGTACAAATTGATGCACCCCTATGACCTCTGCTAGTTAGCATCAAGAGGTCCCTGGATCACATCTCCTCTCTCCATCAATGAACAGTTCACTCATTGGTTAAATACATTAAATAAGTAGCTGACTTAGCTAGTTTCTTGTAGTCATCATGAAATAAGTGGCTCTTCAGGGGAATCTAAGTGAGGAGCGGAAATTGGCTTTGTGAATCAGGTTAGGAAAGTGGTTCCATATGTCCATTAACCCTTTCCTCCTCTATTTAGAGCACCATCATTTTTTAATCTTACCTATATTCTTGAATTGCTCATGCCTCTGAGGGGGCCGATGTCTGGGCAAGGAAGAAAATCTTAGTGGCTGCTTTTTGCATGGTCTGCAAGAGTTACAGTAATGAAAAATGAAGACCTACATGAGTGTTTTGGCTTTGTGGACAGAAAGAAATGGGCCGATCTTAGAGAAGTAGTGTAGAGAGGTAATGAAAGAAGTAGCAAGATTTAGACCCCACTTACATACATGGGGTGAAGGAGAGGAGGAGTTGAAACTTATTCCCAGGAAATGGGCCTGGGAGAATGGCAGAATTGTCAATGATGACAAAGAATAATGACAGTGATGAAGGCTTCCAAGAAAGGCTCACGTGTTCAGTTTTGGATATAATAAACTCACGTTGGAAGTGAGACATCCAGGACAAGATGTGAGAGAGACAGGTCCTTTTTAAAAAAATTCTCTTTTAGTTGTGCTTGTGAAGTCTGTGTAGTTTTTTTTTGGGGGGGAGGGTTTGCAGAGAAAAGGAGATGTTTGGTAGATGAGTCACATTTTTTTTTCTCTCTCACTGTGTCATTATGACAGGTCAATTATTTTATATGAGGCTACAGCAAGGGTCGGCAACTTCTGGCACGTGGCTCACCAGGGTAAGGCCGGGCCAGTTTGTTTACCTGCCGCATTGGCAGGTTCGCAATCGTGGCTCCCACTGGCCACAGTTTGCTGCTCCAGGCCAATGGAGGCTGTGAGAAGCGGTGCAGGCTGAGGGATGTGCTGGCCATGGCTTCCCGCCTCCCACATTGGCCTGGAGCAGCAAACCATGGCCAGTGGGAGCCGCGATTGGCTGAACCTGCCAATGCGGCAGGTAAACAAACTGGCCTGGCCCACCAGGGTGCTTACCCTGGCGAGCTGTGTGCCAGAGGCTGCCGACCCCTGGCCTGCAGCCTGGTTTCCCTTTAAGAATTACTGTTTTTAGTTTGCTGTTTGCATAAGAGTTTGCTGGCTAGAAGTGATTAGGCATAAAAATATATATTGATTTTTAAATGTTTAACAATTATGTTTCACAATAGCTGTATGATCATTCCTGGGATCTGAAGATTTTAATTTAAGAGGAAATAATCATCACAAAAGAGGCTTTATATAGGATTTCACGGAACTCTTAAAAAAGTTTTTCAAAGGGAATATAAAAACACAGAAGTTTGCAATACAGTATATTTTGACTTCTGAGCAGTTTAAGCAAAAGACTAAATGTGTAAATGAAAATCACTTGTGTTTATATGTCTTACACAAATCTATTAAGTTTAAATAATGTAGCATTTTTTCTAATATATTTAAAATGCAAGTCTACATACATATTTATGAAACTGTGGAAGCCTGTATACATTATGGACCAAATATTAGAACTGTGCATAAACTCTCCCTGTATGGATGCATACCTATGCTGATAAAATAGAATTAATATGTCCATACTCTGAACAGGCAGAGCACTAAGCAACAGCCTTGTACACAGATTATTTCTGCCAGGGCAAGAATAATGTAAGTGTGTGTGTATGAGGCCTTTACTGGGTCATGGGAGGTACAAGCAAATGTGGCTTTCATGACTTTCTACTTCTACGCTACAGCTGTAAGTGTGCTTTCCAGCTTAGGTAGAGAGATACATCCTAGCCCTGCTCGAGCTAGTGTGCTAAAAATTGCAGCATAACTGGTGGTAGCACGGCTGGCAGCAGCTCCCACTAGCTGCCTGAGCACAAACCTGCACAGGCCCCCGTGTATGTATTCAGGTTCCAGACCATGTGCTGGTTCTTCCCTCCAGACTTTCCTTCATGGAGGGCTTGTGAAGCAGCATCTTTGAGAGTATCAGGGTAAGCCATCTTTGTGGGGCAGAACGGGGTGGGAAGTAAAACTAGCTCCGCCATGCTGTGTGGTAGTTTTCAGGGGAGTATCTATGTATAACACTCTGCAAGAATGTGGCCTAGAAATTTACCTTTTCAAACCTTATATGTGAATGTGCTATATAAATATGAAGGACAGAAAGATGCCTACAATGTCATGTGGCTCACTGGCAACTGCCAGTAGCAAAAATCCTCAGCTGCTAGAGACGGGACACTAGATGAGGAGGGCTCTGAGTTACTACAGAGAATTCTTTATGAGATGTCTGGCTGGTGGGTCTTGCCCACATGCTCAGGGTCTAACTCATGGGCACATTTGGGGTTGGGAAGGATTTTTCCCTTAGGTCAGATTGGCACAGACCCTGGGAGGTTTTTGCCTTCCTCTGCAGAATGGGGCATGGGTCACTTGCAAGTTTAAACTAGTGTCAGTGGTGAATTCTCTGTAACTTGAAGTCTTTAAACCATGATTGGAGGACTTAAGTAACTCAGCCAGAGGTTAGGGGTCTATTTCAGGAGTAAGTGAGGTGCTGACCTTAAAGTCTATGAGTCTATGAGAATAATAGTTTCATACTTTCAAACCTCAAAAATATAGGTGGGGGAATTATCTTGATTCCTATGAGAAAAATGATAATTGATCACATACTTTCATGAATTTAAAAAAATCTGTTTGGTGGCCCCTTCCCATCATTTCATTATACAGCTGCCATGTAAAACACACGATATGTTTGACAGTATAATGGGTAGGTATGGAATAATTTAAACCTTGTTTGGAAAAATAATAATGTACAATTTATTTTCTCTGTTCAAATGTAGGCTTGAAACTACTAGACCTTGCAGTAATTACTTTAATGATGGTCTTCTGTTATAAACACTATACCATGATTAGCCCAATATGAGAAAGTTTTGAGGAATATAGAAGATGGGCTGAAAATCTCATTAGGAATCATGAGATAAAGGAGATCTTATTTGTTTTTTCTGTAATGTGTTATGAAATGACGCTTGTGCAGTTGTGTCTTTAAAATACTGAAAAGGGCTCAGGGCGGTGTTGCTATTTACCAATCAGGTTAATGATATTCCATATGTATAAATAACCGTTGAGAAGAAGTACCATCAGTTTTGCAGCACAGATGTATACTAGACTGTGTATTTGCAGGTATTAAGCTGATGACTTTGGCATACTTTATATGGGAATTGTTTGTCACAATCCAACCAGATATATGTGGAATTTGGGCTAAAATAATACATACTAAATAATATTTTATTTCAGGAACAAGGTGCCATTTGCTACAACTAGGACCTATGTAAAAATAACAGATTTGAAATATAAAAGTTTATTATTGTATTTCACAAACACCACCTAGTAGATTCTTATTCTGATTCGGTACAAAGATATCATTATTGCATCTAGGCAGTTTTTGCTAATAATTGGATAATAAAATAGTTATTTGTAGAATGATGTCAGTTTTGATAAATGCTATTACTTGATAATGATCAATTATACTATAAAACCCCTATCAACTTTATTTACATTACATAAAATGAATGTAGGCCCTTGAATTATGTGTGTCTGATGTTTCCATTGTGTGTGTCACACACCCACATGCATTGCAAACACCACAAATGCAAAAATAATAATGAGAAAATTATTTTTCTTGTGCTTATTTTCTTGGCACTTGCAGTTTGGTTAGATGTGAGATAGAAGATGCAAATGTTTCACCTATCTGCATAATGAGTCCTATACAAAATGATTGCAGCTCAAGTAAAAGACAGGGTGGCATGTTTTCAGTTTTAATGGGGACACTCAGAAAACTTCCAATCTTTCTTGACATTTCTTATAGCAAAATAAATGTGGTCTAGGTTGGAGTGTCTATTATGAAAATAAGAGAAGAGCAAGTCAATTATATTTCAATGACTGAATAGCCAGGGGTCCTCATTAAAATGATCAGAAAGGCTGCAGTGTTGCTTTCCTATATGTAGCCACTGATTAAGTTGTATAAGAATGACATGGCCTTTTTGGGAAGAAAGCAGAGTATGCCTTGGTATCTAGCCAGCCAGCCAGAAATTGTTGACACTTACAAAAGTGAGATGCGGACTCCATCAAGAAAGGGAAGTTACTACTTATGGGGTCATGGACTCCTGATGTATTTAAAAATAGTTGTGGCTGTTTTATTGGAGACAGTCATAGAAAGCTTTGAATTTGCACTAGGTTGTATGAAAAATGCCTGCGGTATGGTGGTGATATGGTATGTTTTCCTTTCCACTGGCTTCAGTGAAGTATACATAGCTTAACAGAATAATGGTTTTAATATAATCTTTGAGTAGTTGGACCTTACAGCAATATTTTAGTTATCAGTTCATTACTGTTCATTTTTGGAATTTAAATTCTTCTTATTTTCCAATTTTTTTTTGGTATAAAATGTTACTAGGAAAAGGTTCTGCAGTTTTTTCCCAAAAGAGACTATATCCCATAACAGTAAAGAGATTATTTGTTTAGCCTTCTTGATGATCTGCAGTCTAAATAATCATAACATTATTTAGGATCTGATAATCCTGAATTGAGTGACCCTGGAAGATTTGTGAGAAATTTTCTTTAATGGTGGTTAATAGACCATACATATTTATTCACAAAATAATCATGCAAAGTCATGATAAACAAACACTCAGTAAAGAACAGTGGTATAGGATGGCTATAGTTAGTTGTGCCTTTTTTATTGCATAGCATTTTGAAGAAGATTTACATATTATACTCCTGGGTCGCACTGCACAGAACACCACCCACATACAAATTAAGTTACAACTGTTTAGGTTCCGCCCCCCCCTTTAAATAAATTACTAACTAACTGTTTCTGGAGAAGTATTCAGAAATGTAGAGTGGGATTTAGTAATGATCTCACTTTTTGTTACTGAGGCCCAGTGATGAGGTAAAACAGTTCGAAGGTATGCATCTTCATCCAAAGGAAAGCAGACTGAAGCTTGCCTAATGGAACAAATTAAATAAAATAAAATCTCTGCTGAGCTGCAAGTGCAAATAATTGTTCGTCAAAACTTGAATTTTAAATCACACCATCTCAAACAATGCTCCATGATTCGTAATGATGTTTCATTGTAAATTAGGACAATTTTAAATTTATATTACAGACTGATCACATTTTAATTAAGAAAATTTCTATCTGAAGTAAGATATCAAGTAGCTAGTAAAAATAATTTACTTCACTAAAAATCACAATTAGAACATAATTTGGCCAAAATAATGATGTCCCTCATTCTAGAACTTAGTATTATACAGGGAAAACAGCACAAAATGCTTGCAAACAAGATTAAAATAATTGATAATTATGTGACTTTCAATTATATTGTAGAATAAACTGACGCCATCAACAGTTTTCATTGTTAATTATACAGTTGCAGCCTAATAAGAGTCTTGAAAAACATCTATATAATTTTCAGTACTCATAGCCAGAGTAGTCCATTTAATTAGCTTTAATTTAACTTCTGTTATACATTTGACTTTCTATAAATTGCTAGATTGCGTCTAATGATAGAATTTACCAGTGGCAGAATTTTAGCAGCCAAGTATATTTTCTCAGTTATCATACTGAAATTACATCATGACCATGGAAGCCAAGTAGACTTATTTGTTATCATTACATTATATCTTTCTGAACACTGCAGGTTAACTGAAGAGTAAAATTAGATATTCTTTGGATACCTTGGTTGCTTGTGTGTGAACAAGTTCAAAATGTTTCATATAGCCCATATAAAAGACCTTTTCAGAGGCCTAGATTTTCTGACATACTGTTCTAATTCAATGCCATTGACTTCCGGTACTGTGTTTAAAAATAAAATGTGGAACAAAATTCAAGTAGAATGGTTTGTTAGCATAAATATTTTAGGATATGTCAGATTTAGCCTTTAAAGTAATCTGTGTTCTTGTGGCTGCTCTTTGAAAGCAAGTCACCAACAGCGGAACATACCAGGCTCATCCCATTACTAATATTTGCTTATGAAATACTTTCACACATCTGAAAAGATTACCTCATAGATAATCTTTTTGAATACTTCCTTCACTGCATAGGCTGTGACAACAGACTGTAAGTATGAAGTTTAAATGCACCTCTTAATGTAGGATTTCTAGCATGTTGTCTGTAGTGAGATGTGAATGGAACGAAGAAAACGTACAGGAGGCATTTTAAATTGCTATCCATATCTTTTTTAAACTATTTTTTTCTGGAAACAGAATCGCTATGTAGTGCTTAAATTCTAAAATGGTTCTTTACACTTCAAGTATTAAATCAAGGTTAAATAGATAAAAGCTGAGAACAAGTAATTGTATATGAATTTAAATACAAAATATCCTCATCATAATAATTGAGTCAAAGAAAAAAAAATTGTTGTAGAAACTGAACTCACCAAATACGACCTAATGTCAACAATGAACTCTATTTTAACCAGCCTTTCAACCTGTGTATCATCAGAATAATTGGTCTTTTAGTTGATTTGACTAACTGACAGCTAAGCCACTAATAATTACCTATGGCAGCATTTATATTTTTTATTTTATATTAGAACACCACTAATGAATGACTGTATTTTAAATAATAACTATATTTGAATGCCTAGCCTATTATTTAAATAATTATTTATGGAAATACGATTACACATCAATGATTGGAATGGAGAGACTTTTAATTTAATTAAAAAGAAAATAACAGCATGTCTGTATAGCTATTTTTTATGGTTAAACAATTCATGACTTATAATAATATATTAATTTTGTCAATTTGCTAGGATATCATTTCAACTTTATGACAAGCTTTCAGTTTAATTTAGATGAAGTCAGAATTCAAGATAATGCTTACTTCACAACTTATGCTTTATGTGGGTCTTCATTTACAAGGTATTCTAACCACCACCCACAGTTTTCCTACGTTGTTGTGATGAGTCTTTAACATAAATATAATTCCATACAGCTAAGGCCAGGGCATATTTATTGGTCTTAGTTAAGTAGAAATGCCCTATCAAGGAATCCCAGGAGAACATGTATTGGAGAACTTCATTCAGAGGTAAGCTAAAGACAAGAATAATTGATCTCAATAAAACTAAATTGGTAAACATATTGCTTCCTTCAAAAGACTGTTTTGAGGGATCTGTAATAATTTATGGTCTGTAGTAAAAGTACACAGTTTATTACAACTAAGAAACCTATTTCAAATATGATTGAACAGAAAATAATAGATTGATTAGCAGGAAAGTAATGAAATCTTTAAAATGTATTATGTATAACTTTTAAATTATTTCATTTTTTTAAAATGTCAGTTTCCTAATCTTGATCAATAGATATTTATATTTAAAAATTATTGCTTAACTTCAGATATAGTGCACTATACAGATATCTCTCTCTTCCTCAAAATAAGTTTACTTTTTTATTCTACTGCTCAAATATTGGTTGATAATGATTCTAACATAGATTTGTCCTATGTAATATCATGCTACATTTCAACTCTGAAGTTTGTTTCATTTACAGAACTAAGGGTATATTGTCATGTTTCTGTTAATAGATCCATACGAAAACATATACTGTATTTTCTTTTATAAATATGGATTAGAGGTGAACAGTTGACCACATATTTTAAATCCCATGCAGTACCCAAGAGAACAATCAATAGATTTTCCATACATTTGTGATAATTTAGAAATGTCCTATGTAATTTGTTAGTTAGTAGTACTTCATCATATGTTGTGGTGCATTATTGCTTTTAAATAAGAGTGTTGTTCAAATGATTTATATTAAGAATGAAATCAGGTGAAATCATGTAAGTGAAATCTCATTGAAAAGTTAAACCAGAGCGGTACATAGTGTAGTAGAAGAATATACACAATGATAGATACTACCCACTTAGTACAGTTGGAAAATATGATTTCAGAAGAATTCATTTTATAAAACTGGGAATATTTAAGTTTATTACAATTATTCAAAACACCAGTTGAATATATATATATATATATACACATACACACATTTATTTTGTAGTTCATTTTATACTCAAAACCAATTTTTCATCCAGCTATACCTGTTTACTCAAAGAGGGTCATTACTACTGGATTAAAATCTTTTCAGCACCATTTTTTTCTATGCATACATTTTAAAAGTAGTATTTCTAGAATTTCATTGAATTGATGGTTAAGGTAATAAATTAGCATCAGTGGTATGTAGCTTTATAAGTAAGAAGCTTATGGGATTTTCATTTTCCATCTTCTGAGCTCTCAGTTTATTAAAATATATATTTATACATATATTAAAGTAATATAATTTTATAACTTAAAAAGCATTTCAATAATATACAGCACATGAATTTTTTCCTTATGTTTCCATTCATTTTAAGTTGTCCTCTCTGAAAATATTAATAAACAATGCAAATATATTACCAGCAAATAATTACAGAAAATGAAATGCTCATGTTTAGAATATGGATTCTAGATACACATTATTCAAACATTCCCCCCCCCCCGCAGTTTATGCATGTGTATGGAATGCATTTCCATGGTTTAAAAACACAGGAATATTACCTCTAGGTATTGTACTAAACAGTTGATTGACTGGATCCCTAGAGAAGCAAGAAAATAAAGTCTAATTTTAACATAAATCCTGGTGTTATTTTGTGGTGTTATTTTGGTCATATTGATAAATTATTGAATATATAACATTTTTGTCAGGAAAGTTTTTGTTGGTATATCCTAATCAGGAGAAATAAAATGAAAGTGTTACCTTGTTAAGTATATCCAAATTTAAATGAAAAAAATAATTATTACCAGATTTATAAGCTGTACCGTCAGTGTACTTAAAACTAGTTGCAAATATTTTACATTTTATGATTAATATAATGAGCACGTACAGCAGATCTTGTGATTTCTTGAAAATTAACTTTTCAGTGTGGCAGTACAGGTTTATCAACATCAGGACTACAGGAATAATTGATAATAGAAAAAAAGCATGGATATTATATGAACAACCAAGAAAAGGAAGCTTAAAATATTTATCTTAGTATAAATGCAACCAGATCTTGACTTTGTGGTCTCTTATATTTGGACTGAAGACATTTCATCGGTATTTTCATTTTTGAAGATAAGAAAAGCAGCACAAAGTTACCTCATAACTTCCCTTTGATCTATTATTTTCCAAATACTGTGTTATTTCCTGTGAAATTTGGGCTATGCATCAATGAATTATGAAAGCATTAATTACACTTGTTCAGACTTTCATAAAAGGCAGGACATCAAAAATATATTAAAAATGCTGATGTCTGGAAATCTTTTAAAATAACTAATATTGTCAAAACCCACATTTTAAGCAAGAATAAAATAAGAATAAAAGAATAAAAATCTTATTAGAAGGAATGTATAGAGAAGAAGAATAATTATAGAGACCTACTATACACAATGCACATCCCATCTGACCGTCTCAAAGTGCCAGATTAGTACTCTGCAAAACTCTGCATATGGGAGCTTTCAGGGTAAATGAGGAACTGCCCAGGACTACCCTCTTTGATAATATATGACTGGAACCCCTTGGGCATTCCTTCCTACCTCTATTGTGGTCTGCAGTTGTCCACAAAACCTCGTAGTACAATGGCATCTAAGTCTTTTGACAGCTCCAAAAAACTAATCATGGACATAATATCTTAGTCCATTACCAGGAGGTCATCATCCATTGAGACCAACACAGTCTCCATTCTGCCCAAGGACCTAAAAACCAATTGAAAGGAATCAAGAGAAAGTCAAGAACAGTAGATAATACCAGTGCTGTTTTGCCACCACAATAAGAATAAAAATCTTATTAGAAGGAATGTTATTTTTGTCTACTCAACATTTTAAAATCATCCTAGAAAAGATTAAACTACTACTGTTGTTGGCTGAAGAGATGTTATAATAAAAAAAAGGAAAGTTAAATATATGAAATGAGATTATTTTGAAAAGATCACACAGGTACAATAGGTTTGTTCAGTAGTAATGAAGATTACTTAAATGTTTTGACACAGATGACAAAAACACCCACATTCCATGTTTGCTAAGTAATACTAATCTTTTACATCTTAAAAATTCTCATAAAAATTCTGAACCTTTGTAAATATTGTGTCCACAGAAATTAGCAAGGGACATTTACTTCATTGGCATGTGCAGTCATAAACTAAGTGCTCTAAAAAGTGAATAAAATACCAAATATGTAAATTGATGTATTCATTATGTCTGTCAGGATCTTATAGTTAAATATCTGCTGATATGTCCATGAGAGATCCTCTCTTGTTTTCCAGGGAGTCCTATAACTAAGAACCAAATATTCCAGATAATACATCTATAAGGATTAATTGCTTCAGCTTTTTAACAAACCTCTTATGTCCCTTCTAATTCTGGGATATCAGCCTTATCAATTCATATTTTATTTTTATCTAAACACTGTGCTCATACAGAAATCAAAACAGCAATCAGGGATGCAAATGTATACCCAGACATTCAAATAATGTTGTTGTGCTGGTCATTTCATACCAATGATCAAGGATAAATATCCAACATGTAAATAAATCATCTTTTCTCAGTGTCTCTTCAGCAGCACAAACAGCCAAATAAATGCGTGGACTCATTTGTAGACAGTAAAACTAATACCCCACAACAAACCACCCCTACTTGCCCCTAAAGTCACTCAACTTGCCCTTTCTGGAAAAAAATGGAGAAAACAGTTACATAATGCCGAATTCCCTGAAGGGCAATAAACCCAAGCTGTATTGGAGTAAGGAGTAAGATGGGCAGGCAAGTTCTGAAGTTAGACAGTCCCTGTGGAGAATGTCTTACTATGAACCCCTGCTCTCTCAACTTAGAGTGCTATTAATTTAGTTGCCTCTAATTGCAACTGCCACTGTATCCTATCAGGAGAGAGGTGACCCTTCCTGTAGCCAGGACTCAAATAATCAAGGATGTTGTTGGTCAGCATACACGCCTCCTTAAATTCCACTGTGTGCATGTGTGTTTGTGTGTATTTACCATGATTGCCTCCCATAATTAAAGCTGAAGTGCTCTTTCTTTTAAAATCCCTCTGAATTTAATATATCTAATAACTTTTGTAAAAGTAATATGTATAAACCACACTGTAAACACATAATACAGGTTATAATAAAACTGTAATTATACTTGGAACATCTACAGAACTTTATAACTGAAGTTCTCAAAACTCTAATCAAATATTAACAAATGAAATCTCAACACCCCTGAGAGGTAGTATTATTATTTCCATTTTATATATCCTCAGCTGGTGTAAATCAACAGCACTCCACTGACTTCCACGGAGCTGTGCAAAGATATACTGTAGATGTTATTATGGCAAAGGTGGGAATAAAATGCACTTTGTTGTCTTATTGGATTATGTTACCATATAAGTACTTGTTATGACACTCTGCATGGAAAGGGGCTGATTCTAATTTATGCTAAAGCTGCTTTGTGTTGTCATGGTAAATGTAATTTTCACCCACTTTGGCCGTGTGTACACTGCAGAGTGTATCCTGGACAATGTACCCAGGCATGGAAACCCGTGCTTTCCAAGCTCGCCTTTGAGCATTCACACTGCATTGGTATACTTGGCTCATACTGACCCTTTACGTGAACCAGCACCTCCAGTTCTGTGGTATGCTGATGTGTCAAGTGCTGTGGCATCTGGGGGCATATCCCAGGGTTTTTAGTGCCCTTCCTAGCTGTAGCTGCTTTAGGGCTTGGTTCACAATGTATTGTGGCAGAATTTGTCTGTCCATCCCATGCCACTTGATTGGAAGTGCTCTTAGTCTGCCAACACATCCAGCTGAATCATTTCATGTCTGCATGCTCCTTGCAACTGGAATCAGAAACATGGATCCAGCACTGGTAGAAGACGTTTTCCTGCTCACTCTTCCACTGCTGTTTCAGGCAGAGGATCTGTAAGACACTGGTGGACATTTTGGTGGCAGTATCTGTCCTATCAAAGGCTTCTTTGAGAGGTATGAATAGTCATGGCAGCCATGACCTGATTAATGCAGCTGATGCCTGCTACCTTTACTGCAGATTCCCCGTATGTAGACTGGCCTTTCTGGAGCAGGGACACAAGCACAGACTGATGGGACTACATTGTCATGCAGACCTGGGATGCCCAGCAGTACCTCCAGAACTTTTGCATGAAGAAGCAGATATTCATGGTCCTGTATGAGCAGCTTGTACTGACCCTTCAGCCCCAGGACATTTACAAGGGAAGCCATACTTGTCCAAAAGCATGTTGCTATTGCCATCTGGAATCTGACTACCTTCAACTGCTACAGGTCAGTGACTGACCAGTTTGATGTTGGCATGTCAGTTGTGGGGGTTGTAGAAAGTTGTGAGGCAATCAGGATTGTTGTTTACCAAAGGTAGTGGCCATAAACAATGTTCCTTTGAGTAAATGGGCTTCCCAAACTGTGCTGGGGCTATTTATAATACTCATGCCCATAATTTATCAGCCACAAGATGCAAATGAGTACATAAACTGAAAGGGCCCTACTCCATTGTTATGCAGGCCTTGGCGGACCACAGAGGCAGGTTCATGCCTGGACACCAATGTGGGATGTACTGGCAAGGTGAATGATGCCAGGGATTTTTGGAGATTAGAACTTCACCTTCATGGTCAAGCAGGGACCTTATTCCCTCTCAATGGAGTCTCTGTCCCAACTGTTGTTTTAGTGAACCCTGCATACTTTCTTCTGCCATGACTTATAAAACTATATCCTGACTTCAGACAGCCTGGCAAAAGGAAGTTTAATTGCAAGTTTAGCAGCTGTAGAATGGTGGTGGAATGTGCATTTGGGAGGTGGAAAGCAAGATGGTGCTCCCTTCAAACTGTTTAGATGCCAGTGTTGCTAGTGCCATCAGCATTACTGTGGCCTGCTGTGCACTGCACAGCATCTGCAAGGCAAAAGGAGAACCATTTTGCCAGGAGTAAACTCAGCACTGCTGGATTGCAGGAATAGTACATACAACCAAGAAGTGTCTCTTTCATTAATGGGATGGAATCTCGATGTTCAAGGAAAATGAACTTGTGTGCCAGCATGCTGGGTTTACAGTGTGCTGTTGATGGGGAGAGTGAGGTAATATAGCTATGCCACACTTATTCCACAATTTTGGGGGCTATTGCAGTTTATTACTTTAATAAAACCCATTAATGCAGCTCTGTTTGCAGCTTGTACTGTTGCCATGGAGTTTGATTTTTATGAATTTAATAAAACCTATTCATATAACCTGTGGCTTACTCTTGCTTGCAACCAAAACACTTTATTTGAAACATGTCAGAGGGCTTTGTGTGTGGATGGTGAGGGGAGTTTGGGCTTAAACACATTAGAGCACAGATATATTATGCAGTGTAGACATACCCTTTAAGGTACCTTTACATTCCCAAAGCAATGTAAGGGGGCCTCAGCATAAATGAAAATCTAGCCTCAAGAGTTTAAATTATTTAACCTTGTCTAACAGACCCCCCAAAAGGGCTGTCTTCTGCCACTGCATTAAGGATATTGTTTGTATTGAGCACTCGTTTTGATTCAAATGGAGACTCACAGAGAAATGAACACCACTGCCCACTGGTTATAGTTGAACCTGTCTGAGGAAATCCTTTGTGTTGTAAATCAGCTGGATGAAAGGAGGATTGACACCTAGGTCCATCTGAACCAGCCTGTGCTCAGTATTGACAATCCTGGATCTCCTGAGTTCATGCTATATGACTTACAGGGAACAGGCAGTACTCTGGAAGGATCAGTGGGCTCAAAGCAGGAGAAATGAAAAGCAAAAAGGTTTTTCTGGCTACATGGCTAGACATTGGTGTCTTGGTTGGGGTTTGTGTAAGTGGAATGAACTGTGAGTAGCCTTGCAGGTATATTTGTCACCTCAGTTCAAGGCGGATAGGATTTATGAACTTATTCTTAATAAAAAAGATTAGAAAATACCCAGTCTTTTCCAAGAAAACACTGATTCACTCTTCCCCTCCCTCCCAAAAACACCCACCACACCCAAAACCCTGTTTTCTCTTGGCAAAGGAGATACACTTGTGTCAGGAGTGAGGATACATTTTCAATGGATAGAAAACATGATCTACTATAAGTCTCTATAGAGAGAGGGAACAAATATATGTTTGCAGAAATCAAAGCCATCTGAGAAGCAGTAAAATCAGGCCAAGAATAATTAAAATTGGGCCTGTAAGCTTCTCAGAAGGAATTGAGAGATGACTAAATCCAGTCAGCTGAAAATAAAATCTCTTGTTGCATCAGGAGATTAAAAGTGTCCAAAAAGATCTGGATTCTCAGCTATAGAATGGACTGGTAAAATGGACAGAAGACTAACCAGCGTGAATAGAAAGAACCAGAAAGTTTTGGCCAACACGGAATTTGTGTACAGAGATGAACTCCAGCAAGGATTTCACACCCTGAAAAACTGCCTGGAGAAAAAAACTCCACCTCGAAAGTCACCTGCTTGGAGAGGAATTGGGACCGCCAGGCACTATAACAGCTTGTAATTTTGCCAAAACTTTTGAAAAAATTTTTTTTTGTTTCATTCAAAAATTTTCAAAAAAAATTCAAAATGAAACTGGATGCCCCCCCCCCCAAACTCTTAACTCTCTCCCATTGTTTGCTCACTCTTCCCTTCAAAAATAAAAAAACAGAGAATGTGAGTATTTTCCTCCATCAAAACAAAATGAAAAATGTACTCAGATTGTATGCTTTTTAGGGTAGAGGCTGTCTGTTTGTTCTATGTTCCTACAGTAAATAACACAGTGCAGTCCTGGGCCATGATGGGGGTTCCTAGGTGTTACCACAATAGAAATAATACTGAGGCCAGCTATCGGGTTGCATGATGTGGCATAAATCCCTCCTGAGTGTCTCTTCCACTCCCCTTAGGGTTCTGTCACAGTGGAGGCAGAGGAGAGCAAGGTAGGGGGACCCAGGCCCACCCACTTCACTAGGTTCTGACATAGGGCCCCAGAGGACTATTACAGAGTCCAGACCACTTGCTGGTCCACCCCAAGTTATACTCCCCCTGGGTCACTTTCACCGTGTCTCCTCTGTTTGGGGCATAGTCACAGATTTAAGAGTACCTGCATAATCTGTCAGGGATGGAATAAAAAAGGGTTCCTGGATCAGTTTATTTTTAGTATCTGGAAAACTCTGTCATAGGCTTCAATTAATCTTTCACCAGGTCCATTAAAGGGGTGGCAATCATGGATAAATTGTCTATAGTACCCCAGTAGCCCCAGGAAGCAGCATACCTGTTTCTTTGTATAGAGGTGTGATGGTGACATGCCAGCAGGTCAGAGCCAGCGGCCAATTCACATATATATGACTATCAAAGAACTGCTAAGTGTATGAATTCACTCAAATGTTAATTTGGTTAAAAGGAAATGTGAATGATATTATCTTCATTTATCTGTAACCTGTTGAATGCTATCGCATTACATTATGTATATCCCAGTACTTACTTAACCGTAGGTCAACAGCATGTGTTAGTATTAAGATGAGAATTTACTTGATGTGTAAACTTCATGAAAACTAATGAAAGATTGTTGTATGCTCTTACATTACAATTTATATAGCGTATTTTTGGTAATTGCATTTACCTATCAAACGCGATTGGAGCCTTGGAAATGTAAATGAAGAAGGTTGTTAACTTCAAATCAAGGACCATTGAGTTCACAAACTCAATACGAATTCCTCACACACAACCAACAAAGGAAGTCTAAAAATCTAAAATCTAACAGTGGTGTCTGGTCACACAAGTATAATTAAGGATCATCATCTGGACTTTTATAAGTGCCTGCGTGAGTTAGGAAGACAAATCCCACTTTCAGTGGGACTTGGGCTCCTAAGACACTTAAGTGATTTTGAAAATCCTACTCCATGAAAAATATTTTGACACATTTGTCACTCCGCTCTAACGCTTTGTTCTGAGATGACACTGACACACAAGGTCTCAGCCACGGAGTGGTATTTTTAAAAAGGTTTTTAGATTTAGCATCTACATGAGGATTAAACTACTCTTTCATCATCCCTGATTCCTCCAGGTTAGAATTGGGATAAACTGGAAGGGCAGTTCTTTGAATCCCTCAACCTCTAATCACTAATGTCCTGGAAATATCCTCGCAAGATTTCTTCCTAACACTCTAGAACGACCAAAAAGAGACTGTTGCTGAAGAAACCCATCCCCAATTTTACACTGAGCACAGTGGATGCTGGGACAGAACTTTGGGAATTGTTAGTGTTTTGTGAATACTCATACAGTGCAGGCGTGATTGAGAATGCTTAAAGTTATAAGTCTTAGTGCTTTGATCCAAGGAGATGCTGGTGTACAACCACCACTACATTCAGAAAGTCTGTTTAAAAATAACATGAAGTAAAAGAATAAAGTTCTGAAAAACCAATATAAGCCTGGAACCATCCTATCCAGTATTTCAGCTGATAAGGATTCTGAATTTCTTCTTCATAGAATATCAGGGTTGGAAGGGACCTCAGGAAGTCATCTAGGCCAACCCCCTGCTCCAAGCAGGACCAATCCCCAAACAGATTTTTGCCCCAGCCCTAAATGGCCCCCTTAAGGATTGAATTCACAACCCTGGTTTAGCAGGCCAGTGCTCAAACCACTGAGCTATCCCTCCCCCATTGTGAAGCATATTTCCCCTGGATTTGCATATGTTACATTGAAATAATGGGAGTTCAGTTTACAGAGTGAGGCAGGAAAAGATCCCTTTCCCAGCCACAAGCTCTGATTGCTAATTTAGGAATTTAGCATACAGTTTCGGTTTTGGATCTGAATGTTCTTTAATTATAGCAAAGTCTGTCTGTTTCTCATGGCAAAAAAAAGAGAATAGTCACAAACTGGAGGAAGGTCGGACCGGATGATTACAGTGATCCCTTCTGTCCTTAGAATCTATGAATAACTAGCTCTTAAAAAAATATTTGGAGGAGTCTTCCTCAGTTCGACAAAAGATCATGTCTTATTGACCATAAAAGTCATGATTTTTGTTAAGAAATTCGTCCTTATGACAAACATGCAGCCTTAATTGTAATTGACGTCTTCTGCTAGCAAATGATTTTAAGAACCCAAAGCTCAATAAAATGAAATGTTTTTAAAAAACAGAATACAATTAATTACATCATAATATTTTGCAATGAAACAAACATCAGATGAATACATGTATAATTTCTCTTCCACATTCAATGCAAAGCTATGCTTCTATAGTTTAGAAGAATTCAGAAATGAGGTCAGCTTCTGGCAGATCAAGTGATTCTGACTTTATTGAGGCACTGTTCTGTGATCAGCTCCGTATGTGTCATCCTTCTGTGTGTAATTTTGTTTTCAAAGTCTAAAGATGTCACTAAAATGACATGGTCGCCATACAGTCTAAAAGACTGAACACTCTAGAATGTAATTGAAAGCAAGTCACAAATTTGATAACCATTACAAATTCACAGAACATGATGTCATTGTGATTATAGTCCAACCATCATAAACACTGTATCACTTCCTGGATGGGTTAAATCAATCACTTGGTTGTCCTGCGCTAAACCCAATCTTAATTCATACATATTTCTGAATGTACTCTAGGAGATTCCTTCCAGACCTTAAACCTTTTAACTCTTTATCATTTCCCTGCTCCTGCTTACTCAGACACCCCATCTATTTATTCAAAATGCATTACAAGGCAAAGTGTGATGAGAGCCACGGACAATGGCTCTCTTCTAGCATCTGTCTTAAGGCAACAAACAAGAGAGCTATGACCAAAAATCTGTTCCTGATGAACAACATTGTGCCTAAGAATTGCAACACAAGAAGCCCTAGACTACTGAATATCAGCAGCCACGATTTGATAAAATAAGACGAGCGAAGGACAGTGATTGGCCCTGAACTCTGAATTTTGTGTAAGTTTGTCAGACCTTAAGCATTATTTTTATCTTTGTATACATTATCTTTTTCTAAGCATAAATACTATCAGCCCACAACTCATAAATTACCCTACTATAACGTGCTCGTGTGCAGAATTATGAAGAAAAGCATTTTTGAAAGGAAATAGATTTCAGAATCAATGGATTACTGAATCAATGGATTACTGAAAACAATTGCGAGAAAAGGAAATTATTTTTACAAATGTAGACACCAAATGTAATCCCACTGAGTTCAGTTATAATACTGAAAAGTGTAAAGTTACTCAAATGCATAAGTGTTTGCAGGATTTGGGCCTTAAAGATTAAAATCCCTGAACAGTGGCTTTTTAACCCCTACATTTCTTAATTCTTTGTAACCATATTCAAAATGCCCCATTTTGCAAAAAGATATGTTCAGTAGAGATCATATCTGTGCTGTATTTTTAATACACATATAAACTGTAGTAATAATAGGATTTTTCTTCTGCCACATATCTACCTTTAATTAATCTAAGGTATCAAACAAAGTAAGAATTAAAAGTTTCAATCAGAACTTCAGGTTGACACACTCTCCTTAAGTCTCCAGTAGTAACTGGTATTTTAGGTAGCATGTGATCAGTAGAAATTGTTACATGTGAAACACAGTGCAACTCATCAGGATGAGTTAGCCTAATTTTTAATCCTTGCCTTTAAAATTCCTCTCTCTGTGTGGGTAGGTGAGATTTTTTTCTCCCCTAAAAGAAAATGTTCTTTGAATATAGAGAGGTTTGGTGATTTTAATTTCCTTTGTTATTTTAATGGAGTTTATGGAGTATTTGTATGTTAGAGTGCATCATAGCCACTTACTTACAAAAATAGTGCACATTGTGACAACTCTAAATTTAGATTCATAGATTCATAGATTCTAGGGTCAGAAGGGACCAATGTGATCATCTAGTCCGACCCCCTGCACAAAGCAGGCCACAGAACCCTACCCATCCACTTCTATAACAAACCCCTAACCTATGCCTGAGTTATTAAAGTCTTCAAATTGTGGTCTGAAGTGAAAGCAATTTCCGGACTCATGAAACTTTGCAGAAGTCCTGCTAGAGGTTTTTTGTGTAAGTGTGAAAGCAGCTTCATAGCTTCATCTCTGCCCTTTAAAGCATTACTTGCTGTTTTTATGCTATACACAAATAAAATTTTATTATACATTCTTAAACAACACACACGTTATACCATATAAAACATTTATACTATAAATATAAAATAATAATAATTATTGCACTTCTATTGTACCTTCCATGTGAGTCTCTCAAAGCAGACCAGTGAATTAGGTCTCATAACATCTCTGTCACATAAGTATTATCTTTCCTATTTTATAGATGGGAAAACTGAAGCATGGAGAGATGTACAAGTCTGTGGAGGAGCTGGGAATGTAGAGCTAGGTCTCCTGACTGTGAAGCTTATGTTTCAACTGCATGACCATCCTCTTCCAATACTCATATTTAGTGACAATTCAAACAACAAAATAATATAAAGAACCAATACGATTATAATGAAGAAACAAATATTGCACATTAAAAAAATGGCACAACAATTTAGAAAAACAACCACAGATTTAGTAATAAATATGGGTCTCATATCCAAGGTCCTATCCTTTCTATGAGTCATCAACCATGAAATCCACCCCTTTCTGCATAACTGTGCTCCAGAATCTCAGCTTTCCTTTAAAAAAAGTGTTTCTAGTTGTGAAGATAACTTTGAAAATGTGAACTATTTGTGAACCTTTGCAATGTGGCCTTCTTGGATTGGCAAATAGCTCTGAGAGGTGGGAACTGACTCACTCATCCCAATGGATTATTAACTCTGAAACTTAAAAAATGACAATTTAAATATCAACATTATCAACTATTCCTAAGCCAATCATTTCAGCAGAAGCATTCAGTTTAGGTTCTTATCCTAGAGAGTTACAATCTGCCATTCATGCTTTCACAAGTTTTAAAGTCTCACCTGTCCTATCTGTCTACCAAAACCTCCACCTTCTCCCTGACAACTTGTACAATGTACTGCCAATACAAAATCCAACACAAAATATCAAAAAATGGATATATGTGACAGTGTATAAAAAATGTAACACAAAAAAAAAATAAAGGGGCTATGGTCCTGATTGTATTGTTCATTTCCGTACATGATTAATTAAAAACCTCCATTACAAAATTGGAATGAAGCTGCCACAGAATAGTGTGCTGCACCAAAGTACCTCAGAACTTGCTGCAGAATTAACATAAGAATGGTGATACTGGGTCAGACCAAAGGTCCATCCAGCCCAGTATCCTGTCTGCTGACAGTGGCCAATTCCACATTCTCTAGAGGGAGTGAATTTCTTTCCTGCCATCCATCTCCACCCTCTGACAAACAGAGGCTAGGGACACCGTTCCTTACCCATCCTGGCTAATAGCCATTAATGGACTTAACCTCCATAAATGTGTCTAGTTCTCTTTTATAGTCCTTGCCTTCACAGCCTCCTCAAGCAAGGAGGTCCACAGGTTGACTGTGCATTGTGTGAAGAACTTCCATATATTTGTTTTAAACCTGCTGCCCATTAATTTCATTTAGTGGCCCCTAGTTTTTATATTATGGGAACAAGTAAATAACTTTTCCTTATTCACTTTCTCCACACCACTCATGATTTTATATACTTCAATCATATCCCCCCATAATCTTCTCTTTTCCAAGCTGAAAAGTCCTAGCCTCTTTAATCTCTCCTCATATGGGACCCATTCCAAACCCCTAATCATTTTACTTGCCCTTCTCTGAACCTTTTCTAGTGCCATTATATCTTTTTTGAGATGAGGAGACCACATCGGTACACAGTATTCAAGATGTGGGCATACCATGGAGGGGCAAGGCATAGCTCAGTGGCCTTGTATATAGGCCTGCTTAAACCCAGCGTTGTGAGTTCAGCCCTTGAGGGGGCCATTTAGGGATCTGGGGAAATTTTTTTTTTCAGGGACAGTACTTGATCCTGCTAATGAAGGCAGGAGACTGAACTCAATGACCTTTCAAGGTCCCTTCCAGTTCTATGAGATAGGTATATCTCCATATAGTATATAAGGCAATAAAATATTCTCCATCTTATTCTTTAACCCTTTTCCAATGATTCCTAACTTCCGGTTTGCTTTTTTGACTGCCGCTGCACACTGCGTGGAATGTCTTCAGAGAACTATTAATGATGACTCCAAGATCTCTTTCCTGATTAGTTGTAGCTAAATTAGCCCCCATCATATTGTGTGTATAGTTGGGGTTATTTTTTCCAATGTGCATTACTTTACATTTATCCACATTTGTCATTTCATTTGCCATTTTGTTGCCTAGTCACTTAGTTTTGTGAGATCTTTTTGAGGTTTTTCACAGTCTGCTTTGGTCTTAACTATTTTGAGCAGTTTAATATAGTCTGCAAACTTTGCCATCTTTCTGTTTACACCTTTCTCCAGATCATTTATGAACAAGTTGAATAGGCTTGGTCCTAGGACTGACCCTTGGGGAACATCACTAGTTACCCCTCTCCATTCTGAAAATTTACCATTATTCCTACCCTTTGTTCCTGTCTTTTAACAAGTTCTCAATCCATGAAAGGATCTTCCCTCTTATCCCATGACAACTTAATTTACATAAGAGCCTTTGGTGAAGGACCTTGTCAAAAGCTTTCTGCAAATCTATGTACACTATGTCCACTGTATCCCCCTTGTCCACATGTTTGTTGACTCCTTCAAAGAACTCTAATAGATTATTAGTAAGACGTGATTTCCTTTTAGAGAAACCATGTTGAGTTTTGCCCAATGTTGCGTGCCTGGATGCTCTGCAAGGACGAGGCCCACGCACACAGGTGAATGAATTGGCTTTAATGAAGGTTAAGTGACACACCCACAACGGGAACTCCACGCGTTGCTGCCACTGGCTTGGAGAGTCCGACGTCCAAACAGCTCGGTCAGGTGCGAAGTTCAATGCGCAAGCTCTAGCCCTCAGCAATTACAGCATTATGCTAATAGCATGCAAACTAGCCTTTACATATGCAATAAGGGACTTTTCATCAGCAATGGCCGCCTCCCCTGGCCTCGGGCCAGGGACTTTCTGCAGATAATCTGCAGTTTCCCAAAACATTAAGGTTTCCCACACAGAGCAGTTTCATCCGGTTAAAAGCAGCAGCTGCTAGCAACTTCTGTGTGCTAATAACCTCTCCTTGAGAAAGTGCAAGCCCTGGCCTACACCGTGACAATATCTTCCGGGGTTCCCTACATTCCTCCCCTCGCTTTCTCAAGTGCCTGTAGGCGCTCCGGGGGGTGAGTGGTGTCCGCAGTGATGGGAGGGGCTGCGGGCCGATAATCCCAACTTTCAGAGGCACTCGGAGGCGCCAGGGACCAGGTGGAGTCGGCATGGGTTAAACCACAGCACCGACTGCCACTCAAGCGGCTGCACATACAGCACAAGCTGCACAAGCCACATCCTGCATACAGACTTAAAATCCCGATAACACCAATGCACAGGCCTTGAACAAGATGTGCTGCCCAACCACGAAGGGATGTGAGCCAGGACTACAGCCAAGAATCCCCGTTTTGCTGGCCAATGCCTTTTGCTAAATGACGCAATTTCCGCAACTCCATCGCTATATTAGCTCCAGCATCTGTAATATTAAAGCAACACATACCAGCAAAATCATTGCATGAATGCCCATGTCGCAATAACAAATAATCAATAGCTAAGCAATTTTGCAACATACCCTGACGTACTTCACCTAATTTTTGTGCAAGCAAAGCCACAACCGTGGAAGTCAAATTAAGAGACTTAGCTACAGTGCAGGCAAGGTGGGCAACAGCATGATAATTATGCGCTACCATGCCTGGAATACCCACTAAAGAAAACAATAAAGCTGCCGCCCTCCCCTCCGAGTAGAGGGTTACTTCGGCTTTACAACTAGAATCTAAGGGAATAGTGCTCCGTCGGCGGCGAGCATAATTTGCCTGGGGATGTTGAACCATCAGGGGGGTTACTTGGCCAATGGTGCATGGTCCCCCGTCACTATTGGCAGGAATATACGTATATGCAACCCGCCCACACAACAAAAACCACCCGGCAGGCAATTTACAATGCTCCGTAGCAAAAGAAATTTTAATCTTATTTTGACACCTTAACTCCGCATTTGTAAGATTTACTTTAGCACGTGTAGCATCCCGAAAATACACACAGGTGTTTGCTGGAGTAACATTAGCCAGGCGAAAAGGATACATGCTAGCATCACGTACGGCCTTTGCCGTGCATAACATATACAACTTTTTATATGTTATGGGCCTTGGGAAGCTCATATACTGCTTGGTTCGTACTGCATTCGGAGTAGCACTAACACCAATAAAACAAGTTTCCATCACTGCCCCCACAGCATGCACCTTGGGAAGACAAAAAGAGGTCGCATTAATGGCTGTCTGCGCCAATATCACCCATGCGTTGGTGGGGGGGCTTGCCGCTGGAACCGCCACGCTTCTCACAAGGAGCGCCGTGAAAGTTGCGAGAGCAATGCCATGCGAGGGCCATCCCGGTAGCACGACAGCCCAGCCCTCTCCCGTTGCCAGGACTACAGCTGCTCTTGGCTCTTGTTGCGGCAAGGTCCACCATACACTTTCCAGGACGTGCCATTCTGAATCACTGGAATCACAGCTCACCAGGTCTGTGGGGGGTAAGGGGATAAGATTACAGAGGGCCTCCCCTCGCTCCCATTGCAGGGTCTCTGCGCCCTCGTTAGTACAGGAAAGCAACGCAAGAGAGCGCTCTGCGCTCAACCAGTACGGGGGGTAGAACCTTAGGCCCTCGCGTACTGGCAAAACACAAATCAGGTAGGGGGGGGCTCCCATCCTAGCTGTGCCTGGGCGGCCCAAGGGACTATCGTTTGTTGCACGTGCAAGGTGGTGGAACAGGCGGCGTAAAGGGTCACCACCCCTTGCGCTGCATCGAGAACCCCAGGGGTGTGTTTCAGGTCCACCCGCAGCTGGACCGGAACGTGGGGCGGTGTGGTGAGGCGTTGCAAGGGTGTCTGGCCTCCCCCCATGTGCCGGTTATTTAAGAGCCAAATGGCCTGCTCTAGCACTCCCGCCCAGCCTCGCAGGGTGTGGGTGGGTGTGAGACGGCGGATCTGGTCTTTTAGCAATCCATTAAGACGCTTTATAAGGCCACTTGCTGTTGGTGTATAGGGGAGGTGAAAGTGCCAGTCTATTGCCACATCGGCAGCCCAGGTCCTGACTGCTTGGGCTGTAAAATGGGTCCCCTGGTTGCTCTGCACAGTCCAGGGGGTCCCATACCGAGAGCACAGCTGCTGCAAGGCTGTCAGCGTAGTCGTTGCTGATTCGGTGGCACTTGGATGCACAAACAGCACCCCAATGTATGTATCTACTGCTGTAAGAACGTACTGCCAGCGCCGCTCGGGCGGCAAGGGGCCTACATAGTCCACCTGCCAATCCTGACAGGGGCCCATAGCATGATGGATACGACCAGCTGGCTCTGGCAAGGCAATAGGCGCCAGCCGGGAACAAATCGGGCAGTCCACCCGAGCAGTACGGCAGGCCGATAGGGATAGAGCCGTGCCTTGCCACAGGGCCGCATACTGTGTAGCTCGAGCTCCCTGGTGGCCCCCCTCCTCGTGGTATAGCTCAGCCAGTTGGGCGACCTTCCCTCGGGCCAAATTGTCCGCTGCTGCGTTCCACCGAGCCTCATCGGTTTGGGCTTTGGTGTGGGCGTCGACATGCCGCATGGCCAAGGGGGCCTGTCAGGCGTAGTCGAGAAGCTGCTGCCACAGGCCAGCCTCCCACAGGGGTCGGCCTGCCAATTCCCACCCCTTGGCCTCCCAAGCGGTCACCCAGGCTCGAAGGCCTTTGTACACCACCCAACTGTCTGTGTAAAGGTATGCCCGGGGCGGGGACTCTGCAATTGCAAGCGTAGCTGCCCCGAGCTCCGCCCACTGGCTGGAGCCAGCAGTGCCCCAGGCCATCGCCGCCACATCTGCATAGGGGGCGTATGCTACCGCCCTCCATTGCCGAGTACCATGAGCGGTGTATGCTGCTGATCCATCCGTGAACCAGGCATATTCTCGATCTTCTACAGACAATTGATCCACGGGGGGTGCCTTTCCCACTGGGGAAGTGGGCACAGGCTAGTCCACCGGTGGCAGCTCATCCATAAGAGAGGGCACATGCTTAAAGGTAATTGCCCCCAGTAACACAGCATGGGGGGTGGAAATGGAGGGCCGGCCGAGCAACATACGCTGCTGCAAATAGTGCTTCCACTTAAAGTGGGTAGCGTTCTGAGCGACTTCGGTCTGAGTCTGGGCAGGGTCCTCCCTCACCCAACGCCCTAGGGGAATGGGCGTGCGGACCACCACGGGCGTGGGGCCCGTAATGCGCTCGGTGTCCTGCAACGCCCATACCACCGCCAGGATTTGTTTCTCTAAGGGCGTGTAGGGACCAGAAGCCAATGGGTTCTTTCTGTTGGCTCCCGACTGCCTGCCAGAGTCCCCAGGAGGCTACGTCTGCCACCGTAGTAACCTCCAACTTAAAGGGGACCCCCGGCTGCGGGGTGTGAAGCCAGGCATGCGTAAGCAAGGCGTTTTTGCATAGCTCAAAGGCCGTCTGATGACTGCGTGTCCATTGCCAGGGCGCGGCCTTGCGCATTAGTGCATGTAGAGGCCACATCAAAAAGGCCAAGTGGGGAATGAAGGCGCGCCAAAACCCCAGTAAGCCAAGGAACGCCTGTAGCTACTTTTTGGTCTGCGGCGTGGGATAGCTTTGTATTGTTTGTCGTACCTTTTGGGGGATCTGGCGCTTTGGGCCCGCCCACAGGATGCCCAAGAAAACCACAGTCCGGGCCGGGCCTTGTATCTTTTTTGGGTTCACTGCCCAGCCTCTTGCCTCCAGGCCCTCCACTGCAGTATGCAGGGCGTCAGCCACTGCCTCGCGGGAGGGGCCAGAGATCATGACATCATTGATATAGTGATAGTGGCGGGTTTGGGGTGGCCACTGAATTTGGGCCAAATTAGCACTGACTAGCTGGTGGCATATGGTTGGGGAGTGCTTCCAACCTTGCGGCAGCACACAGAAGGTGTACTGCCACGCTTGCCAGGAGAAGGCAAACTGCTCCTGGCAGCTCGGGGCGATGGCTATGGAAAAAAAGGCATTAGCCAAATCCAGTACAGCATGCCAGGGCTGGGCCGCGGCCGCGACATGCTCTACCAAAGTAACCATGTCGGGCACTACAGCGGTCAGCGGGGGGGTCACCTTGTTTAATTCCCGATAGTCTACTGTCATGCGCCACGTCCCGTCGGGCTTCCGCATCAGCCAGATGGGGCTGTTATACGTACTTAAGGTGGGCCGGATTATTTGGGCTTCCAACAGTGCGTCTATCGTTTAGGTTATTTCCTTTTCTCCCCTCGGCAGGCGATACTGCTTTTTGGAGACGATGGCTGTTGGGAGGGGCAGTACCACCGGCTCCCAACACGGGGCGCCCCGCAAGATCGTTAGCGTCCGCTCCTCCCGCACCCGCCCCGCACTTATATACCGGGGGTGACTGAATGCGAACAGGCCATACTGCGTATCCACCGAGCGACCCCGTAGGACGTCGATGCCCAGGATATATTCCCTGATGACCGCTGCTAGGACCGTGGCTTGGAACGGGGGGGCCTTCCCCAGGGTCAGGGTGACCACGACCTCATATGCCAGGGTCTCGGCACCTCCCAGACCCCTCACCATTGCGGCCTTGCCCTGGGTCTGTGCGGAATGCAAAATCGTAACTTCGGCACCGGTATCCAGGAGGGCCAACACGTGTTGCACTCCTCCCCTTGGCCAGTGGATCCCTAAGGGTACATAGGGGCGTTGGTCCCCTGCCTCCCTCCCGTAGGTGGCTGCTGCCACGCACGGAGCGGAGGACCCGCCACGCCCTCAGTAGGAGCGGGGCAGCTGCCAGTCCGCAGGTGGGGCTGAGGGCTCCGCGGGCTTGCTCTGCTCCACACGCTTTTTTCCTTCCGGACCCATGCTTCGCTTGGCGGCGGGCAACTGCATCCAGCGTTTATACAAGTCAACTGTCGGCTGCCCATCGATGTCTTCTTGGGGGACTCCTGCCTGTAAAAGTTCTGACCACAGGACTCTTCGTGGCACTCGTATCTCTCCCTTCTCCAGCCCCTTCCCGGCCTGCCCTTTGCTCTGCTGGCCCTTGGCGGCTCGGACATCCTTGGGCCGAGCCCCGGCCAAGGCGGTCCCCAATTGCATGAGGGTGGCTGCTAAGTCTCCAACCCGCCCATCTGCCGCCATGACTACCGCAAGGAGCGAGGGCTTCAGCTCGTCTGGGGCTGTACGAATAAAGGCGGTCTTTGTTGACTTTGACACTAGCATGTCGTTGGGCCCCTCAGTGCCCCCTGTCGATACAGCCCAAGCCATCCCTAGCTGCCGCAGCACCTGAATCCCCTCCGAGATCGTCTTCCAGGGGCTCACCAGCGCCTCCAACTCACCCACTGAGGGATAGGCCGCCCCTACGGCCTTAGCCAGCCACCTATATAGGGATGGGGACTCCGTTGCCCCTCTGCAGGGGGACTGAGGGTGGACATTTCTGCCCGTACCTGTGCATCTTGTGCCATGACCCCCAGTTGCCGCAGTTTATAATACAAGAGCAGCACCGTGTTTCCAGCATTGTCCCAGACTTGCACCAGCCAGCTCAGGACACCTTCCCCGGGCTCCTGGCGAAATGACTTTACGATCTTCTGCAACTCACTCATCTTGTAGGTTCGCACGACCTCCGGCTGCATCTGATTACCTATGGCTTTGAGCTCCCGGACAGGACGGGCGTGAGCCACGGGGGGTTCCTGCTCACCCTCCTCTTCCGAGGAGGAGGATGAGCCCTCCACCGTCCCGTCCCAGGCTTCAGGATCCCAGAAGGGAGCGGCTGTCACAGCACGGACCTGGGCCGTGGTCACCGGCCGCCGTCCCTGCTTAATCCGCCGCCGGTTGGCCACCTGGGCCACTAACACCTCACACCGTCTCATCAACTCCTGGGCACGCTCCGCCTGGGAGGTGACGACCGCCTGTGCCACGGCGCGAGCCTCTGCCTGAGCTACGCACTCCTGCGTTTTCCCCTCCAGGGCCCGCTGCAAGCGGAGCACCTCCTCATCCTGGGCTCAGAGAGCGGTTAGGAGGAGCCACTCTAGCTCCCCTATACCTCGCCGCTCCACCCTGGGGCGCCGGTCCACCTGCAGTCGCTGCAGCGTCTCTGCCAGCTGTGCGGGCGTGACACCGGCCGCCTGCCGAAACTCTGGCCACTCGGCAGGGGCAGTCCACCCTGCCATGATCCTCGCAACCGGCCCCCAGCGCTCCGTCTGGGGCCACCCGGGTATGTGCTGTAGGGACAGTGACGGCCTCCCTACATCCCCTACCTTCAGCCAAAATGGCATCATCCCTCAGAGCACCCTGCTCGCTGCGCCAAATGTTGCGTGCCTGGATGCTCTGCAAGGACGAGGCCCCCACACACAAGTGAATGAATTGGCTTTAATGAAGGTTAAGTGACACACCCGCAACGGGAACTCCACGCGTTGCTGCCACTGGCTTGGGGAGTCCGACGTCTGAACAGCTCGGTCAGGTGCGAAGTTCAATGCGCAAGCTCTAGCCCTCAGCATTTCAAACTAGCCTTTACATATGCAATAAGGGACTTTTCATCAGCAATGGCCGCCTCCCCTGGCCTCGGGCCAGGGACTTTCTGCAGATAATCTGCAGTTTCCCAAAACATTAAGGTTTCCCACACAGAGCAGTTTCATCCGGTTAAAAGCAGCAGCTGCTAGCAACTTCTGTGTGCTAATAACCTCTCCTTGAGAAAGTGCAAGTCCTGGCCTACACCGTGACAATATCTTCCGGGGTCCCCTACAGCCCAACAAGTTATATTCTTCTATGTGTCTGACAATTTTATTTTTTACTATTGTTTCAACTAATTTGCCCGGTACTGATGTTAGACTTACCGATCTGTAACTGCTGGGATCACCTCTAGAGCCCTTTTTAAATATTGGCGTTACATTAGCTATCTTCCAGTCACTGGATACAGAAGCTGATTTAAAGGACAGGTTACAAACCATAGTTAATATATTCTCATGGGGATGGGGTAGCCGGAGGATCCCCCAAAGAGACTATTCTGTATTCTCATTTTCATTCTCAATGTCTGTGGTCCCCCACCATGTGTCTTGTCTGTGTGTAAATATGACAATTTCTGGCATTTGGAACTGAGTCCATTACTGAGTATGTAGTGCTGTTGTAGCTGAGTCGGTCCCAGGATATTAGAGAGACATGGTGGATGAAGTAATATCTTTCATTGGTTCAACTTATTTTAGTGAGACATGCTTGAAGAAGAGCTCTGTGTAAGCTCAAAAAACTCTTCTCTCTCACTAGTAGAAGCAATAAAAGATATTAACACACCCGCCTTGTCTCTCCATTATTGAGTACACATTTAGTGTTCAAAGAATCCCTGTATTTTATTTGTTCTTCCCTTCCTCCACGTACTCTTTCTTCCACTGTGATCCTTATGCTTGTGCTATGTTTCCCTCAAACTGACACCATGTTGTCATCACCATCTTCTCTTAGGAGAGAAACTATGGCATGAGTCATCCACAGACTAATGTTCTGTCTAGTTGCTCTGATAAAACCTGCAGAGACCTCTAATTAGTGACTAACCTGCATCACATCCCTTGTACACATATCCCTGATCAGACATGCCAAACCCACAGAAAAAACGCAGAAATTGAACTTGTTTTTGGCTTAATTGGCTTGTCAGTTGCTTGTTGCTAGTTTTTGACTTGTAGCTTGTTGCTTCTTCTTTTTTTAATCAGCTCCCGGCAAGCAGGGGCAAGGGGCAAACAGAGCAAGGGGGGAGAGAGTCAGGGGTGCACAGTGGGCCCACCACTGTCCCAGACTGCAAACTGGGGGTATCTAGTCACATAGAGCATTGGGTTTCTTAGGGATTGGCTTGTTTTGGCCTTGTTTTGAAATGAGATTAGCTTGTTTTTTGGCTTATTGTGAAAGTTGGGGGGCTTATTTACTCCATGAAAGTTGCAAAGAGTCCTGTGGCACCTTGTAGACTAACAGATGTATTGGAGCATGAGCTTTCGTGGGTGAATACCCACTTCGTCGGATGACATGCATCCGACAAAGTGGGTATTCACCCACAAAAGCTCATGCTCCAATATGTATGTTGATCTATAAGGTGCCACAGGATTCTTTGCTGCTTTTACAGATCCAGACTAACACGGCTACCCCTCTGATACTTGACTCCATGAAAGTTGGCAACTATGCCCCGAACCTACTTTCTGACTTCCTCTTTTTCCAATATGAAAAATAAACTGATTCTGCTTTTACCAAATTGCCATTATCAAAACCAACCTTTTCTAATTTTTGGTAAAATTTGGTTTACTTAAGAAAAAGAGAAAAGAAAATGTCATGCACCTCTGTTACTTTTTTGTTTAGGTTAGTTTAGATTGTATGGGCTTACACATGGGGAATTTGGGAGAGGGAAAAACCAATATATCCTTAAATAGCCCTCAGAAATTTCTTTCAACATATCAAAAGTGGCTAAAAAAAAGGAAAGACCGGAAATCTAATCAGAAAGCCTGTTCTCATGAAGCCCTAGCCCAGTTCGCAGACCAAAGAAGTATAAACTCAGATAAAACTTTGGGGTCAGATTTTCAGACATGTTCAGCACCCATTGCTAGGGTGAGATTATCAGAAACTCTCAGTTCACATTTGGTTGCTTCACATAACCAGATTTTCAAAAGCGAGTTCAGCACCTAGTATATTGGTCACTTCATTTAGGTGCCTACATGGGAGCTATTTTGAAAACCTGGCACTTGGATGATTATCTGGGCTGAACCTCCAAAACCTTTTGAAGTCTTCCAGTTATCTCTTGTCTCTCTTCCTTCCCATCTCTCTTTCCCACCTGACCCCTACCATTTCTTTTTTAAAATTACTGATTTAATTTTTGTATGTAAGGAATACTGGTGCTCCTGTGGGTGATGAATTTTATAGCCAGACGAATTGTTAAAGGAAAAAAAGATAAAAAGCATTTGTACTCAGTATTAGAATATTACATTTTTCTCATATATTCATTACAACATACGTCACAGACCACTAGTGTATATTTTCAGAAATACAAACAAACATACAGCATTTGTACCTCTTTTTACTCTAATGTACTATTTCCAATTACATTTGATTCCCTCCTCTTGAAGCATGTAGGCTATGGAAATGGTGAATTAAACTGCAATTAAAGTAGCAAACACAATGCGTTGATATACACATACTTCATTTTTGCACTGGTGTAACCATTTGAGATCAAAATCAATGGGAACATGTTATTCTCATACAAGGGCATACCCGAAAAGCCTAATGAAGGCCCTTTCTCTAATGTTGCAAACCATCAACCTCACCTTGCATTTCATTTTGGTAATGTAATTCCAGCTATGTTTATGTCTATCAAGCCTTCTAATTTTATAATTTTTGATGTACCTCTATCGCCATAGAGATTAAACATCCAGTTAATATTTCCTAGATAAGATGCATTTCTCATGTCCATTTTACTATCATGTCCCATCAATACTTTTCATGGCCATTTAGCCCGACTAATGACTTCCAAATGACTACAAAATACACAATTCTCCCAGGGTGTTGCAAAGTGTGGGGGCCTTAATTTCAAAATGCTTGTCTGAATTGCATTAATGTAAATATTTGACCTATGTACACCCTTGGGCAAAATGTGGTCAAGCAAGTTGTAGTAAAAATAAAACGATTTTCAGTCTGTTTTGCTTTTCTGTACTGAAATACTGTTAAATTTCTCTCCATTTTGATTCCAGGTCCAGCAACAGAAAGCTGCTGCCAATCCTTTTACCTGTTATTGGTATAGTATGTCATGTCAAGATTCCGGGGAAGGAATCTTTCACAGTGTATTTGATACTTGTATAACAGCATAACAAACTATGTGTAATGTATAAATTCCAATCCACATTTCTGATGTCACCATGACATTTAACTCTAGTATTTTATTTGTTGTGAACATATTTGTTGTGTCTTGCTGTGACTAATACTATTGATAGGAGTCATTTTCATAGCACTGGAAGAAAGCTATATGATTTTGGTGTAGGAATTACATAATACAAGATTACTAATAAAATTAATAATAATTTGCCAAGGTGTAACCTGGTTTGCCTACAGGAAGATACACTGGAGCTACAAATGAGAAAAAGCCACCTTTGCTACCTCATGTTGTGGGGGTCTTTGCAGCACTAGCTAACGTATTTGACAAAGTATTTATACAAGTAATGCATTTAAAAATACAACTTTGTAGCTGTCCGTAACTTAACTACAGTGTGCAAAGTGGCACAGTAATTACTTTAAAGACAAAATTATCTTTTGCAGTGGCAACACCATATGCTTACTTCAGTAACATCTGTGTTAGTTGCATGTTTTTGGACATGTGGTTAGATTTAGAAAAGTACTTTCTCTTACTTCGTACAGTAGATTTTATTAAAAGTAAACATATAAAATGATCTTGAATTCTGGTTACTAGTTATACTATATGGCAATGAGAACTGAAAATGTTAATTTTAAAGGGAGAAAAAAAGAAGCTATAAAAGCTATAAAAATTTATATAGTTTTGAAGCAATATTAATTTTTTTTCATTAATTTTAAAATAAAAAGCCCAGTAACTTTGGGCATGCTTGTTAAAAATATATTCGTAATCTCAAGGTTTCAATATTAAATATAGATTGTTTAAGTCAA
The DNA here is from genome assembly GCF_025201925.1 of Gopherus flavomarginatus. NCBI lineage: Eukaryota > Metazoa > Chordata > Testudines > Testudinidae > Gopherus > Gopherus flavomarginatus. Next base: position 141,170,786 of record NC_066620.1, on the reverse strand, counting down.
ATGTTATGTTGACAAATTTAATTGACCGTAATTGTCAAAATTGCTGGTCATTAATTTATTTTCAGATTTTGTGTGTGAAAATATAAACCTGCAAAAGTGCCATTGTCAATTATGAGCCATTTGAAGTGACCTAATTAGCATTGTGTGATGAACCAACACATGGAAAAGCAAATGAGGACACATGCTAGGGACATAATTGAATGTGATGTGAATACTAATACTGGCTTTATACTATTCAATTAATCATAAAAAAATCCAGTGCAAAGGACTTAGTTTTTTATTTGCTAGAATATATTGAAAGAAAATGAGTAAAACATTAATTCTTTCCACAATGAAAAGTAATTTCCAGTAGAAAGATGAGAAAAAAGAACAAGGGAACTTATATAAACACTGTGGGGCTAAGTTCAGTTTTATACCGGTGTGACTCAAAAATAGGGGAGTAAAACTGGTGTAATGCAATTGAGAAGACCATTTTCTCCATGCTTTATTCAGTTTTCTTTTCTCCACGCCTTTTTAGGTTCTCTGGACTCATCTTTTTCATCTTTCTGTCTTCAACATGAGCCTTGCTGCCCCCTTAGCAGTTGAAATCCTTGAAAAGGAGACTGGGATATCCTGTCACATTTCACACAGGTGGTGGAACATGTTTGAAATGTGAAGGCCAAGTGTCCCCCTCACATCCATGGGTGGAGGGGAGCCAAAAGCTATGTCTTCATGGCATTTTTTCCCCCAACATTGTTTAAGCCTTTCTATGGGTGGACTCATTGGGGGAGATGGAACAGCCATTCTTAGAGGCATTATCTCCTGTCAGCCTTGTTGAGATTTGATGTAAGTTAGTTCCGACTCTTTCAGGAACTTACGGGTTTGTCCTCTGCTGAATTAACTCTTTGCAGGGGTTGGTGATGGAGCGTTCATGGGCACTGGCAGACTCTGAAGGAACTGGGCTGTCTTGGAGGATGTCAGAAGATGCGTGACAATACAGGATGGGTATCCCTGTTAGATTTTGTGCATGCCCAAGGCTTCTCTCTGTTCCATGGGAGGTTGAGAAAACCATGTCCTCCAGTGGAATGATTTGTTGGAAAAGTTGGCATGACTTGGTGCAGAGTCAGAGACCTGAACTGGGAGTAGGCTTAAACCTCCCAGTTTCTGAAGATGTACACTTTGGGGGTGGGGGGAGGTGGGAAAGGAGAGAGGGAAAGGGCAGAAATGAGGGTGAGAATCAGGTTTGGAGAGGGGTGACTTAAAGCCCTAGCCCTAGCCTGTAACATTTAAAATATCACAGAGATTACACAGTGGTGGGAGGGAAATGTGGTGAAGATAGGAATAACCTTCGACATCCCACTCTACATTCCTTAAGCTTCTTTTTTAAAAAAGGGTGTGCAACATACATCCCAGGCACAGGTCTTTTGCCCTCAGTTTTGGTGACAAAGTCCCATTGCTGCACATTTGGCAGTTGATGCATGGTTATGGCATCATCTAAAAGGTCCAGCCAGCCAATTAGAACATGATTTTTGGGAAGTCTGTATCCAGAGCCATAAAATATAATACATAAAATATGACAAGTATAAATCTCTTGTCTTATTCCAGTTTTATTAATATAAAACTTTGCTCAGGAAATGTCACTTGCTTTATCTTTGACTAATATTCAAATCAATATTCTGTCTGTGGTGTAAATTACGAAGACCAAATTGTTTCCCTGTCAAACAAATATAGTTTTCATATCTGATAGTACAAAGCCAGAACCATTTATTCTGCAAAAGGTTTTTCAGAGAACTAATTAGAACATCAAGTGGGGTGGTGCTCAAAGGAAAATGAATGAGAAATAATGAGAAAAACTAATCCAATAATTATTTAAAGTAGTGGGTGTTAGCTTCTACTCTGATCTGGTGGTGGTAGACGGGAGAAGCTTCAAAGTAACAATACGCATCCAGCCATTGAGGACATTTTATTCTCCTATTCATGGTTTACTGCATTACAAAAATCCAGTAGATTTAGTCTGTTTTTCAATTACACTGGCCACTTACACATGTACTGCAAAGCTCTCTGTACCATTGCGCTGGTCAACAAAAGACAATGATTAAATTCTAAAAAAGCTTTAGATGAAACTGCTGCAACAATAGGCATAGGTAATCAGAGGTATAATCACTTTCTGCTAGAAATCTGTAGCTGTAAAATGAACAGAAATACACGGTGGGCTTTGAAGTCCATTTTCATGCAGAGATCAAATAGCTCTGTCAGATTTATTCTTAACAGTTTTGAAGTGTAAATGTACACCAATTCAAGGTCAAGGAATTATTTACTGTACTCTATATTGAGCATGCATATATTTAGATAATGTATTTCATATGTTGGACAATCTTATGTTTGTTTAACTGCCAGATTTTTTTGTTTTATTTAACAAGGAGAAATATACATAGAGCTGCAGTCATTCTAAGGTATAGCATATTTGATGATATGTTGCCAAATGTTGTACTAGCATTTTCAGGGGCTTCCAGGGTCTAAGATTTTAAATGGAAGAACACAATAGTAGCATGTATTTGATTATACAAAATTATGATGGAACCCTTCTTAGAAATATGCAATAGATCTGCATATCAATAAGCATGCTTTTAAAATTCCAAACAGGCTGCATGCTACTATATGAAACCATTGAAATACATTGAAATCCCAGCCCTGGCTGGAATGATTTAGTTGGGGATTGGTCCTGCTTTGAGCAGGGGGTTGGACTAGATGACCTCCCGAGGTCCCTTCCAACTCTGATAGTCTATGATTCTATGATATTCTATGATCTCTCAACTATCATTATTGAATGAATGGGAATATATTTCCAGCATAGTTGCTTACAGTAGTCACTGTTATAAATACAGAAAGTAACTGATCTCAGATATCAATGTGTATTAACTTTGGGTAAATGTTTATCTTAAAAATATCAGGATGCCTACATACATAAAGTTGAATTTTACAGAATTCAAGCATGCATTAACTCTTGTATACCACAGAGTTAAAAGTGCAGGAAAAGTACATGCAATAGTAATACAACAATATAGCAATCTGAGGGCTAGCTTTTTCAGACTGCACATTTAATTCCCAGTTTGAGAACGCACTGTATAAAAGTGCATGTGCAAAAATCTGTTTTTAAATTTGGATGCCTAAATGTAGGCCCCTAAGTCCATATTTAGACATGTGGTTTGATTCTGAGAAGTGCTGAGCATCTACAACTCCCAGTGAAATTCAGCATCTATTCTTGGAAAATATTAGTCTAAAACAGTATTTTATTGTTTGATTTTTTTCTTCCCTCCAAAGTCCGCGAGACTGCAAAAAAGACTGTGTGTGTGTGTGTGTGTATTTTGCATCAAACTGGTAGGGTGCTGAATTTTATTTCTCTACCAGCCATGAATAAAGGCCATGGTTTTCAGTGATTTTTAATATAACTGACTAGAGCTAAATTTGATTCAAGGGCCTCAGGGAAAGTCCCTAGAAGATTGTTGGGCCAAACTATTGAGAAAACTAATAAGATTACAAATCACCATGCTAAAGAAGGGAACTGAGACATGGAGACAGCAACCAAGGCTCCACCCTGCCAGAGGAGTGGGCCCAAGCTATTGCAGACAAAGCAGTTAAGTCCTTAGCCCCAGGATAAGTGGAATTTCAGGTACAGCAGAGAACTTCATTAGGGACTTGCAAAACATAAGGGACATGGTGGTTCAATGAAGCAGAAATTCTTTTCCATGGAGGCACTGTCATCTTTCTTGCTCTACAGCTGAATGACTAGCAAAAAGAGGTTAGTTGGTAAAGACACAAAATGGAGGATCTTCCAACTCATGAAAGACAAAATCATCTCTGGGTGGTTGGTATTCCAGAGTGCACAAAAAGCAACAAGTCTGTGGAGAAAGAGGAACCCAGAACAATAGCCCTGGAAACCTGAAATGGCAAATTAAGACTGCTTTCCTGTGAAAGACTATGCATGTGGGTAAAAGGGGCTTAACCTCATTCTTTCCCTCCTCTAGAGTATCCACACAGCAGACGATTATTGGCTTTTCTCATTAATATTGTTGTCTTTAATTTAGTGTAGGTCAACAATATTTATTTAGATCCTTAATTTGTCCATTATATGATGTACAGGTTTACACATACTGTATAAAAGCTTAATGTTTCATCTAGTCTCTAGACTGAGACATGTTGGCATTCAAAGTTACGTGTGTATCATTACACATCCCCTGCATCAGTGTGGGAAGGGCTTAGAATAAGGAGAAAGGACAGTACTACTGCCATGTTTTTGAAGACTCTCTAGTGTTTTTTTTTTAAACAGAATATGGCTCTTTAACACAAACTGTTAAGCACATTTCACATGTGATATCCAAGAAACACAAAAAGAGCTCTGTTTTTACAGAAGCTTCACAAATTCAAAAAGGGCAAATTTAATAGCACAAGCTTTTCAAAATATATTGTTTCTTCAGCTCAGGTTATTACTACTATGGTTGCACTATTATTGACAAGAATAGGGTGAGTAACTAACCTTTGGCGATGGTGTTCATTTATTTATAGGGTTTTTATTACACTCATCACTGAGTATCTGACCTCTTCACATACGTTAATGAATTTAGCCTTGCAACATCCCATGTTGTAGGGTAGTATTATTAACTCCATTCTATAATTAGGGAAGCAGACACAAAAGTGAAATTCTGTCTCCAGTGAAGTCAGTGAGGCCAGGATTTCACCCAAAGAGGTTACATGATTGGTCCATGGTCACAAGAAGTCTATGATAAATCTGGCGATAGAACGTAGGTCTTCTAATGACCAGTTCCGGTGCCTTAACCAGAAAGCCATCATTCCCCTTAGGAACTAACCATGTTCTGATGTGAAAAGCAGGAATCTTGAATATTTGTATGATGCTTGTAATAACATTGGAATTAATTTGTGGAAAAGTTCTTACTACCTGGTGATAAATTTAGTTAAAAATGGCTCTCTGTATGTCACCTCAAAGGGGTAAAAAGACAGTAAACTAGTGACAAAGCTGTGCTTCTCTGGATATTTTTTGGCCAGATTATCCCTGCTCCCCCAGCCAGCAAGATATTAATTTCTGAAACTCTGGTTTATTCAGCATTTCAGATCTTCCTGGTTCCACGCATAACAGACCCATATGACAAATTCTCTGTGGAACAGGAATCATAGGGTATATTGAAAAACTGGATCACATTTTTTTGTGAAATTAATTCCTTCATGTAAAGCCTGAGCATTTGGGGTCTAAATGAGTAGTGTGGAGTATATGAGGGAGATGGAATCGCTTACAACGTGGCCCTTTCTTCCTTTTGGGTGGTCACTAATCAGTAGTGAATGGACCTGTAAATAGCTTGCTGAGATTAGCGCCACTTTGTGGACTTTTCCGGCACCCTGTTGCAGCCATAGGTATCTTGCAGTGGGGTAGAGGGCAGAAGAAAGCCTCTATCCTCTGTTTTTGTTGGCTGCTTCTATAACCTTCACCTCTTTGCTGGGGGAGGGGAAAAGGTAGAGCTGGAGGGGCGTGGTCCCATAATGTCCTTCAAGTAAATAGCGGAGTCTATTCACTACTGGGTGTTCCCCAGTCTCCTCAACAGTTGTTTCCAGTCAGGGATGCACTGCTTTTCCCACCGTGGCTATCCCAGCTGCCAGGCTTGTAATAATTCTCCCCTCATACAGAGAGGCAGAGCTACATCCTGCTTCTTCATCAGTGAGCCATGAACTGAGCCAGGTTCTGTCCTTTTCTTTGCCCTGCAGGCCTGGCATTGGATCAAGTATAGTGGGGCCGGGTTAAGTGGGCCAATAGGCTGTCTTTAAAACCTTCTCTGATGATGTGAAGTTACTCTGCTCCATCACAGGACCCAAATCCTGGGTCCACATGCTTCTATACCCCTTGGATGGGACAATCACTGTTCCTAATTCTGTCCCCCTCAGGCTCCCAGGTACAGACCAGAATTCTGACACCCTTCTTTGGCAGTGGGACTCCACTATCCAGCTGCCTCAGACCCCAAAACCAGTGCCTCAGTGCTCCCCAGCCCCTACTTGCTTACACATATTTTCCCAAAGCCCACCTGTCTGTGGGAGCTCAGGTTTCAAGTCAAACTATTCAGGGACAACCTGGTAGAAAGGCAAAGAACACAGGCTTAGTAAAGGAATTTATTAACCACTGTCTTTTTCACTCTTGAAAGCACTAGAGGGTCAAAGATTTTTTTTAAAAAAACAACAAAATCCTAACTGCATCTTACCCTTCCCAGTCTGATATAACCCAATTGTGAGCCTGAGGTCTTTCTCTAAAGCCTGGTCTGCTAGTTTGGGTGATGGGCTGGGCTCTTGCTCAGAGAAACAGCCACCTTTTAAAACAATCCCTGTCCCTCTTTCCCCCATGTGCTTCAGCTTGGGGTATTCCAGGCTCTGGCCCTTTCTTCTCATCTCTCCTCATCAGCTTCTGTGCAGAGAGTTATTCAAAACCAATGGCCCTCTTGTAAAAAAAAAAGCCATTGATCCCACAGGGAAGGTTCAAGGTTATGGAGCTTGATTAGCCTCATTGTTAGCCCTCTCTGGAGTGTCCCACAACCAAACATGTGCAATGCAGCGTCTAGACTAAATGGACCTTGTCAATATTTAGATTTTTTTCAATGCAATCTTGATGACTTAATCCAACATGAAGGTTACAATGCAAAATAGCATTCAGAACACTAAATGGAGTTCAGAGTTTGAGACAGTCATTCCTCCAATCTGTCATAGTATCCACTTACCCAAGCAAGGACCAGTGTGTGGGGCTGCTATGCCTATAGGATGGAATACTGGCAGACACTGGTGGGGTACTATGTCCCTGGATCTGTGTAAACATGGGTCTTGGGCCCAATCCCAAACATGCCCCATCCTGCCCCTATCATGACTTCCCACATGAATCTTAGAACCATTCTAATGGAAGCAGTTGTTTCCTTTGTGGGGCTAGCTTCCTTCCTGTCATGTGTTCCACCACCTCATGAAAATAAGGTGACAAGCTCCACGTATGATGTAGGCAAACTTCCCTCAGCTCTAAAAATGTATCCCATTCTTGGCCTGGTAGCACACTTATTTCTGTTTTAAATTTTCCCAAACCAGAATTTGCCTACACAGTCAAATGTTTTGGTCATTTATGATGGAAAATGATGTCTGATGGATTAGTCTGTGATTAAAAAATCACCTCCTTTGTGACTTAAGGAGGTTCCTGAACTCATAAGCCCAAAGGGAAGATTCTAGTTCATTAATACATTGCAGCGCCAAATGCTTAGTCGCTGCTTGTTTAGGGAAAGCCCCAGGCGGGCCTGGCCAGTTGGTTTACCTGCCCCATGTGCAGGTCCAGCCGACTGTGGCTCCCACTGGCCGTGGTTCACTGCTCCAGGCCAATGGGGACTGCTGGAAGCAACGTGGGCTGAGGGACGTACTGGCCACCACTTCCAGCAGCCCCCATTGGCCCGGAACAGTGAACGGCAGCCAGTGGGAGCTACGATCGGCTGGACCGGCGGATGGGGCAGGTAAATCAACTGGCCAGGCCTGCCAGGGGCTTTCCCTAAACAAGCAGCGACCCCAGTTTGAGAAACACTGGTTTTGAGTCACTCCAGGCCTATAGATGTCGATCACTGTGTGATAAGAAGATAGAACAGAAATAAGACTCTAGTGTATGTTGAATGCTGAGCACAGATCACTATAAAAGTAAAAAAAAATCCTCAAGGCCATCTGTGATCATGGTTTAAAACCTTCAATTATCTTGATCGCCCAACTGATTAAACACCAAAGAATGAACTATTAAACTGATAGTAACCTGTGATAGATGTTAGACTTGAGAAATGTAAGGAGTTCAAAAGACTGTACTGAAGTGTGTCAGAAAGATGTGGATTTCTGGGATATTAAGTGTTCAGTGGGTTTCCTAGGCAGTATTTAATGCAAATTCCACAAACCCAGATATGCAAAAATCCAACCTTTTGAACCTGTGCCCTGAGAAGAGGGCAATTAACCTGTTCCAGAAATGGGAGGTTAAAGGCCCAAGCTGTATAAAGAAACAGCTGACCTGTTCAGTTGGGGTCTTGTTCCTGAGCTAAAAACTGACATGAACTTGTACGGAAGGGGGCAAACCCAGCTGTGCTGTTTGAAAGATTGACACCTACAGGAGCCCTGTGTTGGAAATGGAGATGGAGATGACCTCTGGTAAGCTTTTAGCATGTGTGTAGGTTCTCTTATTTTTTACTTTCTCCATAATGTTTTCTCCCTGAGAATAACTGTTTGCTTTGTGAAGACTGGTTGGTAACTGATTGTAGCAGGGTTGGTTTCCCTGCCAAGCACTCCCTCATGGCTAGAGTTCACTCTACAGCCCCCTGTCTCTGTTTTCTGCTTCTTCAGTGCTTACAATCCAAACTCAACACAGTTCAAAGGAAATTAAAACATTTCCTTACTTAGGGTCCACTTCATTCAGGCCTCAGATACACAATGGTCCTCCAGACCCCAACACCAGTTCAGTGTCTCTCTCTCTCTAGTTGGAGTAGGGGCCAGCCCTCTTTCCCCAGCCTGGGGCAGGGTTCAATGTCTCTGCAAAAACAGCTCTTGCTCCTTGCAGCTGCTACTGCTTCTTCAAGCCAGCTACAGCTTTTCAGGCTTGTGTTTTCTGAGCATCCTCCTACTCCCACTTTCTGCTGTTTATAGGGAATCAGCTACTCTCACACAGGTCTGCCTCCTTTAGTAATCAGAGTTGGCTAGTCCCGGGACTTACAGCCATTAAGGGGAAAGCCACTCAGTTACACTGGTGTAAACTGTTATGGCCCCTGGTAAGCACAGGTGTTAGCCCCCAATCAGACCTGCTGGGAAATCACAGTGAGGTGCAGAGGGACTGTAAGCCTAAATCTGTGCTGTGAAGAGAGAGAGATGCAGGTCTCTACCCCAAGAGAAGTGATAGCTGAGAAGACTAAAACCTTAAGTGGGTGCCCTCAAGGAAGATCAGTTAACCCAGAAACTGTGACATAGCTATAATACAATAAACTGACACAAATAAGAATACATTTTAGTCAAGTCCATGAATTCCAGTAAATCACATCCTCTTCTACTGACAAGTCTAAAACCAACCAGCAAGGACTTATGCCTACTTGTGTTTAATTTTAGTCTGCAATGTGAGGTCCAAACATTATAAGTCAGTTTAAGACTTTTGTTTCAACCAAACAAAGATGTAGACTTGAATTTATTTGAAACATTTCTGGCCTAACAAAAGTCAACATGAAATGTTAGAAAATAATGAGCCTCAAAAGGATTTGGATTACTTTCATTCCACAATTTCAGATGATGAAAAACAAATTTACTGAGATAGAAGTTTTAGATACTAATGTAATATAAATAGAAAGATGGACTAGATAAAACCAGCTGAACACTAGTCTGTCCTCAAGACCTAACAGGAACATAATAACATGCTTTAGAATATGTTGCAATGACTTTTGGCAGATATGTTGTACTCAATTCCATAGCACAGAAAATCATTGACTCTGACTGACCATTTAATACATTTCTGAAAGAGCATCTCTAAGGGATTTATTAATTATTTTATTTTATTAAAAAATGGTCAGCATGGCAGTTGGAACTATGCTAAGTATGTTCAGCTGAGGTAAATAACTTAAAAGTTGAGTAAAAATGTTTGCTGTAGACTTAATTCTCCCAGAGAGTAATCTCTGATTTTTTTCGTATTAGTTCTGTTTTGTCCTCAGTGATATTTCAATAAAATACAATTGGACACAGTGCTTGTAAAAAGACATTAACATTTTGCACAGGGCTTGAAATAATATTGTTTAAAATCCAAATTCATAAAAAACAACACAGTGACTTTTAGTACCAACCATAGACACCATGTGAAGAAAAGAAAATAGACACATAAATACATTTATTTATGTAGAAGTGAAATACTATGTCATATAGCTTTTAATTATGATACTTTTGTTTACTTTCAATGTATTTGCATTGTGGAATAATTGTATAAAAGTGAGTATCATGAAAGTAAGTTCAATATTGGATTGGCAAGTGAAGTCTCTGACCTAGTGGTAATCTGGCAGAGTCACACAAGTTCAGTCATGATAGCCAATTTGCCTCTTAGAAGTCATTACACATAAAATCCTGGATTTATAGACTTTAAAATACAAAATAGAAAATCATTATTGTCCCCGCTGTACTGAGCCTCTACAACAGAAATTAATGCTTTCTGATGGTTATCTGAAGGACGATGGCTCCATGTGTAAGTACTGGACACAAAGGATCTTGGTTCTTTTCTCTATCCTTTCAGCTGCCTTTCCTGACTAAAGCAGAATACAGAGGTTTTTTTAGGAAATCACACCTCACCTTTTTTTCTGGATAACAGTCAGTGTTTTTCCCCTCTGATGAAGAGAGTTTGGAACTTCAACTACTTGGGAATTGAAGGCCCATTGTGAAGCAATACGATGCTTAATTTACATGTCAGGTAAATGGACAAACACTCCTGATCTAAGAGAAAATCTGTCTCTGCTGGTGACTCATATCTTGATTCAGACAAGATATAAAGGATACAGGATATATTTTCAGTATATACAGGATATATTGATACGGGCTATATTTTCAGGATATACACATAAGTTTTAAAATAGTGTCAATGCATACAAGTCACAATGATAGTAATGGCCAGTATGACACAAGCTTTCATTTGGTATCTTACAAGTCACTATTTAGGGATAAATACCATGACAATGGTGTGTTAGGTGTAGTTAGTTTGTCAGGCCTAAAAGGAAATGCTGACACAGAATACTGAACCCTTCGCCAGCTGGTACCAGTGGGCCTCTTTGTCACATTCTCTCCCTCCAATCTAGCTGTGAACACCAAGTTCAGGATACCCAGCCTCTCTGTTTGTTTGAAAAGTAATCTCTGTTGTTTTCCCTGTCATGATGCTGAGTGGGGTCATATCTTCACTCTGTTTCCTACATCCTATTTTCTGCTGCATTGTAGTCCATATCATGGAAAATATTTGGGAATGCTCTCAGTGCCATGTCTGCCCAATGCTCCTTTTTTAGCCAGCCTATCTGGTCTGCTTTATTGGAACACCACAGAGGTCTCTCATCATGGAGGTCCCTTTAGCATACTTTCTGCCTCTTCTGAACTCCTGCTGCCCCAGTCTGTCTATTTTAAATAGGCAAGGGAAAAGGCTGAGATTTTCCTCTCCACTGACTTCCTTTTCCTGGGTTTCCATCTCCTATAATATATGCAATCACAATCTTTCATAAACAGGATGTGTTTATTAAAAGAAATAGTTATAACTACACCCACAAATAAAACAGATTTTCACACAGCTTGAGTTCTAACTTTTCCTCCCTTGTTTACCAGGGAGCACACCCTTTTTGGAACTCTCACCACTGCAGAGACATCTAATGGCTGAAAAATATCCTGCAAGTTCACATATACTATACCAGAGGTTCTCAAACTTTTGTACTGGTGACTCCTTTCATATAGCAAGCCGCTGGTTGTGACCCCTCCTTATAAATTAAAACCACATTTTTATATGTTTAACATCATTATAAATGATGGCTACAAAGTGGGGTTTGGGTGCGGAGGCTGACACGACCATCTAATAACCTCGTGACCCCCTGAGGAGTCCCAACCATCAGTTTGAGAACTCCTGTACTATATCCTGGTCCATTTGAAGAAAAAAAGAAGCCAAACAGAAACATAAAACTCTTCCTATAAATAAGGTGTATTTGAACAATGTGGGGCCTCAACAATTCTAAATACATATTTTTTGTTGCCTACTTGGTTAGAACCAATTTCTTTATTCCTACTCTTTTACTTTTATAGAACACTTCCATATTTAACCCACATACCTATTAGTGAAGGAGAGAGAGAGAGAGAGAGAGAGCACTAAAGGATTGCCTCCTCAACTGAGTGGGAGGTGCCAGTGGACCCAGGTCACAAGTAATTGTGGGGGACAACAAATGAAAAAACGGGTAGGAATGAAGGTCCAAATGCGAATAACAGGGAACAAGAAAGGGACACCAAGCAGAGAATCCACGACAGCATCCACTGCTCCTCAAATGTGTCTAATGAGTCGATGGATGCTGCCCAGAGGATCGCTGCCAAGAGACATAATCTGAGAAGGGACTGGAAATAGGCCCTACAGTCGCAGCCCCCTCCCCCCAGTTCATTTTCACCCTCCTGGTACAATTGATGGCCATCTTGGCCAGTGCCAGAAAGAGGTTGATGAGGAGGTCCTACAACTTTGTGAGGACACAGATGAGGTGTGCCAGGATCAGAAGTTGTTTGTTGCATTAGTGAATGAGCAGGGGATTGCAGGAGGAGAAAAGATGGTCTCGTAGTTAAGGCAGTTCAATGCATCCTAGAGAACTAACTAGGTTCTGTCTCTGCCACAGAGTTCCGATGTGGTACTAGGCAAATCACTTAAACCAGACTTTTCAAATTTGTCATTAACTGTGTGTTCTTCATTTTCAGGTGCCCAACTCGAGACCCTGGGGCCTGACTTTCAGAAATGCTGACCACTCACAGCTGCAAATGAAGTAAACGAGAGCTCTGTTCTGAACATAGAAAGTGCTATATAATGCTAAGTACTGTTGGCATACACTTCTGACCTTAATATACCAATGTCTCAACTCCCCATCTGTAAAATGGGGTTATCCTCCCCACTTCACCTACCTGAGATGCGGTGAAAGCAAATTAATCTTTGTGAAGCACTCAGATACTGTAGGGATGAGTGGCATAGAAAAGTCCATGAAGTAATTAATAATTCTGTCTTCGCAGCAGGTATTGTATATTGTGCAGTAAATAAGCTCTGGGCCACAAATTGAATAATGAGAAAACAAAATATTGAATAGCTGCTCATTTGATGAGCTCTGTGCACTAAATGAGATGAGGATACTGTGGAACAAATTGTATGTGATCATGTAATTAAAGACAGTATCATAATGCATACATACCAAGGGGTTGAACTAAGGTTGAACCTGAAACCTTAACTGTGTCTTTTCCTAACTTTTGAGTTCTCGACTTTGCAAATTTAATGTCCTTTTAACATATTTTTGTGTATAAGATTATATATATGTTACAGTTTTCTTGTATTGTTTAAGTGCTGGCAAAGGTGTTTCAGAAGAGGGGCCTGACTATATGTGTGCCAAATAAGCAGAAATATGTTATTTATTTTATATTATTTAATAGTTATCTCTTATTTATTAATTGTGGTTTTTTGTCATTTTTATAGACTTTTTAAACTTCAAAGTTATCTCCAATTACATTGTTAATTGTGTCATGGCCAAAGACAAATATTTCTTTTTTGGGCCACTAATAACGTTCCCTAATAGTTTATCAGCATTATGTATCAGAGGGAACAAGTGCTGATCAGAAGAGAGCCATGACATTTACCATTGGATTTGGGACAAATAAAGTTCCTTCATCCTAAACTTTAGCAGCCATATACAGCAGCTTCTGTATTAATTAACAGCCAGTTATAGCAATAGTGACATATGACTGGATGTGTCATCAGTTCAGTAAACAGAGAGAATATACTATTGCAAGTGCCACATTTATTTTTACTGATTTGTACAGCCCCTTTTGCACACCTCCAGCACTTTACCGAATGTCAAGATAGAGAGCCAGATTCTCAGCTAGTAGGAATCAGCATAGTTCCATTAAAGTCAATGGAACTACACCACTTAACACAAAAGCTGATTATTAATACAATTATAATTATTATTTATATTACAGTAGTGCCAAGAACAGGGTCTCACTATGTTAGGTACTGCACAAACACAGCATAATAGACATTCCCTGCCTTGAACAGCTTTCAGTCTAAATGGACAATACAGACTGTAGGGGAAAATGATAGAACATACAAGTAGAGTGAACAATGTTGTGATCTGCAAATGTAATTTCTACAAAGTTTTGTAGGGGGAGAGGGGATGAAGGGAGTAGGGAGATCTTCTGAGTCTTAAATATTGTTTTGGATAGAGATTTGTTAGGAAGTGATTAGCTATATGGAAATAAAAGGAAGGGTTAGGGACCATAGAAAGGAAGTGGGATAAGGGGAATAGAACAGGGGAGAAGAGGGAGGTAAAGAAAGGGGGGAACATGGAAATTGGATAGATTGAGGGAGGGCATTGGAGCAAACAGCCAATTAGCACAGGGAAGAGGAAGTCCAAACCCTGCACTGTTCTTGTACTGGAAGGGATGGGAATCATGTCCCATCTTTCCTTTTACTTCCTCCTGTCTTCCTAATACTGCAGAACCTGCTGAAGCTGTGTGCTCAGAGACTCAGAGACTTTAAGGCCAGCAGGGACCATCAGGATAATCTAGTTTGACCTCTTGCACATCGCCGGCCACAGAACCTCACCCACTCACTCCTGCAATAGACATCTAACCTCTTGCTGAGCTACAGAAGTCCTTCAATCATGATGTAAAGACTGCAAGTTACAGAGAATCCAACATTTACTCCAGTTTAAACCAACAAGTGATGCATGCCCCATGCTACAGATGAAGGTGAAAACCCCCAGGGTCTCTGCCAATCTGACGTGGGGGAAAATTCCTTCCCAACCTCAAATATGGTGATCAATTGGAGCCTGAGCATGTTGGCAAGACCCAGCAGCCAGACACTTGGGAAAGAATTCTCTGTAGTAACTCAGGGCACTCCCCAGAGAGTGCCCCAGCTCCATCCATTGGGAATATTTGCTACTAACAGTCGCAGATGGCCCATATGCCATTGCAGGCAGTCTCTTCATACCATCCCCTCAATAAACGTATCAAACTTGTTTTTAAAACAAGTTAGTTTTTTGCTTCTGTTGCTCCTCTTGGAATGCGGTTCCAGAATGTCACTCTTCTGAGGGTTAGAAACCTTTCTCTAATTTAAATCTCCTGCTGGCTTCTTTCTCTGGCCCTCAGGTTTGGCCCCTCCCTGGAATTCCTTTCTTCTCCAGGTGAAAGTGGGATGCCTCATCGTGAATTTAGTGCCCCTAGAGGTAAGGGGGCTCATTCCTGCACAGTTTGGGATGCAGGAGGCTTGAAGGGGGAAGTGTGGCTGCAGGTTGGTCCCATCTACCCCCAGTGCTGTAGTACCTGCTGAGTCTTCTTTAGTGCTTTAGCTGAGATTCTGGCCCTCAGGCAGTAAACTCCTCATCCATTAATTCAAGATCAAGATTATGTTGCCAAAATCTATATTAAAACAAACTCTTTGGTTAGAAGGGCAATGTAGTGCACAATTATTTGTATATATCCTAACAGCAGGGAGTATCAACTTCAAGGAGTGGCATGAAGGACACTTACTTCTTTAGGGCCAAATCTCACCTCATGATTCATGGCCTTCTGGACCTCTGTGGTATTCCTGGGCTCCATAGCTTATCAAGACAACATGGAATTCTGAGGTACCTCCCTTCCTGCATATCAATGGTTGTAGAGTACCTATAGGGCCATCCAGCCTGCCTGAACTTCCTCACAGAAGTTGCCTTTCAACTGCTATATATAGTACTGGAGGCTCCAGAGACAACAGGGGAGGAAATGCCTTCTTGACATTCCAAAAGGTTGTTGAGGACAGGTTCTTCACAACTAAGTGATTGCCAGGAAGACTTAACTGCTCAGCAGAAGGTGAGGCATGTGTCCCTGACTGATGTCTATGAAATTAAGTTGTCATCTGGAGAGAGGATAAGCTTCCATTGTGGATAAATGGAAAAGGAGGCAGTGGGAAGGGTGAGATCCCTCCTACAAAGCTTCACAATCTTCTTCCATACAAAGAAAAAGCTGAGCCTGCATCTCTGTTTTTCATTTACCCTCTCTGCAGGAGCTCCTGTCCTGACCCCCTTCCACCTGAGATGCTCCATAGGTCCTAATTATGAAATGGACATGGAACCCTCTCTGATCTGCCAGCACTACATTCTACGCTGGGTGTGTTTGTCTTCAGGGTTGGTCTGCCAAGTTTGAAGTTAGGTTATGAGGCAGAAAGGGTCTAGAAGAATTTGGCTCTTGGTTTGTAAAAAGTTAATTCAAATGTAAAATCAAGAGCAAATAGTTAGAGATGAAAATATAGCAAATTCCTCATCTCCCCACGTGTACTGCAAACACACACAGTAATACAAAAATAAATAAAACAGCCCAAGTTTTGGAGAGAGTTCAATTTTCAGATCTTTAATCTGATTGAATAAGAAAACACAAATTAGGAAGATTGGGTTGAAGTATTTTGGAGAAAGATACATTTAATCTGAAATAGATACACTTGAGTGCGACTACTGAGTAAAACTCCCAGGAACTCTTCCTGTATTAATAAAAGTGGCTGTTGTTGACAACTGGAGCATGTGGTGGGAAAGGACTGTTGTCAGTGTAAATGGTGGTTACTGGAGAAGGGCTGTCATCGAGATAAAAATGAGGTGAAAAGGCTTCAGTTAGTGAAAAATGACATTGGTTCAATGGATTTGTTTCAGAGTAAGAGCTGGAGGAGGAGGGGGACCTAACTGTCCAAACACTCTTATTAAACAGGGTGGTTTATAAGATATGCTTATGGTCCCCTGTGAATACTGAAAAGGGTTCAAATAATACTGTTAAACTAATCCATGAAAGTCAATGTGAACACTTAGAAATCAGACCCTGAGACCCTGTTTACTGGCCTAGTTGCATGAGCACAATTCCTCTGTCTGCTGCATACAGATCTAGGGCAGCATATAGCCCTAGATCTTATATTTTGTGCATTGCTAGTATCTATATTCTATTTCATGGTTTGTCACAGACAGGTACATTGGGATTGGAAAAATTACAGCATGCATAGAAGTTGAATGAACATCTGAAAATAGGCATAAGTAGATTTGGATGGCTGAGAGAGTTAGTAATGGGAGCGAGTATCTAGACCAGTGGTCCCCAATGCGGTGGCTGCAGATGCCATGGCGCACACCGAGGCATCTATGTGCACCTGCCTACTGACAAGGGAGCACCCCGCTGCCAAGGAAGCGGTAACATCAAGAAGCGTCACCACCGAAATGTTGCTGTTTGAGAACACTTCCTGGCGTTGCCACTTCTCGGCGGTATTTCAGCAGCTGCTTGTCCGGCGGCTGTGCTCCTCAGCGGCATTTTGGTGGCTAGTCATCAGGCGCCCACCAGACTGAAAGGTTGGGGACCACTGACCTAGACTATTAGTTTGAATCCCACCCAGGTAAGTGGTGACTGCTACTTAGCTACCATTATTCAATGGTCCCACTATATAACACATTCCTGGTTGACACAAGCACAGATGTAACACCGACAGACCCTGGTCGTTGGTGAGTGGGATTGAACTTGGGACTTTTGGAGCTTAGTGCATAAGCCTCTACTGCAAGAGCTAAAAACCAACTGACTCTTAGCTAAGGCTGTAGAACAGACTTATTTAACACTCTCTAAGTAGTCTTGGTGCCACTAGATGTGACGGAACACCACAACCAGAAGGAGTGTGGGTTACAAAGACATGGAAAATCCATTGAGGACTAAATGAGATTAGAGTTGAACTACCTCTGGCCTAGCTCATATTAGTGGGGCAGTGTAGGGAAGGCTGTATTGCCACTGCTTGTGCTATACCTGCTTAGTGGAAAACAGGAATTCACTGTTCAGGATTATCTATTTAGCACTTTTCATAAACACTAAATTCACTGGAAGAATAAAAGGCAGCCAAAATCTAATTGCTAAGATGTGCATAGTTCACTGCCTATATAGCACAATTGACAGGGGTGGGACATTTTAAAAAAGTAATTGCAGTCATTGAATTGCAGTAAGCTGCATGAAAAACTGTCCTGCATCAATGAAGAGAGGCTTGCAGACAGAGTCCAGTACCTGTACCATAGTGTGAATAACTAATATGTGTTATGTCAGGATGGGGTATAAAATTCTTGTTGAAATGGATGCATACTGTTAGGCTGTGTCTTCACTACCTGCCGTATCAGCGGGTAGCAATTGATTTCTCGGGGATCGATATATCGTGTCTCATCTAGACACGATATATCGATCCCCGAACGTGCTCCTGTCGACTCCGGAACTCCACCAACGCAACGGCGGTAGCGGAGTCGACAGGGGGAGCCGCGGATATCGATCCCGCGCCTTGAGGATGGTAGGTAAATCAAGAGCCGGTGCAACCATTTAGGCAGACTAGGCGGTTGCGTAGGGCGCCAAGATTTGGGGGCGCCAAAAAGCGGCACCCTCAATTTTTTTTAAATGGTTGAGCAGCCGCTGCTACTGGGACAGAGAGGGAGTCTGAGCTGCCAGCGGCAGTGGCCGCCGGCAGCCCAGAGTGTCCCCTGGGTCACGGCGGCAGCTGGCAGCCCAGGGTGTCCCCTGGGGTCAGGGCGCCACCGCGGCAGCCGGCAGCCCGGGGGTCCCCTGGGTCAGCGCGCCACTGCGGCAGCCAGAAGCCCACGGGGCCCCCCGGGTCAGGGTGCCACCACGGCAGCCAGCAGCACAGAGGGTCCCCTGGGTCAGTGCGCCACTGCGGCAGCCAGAAGCCCAGGGGCCCCCTGGGTCAGTGCGCCACTGCGGCAGCCAGAAGCCCAGGGGCTCCCCTGGGTCAGGGTGCCACCGCGGCAGCCGGCAGCCCAGGGGGTCCCCTGGGTCAGCACGCCGCCGCAGCAGCCGGCAGCCCAGAGGCCCCCATGGGTCAGCGCGCTGCCGTGGCAGCCGGCAGCCCAGGACCCCCCTGGGTCAGGGCGCCGCCGGGGCAGCCCAGAGGTTCGGGATGCCCACGGCGCCCTGACCCAGGGGAATCCCTGGACTGCAGGCAGAGGCTCAGAATCCCTCTCCCTCCCAGAGCAGGGGCTCCAGCCTGTGCCATTTTTCTCGTTGCCGGCTGGGGCGCCGGCGGCTGGGCAGAGCTGCGCAGCTCTGCTTAGGGCACGTGGCAGGAACCCTGCGAGGGCAGCAAGACACCAGGGCTTCTGGAGGAAAGCGGGGGCTGCCTCCTGGCTCAGCCTCCACATCAGCCCCAGTGAGGGGCATGGAGAAGAAAAGAGCCTCAGCCATGGTCTGGTGGAGTGGAGGAAGAAAGAGAACCCCGATGCTCATGCATTGGGCAAGGTAAGCAAGTGCTTCCCCACAGCTTGGCCTCAGGTGCCTGTGCTCCTGCCCCCTTGGTCCTTGGCTGGTCCCTGCTGATGCTCCCCTTGTGCCTGGATGGCTGGAAAAAACAGCAGCCTGCAGAGCTGAGCTGCCCCAGTGCCCCCAGGCACCCACCTGACCCCATTCCCCCCACAGCCCTGACCCCCAGCTCCAAGCCAGTCCCTCTGAGCTGGAAACCCCCTCGACCCCATCCGCCCCACAGCCCTGACCCCAGCTCCGAGCCCAGTCCCTCTGAGCTGGAAACCCCCTCGACCCCATCCCCCCACAGCCCTGACCCCCAGCTCTGAGCCCAGTCCCTCTGAGCTGGAAACCCCCTCCACCCCATCCCCCCCACAGCCCTGACCCCCAGCTCCGAGCCCAGTCCCTCTGAGCTGGAAACCCCTTTACCGCATCCCCCCTCAGCCCTGACCCCCAGCTCTGAGCCCAGTCTCTCTGAGCTGCAAACCCCCTGACTCCATCCTCCCCACAGCCCTGACCCCCAGCTGACAGATAGTGTCCCTAACACAGTTATTGCTCTTCGCATCCTCTTGACTCTCCCAGTTTCTGTGGCCAGTGGTGAGCGAAGCTTCTCGAAGCTCAAGTTGATAAAAACATACATGCGAACATCAATGTTGCAACAAAGACTTGTTGGGCTATCTACCTTGTCACTAGAACATGACATTGCTCACAGCATTGACTTGGAGGAACTTGTTTCTAAATTTGCTAAACTTAAAGCATGGAAACATTTATAACATGTTACTCTGTGACCGTGTATTGTCTATAATGTATGTGATATTTTTTGGGGGGGGGGCAAGATGGAAGTTTTGCCTAGGGCACAAAATATCCTTGCACCGGCCCTGGGTAAATCGATCTAAGATACTTCGACTTCAGCTACGTTATTCACGTAGCTGAAGTTGCGTATCTTAGATCGATCCCCTCCCCTAGTGTAGACCAGCCCCCAGTCCTTTCAATACAAAACAGGAATTACACATGGATGTAAAGGAACAGAAGGGCCTCTTTCTGAGCCTTTGTTAATTCTCTCACATTCTAAATGCCTCCTATCTACTGTAACGTTCTGCTCTGGACACCCAGAACTGTAAGACACTGTGTTATTTCTCTGCCTCCACAGAAGTGAACTTTTCTGGAGATTGGACTGTGAGTCAGTTCCCTGCCCCATCAGCCTGTCTGCTTCACCAGCAAACTCCTTGAGACTGTCATTCTAAACCTTGCCTTGTGGGTAACACTCAATGAACCCAGTTTCCGAGTTCCCCAGAGACATCTCCCTGCAGTGTACAGTCCCTCTCACTGAACACTCACAGAAATTATTAAGTTCACTGTCTGCAAAGAAACACTGTACTCTTCAGCCTGATAGGTTAGCTGAAGACTCACACTTTCAGCAATACAATGGCACTGAGTTGGTAGTAAAACTAAGAATACTTTATTAATGAAGAACGTAGATTAAGTGATATTACAAACAAAACAAAACACACTTTCTAGTGACTATAACTTAATTTTAGCAAGTTACAATCTTTGCCTAAGCAGGTTACTCACTTTCACCAAGTTATCAGCAACTCCAGACATTTAGGTAGGTGGATCCATTTTTCAGAGGCTCTGAGGATGCTGTTCCCTAGGTCCCCTAAGAGATGGATAACTAAAATGTCTTTTTGCTTCCCTTATAGTATCTAAAGCCTCTGTCTCAAGAGCCAGGAAGATTTCCTGTGGTTCACACTCTGCCCTTTGGAATGATCTCTAAACTGTCTTCTCCCTCTCTTGTTAGCTTGATGGCTTTGTGTAACTTATATGTAAATGTACTTTTATTGTCCTCTGCCTGTAATCAAGCTGGTCAGTCAAGTAAGTTTGCATACTTTTGTCTAGAGCAGGTTGAGTTTATGCACTGCCTACCAAACGCGTTTTAAGAACATATTTCCAGCACAAGTATAAACTCTTTGTACACAACCCATCCATACACTATGCAACGATTTCTGGGCCCAGCATGTCTCCAATTTACATCAGATACCGAATATGACACCTTTTATACACATATTATTACAACAATCTATTGGGAGTATGCGATGCTGTGTATAAGAAAGATGAGCATTTGTATCATTATTGCTACCTCTGTTATATAACTGCAAGAAATCTGGAACAAAGTATGTCATATAAGATGTCAATGGAAAAGTTACACCCTATCAAATATAGTTATCCTGATTAAATCCATGCGTCATATTTGTATGTAAAGTTATGAATATTGGCCATGGACTTTTATCTTATACATGTGTTCTTTTTCTCGGTAACACCCACTTAACAGGATTTACATCAAGGCTAGACAGCTATGTGCTGATGGCCCATTAAAGACACTTCACTTTAACAATGGGCCGTAGAAGAAACTCCCTTCCCACTGAGTAAGCTCTCCTGTGGATGCAGGGCTGTCCAGAGGGGCAGGCAAGTGGGGCAATTTGCCCCAGGCCCCAGGCTGTGCAGGGGCCCCACGAGCCGTGGCTCAGCAGTGGTCCGGGTCTTCATATGGCATTTCGGCGGCGGGGGGGGCCCTTCAGTGCTGCTGAAGATGCAGAGCGACTGAAGGGCCCCTGCCACCTAAATGTACAAGTGCTGCAGCTCCCCTGCTTTGCCCCAGGCCCCCTGAACCCTCTGGGCGGCCCTGTGTGGATGCCTCAGAAGGAATATGGACAATGTCTGCATCTGTGAGTTATGAAAGCATGTAAGGTCACGTGATATGTTCATGTGATCCTGGACTCCATATTGGGCCAGTAATTTTCCATGCACATGGGCTTTGTTTGGGACAGTATATTTCCGTGCACATGGAAGAAGATATAAAAAAGACACCTGAGAAATCTCCAGTTTGTCTTCATTTCTGCTTCATTGCTCTGGACAAGAAAGGTCTAAACAAGGACTGATAACCCCAAATATGTTTGGGTAATTCCAGAGAGACTTTTGCAAGCTAGCTTTACTGCTTCAAACCTTATACAAGAACTCTGAAATCACTTATATGTATATGATCTATTAACCATTTATAACTCTCTTCTTTTCTTTTATTATTAAACATTTTGATTTTAGTTACTGAAGGATTGGCATCAGTGTGATTATTGGATAAGATCTGAGTCATATATTGACCTGGCTAAATGGTTGATTTTTGGGGGTTTTCGGTAACCACTCATCAACAAGTCCAGTGTCTGGTTGGTGAGCCAAGGGCTGGAATGCCTAAGGGAACTGCTTATTTGATTTCTTTTTACTGGCTTGGTGTAGTCTTATGATAGAATAACCACCAGTTTGGGGTGAGTCTGCCCCATTTCTCAGCAGTCTATCTTGAATTTGGCATCCTTAGCTGTGACCCACTGAGGCATGGTGACAGTGTGTCAGGCCTGATGTGAGTTACAGTATGGTGGGCCCTCTGCCAGCTGTCATTGAGGGGCTTCCAGGATCACATACCACATAAATCATTACACTATCTAATCTTGACTTAATTTGTGTCAGCTCACACTGGAAACAAAACACTTGCAATAAGGGGCTATGTTGTCCTCTGTGAACGGAACATGTTCAGTCTTGAAGGTCTCTCCATAAATGTATCAGGGTGAGGGGGAAGCCCAGGTGTAGATAGACCCCACAAAACTGACAGGAAGGTTTGGCGATCCATGGAAGTCCTGTTCTTTCTCTCTGCCTCCCAGCTGCCCCTGTTCCTCAGGACAGTATGGCTCCTACTGCTACTACAAATATGTTTCTATGTGACATTTCCCTGTTTTAGGTTGGGAGGGTTTCATTGTGTACTGAAATTACTCTACTACTACTGGGACAGTGTCATAATATTTGGTCAATCCTTTTGGGGTTGTTGTTGTTGGTGAAGACAACAACATGTTGAGACATTACCCTCCTAGCTCTTCATCTCCAGCCTGCTGCTTCCACGCCCCGGGCCCTATCTCCACCGTGCATGCATAAAGAGGTGTCTGCTAGGTTAAGGCAAGTGAGGTGGGGAGGGTACAATGGGGTAATTCCATGGAGGCTGTATTTCCCAGTTTTTGATCCTGCAAGCCGAGATTCATTAAGTCTGTCCTCCCATTCCAGTGTTTGAAGTATAGGGAACAACTAAGTTATAGGCATGGGTAAATAAATTTTGATCTGATGAGATCTTAACAAAACCCTTTTTATGATTATTTGTAGGGTGATACCAGAGTGCTAAGTAACTCCTAAACTCACTAGATTCTTTTGCTGTTTATTGGTGACATGCAGTCACGTTATCGTTATAGTAAAAAATTGCTCATTAACACACAGCCTCAGGGAATAAGTAATAGCCAAGATATTTGTAGTATACCTCAGGTGCCCTTGTGCTTCAGTTTTTTTCATATGGATTTATTAACTAGATTAACATAGGATATGTGAAAATTATGAGAAAATACCTGTGAACTTTTCAGAGTACAGCTTCCAATTTAAAGCAGTTATTGGTCAGAGAGAAGCAGTGATTTTGGGAAGAATGGCAAATTGGTCAGAGAGACAGAAAGTAGGATACAAAGTCTCTTGTGAGTTTTCAAAAACAATTTCTGTTGCTGATGGTGGTGATGATGTTTTAAAAAGGAACAACAGCACAAACCACAAGTGAGTTCCAGCAAACTCTTAAAGTTAATGTATCGTAAATACAGTATTTGCCATATGTACATACACATTTAATGGGCTTTTTTTGTACCAGACTATCATTCTCAGAAATAGCAAGACTACAACTCTGCTGCAGGCTATCCACCAGCAGAACTATTGTTTAAAATTGATTTGCTGCATAGGCAATCCAACTTTCCAATAGTATGAACTAAGACCCATTTAGTAAAAAAACTAGTCTGTTGAATGCAGCTGTTTAATTAGATATTCAAAAAAACAGAAACAAAAAAAATCCCTTCCCCCATCTCCCTCCCCCAGATGGGTGTGGGATGGAGTAATCCCTGTATGAAAAATAAAAGGCCAAAGAGGCAAGCCAATAAAGGGGCTAACTCAGAAGGGCTCCGCAGTTTTATCAGATTGCTAATATGGCTATCTAAGGGAGATAAGGAAAAGAGTACAGTGAAGACTTTTTTTAAAAAGTAGGGGTGGGAGGGAACCTCAAACAAGTCTATGTACCTTCATCCCAATTCTATGTGCCATTCATAGTGTAACTGAAAAGCTCTTCTAGATGAGGAAACTTTATGCACCATATATATTTGCACATTCCAGTAGGGAGAACAAATTCTGCTTACATTGGTATGGATCTGAAGTAACTCCACCAACTCTTGAGATCAAAACAGACCAGAATTTAAACAGGACAGTAATCCCCAGAGCTCATGAAAAAGAACACTACTCTGCTGATTATAGACTAACCAAGAACAGACTTTGGTCTGTAGGTTTCAAAGCAGCAAAATTTCAGAGATAGAGAAGGAAGAAAAAGCTGCAGGGTGACAGCTCCATTTTCTATACTCACTACACCAAAAAAACCCAAACAAACTCTCACAGTACTCGTATCTTTAGGAAGTAAGTATTTACTCTAAAGCTGGAATCACATTCAATGTTCTGGGTACAGTCTGGGATCACGAAGAGTCCCCAGAACCTGATTATGTTTGGAAGAGAAAATTCTTCAAGGCATACAGCAATTTCTTGGGTTCCCTGTTTTCCTTGACCCTGCTCAATCAGGCTCTAGGCCTGTGTTTATGAGCTAGAAACTCCTGACTGCTTTAGCTGATAATTTTCAGCTGTTGTCCCACCTGTAACATGAGGCTAACGAAACTGGCCTTTGAAAAGTACTATGAAATGCTTGCATGAAAAGCACTCTAAGAGGTAAATGTTAGTACTAGTATTAGTTATAATAGTGGACAAGGATTAAATGGCTAGGCTGATTATTTTAGATCTATCAGCAGCTGTCAACATCACTGACCATGGAAGTTTTGTTAACACACTTATGGACCCTAGTAAAGAGGTATGGAGGGTCTAATTTTTCTGTGAGCACTGAGAAAGAAATGGTGAGCAATTGTTCCTTTAGCCAGAGGGTCTTCTAGTGCAGAAGATCCCAGTGGTAGGTGTTGTCATCCTATCTGTTAAGTATGTATGAGAGGTAACTGAGAATTGAGCAAGGGCACTTGCTTGCAGATCCCCATCCTGGATTGAGGCCTATTGAAGTTATGCCTTAAGAACCAGTTTGTTGAGCTATATTCTAAATCAAATATTTAGACTGGTCATTGGTTGTGTCCTGCTGTCTCCAAACTTAAAGAAACACATCCTAAAATGAATTTCCTTTCAAGATGTAATGGTTTTGTTTTTAAATCCCTTTTAGGCTAAAAGTTATATAGAGTGAGGAATGTTTTCCATGCAGCAGAGGTGGCTCCAGGGTTTTTGCTGTCCCAAGCGGTGAGAAGGAAAAAAAAAAAGCCAAAATCGCGATCAGCACCTGCTCCACCGCACCGCTTTCTTCTTTGGCAGCAAGTCCGTCCCTCCGAGAGGGACTGAGGGACCCATAGCCGAATTACTGTCAAAGAGCTGGATGTGCCGCCCCTTCCCCTTGGCCGTCCCAAGCACCTGCTTGCTGAGTTGGTGCCTGGAGCTGGCCCTGTCCATGCAATATCAAATAATTCAGACATAGAAGGGGTAAACTTTATTTACTTTACAGTTATACAGGCAAATACTCTGTAGTTTTGTTGCTTAAAACCCCCCCACAAGTCTGTGTTGTTACACAGTTCTAATCATGAATGTAGTCCAATCCAGGGTCAGTTCCAATTAATATTTACTAAGTTATGATTTTTTCTTCTTTTTTTCAGTATTCTCTACAGGTCTATCTACACTTACCACACCTCAATTCCATGTACCATAGGAGTTTGTAAAAATGAATAAATAATACAGATGAGACCAGGCAGAAGAGTTCAAACCTGATTCCAAATTCCTCCACTAAGAGGATTTTTGGAGTCAAGATTTTGGTTCAGATTCATCTTCATAATCTTCATGAATTAGGCCCTGCCTTCCTACATCTTTTGAATTACATATTATCTTCAAATGCTGGTGAAGTTTAATCCAATAAAATAATTTAAAAGTAGCTTATGGGAAAAAATACAAACAGTTATTTGGGTAGAAGGATGGTTGTATGATCAAGACAAAGAATCAGCAGTTCAGAGATCTGGGTTCCTGGCTCTGCCCCAGACTTCCTGTTAAGTGACTTAAACTTCCTGAGATTCAGTTTTCCACACTGAAAAAGGAGGTATCATTGTCTTTCCCATTCAGGGCTGTTGTGAGATTTAGGGCTTCTTTCACATGGTTAGAACTCCTTTGTGCCAATCACGAGGCATAAAAGAGAATTCCCATGTCAGAAGGGAAGCTCCCTGCCGGAGCAAGAGTGCCAGATCTGACCCTATCCCTGTGAGTCCCCCAGTCTGGCTTTGGAGGTTGGGATGGGGCATGGCAGACCTCTGCTGTGCCAGTCTTCCATTGATATAAGGTTCATTAAATAACATAGTGGTGAAACTTAGAGCAGCCTAGCAACTGCTCTAAATCACTTGCCTTCAGAATCAGGTTGCTGTTGCCCAAGTCCCTGATGTCCCCCGCCTTCCCTTTCTGTTTCCTGATCGGATTGCTAAAGTTAGTCAGGCATTTTGTCTCACCATAGGAATGTTTATATGTGAAAATAAATTTAATAACAGCACCAATAATTTTTAGTTATTGGTTGGCTGTTTATATTTTTCCCTTTTCAATTTTATTAAACATATTCATGATGCCGATGGAGTATTATAATAATTTTCTATTTCCTTGTCTCTAATGCTAAGCTATTTTTAGTGTAGTGAACAGTTGCTTAAAGTGCTAGTAAATCCTCATTGCAAATGGGACCAACTGCTTTTAAGCAGGTAAGGAAATAATATGCTGCAGACATTCCCTCCCACAAGTGAAGCACAGAAAGAAGCCACCGTACCTCAAGCAGAAAGATGAAAGCAGGCCCAGCTATTAACTGGGACTAAAGTGCACTACAATATCCATTTCCATCACACACTGAAAAGAATATGTGAAGAAGGATGGATATTTTTTAATATTGCATTTTCCTGTTAACGCTGGCTCTCTATTTTCAAACCACTACTATTCATTAGCTATATTATTAGATATAAGATACTTCAAGCATGTTAATTTAATGGGCTTTGTTTTTACAATCTGTTTGGTGTTGACAAAGAACTGCACATACATTGTGCATTAAAGTCATGAACTCATACCAGCCTAGAATTAATGAAAGCTAGAACAAAAGCAATGATATTGTTTTAACTAAATTCATGTTAATATAGATACCTGTTATTAATTTAAAATTTTTTGGCTCTGATTCTTGAGTGGCCAGGCTACACACAATGGTGGATCTGGCAGGGGGAATTGGTCAGAGATGGTTTTGTGCCAATTCACACACATCCTCATCCATTCTGGGGATGGCTGGGAACCAGTTTGGCCTTTGTCATAAGTTAGAGCAGCCCTGAGACTGCTCTAACTTGCAATATTTGTAATGGTCCCCAAGGGGCCATTACACTGTCTGGAAATTTCCAGAGTTCAGTACACTGTTTGTATGCCCCTCCCTAGCATGCCCCCTATAGTGGGGAGCTGAGATGGATGGTATGGAGCCAGCTATGAAATCCTGGGCGCTGCTGGAAGCGGTGAGGGCTGAGGGATGTGCTGTCAGTCACTTCCCGCAGCTCGTGTTGGCATGGAGCAGTGGGAGCCGCGATTAGCCGAACCTGCAGACACAGAAGGTAAACAAACCAGCCCAGCCCGCCAGGGTGCTTACTCTGGCGGGCCATGTGCCAAAGCTTGCCAGTCCCTGCTCTAGATTCAAAAGCTTTTTCAGTCTCTCATCTGGCATCACCTCCTTATAGCCTTTCCTCTAGGGTGTCAGTCTTCTGCAGCCCTCCCAGATCAGACTTGTGCCCCAGCAAGTACCTGCTCCTTGTAGGTTCCTTACCAGAGTCTTTCCACTCAGCGGGCTCCTGCACCTTGCAGGT
Source organism: Gopherus flavomarginatus (assembly GCF_025201925.1). Classification (NCBI taxonomy): domain Eukaryota; kingdom Metazoa; phylum Chordata; order Testudines; family Testudinidae; genus Gopherus; species Gopherus flavomarginatus. The sequence goes on along the minus strand of NC_066620.1, from coordinate 141,142,740 downwards.
TCTGCACCCAGGCCTTTGCCTGGGAGCTCTGGAGAGTAATCCCTATGCCGCTCTCCCTCAGTCCTCACTGAATAAGCTAATGTAAAGGCTTGCTTGATACTCCGTGGTTGTTCATGTGACTACAATTCCCCAGATCCCTCAGGGAAAACATGTTCCAGCATGCCTGCTCTTAAAAGGATCAAACTTTGGAAAAGGGTTGGCTGGCCCCATTCTCCCTTATGGGGCGGACCTCCCTGTTACAAGGTGAAAAGGAATCACTTACATTTATACTCAGCTGCCAGATCCTGAATCTAGAAACACAGATACCATAGATAGAAATTTAACAAGAAGATTTGGGTATGGTTCCCATAATACAATATAATATGTAAATATGTTTTTTTGTGTAGCACGGAGTAATTGGAAAATGAACAATTCTGTTTTCCTCAATGATCTCCTCAATAATCACAGGTTTTCCACTTAGTCTTCCTATAATGAAGAACAAATGTGCATTTCTAGGGTGCTTTTTCATTTTTTGGATTTTTGAGTGAACAAAAATGTTTCGGTGGAATTTTTTGGATTTGTTTTCATTTAGATTCAGCTGTTTTTTCTCCTTTTTAAAAAAATTGGCTAAATTGGAAAAGAAATGCCATTTTGAAAGCACAAGGTGAAGAATAAACCAGTTCAAAATGAAATACTCAAAATGAAACTTTCTGAAACAGCTGAAACAATGTTTAAACTTCTTTCTGGCATTTTTTTCAGACAACACTATTGTCAAATTGGACTTTAAGTTGCAAATAGTTTTGGAGCCAACAAAAATACATTTTTTGGCAAAATTTTGTTCACCAACAATTTCCCCCGCAGCTCTAAAAACCACAGATCATGGAACATAACTTTAATTCTGCTTCCCTTTTGCACTTCTTCACATACCCCTTTATCAGATTGTTTCCCTCTCAATACTAGAAGTTGTGGATGTTTGTTGTAGCAATTGGCTGTATTGGGAGAAGGTAGTTTTGTAGGACTGTGTGCAGAAGGGCAGCTGGGAGAGGTGATGAAAGGCTGGTACCCCTAGGGGGGAGTGTTACGTTTACAGTACAGGGTCAAATTGGACCCACATTCACAGTTGAGAAATCCTATTGCCTTCAGTAGAATTACAGATGGAGTGACTGATGAACTTAATAGTCTCTAAAATGTGTACTAAGATATTTTAACATTCTTTGGCATGTGTACATTGGGGTCACACTAAAGCGCTGTTCATTTTTACACCTGCTAAAACTGAACAGATTAGCATGTATGTGTTTCTAGGTTGTGAGGTAAGAGGAAGGACAAAAATTCCAAACACAACAGTTTCACATGCAATTTTCTATTTGAATTAACAATTTAATGCATCCTGTTATTTCACTTATATGGTATTCGCAACCTTGACTGAAGTTAGCAGAGAAACCATAAACCAAACAGTATAGGAACTGAATTTCTCTGTCATCTACATGCCTAGAAACTGTCCCTCCAAAACACGTTTGAGGAATATTGATGGAGAAGCTTGTGCTACCGCTGATCATGCTGTGGGAAGACTGAAAAGCAGTTTCCATGGCTGCTAATCTGATATCTTTCATAAGCACTAAAAACACTTTAAAAAAAATTAAAACTTCAGTCACATAAATCCTCTGTCTCACTAGAAGTAAGGACACAGATAAGATCATCAGTCTCAGAACCCATGACTCTACTGGAAACCTTTGATCAGAATAATAAATCTTTTTGGAGGACGAAAAAAGCTGGAATATAAAATAATTTAACAGGAAGTCATCTGCCTCCAACCTTCCAGCAACAAGTCCAACTTCCCTATTAACCATGGAGAAACTTACTAAATTCAGCGGAATCTGAGAGTTTCCTTCTCGGCTCATCAGACAGTTCTAGGAATCCAGATGAGATACTGAACTTCCAAAAAAGTAGTCAAGTATAGAAGAGCAATCTTTAAAATTCATATCTGTAAATTAAGCAAAGAGACCAAAAGTAGAATCACTGTTTAAAAGTATAAGAAATAATAAAAATGTTGTGTCCCTGAACATGATAGTCATAGCACAAGTTCATTGTTCTAATTACCATTCCCAAAATAAAGACACTGATAATAACAACAAATATTGCCATATGTCCTCCAACAAATTTACAGATCTCCACGTTTACCAGTAGCTAGCTACTTACATCTTCAGTTTTACCAAAGTACATACTTATCTCCTTTGTTAAATGACCAATCACATTTCCTCTAGGAGGCTGCTTTTATGCAATTGAGCATGGAACTAATGAAGTTCCTAATAATCAAATAAATCAGGATGTGCTCTCCTCCCTGCTTTCACTTCAGGAAATTTGGAATCTATTCCTTTTGGTTCTTCCTCACAGCAGACTTTTAAAAGATTTGATTGACTAAAATCAAAGTTGATACAGGTCTTTATTTATCAACTTATGTGGCTGCAGCTGTAATGGGAGAAGTTTACTTCTCTCACCTTTAGAATAGTTTCTGCAAGAGATGATTAGTAGGTTGACGCTTTGAATTAAAAAAAAATTGAAAAATATATTTGAGCAAACGTTTTGAAATGCAAAATCATAGAAGTTACACCTCAGATGAAATTTGATCCTTCATATTTACCATGATGTAGTTGTTCGCTACTATGGATAAAATATGTTTCTCCACATGAATTAAAACACCACTTAATGTTGGTAAATGTATTTTTATTAATCCACTGAGATCTCAAGCAAAGACTTTTGGTCACAATTATTGTCTGAGCCAATTCTTGTTAAAGTCAATAGAAAGAAACTCATTGGGACCTACATATGGCATAAACGCAAAAGGAAATAATAACTTTTCAGCACTGAGAAGATATTATCCCTTCTACTTCTTAGTTTCAAATGTAAAATATTGTTACCAATGCTTAGCATGCAACCTGTAAGGAATGCAAAATGATGTTCAGCAGATCAGCCAACCCACAGCCTGAGAAAGGTAGTTCAAAAACTAGCAAATGGCACCATCTGCTGTTAGCCTATGAGGCCGTGAGATCAACGTATACTCTACATCTGCTCTTTGAAGTACTGTACTAGAAAAGGCTTGTACTGGTAAATATTTCATGACACCCAGAAGAGATCAGGTGTCTTTAGGCATAAGTGTCTTTCCTGATTATTTAGGAATATGAATATAATATGGAAATGTTTCTCCCCTTTTCTCCCATTGCCTTTATTTTAGCTTTCTTTTTCTTTTCTTTTTGTCTTCTACTTGGCATATTTCCTTAGGGCTGGCTGCCATCAACTGCAATTGTTTTGTATAATAGAGGCAAAGTCTGCAGTATTTCATGTCAACCTATGACCCAAAACTGAATGAATGTTGTGCTTCATTGTTAATTCAAAATGGATCCTAGATAAACATAATCCTATGTAGCCTTCATCTATTCACTGTCCATGGTACCAATTTGCACTGATCATAAGCAGTAAACATAAACCAAAGTTTTATAGGATTATTTTGTTTGCATGTTACCTTGGTATTTCATGTCTAAAACTAGCAATTTTATGCCAGATTGGGCATACTGTTTTACTGTCCTGATGTTCTGTAGTTGTTGTTTAAATCTACTGTGTGGCTAAATAGAAATCTAGGTTAGATTCCTGGCTCTACCATTGACTAGCTCGTAGTCCTTAGGCAAGTTATATAATCTATCTTCCTCCTTGGTAAACAAATAATCTTCCCTGTCAGAAATTTGCATGTGACAAGTCCAGGCTGCCCTCTTGTTAAATGGAGATAATGTTTACTCACTTTTCAAGATCTATAGATCTAAAAAAAAATCACTAAATATTATTACTTACTCTTTGATTCATTATTAAGTGTAAACTCAAAGAAGATAGGGTTGCGACTATTGCCAGACATAACCAACATAATTATCTGTCTGGAAGACATCCAGCATGTATTGTGTTTGACTATAAATAAATAATATTTCACCTAATTATATGATTAGACTGAGGGAATGTATCTGGGTGGGTAAAAGTTATTGGGTTTACATAAAAAAGCTCTGTCTAACTGGATAAAAGTGTAACTCAATAGCTACAACGGTAAATAAGTGATCTTCCTTTAACACACTGTACCCCAGTTTCACCCTGTTATACGATTATGATATATTGTGTACAAAGTATGCTTCGTGAGGTATAATTTGAAAACTCTTAACTTACTGAACATTATTATCCTGGTAAAATACATATCGCTACTATTTAGGTAAAGTTATTAAACTCTATTGTATAACAATGATTTTACTGTAACATGTTGCAAAGTTAGAAAAGCAAGCTCAAACTAGTTTTTCAGAGACAGACACACTTGCATGCCAGCAGGGTGCTAAAGAGTTATTACCTGTTTAATCAGAGATTCACCAGCAAAGGAGTTGTAAACAAAGTATTTACAATTCACCTGAAGGACAGCTGGCAGAGCACGTATGGAATGGAACAGCATGACCATGTGACCCAGCAATGACTTTTTCAATGAAAAGGGTCAGAGGATAAAAAGGAGACAGTGACCTACTCCTCATCTCTCCTCGCCCATCTCTACTCATGGCAGCAAGATCAATTGAAAGACAATAGGAGCATCATTGAACTAGGGGGGAATGGTCTTAACTGGAAGGCTTTCCAGGTAATATGGACTGCTGAAAGTTTTTGGATCAGAGAACCCTTTTTGCTTTCAGATCTTATTTAGTTTGGGAATTTAGTTAAGAATTAGTTTGTGGTTTTATTCTTTTATTTCTTATGTAACCAGTTCTGACATTTATGCCTTTATCACTTATAATCACTTAAAATCTATCCCTTTCTAGGTAATAAACTTGTTTTTTAACCTAATCCAGTGTGTATTTGGATTAAAGTGCTTGGGAACTCCACTTGAGACAACAAGGCTGGTACATACAAACATTACCCTTTGTTGGAATGTCAGACTAATATGAGGTTATATTGCACAGGGGTCTACTGAGCAGTATAAAATGCACATTCTAGGGTACAAGGCTGGAGCTGGGGAATTTGCAGGTGTTGCCCTCTATATAGTTCATGAGTGGCTGGGAAAGCATTCATACAACTTGGCTAGGAGTGACTACATGTTAATGGCTGTGTGTGAGCAGAGCCTGGAGAGGCTGCTTGTCAATAGCAAAGCAATGTAAAAGGCACCCTGGGCTGGAGAGTTAAAGGGACACAGTGGTTCAACAGTCTAGTCTTAGTAATTAACGCTAGACAGGAAGACAAGGATGCCCTCTGTTCCTTTTATTTTGGCTATGGAACCACTGACCTCCAAAATACAACAGTTAAAAGAGGTTAGGGTTATCCTTGGTGCTGTTCTAAGCACATATCACTTAGGGATTCTCTCTCTTTGGGAATTTTCCCCCCTTTTCTGTGCTCTCCACAATGGATATTCTTCCTCTGATCTTCCTCTGTTCTACCCTCCACCCCAACTGAGTTCTTCCCCTCTCTTCTCCCTCTGTGCCAACCACCCCAGAAGATTCTCCCTCTGCATTGATTGATTGTATTCTCCTCAGGAACTGGAGGGAATGTGGGGAGTAGAGAAAAGAGATAGTTCCCTGAACCTGCAGATGGTAGGCAGTGCTTGCAAACAAAGGTAGGCAGGAAAAAAGCAGCCATTCCCCTGAGTCTGGGACTCAGCAGGGCCCTGAAGGCACCAGCTATGGAGCTTTGTGGTGGCTGTGGCAGCTGTATGAACAGCCACTGCTTGACAGTATGAAGGGAAGGTGACCCAGTGGTTTATGCTCAGTGAGGCATGAGTCCTTCCAAGTCCTTTTGAACTAGCTGCAGGTGGGTATTGGTGGGCTGGATCTCTTTGAAGATGACAGGAGCAGTGGGCTGGATGGTAGGGAGCTGGTGGCCATATGTTTGACACCCTGGCTTTTAGTGAGACCCCTTGGTATTGATACCTCTGGTCATAAAACACTGATAGAATTTGAAGGCTGTTTTGGCAAAATTAGGCTTGGAGACAAAGTATGACACCAGGGAAATGGCTGAGTGATTAGATTTATTCTCCCATTTAAACTTAGAAACCTGGGTATACTGAATGCCTAGCATGAGTCATCAGCAGGGATTGAATTTGAGACCTCTCACATTAAAAGCTTGGGCCACCTTCTACCTATTGAACTAAAGTACTAACTTTCCTTAGCTAGCAGATATAGCAGACTCATTAGCTGCATTTAGATTAACCACTAGAGGGGGACAAAGATCCTCAATATAGCAATCTGGGTTACATGTGGTTATAACTGCATGAATAATTTAGGTACTTACACATAGTTAATGATAATCTACTATTCCATTAAATAAAATATGAACTGGAAAAGAGGGTCATCTCTGGTGTTTCCCATTTGAGACTTCCTTGATTTATTAACAATTTTTTTTCTGAATATTTTTTCCCTATGGACTGCTTGTACAGACTATTGCAAAAATGACTAAAAGTCTGTTGCTACTGCCACAGCTGCTTTCAGGAAGAGTACTCTGTCACTTAGAACAAACACAAAGATGAGAGAGGACCTCATTTTTGAGATGCTGCTGCTACTGTATATGCTGCTGTCTGCATCCAGCCTGACTTTACTTCTGTGGCTCAGAATTGTTAATAACTACTTATGCCATCATACTGTCAATACACTACCTCTCATTACATATAGACTCATAGATTCATAGGTCAGAAGGGACCAATCTGATCATCTAGTCTGACCTCCTGCACAAGGCAGGCCACAGAACCCCACCCATCCAATTTTATAACAACCCCTATCCCAGGACCGAGTTATTGAAATCCTCAAAAATGGTTTGAAGACCTCAAGCTGCAGAGAAACCACCAGCAAGCGACCCATGCCCCACGCTGCAGGGGAAGGCGAAAAACCTCCAGGGCCCCTGCCAATCCGCCCTGGAGGAAAATTCCTTCCCGACCCCAAATATGGCGATCAGCTAAACCCTGAGCATGTGGGCAAGAGTCACCAGCCAGCACCCAAGAAGGAATTCTCTGCAGCAACTCAGTACCCATCCCATCCAACATCTCCCCGCAGACCATTGAGCAGACCTATCTGGTGGTAATCCAAGATCAATTGCCCAATTTAAAGATCCTATCATAACATCCCCTCCATATACTTATCAAGCTTTGTCTTAAAGCCAGGAAAGTCTTTTGCCCCTACTACTTCCCTCGGAAGGCTGTTCCAGAACTTCACTCCCCTAATGGTCAGAAACCTTCGTCTAATTTCAAGTCTAAACTTCCTAATATCCAGTTTATACCCATTCGTCCTCGTGCCTACATTAGTACTAAACTTAAATAATTCCTCTCCCTCCCTAACGTTAACCCCCCTGATATATTTATATAGAGCGAGCATATCCCCCCTCAGCCTTCTTTTGGCCAGGCTAAACAAGCCAAGCTCTTTGAGTCTCCTTTCATAAGGCAGTTTTTCCATTCCTCGGATCATCCTTGTAGCCCGTCTCTGAACCTGTTCCAGTTTGAATTCATCCTTCTTGAACATGGGACACCAGAACTGCACACAGTATTCCAGATGGGGTCTCACCAACGCCTTATATAACGGTACTAACACATCCTTATCCTTGCAGGAAATACCCCGCCTGATGCATCCCAAAATCGCATTTGCTTTTTTAACAGCCGTATCGCATTGGCGACTCATAGTCATCCTGCTATCAACCAGTACCCCAAGGTCCTTCTCCTCCTCCGTCGCTTCCAACCGATGCGCCCCCAACGTATATCCAAAATTCTTATTATTAATTCCTAAATGCATGACCTTGCACTTTTCACTATTGTATTTCATCCTATTTCTATTACTCCAGTTTACAAGGTGATTCAGATCTTCCTGAATAGTATCTCTGTCCTTCTCCGTGTTAGCAATACCCCCCAGCTTCGTGTCATCCGCAAACTTTATTAGCACATTCCCGCTCTTTGTGCCAAGGTCAGTAATAAAAAGTTTAAATAAGATCGGTCCCAAAACCGATCCTTGAGGGACTCCACTAGTGACCTCCTTCCAGCCTGACAGTTCACCTTTCAATAAGACCCTCTGGAGTCTTCCCTTTAACCAGTTCCTTATCCACCTTACAACTTTCATATTCATTCCCATCTTTTCCAATTTAACTAACAGCTCCCCGTGCGGAACCATATCTAGCTCCTTTGCTGTTGTTTTGGCTAACGTGCCCAGAACTTGGGCACACTCTTAACCCAACCATAAAGATTGCAAGAAGGCTGCACATCCAGAATGAAAGGAGAAAAATCAGTCTTATGTTATGAAGCTTGATCCAAAGCCCATTGAGTTTAATCTGCGTCTTTCCACTGACTTCAGGGGGCTTGGGATCAGGTGTATGCTTCCATCATAAGTATTTCCAAATCTTACCATTACCAAATAATTGGACCTCCAAATGAGTTTCACTCTAGTCAAGATATGAGCAGTCACCCATCCATATAATTATTGTAAAGTACATTGAATATGTAAAATACTATGCAAATGCTAATATTCATAGTATTTGTGGCTACTATCTTTTCAGCACTGGAGAAATAGCCTCTGACTATAAAATTATATGCCACCACTATCTTCTGTGCTTTAAGACTTTAAACAAAACTTCCTACAAGATAATTTCTCTCTCATTTATGAGATGAAACATCTTAGATTTTAGATAATATTGTGACAGGGTCTCTGGGGTGAACCTGGACTGTGGGGCCACTGAACCCTCTGTACCACACACCTGGGCTGACCCTTACACTGTGATGCTGACGTCAAGTTGCAAACCTCTGGCAGGTGTCCGCACGCAGCCACAGGCAGGTACACACCCAACTGTGTTACATGAATGATCTCCCAGCCACTTATGAACCATCAATAGGGAAGCTCTAATCAATTCCTCCCAGCCTTGCACCCCAGAACTGTACTGTCTTGCACTGGTCAGAAGCCTGATTAGTGTAAATTCATTACTTAGTTCATCACTTCGTCATAGGTAGGGTGACCAGATGTCCCAATTTTATAGGGACAGTCCTGATTTTTGGGTCTTCTTCTTATATAGTCTCCTATTACCCCCGGCCCCCTGTCCCGATTTTTCACACTTACTGTCTGGTCACCCTATTCATAGGAAAGTGGACATGCACCAGCCTTTGTAACCTGAGCAGATTTCCCAAACACTTTAGATACACTCATTGATAAGGATAAAACATTAAAATAAGTGTATTAAATACAGAAAAATAGATGTTAAGTGATTATAAGTAGTAGACATAAAGGTCAGAGATAGTTACCTTAAGAAATAAAAATAGAACATGCATTCTAAATCTTAAACTTTTAGTCTAAGCAAGAGTTGAATTAAACAGCTTTTCTCACAAGCAGATTACAGTTCCTCAGTACACAGGCTGTGACTACCTTCCAGCCTAGGACCACCCTTCAAGAGGTGATGTCACTGTCTCTCTTTTATACTTGCTTCTCTGTGAGGTGGGTTAGTCTGCCTCCATGGCATATATGCCTTCTCCGAGACGTCTCTGGGATAGTGGATTCTTTTCTTGATGGGTGTTGATGAGCCATTAATACTGTCTGGCTATTGATGACTACTCTTTTGTTGTAACTGAAAAACAGGTTGTGGGCCTTCGCAAATTCACAAACATATTTCAGTTACACATATAGCAATACTTCATAACTTCACATGATACTTTTAAAATGATACCTCACAAGGTGTACTTTATACAAAACATATCACACTCATATCACAGTTATGATATGGGGATTCCAGGATGCTACTTTGAGGTACAGAGGGTCACAAATATGCCTTGTTTTTCCTACGTATTTAATGTGAAGAGTCTCTGATCTCTGTTCTGAGGAGCATCATTTCAGATAAAAGCTCTTCACATGTGTCCTAATGTCGAATTGCCCCATTTTTTCCAGTTCCAGCTTTATATGACTGCAGTTAAGCTCTTTGCCTTCCTTTGTGGTTTCTGTTTGCAGTAAAAAATGGTTTTGTCAGTTAGTGAGTCTGTTTGGTTCTTTGCATCATTAGATGGTCACTCCTTTTATCTAGCACTTGTATAATAATTCAACTTTGGGTATATTTTTGCAAAATTCTGTAGGGATTCCAGCCAGGCCAGCAGGAGGCAGAATCTCTCTTTTTGAGAATTCCCCCACAAGGATTGCTGGTTGCATTATTTAGTGTTAAGAATTTTCTCCCTCGCCCATCATTCTCCACTGAACTCCAGAGTCTGCTGTGCTTCGTTGTTCTAAGCAGTCCTGGGGAGCTCTAGTTCTGGTTTGGTTTATTTTGATGTAACCCACTGGAAAAAAAGAATCATTACTAAGGTGCAATTTTACATTTCTTTACTTGAATGACAGAGTCAGAAGTTCCAGTCCAATTGTGTATGCATGATATGGCCTTTATTTTTAATCCTATAAAATTAGCAGAATTCAATAGGTTTCTTGTTCTAGTGTCATTCAACATTATTCAACTTTCTTACTGTTCTTCTTAGTTATCTTCTGTCTCATCCTGCTTTCTCCTCACTAAATTTCAAGTGGTGAGACTGCTCTGCATTTTTTTAACTGTCTGGCCTGGCATCCAAGAAGATCCTCTTTCAGAAACTGTTTGTATAATTCCCTCCCCCCCATTAATGGTATCATTGCTTCTGTGCTAATGTTAATGTAAAAAAGGAACTTGTAGCTTTAAAGAAACAATAATGTCATGTGCTTTAGAAAACAAAAGATTCCTATGGCTGTTCCTGTCTGGAGGAAGTTTCTTCCCTGTGCTGATTGACAGCTCATTAACTGGCTGTAACCCAATCCAGCACAGAGCCCCATAGAGTCAGCCTGTACGCACAGACAACTCTTAGGAACTCTGTAGAGGTCAATCCTAGCAGAAGTTGCTTTATATCCAGGCTTGGCAGACTTAAATTTTTATTTTTTATAAGTTTGATGGATAATTTCGATGTTTGTGTTTTTTGCATGTTTTTAGTTTTTATCTATTTAAATGTTAACACTTGTAGGAAATTACAGGGGAGAGGGAGGATCAACATTTGACACCCTGAGATTCAAAAAGTTCAAGCTATATAAACTGTGCTAAAACACAAATTGTCAAAATCAGATGTCAAAATAGACAAAGTAAATATCCTTAAATCATTAATCATACCAGTTTTTACTATTCATTCACTAGTCACTTTGGAACAAGACTAATTCGAAAGTCTAAATCACTGGATTTTTACTCTATGTTCTCAGGCAGCATTTTTCTTATTTTGCCTATCTGTAAATTTCTGCTATGGATAGAAATACTTTTTTGTTGGTTTGTGTTATGGTGAAATCTGTTTGCCAACATTTACTGATAAATATTTACTCCTAACAAGCCTGCTCATGTCAATTTCATGTACAGATTGAGTCTTCTTGGTTCCTGCTATTTATCTGAGATGGATTCAGGTCTTGCTAACTGACCATGGATGTATAAATGCAGATTCTAGCTGCACAGAACTGTTATCCACCACCCATGGAGCCAGGTATCATAGGCCAGGGGAGGCTGAGCCTCCCCAGACAGCCTGGAGTGGCCCCGCCCATGCTTTGCCCCCTGGAGTGCCTGAGCTCCCATGCCTCTTTCCTGGCCCAGGCTGGTGCTGGGACCAGGGCTGTATAGCCTGCTGCCTGGACTTGGGGAGGCTGGAGCTGGAGCCTGCCAGGCACTCCATTTGGGGGCGCTGTGGTGGCGGTGCCCATGCTGCATTCCAGGGGTGGGGTTTGGGGCACTGTGGTGATGTCACCCACCCAGCTCTCTGGGGCTCAGATTGGAGGCACTGCAACCCCACACTCTAGGGCTGGGGCCGAGGTGCTGGGATGGCCCCCGGCTAGGGGGCCGGCGGCCATGATAGGGGTGCTCTGGGCTCCGGTGGGGGAGGGTGGCAGATGGGGGGAGGGGCAGACAGGGAGGGGAGGAGCCTCAGGCAGAAAGGGAGGGGCCAGGGACTAGGTTCCCCCAGTGGCCAGTTCACCCACCGCCCAGGCCTGGCTCTCTAAGAATGGAACCCAGAGCAAAAATCTGCCTCATCTATCTTCACTGGATATATCATTAACATCATATTGATTGCCAAACCTTTCTATGGGTAATTAGTTAGCTTATGTTTTCAGTAATACAATAATGAAAGTCTCTGTAAAATTGCATTGTCCCTTTATTACTATACAGTGGGAAAAAGAACTATGAAAGAATGGAGTCAAAGATTTGTTGACACTATTCTATGCATAGTTTCAAGTGATCAGACGCGCCCTGTGTTAACATTTTTCTGGCTTTCCCTTATACATGTATAGGCATATGGGATAGAGTGGGGAGAGATGTTTAGAATTGAGCTTTTAACCAAATTTTTAAGTACAGGAAGTAAAGTTTACTCCAAGGAAGTGTTATTTACTCCTTCTCATAACACAACAATTAGGGGTCACCAAATGAAATTAATAGGCAGCAGGTTTAAAACAAACAAAAGGAAGCATTTCTTCACACAATGCACAGTCAACCTGTGAAACTCTTTGCCAGAGGATGTTGTGAAGACCAAGACTATAATGGGGTTCAAAAAATAGTTAGATAAGTTCATGGAAAATAGGTTCGTCAATGGCTATTAGCCAGGATGGACAGATATAGTGTCCCTAGCCTGTTTGCCAGAAGCTGGTGTGACGCAGTAGGGAGCGGGGTGGATTGACCTGGGAAGTCATTTAGTTTTACTGGGACTGTCTGCATGGGGGATGGGAGAGCAGGGGATGACTTTAGGTGAGGGATGGTACCTGAGCCTGTAACCTGAGCCAGGAAGAGGGGAGGGGCGAGTCGACACCTTTGCCCGGGAAACTGGACAAAGGGAGAGGGGGAGAGAGCCTGCTGGAGGGGTTTCTGGTTTCACTTTTGGGCTGGGAACCCCAAGTCTGGGGTCTAAGATCTTTTCCTCCAGAGGGACCTGGTTAGGGGGTCCTGGTTGTACCCTACAAGCCCTGCTTGGAACCGTGTTCCTGTCATCTAATAAACTTTCTATTGTACTGGCTGGCTGAGAATCGCAATGAATTGCAGGAAGGGGGGGGTGCAGGGCCCTGACTCCCCAACACTCCGTGACAGTTGGGAATGGGCGACAGGGGGTGGGTCACTTGATGATTACCTGTTGTGTTCATTCCCTCTGGGGCACTTAGCATTGGCCACAGTCAGCAGACAAGATACTGGGCTAGATGGACCTTTGGTCTGACCCAGTATGGCCATTCTTATGTTCTTATCTATCTTTTCCTCCTCAGATACTGCATGTTTCTGACAGAAACAACTCTTAGCTGTACTTGCGCTATTTTATTTTGTTTCTGCATATAGTTCTTCATGGCTCTAATGTTTTTTTTTGAATATCTATAAATATTGCAGATTGTTCTAATTTTTCCGTTTCTTAATATATTGAGTGAGTGCATGTATAAAGCACAAGCCTCTACAACTTGGGACCCTAAGTGTATCTTATATTGAACAAATATTGGAAGCATAAATTCCAGGGCATAGTACTGGAGATGAATATTTAGAGGTGCTTATACTACACAGAATATAGATTTAGGCCAGGGTGGGTCAATGATTATGATATTCACATGTGAATGCTTCCATATGGGAGGCTAAGTCTAGAGGGGCAACTTTGGGAGTGAGAGTAGACAATAAATAGATAAAAAAGAATTAAGACCACAGAAGATAAAAACAAAACAGCTTAGTCCAAATTTTTAAGGGGTCCTCTTGTATATACGGTATCTGCTGCACCACTCAAAAAAACCCCTAAAACCACAGTCTGAATCATCAATAGCACCCTAAGAACTTTCACTGAAGGTAAATTATCCCCTTGAACACTGGTTTAAGAGAATACTTATGACTTTGCAGTGCTATAGTTTCCTAGTTTATCACACAGAGCCATACTTCTATGAAAGAATCCTTGATTGTGTGTTTTTTAAAAAAATTCTCCTTCTAAAATCCAAAGAGAAATAAACCTGTCCCTCCCAGCTTCTAACCAGTACAAAAAACAAAACCACTATATTTAGCTAGCTAGCTGATTTTAGGTCTGTTGTTTCTTAGCAAGCTATTTCCCTACACTTACTATCACTTAAAATCCTCCTCCCACAAGAAGGGAGCAATGACTGTATATGTAGGGCCCCAAATCCCTCCCTTCTAACAGGTGTTAAGTTTACTTTATCCCATTGTAATAAATTTTAGCTGGACCTCCTTGCCAGCCAAATTAGCAGAGATTATTTTTCTTCCCCAGTGCTATCCCTGAATCTGTGTGTGTCACAGAACACTAACAAAGGAAGGGAAAGAGCTCAGCTCAGGCTATTAAAAATATGCATCCTCATCCCTAAATTATTGTTACATAACAAACATTGAGTGTTTGGCTCTTCAGCAACTCCAACAGCAATAATTACAGCTCTCTGATAATGTGGCATTCAGCTCAAAAGTGAGTATTTTCTGATTTTACTTTTAAAAGGAATTGTGATGCTTTTATCTGCATGAAGGAGAATATAATAAATTGGAAGACATGAAGAAATCAGAAAGTGGGTAGAAGAATAAAGAAAGATATAATAAACTATTCCAAATTCCTGTCCCAGGAATTTCACAGTACTATTGAAGTTAGTACCTTACACAATGCCAGTGGGAGTTCTAATATCCTGTATAGTGGCTGTATAAAGGATATAATAACACAACAGAGATAATCATGTGATTCTTTCTATAGCCCTTACCCATGTTCCCCATTTTCCAGCTAATGTTTGTCTCCCCACTAGTTGCATCGTATCTTACATTTAGGTTCTGAACCTGCTAGCTGCTGCAAAGAAGGTTCACCTGTGAGAAGCAGCCTGCAAGACTGGGGCTTAGAACTTGAGCCAAAGTTGGTTGAAGTCAGAGAGTCCTTCTTCTATTGACTTCAGTGGACTTTGATTAACAGATTTAAGACCAGAGGGCTCCATCAGAATGTCTTGTCTGACCTCCTGTATAATACAGGCCAGACCTGTATTGAGCTCAATAACTTGTTTGACTAAAGCATATCTATGGATCAGACCCATACACCATAAAACCTTTGGGACAAAAGGCAATATCTTTCTTGGCTTCTGTGAAGCACTGACCATACTTTTGCATGCTACAAAATCAATAATAATGATAACACAAATTCCTCCACATGGGAGTACTGATGGACTGAAAATAAAGAAAGTTTGATGGCTGAGGTATTCTGCCATCTCTGTAAACTTCAGATGGCATTCAGCCTTCCTCTATTACCAAGCTTCACCCACTATTTCAGCTCCTGATGCAGATATTTTCACCAGAACACTTCCAGCCAATCCACTTTATTCCAGAAAAATATCACCCATCAGTCTAGACCAGTGGTGGGCAAGAGGGTAATCTGATTCAGTGCCATGAAACATTTTGCTGTCATTGACTGTCTGCAGGCACAGTCCTCCACAGCTCCCAGTGGCCGTGGTTCGCTGTTCAGACATGTTTTTCATGAAAAATAGAGCTTAGCTGAAAACTCAGTTTTCCATCAGAGAAGAATTTCAACAGAAATTATACTGCTCCTAATAACCAGGAAGTCTGATTTCTGCATTCCTCCAAACAAACAGTTAAGTTTGTGTGAACTTTTAATTTTAGTGTATACTTTAAACTGTTTCCTCTTGGATAAATGAAATCCAGTTAAGTATTCTTTAAAGGCATTAAGTCACCCAAAGGCTCCTGTGTGCATGTGGAAAACTCTCAATGATAAATTTCATTGATTTGCAACTCAGTGCACTTTGCAAGTATCGGGGTATAAAGTTTACTTTCCACAGCTATTGCTTATTAATGGAAGATAATTATTTTGATATCTTGCCCAGAGCAATCTCTTATTGTTAAGCACTATATGATCTCTGATGACAAAGGTAAGGATTAAAAATGTGCTGAATTGTTTTGAGATATTTTGAATAACTAATTTAGAATGCATGTATAGCACAGGTTTGCAAATAGGACAAGTATTTTTAATGCTTTTTTAATAAAAAAAGATCTGGTTGAAACTAGCACACAAATTAAAGTGAATATCTAATTCAGGTGTCAGCAACCTTTCAGAAGTGCTGTGCCAAGTCTTCATTTATTCACTCTAATTTAAGGTTTCGCGTGCCAGTAATACATGTTAACGTTTTTAGATCTCTTTCTATAAGTCTATAATATATAACTAAACTATTGTTGTATGTAAAGTAAATAAGGTTTTAAAAATGTTTAAGAAACTTAATTTAAAATTAAATTAAAATGCAGAGCCCCCGGACTGGTGGCCAGGACCCGGGCAGTGTGAGTGCCACCGAAAATCAGCTTGCATGCCGCAGGTTGCCTACCCTGATCTAATTAATAGAATATTCTTTATATTTTAATGGTAGCATAGTATCAGGTTGTGTTGCATCACATTATTGTGGTTTATTTTTGTGACTGTTATGATTTACAAGAAAAGACATTGTTTATTGGACCAGAAACCCATGAGCACTATGATAATGAATGTTCCAGCTGCAGATTGTCAGTTCATGAATCAGATGTTTGTTTAAAAACTCATAATTTAAATATTTATGTTTCTTCTTTGGGCTGACAACCTCATTGCCAGTAGATCTCTATATTAGACATCAAGAAGTAGGTTGTTTCAAAATTGTCACTGACTACAGCAGTTTAATGTCTGCAAACAAGCCCTATTTCCATCACAGACAGTTCGAATGCAGGCAGTTAAAAGAAATTTGTTACAACACTCCAGCCCTTTAACACAGCACAGAGAAGATGAAACGGGTGAGGCTCTTACTCCGATGTTTTCTTTTTCAATAGGTGCCTATTTCTTGTCTCTCTGATTAGTTTCTAACACTCATTCTTCACTCTTTTTCTGAAGTATGATCTTTTCTTCTTAACACTTCTGGTATAACTTTTACAGGAAGATCAAAATCATAATTCTTTTCTTTAAGTAATGCCTCTGATGGAAAACTGATTATATATTTTTCTTCTTTCATTCATATATTATCTGCAACTGTAGATATGATTTGTGTATGGAAGCCAACTAGAAAAGATAAAAAAAGAACTCGGATTAAATAAATATAAGCAAAATATACTATCAGTAGTTACCTTATTAAGATGATTCTTGTCTTCTGACAGACACAAGTAGAAAAAGTAGTTTAAAGAGATTTTATTACAGAATTCCATCATAAAATCGTTTTGATTTCCTTTTATTTCCTTCCTTCAGTATCCAAATTCTTACTTGCTTGGTGGCCTGTTCAAGTATCTAAACATTATGCAAGGCACTTGGAATAGCTCATTCAGTTTAGCATGGCACCAACTGATCCACTTGCCAAGGTGCATATTTTGACCATATCAGTGATCGTTATAGAACAACATATACAAGTTCAGGAGTGCAGTGAATGTATAGCAATACAAAACGCATAGCAGGGGTTTACATAGGAGGCAATACATCCTACTTACTAACAGGAAAGAGTTGAGAACAATAAAAATGCATATGAGATTTGAATCTTTTGAATCAGTGTAAATGCATATTCTGAATGCACATGACTTGCATTAAACTGACAAACCTTTTCTACTGTTTCAATTAGTTTTAATATGTAGTTTTAAAAAGTGAATGTGATGGTTTTTGAGAGGTACCAGCCTGACAAAACTGGAGACTGGAATATTTTATCCATGAAATAGGGGCAACAGTGCAAGCGTTCATGTACGATTCTGCAAACTAGTCCTTAGTTTGATCTGCAGGAGGCAAAGAGGAAAGACGGGAATCTTTTGTCAGGTAGGTAACTCTCCTGTGACATGGAAATTCCATTTAAGATTAAGGGTATTTTTAATGTGCTCAAACCAAACAAAATATCAATGTGGATCCAATTGTGCAGTCCTTGATTTCAACTGGATTGATCATGTAAAAAACCAAAAGGAGTTTCTTCTGAATTTACATAGAGCAGACAGGATTCTTGTTACGGTTCTCCAAAAAGAAGTTCCATATTAAAGAGAAATTTTGCATATGTTCTTCAGTGTAGAAGAAAGCCTTCTCCAGGGGCACAAAGTCACATATATATGTAAATCACTTTTGACACAACAGGAGTCTCTTGAACTGTAACCCTAAGAGCCTCTTAATACCCACTGGCAGAAGGCTCCATATACTGTAACTCATATCAAGCCTGACACGCTCACTACCCCAACACAGTATTACCATAAAATGTATTTAAAAAGTACCATGTAAGGTAACATAGGTAATCTGGTGAAGTGCTGGTCTTGAAAATCATTGTGTAATGTATGCACAGGTTGTATACAGAGTTATATATGTGTGCTGGAAATATGTTCTTAAAATGGTTTGGGAGGCAGTGCATACCTCAAGTCTAGACAAAGGAATGTGGATTTGCCTGTCTGACCAGCTTGATTATAGGCAGGGACAATGAAATTATATTTACATATTAGGTAAACAAAGTTAACAAATGGAGGAGACAACTTAGTAACCACAGTGGGGGACAGAATCTGTGCCTCAGCATGCCTTCCTGGCTCTTAAGGCAGAGATAATGGACTCTGGATAATATAAAGGGAGTAAAAAGACACTTTAGTTGTCTATCACTTAGGGGATATAGGGTACAGCACCCTTTGAGCCTGTGAAAATTGAATCCTCTAGTCTGGAGACGCTGGTCAGTTGATATAAATAAGTACTGCTTAGGCAAAGATTGGAACTTGCTAAGATTAAATTTTAGTCCCTAGAAAATATTTTGTTTTTGTTTGTAACCAGACCTATCTCTTTTTTCTTTCTTAGTATCACTTAAATCTCTGTTCTTTGTTAATAAACTTATTCTAATTTTATTACAAAACCATCTCAGTTCTGTCTATGAAAGTGAAGTGTGAGTCTTCAGCTAACCTTACAGGTTGGTGTGTGCTCTGTTTCTTTGGAAATAGCAAACTTAACTTGTGTGAGTGTCCAGTGAGAGGGACTGGACACCATAGGGAGATGTCTCTGGGGAACTGGGGTTCACTGACTGCTACCTTCAAGACAAGGTTTAGACTGGCAGAGTCTTGAAGAGTTGGCTGGCCAGGCAGACAGGCTGATTTAACAGGAAGCTGATATATAGCAAAGTACTAGCAATGTTCCCTCTTGCTGAGGCAGAGGGGTAACGTGGTGGCTTAAGTTTGGGGTGTCCTGAGCAGGACTTGGGCTCCAATTCAGCAGCTTTTAAGCACATGCTTAACTTTAAGCATCTGCTTAAGTCTATCCCTACTTAGAAAAGCTTTAAAGCACATGTTTAATTTTAAGAACAAGAGAAAGTCTGACTTCAAGTTAAGCATGTACTTAAGTGCACTGGTGCTCACAGCCCTACACGTGTTATATATGGTGCATATCATTGGCAAGAACAAGGCTATCCAGAAGGGAGGCGAAAGGGGTAATTTGCCTGAGGACCCCATTTGAAAGGGCCCCCAAGCAAGTGGTGTTGCGACCTGGTGCATCAGGTCACAAAGCCACGCACTGAACTTTGGCATGGGGGCCATACGTCACAACAGAGAGGCAACTGGGCCGTATATGAGTGTCACCATGTGAGGTTAAGATGAGAGTGGTTCAACTGTGTGTAACGTAAAAAATTTCTGGGGTCACCCCTGCTTACGTGCATTACTGAATTGAGGCCTTAAACAGCTTTATGATTTAGTTTGGCAGATGAGAAAACAATGTGTAGAAATATGTATGTATGTTAGCTGTACCAAATTGTATTTTTATTTAATGTGTTCATTGATTTCTCTTGTATTTTAATTTTTTTTTAATAAAGCACTCAGGCTAGCCATTAAGAGGGTGGGCAGTGGTATAAATAAAATGTGTTACTGCTTTTGTTTTAACCCATATCTGGTTATTTAAAATCATATTTCTATTCTCTTTCTTTCCAGAATAGAAGAAAACAAAGAATAGCAACATATACTACCAACTGCACACATGACCCCCGCAGATAAGATTTTATTCCATAAATAAAAATTGTAAATCTGTTCATTTTGTTCTAAAATATTCATTTTATCTGGTCTGTTTCCACATTCACAACAGCAAATTACAATCTTGATTTGCTGCTTAGCGGTTAATTGCCTGCTTTGACTGGCTGATGTCCTTTTGTCAGGTTTTAAATGTTGCGTTATCTTACAGGTCCCATATGCTGGCTGAAGACTCTACTATATAGAGGATAATAGATGGTTTCATAGAGAATACAATGCTGTAATTCACTTGAGGGACTCTGTCAATGTTATAATCCATGAAAGCATAATGTACGCTGTTTATAAATGACACTGGATTCCAGCCTAGTATTCTTTTTAGTGCATTCTATTGCTGTTTGTAGTATATAACAAATGCTAAGTATCTAAAGGTATGAAAATATCTCTTGAAATGATAAAGAGCAACAAAAAATTAATCAAGGTAGTTCATTCTCTCTGAAGAAATCACAGCAGCGAATTCTGAGTTCGCACTGTAGAGGATAATAATTATTTTTCTATATTTAATCTTTGTTGCACAGTAATATAGCTGGCCAAATACTTTTCCATTGGAAAATCTGATTTAATCGAACTCTAAACTTTCCACAGAATGCCATTTTTAATGACATTTTATTTAAAAACAAATCAAAATAAAGTGTTTCTACTGGTCAAAACATTACAGTTCAACCTGATTAGAGTGTTTCCATTTTTCATTTTGAAATTGCTTTTCATTTTGAAATTATTTATATTTATAATATAAAATAACAGCATCCAAATCAGAACAAAATGTTTCAATTGACTCAAACCAAAATTTTTGAAAATTTCAGTTGGACCAAATATTAAGAATCAAAAGATTTTCCACTGAATATACATAGATCAGATTGGATTATTCTGGTAATTCTCCAAGAAGAGGCTCCATATTAATAGGCTTGACAGGATTATATTTATCAGCAAATATCAATAACTGACGATAACATTGTAAACACAGAAACTGAAACTATTTCCATTGATAATAATTGAAATTTACAAATAGGCAGCATAAGTAATATGCTGCTTCAGATATTGTTAGAGTTTGATTTAAGGATATTTACTTTGTATATTTTGACATGTGATCTTGGCAATTTGTGTTTTAACATTTATAAAGCTTTAACTTTTTGGATCTCAGTGTTTACTGTCTGACTCCCCCATTGTCTGAGCTCTCCATAATTTCCTGCAACTGTGAAAATTTAAATTGATGATAATTTAAAAAGTGCTTAAAATAACTTTGACAGATAATATCAATGCTTATCAAAAATAAATTTGAATTCCATGAAGCCTACATATTCAATGGAAATTCTGTGTGTTTGTCACTGTAACAGAAAGCTTTTTCCATAGGCACTTAATCTCATATGTATGTAAATCACTTTTGACAGTGGTGGAGTCTCTTCGACTTAGGTCCCAATTCAACAAAACACCTAAGCACATGCTTCACTTTAAGCATGTGTATTTTTGAAAACTTTGTTTCATGGGAAATCTTTAAATTCACTGTTTCATTCCAATTTGGTACAAAAACAAATTTCATATTCATGGAATTTCCCACAAAAGAGAAATTCTGGTTCTACACAGCTCTAGGCTACACTGGAGAGTTACAGTGCTGGTGAGGGGGTTACAGCGCTGCAACTCAGGATGTGGCCACACTTGCAAAGCACAGCCAGCGCTGCAACTCCCTGGTTGCAGCGCTGGCTGTACACCTGGTCTGCTTTGGGTGTAGCGATTCCAGCGCTGGTGATGCAGCTCTGGTCAGCAAGTGTGGACACCACCAGCGCTTTTATTGGCCTCCGGGGTATAAGAAGGTATCCCAGAATTCCTATCCACAACAAACCAGGAGAATGGCTGAACTCCGATCTCCCCGTAGCTACTTGCTAAAAAACAAACACAGCTGCTCTGTGCTCCAGCGAGCGAGCCAGCGAAGGCAGGAGAATTGCTTTGGAATGTTCAAAGCTATTTGCTTGAGGAGAGAGGGGGGAGGGGTAATGTTGAGCAACTGTTTATGTGGTCTGACGGCTATTTAGGAGTGCATAATTAGCATTTAGTGAATAAGAGACAGATGGGGGAAAGGTCAAAACTTTTAAAATGATTGAAGGTAGGCACTGTGTATCTTCCAGTCCTTACAACTTGCAAGGCAGGGAGCTGAGAATGGTATCAGCTCCAAAAATCCACTCTCTCTGTCTCCCTCACGCTCCCTGTCACATTCCACCCCACCCCCCTCTTTTGAAAAGCACGTTGCAGCCACTTGAATGCTGGGATAGCTGCCCACAATGCACCACTCCCAACAGCGCTGCAAATGCTGCAAAAGTGGCCACACTGCAGCGCTGGTAGCTGTCAGTGTGGCCACACTGCAGCGCTGGCCCTACACAGCTGTATGAACACAGCTGTAACTACCAGCACTGCAGAACTGTAAGTGTACCCATGGCCTCAGGTACCTTCCAATGATATTCGTGCATAAGAGCAAGATGGAGTTATTAATTTTGATTCTATCTTTGTTTACTGGTTTCTAACTGTAATAATTTCTAGGTCTATTGCAAGACTTTTTTGCAGTTTTTCTGCAAGTTTTTCTTTTTAATTGTTCTGCCCATCTGAAATACTTTCATAGCACCCATTACTGTAGTATGTGAGTGCCCCAGTCTGAATGTATTTGTCCTCATAACACCCATGAGAGGAGAAGTACTGCTTTTACAGATGATAGACACAGGCACAAAGAGCTGAAGGGCCAGATTTTTAGAAGGTATTTAGGGACCTACCGATGTGGATAAGTGCCCAGTGGAATTTTCAAAAGTGCCGATTGGGTGTTAGGTGCTTAGGCATTTTTGAAAATCCCACTCAATGCCTAGCTGCATCTTTAGGTGCTGTGATGGGGCAAGGCCAGATGGCTACAGTAAAGTAGTGAGGAAAAGGTATGTTAGCCCCAGGCTAAACAAATCCCTGGTACCATGGTAACCAAATGGCAGTTGCTCCAGGTTAATCAAGATACCTGGGGCCAATTAGGATCCTTCTAGAAGGCAGTGGAGCTAGCTAGATTGATTGGGACATCTGAAGCCAGTCATAGGCTGTCCTGGATTAGTTAAAAGCCTCCCAGTTAGTCAGTGAGGTGTGGGTGTCAGGAGCTCTAGGAGGGAGCTGTGCTGTTGGAGGAATGAAGCAGTACAAATCCGTATCAGGTGCAAGGATGGAGGCCCTGAGGTAATGGTGAAGGAGATATTGAGTGGGGGCTGCTGTGAGGAAGTGGCCCAGGGAATTGTACATGTCCTATTTCCAAAAAGTCAGCTCCCATAGCTGCTAATTTTAGGGTCCCTGGGCTCTCCCCAATTAATCACTGAGACTGGGAGACAACAGAGACTGTGTGAGGGAGGGTTGCTTCTCCTCACCTCCCTTGTTGGCTTAAGATGAAAATGGCTCAGTAAGCTGTGACCCTTGCCTCTAGAAAGAGAAGGGCTACGCGGAGAGTCACAGGGAGCCTCTGAGGCTAGCAAAATCTGCCAGGAAATGCAGGACTCATGGAGTTAAGGACAGTACTTTGTCACAGTGCCTACATACCTTTAAAAATCTGGCCCTAAGTGACTTGCCCAAGGAAGTCTGTTGCAGAGAAGGTGCCTGATCCCAGTGCCCAGCTAGTGACCTAACCGCTGAAGCATGGCTTCACTCTCAGCCCCTAGACTCTTACAGAAGCTGGCTCAAATAAAAACTCTTTGATATTGTTGTGGGTTGGGTGAAAGATCATTGAAGCTGGTGGATATAACTCTCGCCCTTCACTTAAGATACCTGTAGAAACAGTTAAGCTCCTTTATAGCCATGCCCACATAAAACAAAGGGCTATGTGAGCCCACCACTCATTAGAACTACGTGGGCAAAAGACTTTTGCTGGGTATTTTGTGTAAGGGTGTATTTTCTGTGAATAGATAAAGCACACAGGAACAGACTTAAAAAGAGCCGCAACTTGGACAAGTCTGGTGTGCTGCTGGCTAAAAGAGGTTTGGGGCTGTGAGTAAAGAAAATCTCTGTTGTTTGGTTTCTCCTGTGTACAGGGAAACAGGACTCCTTGTAAACAAACAAGAGTGTGTCAAAACTATATGACTCCATCATCAATTTCTTCTCCTAGTTGGAAACGTGCAGGGCCTTGAACTCTGACAAGCTGCTCAGGTTTAAAGGGGGTTAACAATATTTGACTGTCCTTGAGACTCTTCCTTCATGGCAGCTGGGTGGGGACTTCCTATTAGAACTCACAGCAGCACAGGTATGGAAACTGATCTGTTGATGTCTCGGTAGTGACTATCCCATAATGAGTGGCAATTCCCTAGTAACAGCTGCTGAATACAATGGGGAAATGGGTATTTAAGTGAATTCGAAACTGAGTGAATTAGATAAAGCCAAGTTCAATAAAAGGAAAAAAAACCTCACAATATACAAGTGATTCTGATGGCACCACTTGCCATACCCGGTGGTTAAATCAAAGTGGGAGACAGTTTTATTTGGATTAAGTATATTTTGTGATGGTTTCAAAGGTGCCTAGTATGTTAGATACTTTTTGTACTTGTGGGGTAATAGATATAAAAAAAGAAGTTATTTTAAAAGAACATTAAAATTGCAAAGTCAAGCATACAAAAGTTAGGAAATGCCACAATTAAAGAAGCCTATGCAAAATTATTCTAGATAATTAAGTCTAAAGCACAAAACTGGGTGACTGGGCAACAAAATGGCAGCTGAAATTCAACACTGAGAAGTGCAGAGCAATGCACGCTGGAAAAAATAATCTCAACTACATATATAAAATTGTGA
The DNA here is from genome assembly GCF_025201925.1 of Gopherus flavomarginatus. Lineage (NCBI taxonomy): Eukaryota > Metazoa > Chordata > Testudines > Testudinidae > Gopherus > Gopherus flavomarginatus. The sequence continues at coordinate 141,118,011 of NC_066620.1, read as the reverse complement.
GTTCTAAATTAGCTGTTGCCACTCAAGAAGCAGATCTTGGAGTCTTCATAGATAGTTCTCTGAAAACTTCAGTGCAATGCACAAGCAAGGTAAAGAAGGCTAACAGAATACTAACAATGATCAGGAAAGGGACAGAAAATAGTATAATGCCTGTCATAAACAGATAGCTAAGGGTTAATGTTTTTTTTACCTGTAAAGGGTTAACACAGGGAACCAAACACCTGACCAGAGGACCAATCAGGAAACAAGACTTTTTCAAATCTGGGTGGAGGGAAGTTTTGGGTGTGAGTTCTTTGTTCTTTGTCTTGGGTCTGTGCCCTCTCGGCTATGAGAGTGATTTTTCTATCTCCAGGTTTTCTAATCTTCTGTTTCCAAGTTGTAAGTACAAGGATAGTAAGACAATAGGTTTATATTGTTTTTTTTGTATTTACATGTGTGTAGTTGCTGGAATGTGTTAAATTGTATTCTTTTTGGATAAGGCTGTTTATTCACTCTTTTTCTTAAGCAATTGACCCTGTATATTGTCACCTTTATACAGAGACTATTTTTAATGTCCTTTTCTTTCTTTTTATATAAAGCTTTCTTTTTAAGACCCGTTGGAGTTTTTCTTTAGTGGGGACTCCAGGGAATTGAGTCTGCAGCTCACCAGGGAATTGGTGGGAGGAAGAAGTCAGGGGGAAAATCTCTTTGTGTTAGATTTACTAAGCCTGTCTTTGCATACCCTCTGGGTGAGGGGGAAGAGAGATTAGATCTCTCGGTACTTGTGTTTCCAGGACTGGAAGCAGGGAATCTCCTAGGGTCGTCCAGGGAGGGGAGCCTGGGAGGAAGTAACAAGGAAACAAGGGGAGGGGGGTTCTTTCCCTTTGTTGTAAGACTCAAGGCATCTGAGTCTGGGGGTCCCCCAGGGAAGGTTTTGGGGAGACCACAGAGAGCTAGGCACTGTATAATTCCTAGCTGGTGGCAGCAATTACCAGGTCCAAGCTGGTAACTAAGCTTGGAGGTTTTCATGCTAACACCCATATTTTGGACGCTAAGGTCCAGATCTGGGAAGAAATGTTATAACAATGCCACTATATAAATCCTTGGTGTACTCACAGCTTGAATACTGTGTCCAGGTCTGGTCGTCCTATCTCAAAAAGGATATAGTGGAAGTAGAAGAGATTCAGAGAAAGGCATCAAACATGATCAAGGGCATGCAATTGCTTCCATATGAGGCGAGACTCAAAGATCGGGCTGTTTATCTTAGAAAAGAGGTGATTAAGAGGGGAACGTGATAGTGATCCATGAAATCATGAATGGGTGGCAAAAGTGAATAGAGAAGCATTTTTTACCCTTTCCCTCAATACAGAAACCAGGGCACAGCAGATGAAATTAATAGGCAGCGGGTTTAATATAAACAGGAGGATTTTCTTTTTCACATCACTTAAATCTCGAAGTACTGGAATGACTACTCCAACTGCCCTATTTTGTACACTCCCCCTGAAGCTCTGGTACTGGCCACTGTTGGAGACAGGATACTAGTTAGATGGGCCATTGATCTGATCCAGTATGTTAGCTCTTATGTTTACAAGTCAGCTCCCTTCTGAATATGCATTATGATCCTTTTTTTAATTACATGATCATATACTGTTTTTTCCAATGGACCCTTGCCTCATTTAATGCACAGAGTGGAGGATGCTTACTGAATGAGCAGCCATTCAATATTTTGTTTTCTTCTCATTCTTCAGTGTTTGGCCCCAGGCATTATTTACTGTAAACTGTTCAAACCCTGGTCCAAAGACAGAATTATTAATTTCCTCAGGGCTTTTGTATGGTACTCATCACTATCAAATCTGAGTGATTCACAACTGTTAATTAATACCACACATCCATGAGATAAGGGGTGGTAATATCCCCATTTTACAGACAGGGGACTGAGGCACAGAGATTAAAGTCAAACTTTTGGGTGCCCAATTTGAGAATTTGATTTTTCAGAGTACTTTGCACTGTACAGCACTTTATACATTAAAGCATCTGCTTTCTGGAGAGGGTAACAGCTCTTCTTGTTAAGCTCCAACTCCATTACTCAGCTAAGGTCTCTTGGGAAACTATGGAGGGGCATTTTTGTTATTTTTATTGAGTTTGTGGATGTCTCAGTCCAGGGCAACTGCACCTATTTCCCCCCTGTACAGTCTGGCAAAGGCACACGTTCTAGGATCCCAGTTCCCCAGCACTGTCTCTCTTTGTGACTGGGGTATTTTGGGCTGAACAGTTCTCTGACTATACTGTGATATCCTTAGCAAAAGATAGGTCGCCCAAACAGGCCTGCTTCACTTTGCTTCTCTCATCAGAGATGGTACTCAGTGTAATTGCCACAGTTAAGTTACCACACAGCTCTTTCTAAGTAAGCACATTTTATCCTAAAGGTAAAAGCATTGCAGAGAAAACACATAATAAACAATAAAAAAACCTATATGCATGCTAATAAGCCTACCAGAGATTGCGCCCTGACTCCAGCCTTGTGATCGGGCAAGTGCGCAGTTCTTCAAACCCTATCAAGGGTTTTCTTGTGGTTTTAAGTTCATAGCACCCTTTGCTCACAACAAAAACACAGTCTTTTGGGGCCTCAGTAGGCCAAAGTCCTTCCATTCCTTCTGTAACGACTGGGGCCTCCCTGGGACAGAAAGTCTTGTCCATTTGCTGGATCAGAAAGATGGCCCTGAGTCAGTTTACCACCAGGTTATTTATCCTAAAATAACCTAAAATTTATCCCATTTATCCTTTCATTGTCTGTTGGTCCCTGGAGAAGCCTCTTTGAAATCATTTATGCAGACCCTTCCAGGGGGGTGGTGCTTTGTGGGAGATATTGGAAAGTGAGCGACTTTGACTAATCTCCACCTCTCCCCCAGTGTTCTCAGTTCCTGGAAGAGCTGTAGTTTTACCCTTCCCATTGAAATACATGCAATCGCTCAATAACCCATAAACAACTGCATTTTTAATACAATGGTCTCCAGAGGTATTAAACTTAATTCAATAAGGTTTATCCAGGAGATTGCCCTATTTGTCACAGTGGGCACACAGGGTTTAACTGTTGCTATGTAGTCAGTTAGTTCATTGTTATCCCTGATTCCCCTGTCTTTCCTTGTAATAATTTTTTGGGTTTATCTTTAGAAATGACTGTTCATTGATTATTTGTAATTATTATCAATAATATCACTGAGGACGTCTGTAAGTTATGCACCTGACCAGCAGGTGGCAGAGCTGATGACAAAGAATCCTGGCCCAGAACCTCAAAAGTATTTTGGCACCTAATTCCCATTGATTTTAATGTGTTAGGAGTCTAAATACGTTTGAGGATCTGGGCCCCAGTGCCCTTTGGTCATAAGGGAGTCATCAGGCCCCAGAGGAGGGAGGAATAAGGTGCTCTCCCATAGTTAGGGACCAAGGGTGCTCTAGGAAAAAGTTACGTAGTGAAGTCCAAAAAAGTGGTTTGCGCTCCAGAGCTGAGCTCTGTGGGAGTGATGATAAGGACGCACATCTTTGCCTGCAGTGGTGAGTGTTTAGTTCATAGGCTGTCAGTCTTACAGTAAAGACTTACAATTTTAAGCAAAGGGGCAGTAGTATTTGGACAATGACCTTGGACAATGACCTGGAAATAACAAAAAGCAAAATGTCACAAACACAAACAAAAGAATGGCATTTTAAGTCCCAGGTTGTGCAGGATATTATGATATGGTATCAAAGCTCTTTTGGGTTTATGAGCCATTGTGACTTCTTACAAATCTATCCGTAAAAAGCAAACATGGCTTTTTTCTCCTGGCTCCACTCCCCACAAACCATACTGCTACTGAATTCATTTAATTTTTATAACATAATGTCTTAAATATTGTTCCTTGGTAATGCAACTTATCTCCAACTGTGTCTGATCATTCTGGAAAGCTCGGATTTATATTTTTTAGCCTGCGGTATATCTTCTAATTTTCCTATTATTCAGTTATAATGAACGCTGACAAGAAGCCTAGTTGTGATGCAAGGGAATGAAAAGACAGGTCTAAAGTAGATTATTGTTTGGTTATGGCAGGCAGGGTTAGTTGGAAGTCTTATGCAGAAGGGTTAAATAGCTGAAGATGAGCACAGCAGTTGCTTTGGTACAGAAAAGAGATCTTCCTTTAGCCCAATCAAGATGTGGGGAAACTACATCAGGTTATTTTGGGGTCTTTTTTACTCCTTACAGTTGCACTTGGATAATGCTCTCTTTTTTAGAGGCATTCGTATTGAAATCACTGGCAATAAAAATCAGGAAGGGATAAATAATCTCTAAATCTAGGCATTCAGATAACATGACAGTTGGTATGAACAAAATAGAACAGAAATCTTAACATTCATGATTTTAAATGGTAAGATTCTTGCACTCTTTTTGGGATGCTAACCATAAAGTATTGGCTGATCACAAGAGCTGAAAGTAAAATTACCTTTTAAAAAAGTCACTGATAATTTACAGTCCGCTCGCCAACCCCGCTTCCCCTGAAACCCAGGGCCAGATAATTTCACATTCACTGGTGCCCTGAGCAGGGGAATTATGAGTAGAGTTCTCTGCAGATGGCATCCCTGGTTATTGTTATATTCTATGCCTGAAAAAAAGAAGACCATGACCTCGCTACCTGCCCATCTCACAAGGTGCATTCCCTATCCTTCCCTCTTCTCGCATGGTCCATTTGCATATCACAGATCAGAATTTTACCATAATGTGGTCACTATGATATTTACTAGTCCATGATGCTGCTTGCAAATGATGGTGCTCTGCATTGTCTTGAATTTTTATTGGAACATTATCATTTTGGGGTGAAAGCATGCAACAGCAGCCCCTCTAATCTGTTGTACACTCCTTTATGGCGACATTTCTCCTGCAGCTAGCCTGGACAGGTAAAATATGAGTGGTATGAGCAATTGCCCATACTTATCCAAGCAACACTGGTAGCTCTATCTTGCATATATCCTGGGCCTAGTGCTCCGAATCTGTCTGTCTTCCTTCTCAGTCCTTTAGGATGCATTTTGCATTTCATAAAAGGTGAGGGAAGCAGTAGCTAGGGATTAGTGCCTACTGTGTCTGAGCATAGATCAGGAGCTTAATTTTTAGAAGTTCTCCACCTCCCATCCTGTGGTTTGAAAATCCCCTCTAATTCCTGAGCATCCAAATCTGAATGCTCACATTCCCTTCAGTTTTATCTAAATTGCCCCCTTCGTAAAATTCCTCTGTGCGTGTGTGTGTGTGTGAGAGAGAGAGAGAGAGAGTATATTATTCTCTGTTGACTGGCTGTGGTATTTGCACAGTAAATTTAATCTGGTGGTGGAGGCCTGCATTTTAAAGCTACTTTCTACAAGTTCAGCAGGTGTGTGTTATGATGGAGAGAACATAATCTCCATATTTAAGGTTGTAATGTCAATGCTATAATAAGGCTGATTTGATCCCTTTTGTACCACTTAAAGAAAAGAAAGGAGGGAAATCCTCACATTTAGCATACGTAGGGGTAAGTCTCTTTGACAAGTAGCATATTTGCTGAAAAAAATTATTTTCATCAAGGAGAAGGGCATATTGTACCCCTTGGGAGAAATTGGGGCTTTCTCTCTCACACACACACACACACACACACACACACACTCTGGTCTAGTCCAAGGATCCCCAGAGATCTGAAGAGATGTACAGAAGGCAAGGTTTCAGCATGGATGTCTTTTCCCTTGCTCTGCTTCCTGGTCTTTAGCCATATGATTTCTGCAGGACCTGTACTTCCAGGGCCTACCACTATTGCAGCTGTCACAGGATGCCCCTGGGGGGCAAAGAAGGGCAAGCCAGAGTAAGTTAGTGTGGAGTGAGTTTGTGTTCTTCCCTGCTGGTTTGCCCTGTAGGCTTCAACAATAGTGGAAGGGGAATCCTGAGGATCTCAGTCTGCCCCTCCACCAACTCCAGCCAGGTCTACACTAGAAGCTTTTCCTAATGTGGTAATGTTGGTTGGGGGGGGGGGTGAGGTTTTTAATGCCATTTCTAAACCTTAATGTAAACACAGTTATGCTGTTATTAAAAACCCTTATTCCATCACAGCTTATTTGGTTTGGAATGCAGCTTATTTCGTTTCTCGTGTAGAGTAAGTCCTCAGCTCTGTATCCCAGATTCTGTAGGTCTCCAGTCATCAACACTGGGGAGAAAAGGACGAAGCAGGCCGCAGAAACAACATGTTTTGCTTCTTCATTCTGAAGGCCCAAATCTGTGAGCACAAACTCCCTGTGTGCTAGGATGTATAAGGATGCATGGAGCCCTTAGTGTTTAGGGATAGTCAAAGGAGACTGTTCATTGTCTGATCTTTGGAAACTTTTTTTGATGTTTTTGTATTGAACTGGTTTGATGCTCACACGCTGTATGGAGTCTTATTATTTGGTAATATATAACACTTACCCAAAACAGCTTGATTTACAAAAGGTAATAGCAAATTTCCACCACAGACTGATAAGGATTCAATTTTGGCCAGTTCCGCTAGGACCCTGAATAACATGATCTCCTCTTCTGGGTTCTAGACAAGGCTGATATGACATTTGAATCACTGTTTAGCTCAGATTGTTTGACTATATATTGAGTCAACTTAGTAAATACAGTACTCCTAGATGCATGGCAATTTTAATATCACTTTAGCACTTCAGGATATTAGGACAGTAACATAAGCACAAACCACATAAAATTCCATACATGTGGACTATATGGATCAAAAGTATTAAGTAAGCCAACCACAAAGCAACTGAAATTGAAAATATATTTTAAAATTCCTAAAAACAGTTTAAAAATGTTACCTGTTTTAATCATGTCTTAAATATAAACAGAAAGTGGATATGTGTTACCCCTTGAACTACTGTAAAAGAACATCATTCGACATCATTTAGGGGAGCTGGAGTTGTACATTAAGGCAAAACTGCATCAGTAGAATGAATGTGAGAAATGTTACAGGTCTCTGCCACAGCCACTCTGTTAGAAAGTCATTTCTAGAATAAGTCAAGGAGACAGGTTTGATAATTGGCCACAAGGACCCACATTTATAGGAACAAACTCTTCCATACATAAAACACATTGCCCCAAGCTGGTATTACTGTTTAATTTTAGCAGCTTTAAATTCTTGCATTGACAGGTTTTTCTGATGAGCTGCACTTTTGATGGTAAGCAATAGGGAAGTGCATGTAAGGAAGGAGGCTAAGGAATACAATGCAGGCAAATGCTACACAACAAAGAAAAATGAAGACAGTGAAGCCTAATGGAGCTCAAAATGGATTTCATATGCTAGGGGCAGCATTTGACAAGAAGGAAGTTTTGCAAGTATTTTGAGGCTACTGAGTTTTGGACCTTTAGGGTTTTACCTTACTATCAAAAGAAATCTGCTTAGTTCAATTACACAACATTTCAACCAACTAGTTAACACCAAAAGACAATGCAAATGAAAATAGCAAGTGGGAGACTGATGAAATAAAATAAAAGCAAACCTTGGTATGATAGCCAGTTATTCTAGAGGATTTCAAAGATGCTAGAATTTAAAGGGTTCAAACATTTCCAGAACCTTTGGAGCCATCAGTTCGAAGTTCCATTTCCATACTCTCTTCCTCAAAGGCTGTCTGGGGAGGTGATCATATGAGTAAAAATTCTCTTTTGCTCAGCCATTGTAAAATAAGTGAATAGATAACAGTGGCGTTTGGAGCATTTTAGGTACCACATTGGAAAGGCAGCAGTGACAAAAATCTCCAGAGTCAGGCAGTATCATAGTGGTGCTGGCAGTACAAGCTCTGTCAGCATGGTCATGAAGAAGAAAATATGTGAGGGGGAAAAAACAATGTGTTTTTAAAAATCAGTTTAATCTAAGCTGGGACCACAAACAGTAAAATGCCTTCATCATAATTATTTAGTTATAGCATGACATCACTACAGGGCAGAGTTAAGTTCTGGTATATTTCTTACCTTTAACATATTTGGATTTCTCTTAAGTGCATCATTAACTCTGAATTGGTTTAAGCATTAAATTACTGATACATGCTCTCAATCTTAAATCCATCTTAACTTTGTCTGGGACAATAATAATAGTAGCATCAGTGACAAATCATGGGAAGTGCAGAGATGAAAGCAAACCGGTATTGGCCGGTATGGCCTACTGGTAAGAAAGGGGCTGCCAGTACAAGCTGGTACACAGCTGTCATTCAAGTGCTTCTGCGGCAGCGCTTTAACCACCGTACTGACACGGCCGCTGACAAGGGGGCCAAAGGGCCAGCTGCCCTGGGGCCCTGCGATTTAAAAGGGCCCGGGGCTCCTAGCAGCGGCTGGAGCCCTGGGCCCTTTAAATCAATGCCGGAGTCCCGGGCGGTGCCAGTCAGACAGTGCAGATGGGCTGGCTGGGGAATGCTGACTCCAACCCCACCCCTTCTGCCAGTGGCCCCACCCCTTCCAGGGGCCCAGAGCCACTCCCCCACCTTGCCCAGGACCCTGGCCATGCAGTGTACCGATAAGTCCTTGAAGTTACTTTTACCCCTGGGGAAGTGGTATGATTACAATACCAACCTCGCAAATATTTTGTAATCTATTGGGAGGCCGCCACCTATCCTGGCATATTAAAGAAAATATATTCTCAAATTCTCTCTGTGAGTTTATTTTATTTTAAGTGTAGCTTTGGGCAGAAACTCTGCAGATTCTAGATCATCGAAAGGTTTGATTTAAATAACGTCTGATGTTGTCTTTTCCTTTGAATTTATTAAGCCATTTAACTAAAGACATGTTAAGTTAGTCTAGAAGTATCATGGTCTGTGATATGGAAATTGTGGAAAATGTTTTTTCAGAAATTAGGATTGAGAAAAACTGAGTAAACATCCAGAAGGCTTTCAACTAAAGAAGGATTAAAAAAACAAAACAAACTTTTAAAAAAATGTTTTTCTTTTCCAGCTTTTAATGAAGAAAAGTTGTGGGTTTAAAATGGACATGAATTCTTTTCCCTAATGACATCACAAATGTCCTGGAAAACTTAGGACACATCACAGGTATGGGGGCAAGTAAATATTATGGAGGAATGGAAGTTACTTGGTAGCTCAGGCTAAAGTACAGTTGCTGTTTAGAGCCCGTTTTTCTACATGCTGTACAATCCTGTGCCTAGACATTTATATATTTGAGTTAAGATGTTGTTTTGACTTGGTTGCATTTTAATAGAAAGAATGTGTAACTGAATTAGCAATAAAAACAGAGCAAAATCTTGACACCACTGAAGTCAATGACAAAATTTCCAATGACTTCATTGGGGTCAGGAGTTCACCCATAGTAGCCAATGTAGCTATATTTGTCTCATACCCATGTATCTATTAGATAGGATAAAAATTAGGAATATAAATCCTTATGCTTCACTAACTGATGAAATTCAGAAGACGTTCCTGATCTCTGTTATTCCATAATTGTCTCTGCATCTGGACTAGTGATGGGGCTGGGTGCAGGAGGTCTTGAAGTTCAGGAATGGTTACTCTCTGCAGCACTGTCCTTTACTGAACGCATGGATATCCAAGTAGATATCTGAGCTGGAGTTTCATGTAGTGAGTCAAGCCTGTATGAACTCCTTCCAGGTACCCGTTGTGATGGCAACTCTGCATTTGAAAGATGATCCAGCCAATGCTAGCACAGCACCTGCAAGAGGTGGGAATGCCCTTCCTTGAGGATTCACAGTATCCACAGAATTGGGAAACCTCAACTACACCAGAACCCTCACCCTGTGGGGCATGGTCTACAGGAAACTACATGGCAAACCTCATGGAATTTTCCTCCTCATCTGACCCCCTCCTTTCATGGGCTTCTTCAAGGAAGAGGATGTGTCCCACCAGTCCTATTTCTAAAACTGCTGCTGCCAGTCAGAGCTAATCAGGGATTTTTCAACTAAAGGCATTTTTGTGGGGTCAGATCATGACAAGTCATCAAAATTAAAAGTTCTTGTGAAGACTCAAGTTCAAGTCCCTTTTCTGCCTAATTCAGAGCAGAGATCTTAACCTGGGTCTCCCATATCCCAGATGAGTGTCTTGACCACTACTGGGTCGTCTTGGATGGGTCTCTCTTTAGTCATGAAAAGTTTTGAAAGGTCCTGGTCCAAAATAAAACCAAATAGCAACCTCCCCAAATGTTTTGCAAAATGAATTCTTGTTTTCCGTCCAGCACTACTCCCCCAGTTCCAGAATTTTCAGTTGCAAATTTACATGTGGTTCTGGTCCAGCCCATGTACACCCAGGATAACTCTCTGAAAGGGAAAAGGCAAGCGGGAAGCGCTTTCTAATTTTCACATGAGGGATAGTCCCTTTTATTATCATCCCTTCTCACATCAAATCAGATCTTTTGGAAGTTTAGCACATAGCGCTGCCTACCTTCACCATTTCTTGTATGCTTTAGAGAGAAACTCCAGATCTGGAGCTATGTTTCTCTTATACTCAGGACTATGATGCAGCAAGTTTCTTTGGAAGGTAAATTTAGGTTTTAATCTTGCATTCAATAGATGCCGCCTCAAGACATCCTGATATTTACATTTGTCTATCAGTATCAAGAAATCTCCGCATTTTTTAATAAGATCAGACCCTTACACAATTCTGAAACCTCCCATCTTTTTATATGAACATGTCAATTTTATACGCATTGTACAAATCAGATCCTAGAGCTCATAGGGCATGAAAAGCAGCTTGCCACTCCAGATGGTTTATATAGTCTGACAACAGTCAGTTTCACCCTGTAGTGCAGTTTTCTGAAACAGTCCCCAGTCTAACAGCTGCACAAGAACACAGTGACAGAAGGGAATACTTGATATATTTATAAACAAAAAATTAAATATTTCCTATGCTCAGAGGCCCTAATCAGCATCTTAAGTCTAATATGATTTTATTAAACACCAGGACAAGAACTAACCGCATGACAGATTTCTTAGTGTATTTAGTCTTTATATATCTGTTTAACAATTCATTTAATTTGCTTAACATTCAGTTTTGTTCTAAATTAGGTACATGCTAAACAGAGACAGATGATTTATTCTGATTGTCACTTTTCAGTAGAAGAAGCGGTACACAATACTGTACATCCCTTGGGCCTTATGCTGCAAACATCCACCTGGGATTAGCTTGACTAGCCACTGGATGTCACTACTTCACAAAAATACGCTCAGCTGTGTCCACATTGATCTATCAGAAAGGAGGAGATTCTTAAGGGACACCTTTTCATTGTGAGGTGATGTATATAACATGAATGAAAATCAAGTACCGAAAGGGTCAAGTTTCACACTGAAACTATGTGCTAGAAGGGCAAAAGTTTGAACATTGAAGTTTCAGGCTTCAGCTATTCAGCATATATAGACGCATAGACTTCAAGGCCAGAAGAACCATCATGATCACCTAGTTCAGTGGTACCCAAACTGTGGGGCATGCCCCCTAGAGGAACATTTGGGGAGGCATGTGGAAGGGCCAGGCCAGCCCCCACAGGGGGTGGGGATGGAGCATCACAAAGCCCTGCTCAACTCCCAGCTCTGACCCCAACTGCAGCTGCATGCCCACCCCAGCTCTGCCATCATTCCCTCTCTTTCCTCAGGCCAGCTTCACCTCCAGCCCTAGCTTCTCTCTCACCCCCAGTTCTGCCTTCAGCCCAAGCTCCTCAGCTGAGCCAACTGTCTTGTAATGGAGGGGGTGAATGGCCAGATTCCATTATTGGTAATGGGGCGGGGGCGCAACAGGAAAAGTTTGAGCACCACTGATCTAGTCTGACCTCCTGCACATTGCAGGCCACAGAACATTGCCCACCCACTCCTGTAATAGACCCATAACCTCTGGCTGAGTTACTGAAGTCCTCAGAACATGATTTAAAGACTTCAAGTTACAGAGAATCTGCCATTTACACTAGTTTAAACCTGCAAATGAACTGTGCCACATGCTGCAGAGGAAGGGGAAACCCCCCCAGGGTCTCTGCCAATCTGACCTGGGGAAATTCCTTCCTGACCCCAAATATGGTGATCAGTTAGACCCTGAGCATGAGGGCAAGACTCACCAGCCAGACATCTGGTAAAGAATTCTCAGAGTAAAGTAACTCAGAGCCCTCCCCATCTAGTGTCCTATCATCAGCCATTGGAGATGTTTGCTAGTAGCAGTCGTAGATTGGCTACAGGCCATTGTAGGCAGTGTCATCATACCATCCCCACCTCCATAAACTTATCCAGCTTAATCTTAAAACAAGTTATGTATTTTTCCCCCACTGCTTCCCTTGGAAGTCTTTTCCAGAACTTTGCTTGTCTGATGGTTAGAAACCTTCATCTAATGTCAAGCCTACATTTATTTATATCCATTTGTTCTTGTGTCAACATTAGCATTTAACTGAAATAACTCCTCTTCCCTGGTATTTATATGTTGTTGGTTAATATCCCTCAGTTAAGTTTCCTTTGTGGAAAAAGTTTCTGAAGAAATTCTGTGGAGTGTGATTATTTTCCGTTGAAAGAACTGGGCATTTTTGCTTTGGAAAATCCTTTATGTCCCTAGTGATGAAAAAGCAGGGGTTGGATGACCAGCTTTGAGAAAATAAAATTGTGTCTGAATCTTTGCCAGACAGTAGAAACCGATTTTTTCTGATGTTTTGAAATTATAAAACAAGTTATTTTTCATTTCCATTTTCTGGCTGGAAAGGTAAGTGCAGGAATAGTATGAAGAAAATCTGTTCTCACAGGATTTTCAGTCCAGTTTCTAAAAGCTTTTGATCACTTATTCAATCCAATATGGAATTTATTGAGGGTTGTCCATCACCTGGCATAAGGGCAAAGTCAGCCCATTAAATGGCAGACTTTTATAGAATCAGACAGTTTGAAAGAAAAGAAAACACTTTTACAAAAAGGAAAGCCTAATTAGGGTGTGTGCTCCTTTACAAGAAATGGAACTTTGATACAATTTTAGAGCCCCAAATTTCTTTCTTTGCCAGCTGGACAGCACAGTAAAATAGGTTCCCTCTGTACGGGAGACAGAGCAGCTGAAGGGAACACCCATCCCAAAAATGTTTGGAAGTACTAATTGTAAAAGATGGGGTGATGATCTGTCAAATGCAGGAGAAACTATTGCTGTGAACCCGAGAAATTCAAGGCAGTGCCTAAGGGCAAGTCTACCCTTGCCATTTAAAGTGGAAAAAGTCCCTTTTTTGCACAAAAACCATGGGAGCATCTGCACTTGCCAATGACTTTTTGTGGTGAAACTCAGAAGTTTCTTGGCAAAAAGAAAACCACCTCCGTGAGAGGCATACAACTCTTACCAGTGATGCTTTTGTAATGATGTGCAAGTGAAGAACTGCCCTTTCTGTTTTCTTGGCAAGAGCTCACTTATCTGGCCAGGTGACAATGGCTGCTTCACAGAGCAAACGATCCCCTGCTTGGACAATGCTGACCCAATGGAGCTGATCAGTGTTTGGGGAGAGGAGACTATGCAGGGATCCAGGATGCCCTGCGATCACCCCCCACTCCTTCTCACAAGACCCATAGTCAAAATGGAAAGAGATGCACTGTGGGATAGCTGCCCTCTGTGCGCTGCTCTCATGGTGCTGGAAGTGCTGCAAATGTAAACACTCTCTGATGCCTGTGGAAGTGAGTGAGTACACAAACCAGCTCTTTTCTTTCACTGGTTCACTGTCACCGTTGAAACTGGCAGTGCAAAAACTCTGCAAGCGTAGATGTAACCCCCCCACCTTCTGCATATGGTGTTTTGTCCCATCTAGTGGCACTGAGACCATTTAGAGAGAGATTTAAAATAAGTCTACTCTACAGACTTAGGGCTTGGCTACACTTGCAAGTTAGAACGCATTAAAGTAGCCCTGGGCACCCTAGCTGACTATCCATCCACTCTGGCAGGCAAGTAGAGCGCTCTGACTCCAGGGCTAGAGTGCTCCTGGTACTCCACCCTGGTGAGAAGATTAATGCTTGGTGCGCACTGGCTGAAACACCTGGGTGTCAGTGTGAACAAAGTGTTTCATTACTGCACTCTGAAAAATGTCCCATAATCCCCTTAAGTCCAGTGGCCACTCTTGTCATTGTTTTGCAATCACTGCAGGAATGCAGATATGCACTTTGAAAGCTCCATTTGACAGCCGGCATGCTTATCTGCTCAGAGACAAAGCAACCATTACTGTGGAATGCTGTGTGTGAGAGAGAGAGAGGAGGAGGGGTCTGCTGCTGTCTGAACCTGCAAGACAGCATGCTAACATGCTCTCAGCCCTCCAAAAACCCACTCTCTCTCCCCCTATATACAACACACTCCCTGTCACACTCCACCCCACCCTCCCCATTTGAAAAGCACCTTGCAGCCATTTGCATGCTGGGACAGCTACCACTATGCACTGCTCTCTGTGGCCATTGCAAGAGCTGCTAATGTGGCCACGCCAGTGCGCTTGCAGCTGTCAGTGTGGACAGATTGCAGTGCTTTCCCTACTGCTCTCTACGAAGGCTGGTTTAACTCAAAGCGCTTTACATCTGCCAGGGCCAGCTTCAGGCACCAGCATTCCAAGCTGGTGCTTGGGGCGGCATTCTGCAAGGGGCAGCTGTCCCTGTTGTTTTGCCCCCAAGCAGCGCGCCGAATTGCCACCGTGGACAGCGGGAGCAGACCGTGTGCCCTTAGGCGGCAGGCGTGTTTCCGCGGTGGCGGCAATTCGGCAGCAGCTTCTATGTTTAGGTGTCCGTGGCGGCTTCAGCTAAACATTGAAGCTGCTGCTGAATTGCTGCCACCATGGAAACGCACTTGTCACCCTAAGGGCACAGGGACTGCCCCTGCTGTCTGCGGCGGCAATTTGGTGCGCTGCTTGAGGCGGCGAAAACTGTAGAGCCGGCCCTGACATCTGCAAGTGTAGCTATGCCCTTAGCTAATGGGAAGTTAGCTTTTAGCTCATGTGGTAGAGGCTCATGCCCTAAGCTCCAGAGGTCCATGGTTTGATCCTGCCTGCCGATGACTGGGGTCTGTTGGCATTACATAGACATAGCCTAAATCAAGTGAAAACTTCTGAGCGAAGTACTGTCCCAGAATCTGCTAGCAATCGAAGGATTTACTGCTTCTTCTGTACCAGGGACGGAGGGATTTATTGCCCTAAGACTCTGTTAGAGACAGAGGAATTTTACTTACCCCAGAACCTATGGGGATGGGGGAGAATTCCCTCCTCCTACAAGTCTCTTAGAGGAGGAAAGATTTACCTCCTGCCTAATAGTCTGCCAGAGATGGGAGATTTACAGCTCCAGAGTCAGCTAGAGATGGAGGAATTTGCCTCTGTATGAGAAGAAACCTTCACAGACCTTTTTGCAGAATAGGGACTGGGGGAGTTCAGAGTTAAAATTGGTATATACTCTAGGAAAAATATGACGTATAAAAACAAACTTTATAATTCTACAGGAAGGACTAGAAAGGCTTTTGGGATAATGTATCACTATGGTTCAAAAGGTTCTACCCTAAGATATGTATTTAGATAATTAAAATGTCAGAACCTGTATACCATTTTCAGGCTTTAATAGAAGTGTTATGTAGCAAAAATGGTAGTTGCAAGTGAACTGCTGCTATGTGTACCAGCAGGTGAAGTCACAATTCCCTGCCTACACTGCGATAGTCACAGCAAGCCAGAATAGTCCAACATCTATTCTTTGCTTTCCCTTTGAAGGCTATGAACAGCTGTAATTGCCAGCAGTGATAAGTGACCTGATAGCCCATTCTAAGTGTAATGCCAATGTACCAATGGTAGGTCATCAGAAGTGGGGATCTCCTGAGCTTAGCCTCTACTGCCTGAGCTAAGACACACAGCTCTTAGCCAAGCTGGTAGCAGGCTCATCAGTGTCAAGCTGGTCGAACCACCACTAGAGGGGGACAGAGTGCCACACCAAGCAGGCATGGGTTACGTACTCTCCCTGGGCTGGGAAGGGCATCCTGATATTCAGAGGCTTCCCAGTTGAATTTCCTATATGGGCCATCAGTTGTAACACTGATGTCCCCACGGAGGATTGTTGACTGTGGGAATGCATGAGCCTCTAGTGCCTGAGCTAAAAGATACATTTCTCTTAGCCAGCACTGTAGCAGGCTCATCAAGCTCTAGCTGGTCCAGCCACCACTAGAGGGGGGACAGAGTGCCACACTGAGTCGGCATGAATTACCTAAGCAAGCACAATTCTTTTTAAGGTGAAAGCATTGCAGAGAAAACATCTAAAAACAATAACCCTCCCCCACCTACACATGTTATTAAGCTTACCAGACAGCATTCCTGGACTCCAACAAAGGCTCTGGTAGGAGTCAGTCCTTCAAACCAAAGGGTTTTTCTGTAGGTACAAGTTCATAATAGTCTAAGGTGATGTCTATAGTGTATACCTTACAGCGGCACAGCTGTGCCGCTGTAAGTTCTCCTGTGTAGCTGCTTTTTGCCATCAGAAGACAGCAATCCTGCCAGCAGAATGAAACCACCCCCAATGAGCAGTAGTAGCTTTGTCAATGGGAGAATGTCTCCCACTGACAAAGCTCTGTCCACACGGGCATTTTTTGTTGGTAAAACTTTTGTCAGTTAGGGATGTGTTTTTTCACACCCCGACCGACAAAAGTTTTACCGATAAAAATGCAGTGTACGTTAGCTAGAACTCATACTACCATGAAAAATTTAGTCTTTTCTTTATATAGCTTGGGCCTTTGATCTTGGCTTCATGTAACAGGTGATCAGCAGATAAAGACCCACTCTTCTGGGCATAGCTTCAAAAGACTGAGTTTTTTTTTAACCAGAGGTGGGGAATTTGCATTCACTTCCCCCTAGATATTTCCCAGGAAATCCACTTCACATATATTGTCCCAAATGACCATTCCTGTCTACCACATTATTCAATATAGTTCTTTGATCATCCAGGGCCACAATAATACATAACCTTTGCAATAAATATAAAGGATTCCAAAGATACTTGAACTTAATTCAATAAGGTTTTCCAAGGATATTGCAAGAAATTGCCATATCTGTCACAACTGAGATGGGGGACAAGAGACAACTGGATTATCAAACCAGTAAAAGACAATTCCTCCACCCTTTGGAATTTTCTGTTGGAAGTATATTATTCTTCCTTAGAAAAATATTGTCTGATATCACTGACTAGGAGCTGACCTGCTAATGCATTACTTCTTAATGTTTTCCCTTTCTTTGCCTTCTGTGAAGTTTGACTTTCTAATGAAAAGCAGTCACTTGTAATTCTGTACCTGAAAGTGAACTTCAGAGAATTCCACTTCTTGTAAAGCTTTGAGGGGAGAGAGAGAGAGAGAGAGAGAGAGAGAGAGAGAGAGAGAGAGAGAGAGAGAGAGAGAGAGAGAGAGAGAGAGTGTGTGTGTGAGAGAGAGAGAGAGAGAGAGAGACTTTTACCTTGGAAGTCAGGGTGCCAGCGCTTCTCAAATACTCAACTCCCCACCCTGAGAAATTGTACTTCACACCTGGCTCTGATATTCAGCAGTATTTTAGAGGTCCCTGGGCTCCTTTAGCTTTTGATTTCTCACTAAAGAACCTGACTCTAAAAACACTTCTTTGGGAGTTAACCTACTAGTTGATCTCACACTTTCCAGGTCAGACTGCAAAACACTGATCACACTAATACTACAGTGAAAAACAAAAACAGATTCTGAACTTTTTGACAACACTCACTACCTTTGTGTTGAGGCCAAAAAAAAATTACTTTACCCACACGAAACTCTACCAATTTCTTGGGGTTACTCCTTATTTAGAGCAATGGAAGTGAGCTCAGGATCAGGCCCTTAGAAATCAAGTTTATTTCTACTAAAATGATTACAATAATTAGATGCACCATTCCAGGGGGAAAGAGCTAAATACATGCCCTGCCCTGTTTCCCTAACTAGTTGTCATTATACATGAATTCATCTTGTATTTGCTCATATGTATCATTGGCGTTGCAATACTAATTAAGTGTTTCCCCTGTAGTTTAAAATGCCTTATGACATTCAGAGCTGAAGAAGAGCTCTGTACAGCTGAAAAGCTTGTCTCTCTCACCACCAGCAGTTGGTCCAATAACAGATATTACCTCACCCACCATGTCTCTCTAATATGACATTCAGTCAGATATGTGCACACATATTACTGCGCTAGGTGACTAGTTATACTTCATTGTAAAGAAATGCCTAGTTATGAGTTCATTTCATGTTCACTGGATATATAAGACCTTGGGAGAGATCAATGTTTTCTTCCCATTTATTCACACCTAACAAGCACGTTGCAAAACGAAAGAGCCGCAAGTCTTCTTAGGCAAACATCAGTTCATAGGCACTCCCTATTCTATCTTTGTACACTGTGCAGTTGGGTGCTTAACTTCCATTGTGGTTTTGAAACTCTCTGTGTCCTGTGAAGTACCAAGCATATTGATGCTTAATAAATAATATTAATGCTTAACGTTGTGAATGTTAAACAGCTTGCATCAAGAAAATATGCTTTAAAGCATAATTTCAGTGTCATCCTTACAACTGAATTAAAATCTATCCATATTTATGAAATACCATAAGGAATAGTCAGTGATTTTATTTCAGAAAATTGTATATGCAGAATATAAAACTATGCAAAAAATGTTTTTAGCTGGAGAGATGCATAAACTGAATTTCAGTATAGACTAGATTTTTACATTATAGTCATTTTGTTACACTAACTTTTAAGTGATATATATTTTTTTAAATCTATGAGCCTGTGCTAGCATGCTGGAATATTTCACTGACAACTGTAGTCCAAATGGCAAGGTTCTGTTATAAGGAATTCATCACAGATGTAGTCCTTAGGCCAAATTATGACCCAAAGGAGACAGGATATAAAATGTTAAGAAACAGCTGATATGTTTTAATCTACCAAATGCAATTTGGGCACGATCAGTAGGTTTTGACATATTTTTTTACTTGCTAGTAGCACTGTTAGGGAATGTGGGAGCCATCAGTGAAGACTTTAATGTCCCCTTCCCCCCACCCTTCAGCAGCTGTTGACCATCATTCCTCAATCAGGTCCACGTCTTCAGCATGTCAGTGAGCTCCAAAACTTTTCTCCAGATGGCTGTAGAAGTTGGGAACTAGGACGGAGCTGCTGATTAAATATCAGGGTCCCCTGCATTTCTGCAAAGTTTAGGCTTACAAAATAACACATCCTAGTTTTTGCTGTTAGATGCAAATGTATGC
The DNA here is from genome assembly GCF_025201925.1 of Gopherus flavomarginatus. Classification (NCBI taxonomy): domain Eukaryota; kingdom Metazoa; phylum Chordata; order Testudines; family Testudinidae; genus Gopherus; species Gopherus flavomarginatus. Next base: position 141,098,823 of record NC_066620.1, on the reverse strand, counting down.
ATGTGAGTGTCTAGGAATTTGCAGACGGACTGGAGAATGGGGGAACAGGATAGTTTTAGTAGGGGACTGATCCAGCCCATTACAGTTAGTAGGAGGGAGACTTTCCATGAATTTCAGACTTTTGGGTTAGGTCTTATATGACCTAGATTTTGCCAGATAGATACAAGTCTGCAGGGAGTGCAGAGCCTCCCTGCCCAAAGAGGGATGGATCCTCAGAATGCACAATTAGTCCCCGTTTCAGGAGGAAGGAGGAGTGTATATGGGGCACTATGCTTTGGACAGTGCATCCTGATCCCTGTAAATATGGGTCAGCTCTGCAGGCTATTGCTGAATGGTGAGACTTCTCCTTTCTACCCCTTTCAGATATTTGTGTCACTGTTGGGAGAGGAAGAGAGCAGCCTCTGCCTTCCCTGAAGCACAGGGACTGCTTATCTGGTATTGTGTGGGGCATGCAAGGGGGAGGGCGAAGTCACCTCAACCTCCTGCCCAGGGCACCTGCAGTAATTTAGGCTCAGTCTAGTCCTACATTAGCACTAACAAATGCCTGCTTTTCTTGTACTCTTTGTTTCTCAGAAGCATCCCACAAACTCTTAACAGTGAAATTTTCAATCATTTATTTTTGTGCATACCTCCAGAAACCCAGTAACTATGGCTGAAGTACACAAACCATAACAAGGATATTGATATTAGGTACAGAAATCTCTTAATTACGTTCAACATACAGTAAATCCTTTAAAGCCCCGCTGGAAATTTAGATAGCTTAGCTCAAATCTTGCTGTCCTTACCCACTCCTTATTAAGGCAAAATTCCAATTCATTTTTCCTTTAAGTATCTCAAGATGTGGCCCTCTATTTTATTTATTTGGATATATTAAAAAAATAAAAATAGAAGAACCACCTCTCCAAAGCTTTAGGTTCTCTGGTATAAGCTATAAAACCAACAACAATAAACCAAATACAATTAAATAGCTACTTATCCCTCAACAGCCAGCAGAACTCCATCCTCCTCCAGGCAGGTCTAACTTTCCACCCCTCAGAACTTTCTGAGATTTCAAAAATTTTCCTGTTCTGCACTAGAACGAACCCAAGCCCCTTCAAAGTTTTTTTTTGTGAAATACCAGAGAGAGTGAGTGAGAGAGATTCAGATTTAAGTCCCTGCTCTCCTTGATTCAGGACAAGGACTTTGGCCTGGGTTCCCCATATCCCAAGAGAGTGGTATAACCATTGCGCTATAGAGTCAGTGTCTCTCTAATAAGTATTTAATTATTTATACAAGGTAGAACAGCTCCAATAGGAGAGATTGAGAAAGACCCATCCCAGAATACCCTGGTTGTTACGGCCCTCACCTGCGATGTGAGAGATGCAAGTTCAAGTTCCTGCGCTGAATCAGGCAAAGACTTGAACCTGGATCTCTTACATTTCAGGCAAGAGACCTCACCACCATATTGTTGGCAGGAGGCTTAGGTTCTCAACCTCCCTTTCTGGTTTTGACCAGAAATTCCATCCTGTAGTGAGACCTCACTCCTGACAAAAGTTTAATCAAACCAGGGTACATCCCTGCAAAAAGGTTTGCCTTCAATGAATTGACATTTCTACTGAAAAACATTTTCACTGAAATTTCTCAACTAGCCCTAAATCTAACCCCCAACCTATTGACAAGATGTGCCTTGTAGCACACCTTATAGAAAAACAAACCGGGGCTATTTTGGCTCAGGGGGTCAGCATGTTCCAGAGCTGAGGGCTCACTGCAGAGAGCATTTTGCTGTCTGCTCCCTTTCATTTAAATGAAGGGCAATCCATTGGACTGCAGCTGTTGTAGTATGGCACAAAGAGAGAAGTGGTTTCTCAAGTGGAAAAGTAACAAGTCATTTACGTTCTTAGAAACCATAGCCATAGCAGAACTGTGATCACGTCCATTTAACTATGGTATTGATTTATGATAGGACAGTGGTTCTCAATCAATAAGACCCCCTTGGGACTGCCCTCTGATTTAGCCACAATGCCACCCTAACAAACCCAACTAAAAATATTGCAACTACATTTGAAGAACACCAATAACTACCTAAAAGAGTTTGCTGGCCTGCAGCTCATGTGCTTTTTAAAAATGCATTTACTTGGGAATCTGTTTAAGGTCAGAACTTTACAATGATGATCTAAAAACCCCTCCAAAGTCACAGTGTTATTAGGAAGATTGGATAATTTATATGGAAGGGAAATAAACTGCAGTGTAAAGATACAGAGCTGTGATCCTGCCTCTTTGTGTGCCTCTGGATTTGGCCAAAGGAATCAGAAAACAGCCAGCATTGTCCTTAGCTGCTTGTGCTCAGCTTGTATAGAACCAGCTGTGACTCTAAGCATCCCTGTATTCACACCTTACTCATTACTGTAATAGTCTTGTTGTAACACCAGGCCTGCTTCTGCATGTCTGCCCTGGCCTCCATGCTTAGATGCAAAGCCAGCACGTACACCGAGCTGTTTCCTGTTTTTGTCTTTGCCAGTAAAGGCTGAGGGTTGACCATTCCAGTAAAAGGCTGAGGCTGAAGTTTGACCACTCTGTTGCAACTTTACAGATATTTTACAAACAGCTTCCAGTAAAAGGCTGAGGCTGAAGTTTGACTGCTCTGTTGCAACTTTACAGATACTTTACAGATATTTTGCAAACAGCTTGCAACAAAATACCCCCCGCTCTTCGGGGAAACTCGGTGAAACCCTATCTATAGTTAATTTTACCTTATTTGGTAGACGAGAAGCCCCATATAGCTGTCAGCGATTTCTTCACTAGATCTTGGGGGGCGGGGGGGGGGCGTCACTTTGGGTATATCTGTCCTGCCCACAGTTTGGCAGGCAGAGAGGAGAACGCACCTGAGTCACTTGCACCCTGAGTGCACCCGTAACCGAGCCTGATCACCTCGAAGCCTCTCTCAGCTCTCGTGTTCCAGTGGAGCTTACGCGTCTGCCGGCCGTAATGTTTTTGCATTGGTTTGTATTAGTAAGTATGATTTGTAATTAATTGTTTTTGGAAGTTAACCAGATTTTCTTTTTGGGTTAACTGTATATTGTGTCTTTCTTTGTATGAGTATATTGTGTGTTTCCTTGTATAGTGTTGTTAGTCAATATTGTTTCTGTATCACTAATAAACCATTAAGGTAAAGCCATATGTCTCAGTGCCTGCACACTGTGCCACAACTGTTCCCCCTCTAAACATCCAAAAACGAACCTCTATCGTTTGGTCACCCCTGCAACCTGGTAGATTACAGGTGTGCATCTGACTACTTGGGTTCTCGCATGCTATCGGGTGACTAACATGGCGTCACGAACAGGATGTTTCGAGGATGGATCATGTCCATGGCACACTGTGGACCGCAAACAATCTGAGCTCGAGCAATTTCAGCATTTGCAATTTCATCTAGTGGCCAGCCGACAATCGGAACAACCTAAATTAGATTGGGTCTGCTCTATTGAGTTGGGCTCCGGGTCCAAGAATTATACGACACCATTAACCTTAACCGCGGTAGGGTGCCTCCTCCACTGTCACCCGACGTTCAGGTGTCAGCCGGCCGATAATTCCCTGCAGCCTCAGTGCACGGGGGTCGCAGAGAACAATCGGACCGAAGCCTCCTCCCAAATTTGGAGAGAGTGAGTCGTATAGTCAAAAAATCAGGAGGCGCCATATCCAAACTTATTCCCCCACCGCGGGTACAAGGCGGCGATCCGGCTCACAAACTATTAGCCCACCTGTTAGAAGAGCTAGAAAAGGTCAAAAAGCCTAAAAAACTCAGACCAGATGAATATAAGTCAGAGGACATTTCCACTGTTCTGTTCTGTGTGTTAAATAAAGCGTTAGATCTCTGTGCTGTGCTTCACAGAAGTACTATGTTTGCAGCAAAGCAAGCAGCCTCGGATTCCTTCACGGGTAGCAAGAGCGAGGCAAGCGAGGAAGGGGAGGTAAAGAAAACCCCCGCTGGCAGCGACAGCGATTTTTCCCCCCCGCCTTACGAGGCGCCTCAGCATTCGCTATACCCCGCTCTGCCCACGGCCCCCCCGGCGGTAGAGGAAGGGATTAGAGTAGAAGCCATGCCCGTTGCTGTGACTAAGAGCAAGGTCGACTCTAACACGGGTCAGACCATCACCACAACCGAATATCGCACCCGGTCTAAAGCCGAGTTAAAAGACTTTATGAGGGAAACCCAGCGTAGGGAGAATGAGCCACCCCTGGCGTGGCTAGGCCGTGTGGCCCTGGACCACGGGACAGAAGTAGTAGATAGAGAGGAGGCCGCCGTCTTGGCTAAAACGGCCAATTGGTCAAAGGGGTTCCCTGGTCAAGCTCTATTAAACAACGGAACTTGGCCAGTTACTACCCCGGCAGCAGCCATCCTCTCTATGAGGGGAAGCTTTAAAGGCATGTATGTTCCCCCAGGCAGCCTTAAAACGCCCCATGACTTAATATGGGGCATAGCCGGCGCCTCCATAGTACTTTGGGACCCGAATCAATTTCCGCTAAATCTTAACCAGCAGCAACAACAAAGTAATTTGCCGTTCATTTTTGTGGCTGATCCTTCTCAAATTCCGGTGCCAATGGACGCTCTTACTTTAGCTTTGGAAGGGGGTCCCCAACTTGACACCGGGGCAACGCTCATGTTACATGCCACCATAGGGCGCCCTGTGGTTACATTGTATGAGGCTGATAGCAAGATTCGATTTCCGGAAACGCCGCCTCCCTCAGTACTCCTGGCTGCGGCGGCTCAAGGGGACAACCAAGCCCCGAAAAATTATCCCAAGTGTACCAAAGCCGAAAGGGCACTCTTCGGGTTCCTCCTTCACAAGGGAATCCCCAAAGAGGCGTTGCGTAAAATGTCTAACACCGAACAGCAGACATTTGCAAAGCAACTAAGCTGGAAAGATTGGGACGACTATGTCAAGTCAAAAAACGAGTAACGGCCGGGTGCGCCCCGGCCCAAACCAAGACCCCCACCGACAAACGGCCCTATGCAACTTTGTTGGTCGATAGTTGCCTCCCCATTACCTTTTTGTTGGACACCAGCGCCCAAATTAGTGTAATTAAGTCCGAGGTTCCCCACACCCCCACAGGCTCAAGGTCTTAATAGTGTAGAAGAAAAACCTGTAGTTTGGGTTACTATCGCCCATGGAAAATATATGAGAAAAGTAAAAGCCTTGGTGGGAGCGCAAAATTTGTTAGGGGTTTCAGACATTAAGAGATTTAAACTGCAGGCTTCTGTTTTGCAAGCCCTTCCCATAGCAGTAGGCAGTCATTCCCCCTATATCCCCGAAATTATCAACTCTCAGCCTTGGAAATTTTCCTCCATTCCCACTAAACCTGAAGGGCTCCCCCTCATTGAAGAGTTACTCGTTCAACTCTTAAAAGAAAGAAAAATTGAAAGGGCCACTGCATCGACTTTTCTGTCCCCAGGCTGGGGTATTCCCAAGCCTGGCGACCCCTCTAAATATCGTCTTGTCATTGACTATAGACAGGCTAACAGCCGTGTCAAGCATATCGCGTTCGCCAGTGCGGTCACCATCCCCGAAATCCAGCGGCAACTAAGCGATGCACGTAATCAGTGGGCATGTACTCTTGATTTAAAAGATATGTTTTATCAAATTCCACTACAGGACGCACAAGAAATCTTAAACTTCGCTTTTAAAGGCGTTCAATATAAATGGAAAGTTTGCCCGCAGGGGTTCTGTAACTCCCCGGCACTGGCAGCGTCCCATCTCAACATCACCTTGCAAAAGGTGAAGCCCCCATCAGGTGTAAGTGTACTACCCTATGTAGATGATATTATCGTGTGTGGGTCCCATTCTCAGGCAGTCCAAAACACCACCCAAATGGTTGTCAACGCATTAAAGGCCGACGGGTGGCAAATTAATACAGCAAAAAGCCACCTACAGGCCTCCCAGTGCTTTTCATTTTTGGGCTTCCATTTCACCCCCACCACTTATACCCAAGCCCCGGCTGGTGTGTTGGATCCCTGGGTGGAAACCCCTCCTCAACATAAAAAAGAGCTTCAGCAGTTATTAGATCTCCTCAATTATCACCGCCACTTTCTCCCGGCAAATCTAACTCCTGACTTAGAAGCCTTACAAGCCCCTATCTCTTCCAAACGCAATCAAGAGGTATGGAGCACTTCAGCACAGCAAAGCTTAGAAAGATTGGCCGCCTGGTTTGCCTCTAACCCCCACCTTGCCCGGTTTGATTCGCACCAGCCCCTTACCATCACTCTGTTTGTTACAGCGCACCATGTAGGGTATTCTGTATTACAGCAAAGCAAAACTGTTTATAATTGGGCCCACCGCATGGTCGGACCCCAATACAACTATGGACTGGTGGGAAAGATGTTATTAGCTGCAGCCAGTGCGCGTCACTGGGCCCGACTCTCTGTTACGCGTACTCTGTCAGGACCCAGCGTTCATCTTATCCCATGGCTCACAAGCACCCCTCCGCCTGAGTTTCATGGTACCACTGCTACTTGGCAGCTTTTGTGTTTCCAGGCGGAGATGGCTTGGCAGGGGTGGAAACTGGTGTCTCGAAATGATGCTTTAATTCCTCCACGAGGCCAACCGATATGTATTGAGACAAAGTATAACCCATGGTTCGTATCTGACGGGGGCACCTCGCCGGCCACACGAGAGGGAGTCCTTTGTGCTACATGCGATCACTTTGAAGTGAAGCATCTGCCTTCATCCTGCACCGCGCAGCAAAGAGAGGTGCAGGGCGTCCTTTTAGCAGCTCAGCATGTGGTCAAAGCCCACTCTGCTAGTGAGCAGGTTGTTTTGGGTATTGATTCACAGTTTTGTTTAAGCATTTTGATCGATGAGGCTCACCCCTCTGCGTTTGTGCCCCTTTGGGAGGACATCTTCTCCTTACTGCGAAAATCTTCCCTACCCTGGTTTGTCACTCATTGTCCCTCGCATCGACCAGACTCTAACCCCTTGCATTCCAAGTTAGATCAAAAGATAAGGGAAGCTCAGACCCCCCAAGTGTGTACAGTGGAATCGACCCCGCAGGCAGAACCGTTACTTCGCTGGTTCCATGAAGAATGGGGTCACTTGCCTGCCGGCAGGCTGTATAACAAATTGTCAGCCTGCACCAATATTACGCCAGAGGTGAAGCGCCACCAGTGTGAAAGCATAGTGCAATCTTGTCTAAAGTGCATGCAGGTTAAGTCCATGAATCGGCCCCGCTACAAACGCGCAGCCTATGCTGCGGGATATTTCGCTCCTGGTAGTACATGGCAAATTGACCTTATGGGGCCATTACCAGGTGCTCGTCGGCATCCAAAAGCCCTGGTTATAGTAGATTTGGGATCACGACAAACCTACTGTGTCCCCCTTAATAAAACTACCGCCGCCACTGTCGCTGGGGCCTTAAGACTAACGGCCGCCGCCTGGGGCACAACCACGGAGGTTCAGGCAGACGGGGGTTCTCCGTTCACCAGCAAACACATTGAACGGCTCATTCTCGGGTGGGGAGCTTCTCTCCACATTCACACCAAGTATCACCCAGAAAGCAATGGAGTAGTGGAGCGCAAAATCGCAGTTCTTAAAACCATGTTGCGCACGGCCAATCCCAAAGATGACTTTAAAAACTGGAGCACATTCCTATCCCAGGTTCTCATTGCCCTTAACGACGGCTACTCCAGGTGGCCTCACATCGCTCCCCTTCAAAGAGAACCCTGGGTCCCCGTGTTTAAACCAGAGCAGCCCGTTTGGGTAATGGAGCCCCAGGCTTCCGGTCAGCGTAAGCCCTATAAAGCAGTTGTACTCAAGGCCGGAAAATATCCCAACACCTATGTGGTCAGCAATGAACAAGCCGATAAACTCCTAGTTCACCACAATTGGCTCAGTAAGCGTTCTAAGTAATCATTGGATTAACCTAGTGGCCAGTTAAGGCCCTCTCTTTTTCGCTTATGTCTTTTATTAGCTAACCGTGGCAGTCGCGGACCGTGATGTGTTGCTACCCCCGAACCCCCTGGGCCCCGGGGGTCTTCAAACGTGGTTTGCAGCCTATTGGATCCAGGAGCTCGGAGGAAATCCAAACGTCTCCAAGATCTCCTCGCAAAATTGCCTCGTCTGCTCTGCACCATTGTCACCCTCTTCCCCCACCCCCTTCGTGTTTGTACCCGTTGTGTATAATTTTACTTTGTTTAACTTGACCCCTGTAAATTGTTCTTCCCCCTTTGTGCAGTGGGCCCATAACTCGTTGTGGAATAACTGTCCCCAACAGTGGCCTGCACATGTTTTTCCCTATCTCAATACCTCTGATCGCAATCCCTTCCCTTTCCCAGCCAAAGTTAGTGCTTCCGTGTCCGCCTCTCATTGTTGGATCTTTCCTGGTAATACCCAGACTTCTTATCCCACGTGGGTAGGAGCCTATCCCAATTGTACCCGATGGATTTTTCCCAATCAAACTGCCCTTTTTGCTCCTCCGTCCTTCCCCCCCCCCGGTAAATTGTTCTACCCCGGTATTAACCTCCCTCAGCTCCGAGGATTTCGATTCCTCCTTAGGTGACACGTATCTCCACACCCACGGCACGGGACAGCACCGGGCCCATGGCCAGTGTGCTAACTTTTTCCCTCCTCTAAGGCCGGGTCACTTTTGGATCTGTGGAAATGTGACCTTTGCAGTCCTTCCCCCCAACCCACGGGGAATTTGTACCATCGGCACTCTTTATTTGTCGGGGGGCGGAGTCTATGTAAAAGCCCCTGGCTCCCATCCCGGTCACGTCCGCCGGTCCCTCGGGTGGTGGACTTGGTTTAAAACAGCCATTTCATCCCTTACCACCTCTGTAGTTACCTTTAACCCCATCGGTTATATGGATTTACGTGATCAAGTTTTGTTTCAGTCCTTGGCCATAGAAACTTTATCTAATACTACGGCCAAAGGTTTTTCACTAATTAATCAGCAGTTAAATGATTTGTTTAACTATGTTGTTCAAAATAGGTTAATGATTCAATATTTGTTAAAAGCTCCGACTTTGTGAAAAATCGCTGAAGTGTATCCCAACTTTTAAGGATAAGTGTTGTGTTTCTTTGCCTTCTATTTCTCTCAACTTAAGCTCTATTATTGAAGACCTGCAGACGCTGAGCTCCACTGTCAGGGAGTCTCGTGAGACCTTTCGGTTTTGGTCTTGGCTCGATTGGCTTGGCTTAGGTCAATTTAAATCCTATTTTCAGTCCCTTTTTGTTTCTCTTTTGGTCGGATGTGTCTTGCTATGTCTCGGATGTGCCTGTATCAAAGCTTGCATCCGTCGCACCGTTGGTTCGGCCTCCATCCCCGAAACTCGCCCTCTCGTAGGGGAAGGCGAAGAGTCGGACTCCGAGTCGGGGGTTTAGGCACCCTAACCATGGGCATTCGGCCAGGGCACGGGGGCATGTTGTAACACCAGGCCTGCTTCTGCATGTCTGTCCTGGCCTCCATGCTTAGATGCAAAGCCAGCACGTACACCGAGCTGTTTCCTGTTTTTGTCTTTGCCAGTAAAGGCTGAGGGTTGACCATTCCAGTAAAAGGCTGAGGCTGAAGTTTGACCGCTCTGTTGCAACTTTACAGATATTTTACAAACAGCTTCCAGTAAAAGGCTGAGGCTGAAGTTTGACCACTCTGTTGCAACTTTACAGATATTTTACAGATATTTTGCAAACAGCTTGCAACAAAATACCCCCTGCTCTTCGGGGAAACTCGGTGAAACCCTATCTATAGTTAATTTTACCTTATTTGGTAGACGAGAAGCCCCATATAGCTGTCAGCGATTTCTTCACTAGATCTTGGGGGGCGGGCGTCACTTTGGGTATATCTGTCCTGCCCACAGTTTGGCAGGCAGAGAGGAGAACGCACCTGAGTCACTTGCACCCTGAGTGCACCCGTAACCGAGCCTGATCACCTCGAAGCCTCTCTCAGCTCTCGTGTTCCAGTGGAGCTTACGCGTCTGCCGGCCGTAATGTTTTTGCATTGGTTTGTATTAGTAAGTATGCTATGTAATTAATTGTTTTTGGAAGTTAACAAGATTTTCTTTTTGGGTTAACTGTATATTGTGTCTTTCTTTGTATGAGTATATTGTGTGTTTCCTTGTATAAATAGAGTTGTTAGTCAATATTGTTTCTGTATCACTAATAAACCATTAAGGTAAAGCCATACGTCTCAGTGCCTGCACACTGTGCCACAACTGTTCCCCCTCTAAACATCCAAAAACGAACCTCTATCGTTTGGTCACCCCTGCAACCTGGTAGATAACAGGTGTGCATCTGACTACTTGGGTCCTCGCATACTATCGGGTGACTAACAAGTCTTTGTACAAAATATACCATGTGAGATATCATTTGAAAATTAATAATGTGCTGATTATTAATATTGTTGCACAATGTATGCATGTGATATGTATTAAGTCGTGACATATGTTGGAATTATTACCAAGTCCGGGGGTGAGTAAACAGCTCTGGAATGTGTTTTCCCCACTTGGGGGTTACTTCTGAAGTCCTTTGAAAGACAAGGAGAATTTATTTACATAGCATGTAAACAGACCCATCAAGCTAACAAGGGGTGGAGGCAAAAACAGAAATAGGGGGAAAAAACCCAGTTTGGGCACCCCCAAACTCCTAGGAGGGAATCAAAGGACCTGCTTGATACTTCCCAAAGACATTTGCCCTGGATCCACAAAGGGGTAAGAGGAGTATGTGCTAAGCCCCGGCCCCCCTCTGAGCTGGGCCCCTAAATCCAGGCTGCAGGGCTGGGAGTGTATCTCTGCCTGGGATCAACAGCCAGGAACTCTCTCCTGGAATCTGCTGCCTAAGAATGGTTTAGGTGCCTGCTCCACACAAAAAAACTGGGATTTATAGAGAAGGGGCCGTATACCTCTTACTTTGTTTGCCCTGCCCACCAGGCTATAGAGCCACTCACACTCTTTCTTTGCCCCTAATTATTATTTAATTATGTAATATAAGGTGGAACAGCTTTAACAAGAGGGATGGAGAGAGTCCCATAACAGAATATCCCTCAGCCCAGTGGTTAGGACATGCACCTAATAGGTGAGGAACCTCTATTCAAATCCCTTCTCCACATCAGACAGAGGAGGGAAAAGAATTGGGCTCTTCTACATCTGGGGTGAGTGCCCTAAGGGAAGAATCTTCCTTCTCCTCCCCCCCATTTTGTGTGCAGCTAGGTGTGCCTGAAGCATGCTCACCAGATCGGCCCTGCAGGCCTATCTCCACCTGATTTGAGGAGCATGCTGAGGATTAGGCATGAGATAGATACTTGCATGCCAGCCCGAGACAGAACTGCAGATGCCCAGAGGCAGAAATGTAGGTGCTGAAGAAACTTTTACAGCAAAGATTTAGGCACTGAGTGAGTTTAGGTAGCAGGTTTAGCAAAGGTTTTGTGCATTGCAGTATCAGCTGAATCTGTGACTTAAGCATTTAAATCCCACTGTGGATCTAGATCTTTAAAACGACATGTTGCAGGCCACAAGGCCAGCCCTTTGAATAAACAGCAGGGGACGGGAGCTCAAGCCTATGAGAAGGAGGAACTTCGGGTGTAGGGACATAGTAAGGAAGGGTTCCAACTTATTGTTTGAAGTGGAAACTGTGGTGGGTTAAATTAGACAATCCCAGTATTACAACTCTTCTGTAGGGAAGTGTTTATTTCATGTCAAAAATATATCAGATCATATAAATATTCATTTAAACCTCATTGAAAATGTTATACCACAAATAGGTCAAGGCCAGGGGGCAAGCAATACTTCTGGACAATCCAGCTAGACAATCTCAATGGATTTAAGAGCCTAAATAACTTTGAGGATCTGGGTCTCCTTCCCTACACAAACACCCTGGTAGCTCTGGCTCTCCATAAGCACCACAATGATGTTTTTTATTTTTACAAGTAAATCCCTATGAGCCTAGAACAGGTGAATTAAACCCTCCAATTGCTTCACCCCAATTAGTCCCAACAAGTTCCCTTATAAAATTGGCACTAGGTGTTTTTTCTATCATTCTGGCTCAGGGATGGTTACTGTGCTCTAGAAACTTTCTGGAACAATAAAATTCCAGATAATCTTGACCCCAAACCTTGCAGAACTCAGCAGGTTTGCTTTGTGGTGATCTATTCAACTCTTAGAGTGAGACAAAGGGGATGTAAGCTTATAAGTACAGTAACTCCTCACTTACTGTAGTTATGTTCCTGAAAAATGTGACTTTAAGCGAAACAGATGTTAAGCAAATCCAATTTCCCCATAAGAATTATGTAAATGAGGGGGTTAGGTTCCAGGGAAATTTTTTTCACCAGACAAAAGATTACACATACAAAGAGTATATGTTTTAAACAAACAATTTAATACTGGTACACAGTGATGATGATTGTGAAGCTTGGTTGAGGTGGAAGAGTCAGAGGGTAGGATCAGGGCTGGCTCTGGCTTTTTTGCTACCCCAAGCGCAAAAAAAAAAAAACCTGCACGGGGGCCGGAGCAGCAAAGGGGGGGGAACAAACCTGCCGCTCGGCTGGAGTGGCGAAGGGGCGGGGGGGAACAAACCTGCCAGCCAGCCGAAACAGCAAAGGAGGAGAGCGGGAAACCTGCTGTCTAGTCGGAGCAACGGAGGGGGCGTGAAACCTGCTGGCCGGTCGGAGCAATGGGGGGGGGGGGGGCGTGAAAAAAACCACCCGGCTGGAGCGGTGAGGGGGAAGGGCGCAAAACAAACCGCCTGGCCGGCCAGAGCGGCGAAAGGAAGAAAAACCAAAAAGGAAAAAAAAATACCTGTGGGGCGGCGAGTGCAGGGGGACTCCCAGCCCTTCAGACCCTGAGCAGTGGAGTGCACACTCTAGCTAGTGGGGGGGAGGGAGAACGGGGACAGCCAGGGCTTCCTTAAGTGGGGCGCTCACCATGCGGCCCCTCCCGCCATACCGCCTGCTGGGTGGGCTCCACAACCGCTGGGCGGGCAGGGAAGGACACAGGCTGCTGTGCCGGGCTTGCAGACCTGGCACCACTCCCAGCTGCTCCCCTCCTCTACGCTGCCACCCCCTACAGGGCGGCAGGAGCAGCAAACCAAAAAGAAAAAAACCTGCAGGGGCAGCGGAAGCAGCGAAGCACCAAACAAAAAAAAGAAAAAAGGATTGGGCGGAGTGCCGCCCCTTGGAATCTGCCACCCCAAGCACCAGCTTGCTTGGCTGGTGCCTGGAGCTGGCCCTGGGTGCGATATTTCCAGGGAATGCCTTACTGCTAAATGATGAACTAGCAATTGGCTGAGCCCTCAAGGGTTAACTCTCACACTCTACTATACAAGGCAGCAGGAAAGAAGGGAGGGCAGACAGAGACACACACCGTGTGTGTGTGTGTGTGTGTGTGTGTGTGTGTGTGTGTGTGTGTGTGTGTGTGTGTGTGTGTGTGTGAGAGAGAAAGAGAGAAAGAGAGAGAGATGCGCATATCCCCTTTAAGTATGAAGAGTGGGGTCAGAACTACATTGCCTCGTTAATTAGATCAGCAAGCTGAGACTGGACCGCAGCTGCAGCTGCCTGGAAGCTCCTTCTGTCATATGTCCCCCCCTGCTCTATGGAAGATGGGGTAAGCGGAGTGCAGGAGCAGGGGGGAGTGGGACACCCTGACATTAGCCTCCTTCTTCCTGCCCCTCCGCCCACAGCAAGCAGAAGTCTCGGGGAGCAGCTCCAAGACAGAGGGCAGGAGCAGCACATGGCAGTCGGGTGAGGGACAGCTGCAATTGCTAGCCTGCTGGGCAGCTGCTGCACAGGGAACTTAGGAGAGTGGGGAGCTGATAGAGAGAGCTGATAGCGGGGGTGCCGGTCCACCCTGGTTCCAACCACCCACCAGCTAGCTCCATCGGGCTGTTCTTCCTGCAAGCAGCGGACAAGGCAGGCAGCTGCCAAACAACGTTAGAAGGGAGCATCGCACAATTTTAAATGAGCATGTTCCCTAATTGATCAGCAATGTAACAACGAAACAACGTTAACTGGGACGACTTTAAGTGAGGAGTTACTGTAAAAGTAGGGTAAAGGTGTGCACAACTGCAGAGTTTCACATAGCTTTAGACATAGGGGCTATGTCTACACTTGCAGATGTAGAGCACCAGGAGTTAAACCAGCCCTCGGAGACAGCAGCAGGGAAAGTGCTGCTGTATGTTCACACTGTGCTCCTTGTGCCTGTGGAGCATGTCCACATTAACAGCTCTTGCAACGCCACAGAGAGCAGTGCATTGTGGTAGATATCCCAGAATGCAAGTGGCTGCAGCGTGCTTTGGAAAGGGTTTGCAATGCCTAATGGGGCAGGCACAGCATCACATGCTGCAGGTTTCCCAATTCCATTGTTCCATGGGCATCCTACTAGGTTGCCAGCTGCTTTTCAAATGAGGGGAGAGGAGTGTGGCAAGGAGTGTGTTGTGTGTATGGAGGGGAGGAGGAGAGACAGTGTGTTTTAGGGGGCAGAGTGTGTCAGCATGCTATCTTGTAAGTCCAGACAGTGGCTGGGGGAAGGGTGAAACTGGACATCAGCTCCCACTCCACTCCCTGCCTTTCTCTCTCTCTCTCTCTCTCTCTCACACACACACACACACACACACACACACACACACCTGCCTCTGCAGAAGGAGCATTCCACAGTAACGGTTTGCTTTGTGTCCCAGAGCAGATAAGCAAGCCGGCTGTCAGAAACTGGAGCTTTGAAAGGGGATATGTGCATGCCTGCAGCTGAGTTCAAAACAATGACCAGAGTGGCCAGGTGGCTTCAGGGGATTATGGGATGTTTCCAGAGGCCAATCACAGGGCAGTAATGCAACATGTCATCCATACTGACACCATGGCGCTCCAGCCAGGGCGCAGAAAACTTTGTGCTTCTCGTGGAGGTGGATTGCCAGGAGTGACCCAGCGCAGGGTCTGGGTGCTCTAAGTGTCTTGCCAGTGTGGACACCGCAGGAGTTATGGTGCCCGGGGCTGATTTAATACACTTTAACTTGCAAATGTAGACATGGCCAGGTTCATACAAACCTCTTCTTTCCTCCTCACCCAATCTCAGTAGTTTTTGATATCACAATTAGTGCTACCTAGCAAAGTAATAGTGCTAAACAGTTTAAAGCACTAATATAACAATCAGATTGTATTAAAAGTTAAAAATCAGAGGAAAACGGGTTAACTAAAAGAATGGCATTTTCCTGTTTTTGATTTTAATAAAACAAACCAAAAGTAAGCTGCATTTGCCGAGCTTCGCCAGAATCTCAGAAGTATTGCATTTGTCATTGCCTGATGATGTAATGGTATTAGTTTATAACAAAATGTTAAGGGCAAAGATAGTTTTGTTAAGTAAATTTAAAATGCCCACTGCTTCTTGTAAAGGGACAGAAAAGTGTTTTTAATAACAGACAGCAGAGGCAGTGTGCATACCAAAGTGAAATAAACTCAGTTCGCTAATCCGGAAGACTTGTGTGACTAACTCAGTTCACGTGAGGGGTAGGCAGGGACAGTCGAAGAGACACAGTGTCGCACAGGCTGAAATGTCAGTTCCTGTTTGAAAGATGGAAGTATTGCCAAGCACAAGAACTTAGAAATGAGAAGGCAAACCACAATAAAGCCATTGCATTTAACATACCTTGAAATGCACACAAAGGACCCAGCACATGCATCCCTATCTCTCATGTGTCCAGTACATCCTCATTACATTATGTATGGAATCAGAGACCTTAAAGAGGAGGCTGTTATTTTAGAAAAGAGCTACAGCTATAGGCACAAACAAGTCTACAGAGCTTGAGTTGCAGTTTTGTTTTCGTTTGTTACCAATGAGAACACCCTGCCTGGATCTCTATGCAGAGCACTAATATCTAGTGGCTGAATAATACACTGCAAGTACACATTTTTATTGCAACCATTGTAAATAACATCATGTTTTAAACTGAGTGTGAAACATATGCGAAAATTTCTCAGTGTGGGGATAGTTGAAACTCTCTACATTTTCTGTTTGCTAATTGGGAAACATTCCTTCGGACATGGCTCCATCACCTTCACACCTGAAAAGCTAACCACTCTAACCTTTCTGGCTGCGTGTGCAAAGCAAGTGTCCAAGACCCCTCCAAACACTGACAGTTACAAATCCAGATAACATTTAGCAATACACCACGGATGGTGATTGTGTAAATGTCTTACCCTGAGTCATCTGGAATAGTAGCTGATTTATCCAGCAGATGGAGCACTTTACTCATATAACATGCTGCAACCAGCTGTGACAAATGTTTGGTTCAGGTGCAAGACTAAAGATTCAAACCATGCTCAGTAGTAGAGTCTGTAAAATTTTTTTGTTGTTGTTGTTGCAATTAGACACTGCATGCTTACACTGTGCTTGATAATGATATTTTAATGGACTTGGCGGGGGCACATATACTGTGGAGCTATTTGTTGTTTTTGCAATTTCCAGAATTATTTTAACTCAGCCTGGGAATAACCATCAATAAAGTTCTTTTTTTCTTCCAAGGAGTAAAATTTTACTGTGTATTCGTAACACTAAAGCTCTGCAAATTTTGTGAAATGAAACCTATAACTCAGTCTTTGGAAGCGGATCTTTCTTCTGTATGTCACTTAGACATTTTGCTGGTGAGTCACATCTTTTGTCAAAGACACACAGGCTTTTAAAGAAACATCAAGGCAGCCTTTTAAAGAAGAAATACTGTGAGCTGGCACCATCACTGGTAGTTCCTGTGATATCTCTGGAGAAATTAGTGTAAGTTAGAGGAGGGCAAGTAAAGGACATGCAAAACTGGATATGGAGGAAATAAAATCATAAAACATGCAGAGGCAAAAATGAGTCAAGAAATTCTGAAAGTAACATTAATACGAATTTAGGAAGGTAAAAGAGCATTGATGATTGAAAGCAAAAATCAAAACCACATGACTCCTTTGCTCAAAAAAGGGCGCCTTTTAGGATCATTCATTCGGTCTAGTGGTCTGCTGTGCTGAGTCACTCCCTTGTGCCATGTCAGTTTCTTTGGGTTCTATCACTTTCCTAATATTGTTCCTGGGATCCATCAAGGATCCTAGCTCATTATTACTATTATATTATATTATTATTATAATCTGGCTTTATTCAAAACAAGGATGGTATAATGCCTCTGTCCATTAGTCAGACTCTGTGCAGATTGTGAAATATTATTTTAGCATAATTAAAAAAGACACTTTTACAAAAAAACAAACAAACCTGTAAAAATGATTTTGAGCTGCATGAGTACCTACCTGGAATCCCTCTCTGATCTTGAGCCTAGTCACTTGATTTATGCAAAATAAAACTGTATAGTATTGTGTTATCTGCATAGATTGCCTAAGCATTGATGGATGAATAGGCCTTGCAGTGTGCCCACCACTGCAGAGGCTGAGAAAATGGATTGCATTGGTTGCAAAATGTTCAAGCAGCTTTTTCTGGAGTTTAAATGTATCTTTATTCAAGAGCTGATGAAGAAGAGACTGCATTCTTTCTTTTCTTAGTGTTAAAAGAGCTAATTGCTTTTTCTATTTGAAATTGCATCATCATGTGTTCTTTTTATACCCACTGCATGAGTTATAGGTGGAATGTCAGCTTTTTTGTTACAGTTTGTGGTATTTATCAATTTACATTTTTTTATTCTTATTGGGGAAGGATTTCTCTGGGATTATTTTTTGTTTACCATGACCGCTTTTACAACCTATATTATGGAAGACATCCCTGCAGCTAAAAGAGTAGCACATAGATGGTACCTTTCTCCTGAGATGACAGTGCTACCAATCAATTTAATGACAA
The DNA here is from genome assembly GCF_025201925.1 of Gopherus flavomarginatus. NCBI lineage: Eukaryota > Metazoa > Chordata > Testudines > Testudinidae > Gopherus > Gopherus flavomarginatus. The sequence continues at coordinate 141,081,062 of NC_066620.1, read as the reverse complement.
AGTGTTCTTTCTTCCCAATATCAGGCTTCTTGTGCTGCTTCCATAAATCCCTTCCCTCTAGGAAGTGAGGGGATAATCTTATAAAGTGGATACTTCTCACATAGTCCTTTGCAGTTCTGTCAGCAGAAATTGTTTCAATTGTAACCCTGCTTACTCCGTTTTTTTCTTTAAATATTCTACTGTGATAAGCAGAATTGCAGCCTTACAGAAGTGTCATGAAAATTTACCAGCTTGGATTTAGAATCTCCTGACTCATCCTTTACAATATCGAAGAGGATGACTGGTGGGGAAATATTTAATTGTCATTAAAATAAAAAGTTACTTACTCAGAGTTAGTGAATGAGAGGAATTTTGCAAGGTATTTTACTAAAAGTCTTTAAAATAGTGGTAGTGGTAAATAAAGATGGGCACTGGTCACTGAGAAAGAATGATCTGGATTTCTTAGTAAGCTGGAGGCAAGCAAATAATATGTATTTTAATAAGTCTAAATGTAAATGTGTGCATCTAGAAACAAAGAATGTAGGGCATACTCACAGGATGGTAGTTTCAATCCTAGGAAGCAGTGACTTTGAATAAGATTTGGGGTTGTGGTGAATAATCAACTGAACATAAATTCCCAGCGTGATGCTGTGGCCAAAAGAGATAATGCGATCCTTGGATGGATAAACAGAGGAATCTCAGTAGGAATAGAAAGATTAGTTTCTCTCTGTTTTTGGCGCTGGTGCAACCACTGCTAGGATACTTTGTCTGATTCGAGTGTCTACAATTCAGGAAGGATGTTGATAAATTGGAGACAGCTCAGAGAAGAGCCATGAGAATGATGAAAGGATTGAAAAATATGCCAGAGTGATAGACTCAAGCAGTTCAGTCTATTTATCTTGACCAGGGATGACTTGATCACAGACTATAAGTACTTACATGGGAACAAATATTTGATAATGGGCTCTTCAACCAACAGAGAAAGATATAGCAAGAGTCAATGGCTGGAATGGAAGCTAGGCAAGTTCAGACTAGAAACAAAGCATAAATGTTTAACTATGAGGGTAATTCACCATTGGAACAACTTACCGAGGGGCCATGGGGGATTCTCCATCACTGGCAATTTTTAAATCTAGATTTGATTTTTTTTTAAAAAAAGTATGCTCTAGTTCAAAAGGAATTGTTTTGAGTAATTCTGTGGCCTGTGGTCAGACTAGATCCCAGTGGCCCCTTCTGGCTTTGGAATCTATGAATCTCTCATTGGAACAAATTGTCTGTCTATCTAAGAATTACTGTGTTCTTTCTCTCCATATCAAATGTATGTTATTCTGTGAAAGGTCCTAGTAATAAGACTAATTTACCAAAGGGTATGGTCAGTATGTGTGGCATGAAAACCTATATATGACCATAGAAGCACAATATTCCAAGCTTCCACAGAAGTCTAACTGTTTAAAAATAATATATGGTCCAATATGTAACAAATACATTTAGAAAAGCAAGAGTCTCCAGCCCTTCATCTAAAGCAGAAAAATGCCTAATGAAAACCCTGACCACAGGGGACAAGCTCAGGGTCTTGTGCGGTTGAATTTAACCTTCATGGCATCTGACCCAAAGAAATACCATGGGTCTTCTGGGTTGCGCTGCCATGGAGGCTGTGTCTGATACGAAGGGGGAAAATATCACTTCTCCAGTGGCTGAGGAATAGTGAATTTCACATCCTGTCTCACCCCTGTCCTGGGGTAGACTGTGTGACACTACAGATCTCTAGATTCCTAAACACGCAGGGCATTATTAGTCTTTAATTGCAGTAGCATATAGAGGCCCCAACCTGTTGTGGTAGACACAGTACAAAAATATACCAAGGAGAAGATGGTCCCTGTCCCAAACAACTTACAGCATACAAGATGAGACACAAAAGGTGGAAACAACAGCTATGGAGACTCTTCAAATGGAGATGTGAGCATCTGTCAGCTAAATGACAGCCAGTCACCTGGAAAAGAAGCTTGAAGGCACCATTGCCCAACAAGAGTAAAAACTGATAATTGATGAGAGGAAATGAAGATACTTTCACAGGAGTATTTGAAAGAATCCTCCTCCTCCTCCGCTCACCTGTTTTTCCCCTATGAATCTCTAATGACTGAGTGTGAAAGAGGCATCTCCCAACATTTCCAGTTATATGTAGACCTTAGATGTCTGTTCAAATGGAAAACTGAACAGGAAATTGTGGTACTAAAAGTAACCAGCAACAACCTGCTTCTGTATAAGAGGCCAACTTGTACTTATCATCTAATAATGTCACAATTTCTTATTTAAAAGCCCATGAAAATTAAAAATGACAGATATGGCAACATATATAAGATCTAGTTTGTTCTAATTGGGACTAGTTTTGTGTAAATCTCATATTCAACTCGTTCACAAATCATCATGTGGCTTAACATTGTGTTGATTCTGCTTATCGAAACAAAATTCAGAGAAACAGGTCAGCGGGTGCATCGGAATGACATGTTTTTGAATACTGCTGTCAATGAAATGAACAGGCTATATTGAGTTGAGAAGATGATTATATAGTTGATATATTTTCAGACTTCCTGTTATTAGAGAGAATAAGAACCCGGGCAACCTTCCTGTCGGGCAGATAGATAGTAAAATATGTATATATCTAATAGGTATAAATTCAGCCCTAGAAAATAATAATTTCTTAATAATATGCCAACAAAAATGGTGAGATCTGACAGAGCTACAAGGGTTTGGGGAGAATTAGTACTAAACATATGTAGGTTTTGTGCTACAGTTAATTTATTAAGTGAATTTCAACGGCTTATGAAAGATGCCAGATTCATGTCACTAGAAATTCTGAACTATTTTCTTTCTTTATCCACAGAATAGTTGCGGAAAACAGTGAAAGCTTCCCCATCCCCACCCCACCTCCTTTGAAAGTTGTGATTCCACAGTGAAGAAAGAGGACAACTTTGGCTAAAAACCCATACTGGTCCAGTGACAAAGTGAAAGCAGCATTTATAAATATAAAAATAATAGATAACAAATTGGAAAAAGGGAGAAATAGATAGCGTGACAAAGGGCCGTGCCTGTATTGGTGGGTCCTGTGCTTCTTGGCAGATACAGTGGCCTCAGAAGCTCACTAAGGCCTTCAATATGACCACTCTTTCCCAATATGGTGGCAAAGGTTACAGCTTATTGAGCTATTTTCATCATAGGCCGGTATGGGAGGTGGGAAGGTGGAATACCCAGTCTCTGTTGTTCCTTAGAGCTCCATAGGCACAGTTTGGTCTCCTGCCTGGACTAAAGTCTGTTTCCCCTTTCAAAGGGATCTCTGTAGATCATGAGGAGGGAAAAGGGGGAACCTGGGCCAGCCCTCTACTCCTGGTTCCAGCCCAGGGACCCTAGTGATAGCAGCAGTTAATGGCTTCTCTCCTCCACTGACACTGCTCTGATTCCCTGGGCTACTTCCCCGTGCTCCCCTTTTCCAAGCTTCACCCTTTCCTCAGGGTTCAGTAACGCTTCCTCTCCTCCAGCTCATTTCACCTGGTCTCCTCCTGAGAGAATTGGAAAGGAGAACTTTTAAAGCAGTATAAGTAGGACCTTAATTGGTTCAAGCTGTCTCCATTAGCCTAACAGCCTTAACTGACTAAATTGGAGTCAGGTGTCTTGATTGGCCTGGAGTAGCCCTTGTTTGGCTATCCAGGGAACTAGGACCTGCTCATTCTGAGGTTGCTATACCTGCCTTCTACTATCCTCTTATATCCTCTGGCCTGAGTCCGTCACAATAGCAATTGATATAAATTAGAAATTATGAAGTGCAAAAATTGGGGAAGCTAAAGACATCAAGGAAATATTCATGGCTGGTAGGACTGGGAACAATAAGACAGAGTTTTTAAAATATATATTATGAACAAAAGAAATCCCACCAATGGTATAGGCCCACAACTAGACAGTGGCGTTGGAACAATTTTTACAGTGGGAATGCTGAAAGCCATTGAACAAAATTATAAAACCCCTATATTGTAACGGAAACCATTTTAAGCCAGCGGGTGCTGCTGCTTCCTCAGCACCCTGAGTTCCAGCACCCCTGCTATTAGATGGAGATGGTAAAATTGTTAATGAGGCAGAAAAAGCAGCACCATTCAATAAATATTTATGTTCTGTGTTTGAAAAGAAGTGGGATGATGTACTTATATCAAATGAAAAAGATGAAGTATTTTTCAGTTCATTAGTAACTAAGTAGGACATTAAACAACATCTACTAGGGATAAACATTTGCTTGGTACTGAAATCAGGCTTACAGGCCTGTAATTGTCAGGATCACCTCTGGAGCCCTTTTTAAAAATGAGTGTTACATTAGCTATCCTCCAGTCATCTGGTACAGAAGCTGATTTAAATGATAGGTTACAGATAACAGTTAGTCGTTCTGCAATTTCACATTTGAATTCCTTCAGAACTCTTGGGTGAATACCATCTGGTTCTGGTGACTTATTGCTTTAGACAAACACAAATTTGGGGCTCAAACAGAGGTAATAGGGTGAAATTTAATGGTCTATAAGAAACAGAAGGTCAGATTAGATGAGCTAATGGTCCCATCTGGCATTAAACTCTGTGAATCCCTTTCAGTTTAGTTCTGGGAAGATCACATCTGGAGGGATAGATCAGACTCCAAGGCTGTTCTATCCTTAGTCTCACTGAGGACATGATCAACAATAGAGCCAATCTACACCAGTGGCACCATCACAGGACCTAACCACATCAGCCACACCATCACCGGTTCATTCACCTGCACGTCCACCAATGTAATATACGCCATCATATGCCAGCAATGCCCCTCTGCTATGTACATCGGCCAAACTGGACAGTCCCTACAGAAAAGGATAAATGGACACAAATCAGATATTAGGAATGGCAATATACAAAAACCTGTAGAAGAACACTTCAATCTCCCTGGACACACAATAGCAGATTTAAAGGTAGCCATCCTGCAGTAAAAAAACTTCAGGTCCAGACTTCAAAGAGAAACTGCTGAGGTTCAGTTCATCTGTAAATTTGACACCATCAGCTCAGGATTAAACAAAGACTGTGAATGGCTAGCCAACTACAAAACCAGTTTCTCCTCCCTTGGTTTTCACACTTCAACTACTAGAAGAGGGCCTCATCCTCCCTGATTGAACTAACCTCGTTATCTCTAGCCTGATTCTTGCCTGCATATTTATACCTGCCTCTGGAAATTTCCACTACATGCATCTGACGAAGTGGGTATTCACCCACGAAAGCTCATGTTCCAATACGTCTGTTAGTCTATAAGGTGCCACAGGACTCCACTGCTTTTACAAATCCAGACTAACACAGCTACCCCTCTGATACATGAATATTCAGATACATGAATATTCAGATAAATTCTCAGCCTCTTTTGTCCATAACTGACTTCCTCACTCTAACAATTTTGGGGTGTCCTTATTGTATATCTTAGTATATTCATAATCTCAATTTATTGTCATATCTGTCAATTTGTCGCCTTGGCAATGAACTGGTTATACATTTGCTGATGTTCCTATCCTAAAATATCCAAACCTGGTGTAAGTTTCATTTCCTGCAATTACCTGGTATCATTTTATACAAGCTTTCCCCAAAATCTGCTAAGCAATAACTCAGGGTCACCATTGGGCAACTCACTTTTGTTAAGGCTCATAGGTCTCAAAACCTTATGCTGACTTCTTAAGCTAATGTAAAGCTGTAGGTTTCTTGCAGTCCTGCTAATAAAATACCTGTAAATTAGCTCTATGGGATATTCATGTCCCACATGCACATATGGGGTACCTGTCCATCAGTAACAGGAATCAGACCTACACTGTGACCCAAGGACCTCTTGATGCCAGAGGGCAAAATAATGTATACCTTACAGGATCCCCTGAGTTCACCAAAATAATGTCATGTAAGGCAGAGGTTCTCAAACTGTGGTCCGCGGACCACCAGTGGTCCACAAGCTCCATTCAGGTGGTCTGTGGATAGTTCTCTCTAAGGTGCACACTTGGGTGGCTGCACATGGAGTTTGTTTACATTTTGGTTTTGGAGGAACCCAAAGCAGAACTGAAGCCAATCTGGGTGTAACTTGCTGGCTTTGTTACAAACCAGGTGAATTATGCCATCAACTCCCTCAGCAGGTGCTGATCCCTTTTTTGTCTCTAGAAGCACTCCACTCCATAACAGATCTGAATTCCCTTCTTTTAGGTATTTTCCAAAGGTTGCAGTGGCTTGAAAAGTCACTTTTCCTTTCCAAAATCTTTGAGAATCACTCAGCTGGCCTGATCCTATCTATCCAGCTTTTGTGGTTAGCATGATAGTGCCAATCACTTGTAATACCTAAGGGGTACATATTGTCCACCCACTCAGAATCAGTAGAACTGGGTGTAACCATACCTTGGTGGGTCAAAACTGAGAATACCAAATTCAGGACAAACTGCTGAGAAATAGGGCAGACACACCCCAAAACTGGTTATTCTCTCATAACTTTTGTTGCTGGTTTGGTGTATCTTAACTTCTGTTTCACCACACTGGCTAACAAGAAGCCAGAAAAGCAGTTTCCTTCGGAATTCCAGTCTTTATATTATCTCTGAAAGACACTAGACTTAAAGATGCATGGTTTTTACAACCAATTTAATCAAATAAAAGGTAATTTATGAATATTCACCTGGTTACTGGAATATGTACTTGAGTCCATATATTGAGTTAATTTAATTACAAGATTGCCAGGAAATACACCCAGGAAGTGTGGGTGCTAGTACCAATTAACCACTTTTCCACGAACATTTGAGATAATGTAAGACCTATTTGGAGCCAGAGCATCAAGGTAATTACCTTCAGAGGTCACCAAACTGGTTTTGGACTAGCAGGACTAAAAAAGCTTCAGAGGTGATGTCATAAACAGATAGTTAAGGGTTAGTGTCTCTTTTACCTGTAAAGGGTTACAAGCAGTGAACCTGGAACACCTGCCCAGAGGACCAATCAGGAGACAAGATACTTTCAAATCTCGGTGGAGGGAAGTCTTTGTGTTGTGTTGTTTGTTTGTCCGTTGTTCTCTCTGGGTTCTGAGAGTGACCAGATGCACATACAGGTTCTCTAATCTTCTGTTCAAATTTAGTAAGTACCAGTAGAAAGGCGGTTTTAGTCTTTTGATTGTTTTCTTTATTTGCAAATGTGTATTTTGCTGGAAGAATTTTAACTTTTATTTTGCTGGGAGGATTGTATCTCTGTTACAACTTGTATTTGTACTGGGGGGAGGACTCTCCCTGGTGTCTATAAGCTGAAAGACCCTGTAACATTTTTCCATTTTAATTTTACAGAGACAACTTGTACTTTTTTCTTTCTTTTATTAAAAGATTTTCTTTTTTAGAACCTGATTGATTTTTTGGTTATCTTGGGTAAGACCCCAGGGGAGGGAGTCTGCAATCACCAGGGAATTGGTGGGAGGAAGGAGAGAACAGGGGAGGAAAAGCCTGATTTCTCTCTATGTTAAGATTACTGTCTCTCTCTCAGGGAGAATCGGGGAGGGAGAGAGAAGGGAAGGGGAAGGTGAATTCCTCTCTGTTTTAAGATTGAAGGAGTTTGAATCACAGTGATCTTCCAGGGTAACCCAGGGAGGGGAAGCCTGGGAGAGGCAACGGTGGGGGAAAGGGTTTACTTTCCTTGTGTTAAGATCCAGGGGGTCTGGGTCTTGGGGTCCCCTGGGAATATTTTTGGGGGGATTAGAATGCACCAGGCACTGCAAGTCCTGGTTAGTGGCAGCCTATCAGATCTAAGCTGGTAATTAAGCTTAGAAGAATTCATGCTGGTACCCCATCTTTTGGACGCTAAGGTTCAGAGTGGGGGTTCATACCATGACAGGTGAGAACAAAGGCTCTGACTAAATGTAAAAGAGGACACACTCTCTTGGGGAAGCAGTTATGGAAGAGATTGTTGGACGGACTTACCCCTAGAATACAGAGGTTAGCGGTCTGGGTTAAAAACAGTCTGGGTTGGTTAGTCTGGGGTAAGCCCTGTGACCTGAAGCCTTTGAGAGAAGGGAGCTCACTATTGACAACTGTTGGTGAAATGGGAGAAGAGTGCCCCAAGGCTGCTTAAGAATTGCAGGTGGGCAGGGGCTCCATTGGTGAGGGAAATCTCTGCCATCCTTTGTGGGAGAGCAAACTGAAATGACTGGGCCAGCCTTCATTTGCGTTAAAGTTTTATTTGTCATTCTGGGACATTTTGGTTAAAATACAGTTAAGTCTTGCATTTGGGGCAATCAAACACAACTGACCCTGTTGGAAGATAAAGAGATACAGCATCTATGCCAAAAGTGCCTAGTGTCAGCAGGACCGTCCTTAGGATTTATGGGGCCCTAGGCAGTATTATTAAACTGGTGCCCTATGCCGGATGGCAGCCCAAGCTCACAGCCTGGTGGGGGAGGGGGAGGAGGGACTTGACAGCAAAGGATAATGAGATGCCCAGCCTGCCTCATGGTGGCGGAGATCCCCGCAGAGACTTCCATGCACTCTCCCTCATGCAGAATGGACATGAAGAAAGTACCTAATTAAAGCACTAAAATTTGGGAATAAAAAATGTCAGTCACAGGTTTTTTGATATGCCCTGAAGTTTGTCAGAGATTTATTTGCAAAAACTTCATAGTAAGGGTGAGTCAGCTGTCCTGCTGAATACAACATTACATATAATGGAATACATGATGCAGCTCTTCTCTGTTTTACATTTTCTTCATCAGTATTTCTAAGTTGAATTTATATTTTAAATGTACTCAAATCTTAAACCAGCATTCCAGATTACTACATATTTAACTCACTGAAACAAAGACATTCTTTTAAATTAATCAGAGAGGTTTAGTGTGTTCATAACAATGTTCATTGCTTTTAGAAAAAGGGAACAGTAATTTTCTTTGTGTGATCTCCATAACAAGAGACATGGTTATGAAATTTCACCAACTTTAAAAAAATGTTTCCAAAGATTTTAGGTATAACAAGGATTTTGTCTTACTAAGGTACTGATTTTGCTGGAGGGTTCTTTTAAAACTAGTTTGTCGGATAGTCAGAAGTAAAGAAAGGGAACTCTTTGTTCAGCTATCTGGAAGGGAAGGACTGTTGTCCCTTTAAGGGCTCTCTTCAGTGGGGAGTGGAGGGAGAGGTGGTGAAGGGATGGACAGAAAGGACAGGAAGACTTGGAAGCACTTTTTTTTTTAACTATAGTAATTAAAATGTGTATTTTAGATAAGGGAGGTCTTTTGAAGGATTTATTTAAAAAACTATGTGTGAAGATCCACACATTTAAGGCTAAAGATGATTGTGCATCTAAAACTCTATGCAAGCATTTTTTAGAAATGTGATTTTATAATCTTCACCAGCTCACTAATGAAATATTTTTAAAGCAAATTTTAAACTAAGTTCCTGTAGACTGACATGTTCTGTGTAAATATTACATTAATGCACAACTGTTTTTGTCAGTAAAGTCAGAAACTGACAGTATAAAAATTTATTTGGGCATAAGCTTTCGTGGACATCTGATGAAATGGGTTCTAGTCCACAAAAGCTTATGCCCAAATAATTTGTTAGTCTTTGAGGTGACACAAGGACTCGTCCTTGTTTTTTGCTGATACAGACTAACAGGATTACCACTCTGAAACCTGTCAGTGTATACCGTGGGGTTGGCAAATGCCTGTTAAATGGCTTTATTACCCCTTGAATGTCTCTTTAACAGTTTCAATGTTGTGCTAATAGGTCTGGCAGGCTGGAGGTTTTTTCACTTTTAACTACTAGATTCCCTCCCAAGGAAGACTCACCAGGCTAGAGCAGCCATCTGTGGGAGCCTGCAGGAAGGGTCAGAACAGGGATAGGAAAACAAGAGGGTGGACACTAAGACCCAGTGGTGCCCCAAATTTTCAGGTGCCCTACGCAGCTGCCTATGTTGCCTATGCCTAAGGACGGCCCTGCGTGTCAGTGATCGTTCCTGCGGGTACCCAGGGCTGTGAGTCACCTTGTTATCTGAGCATGCAGGAGTCTTGCTTGTGATAACATTAGCTGCCTAGCACCACCAGCCCTTCAGCCACTCAAGCATCCAACCTTGGGCTATGCCAGCCGTGCCTGTGGCTGGCAGGATAACAGGAGATGCATCCCAGCCCCCAATCTTCTTGAACTGTTCCCCTGTGATATCCAGCCCCTGACACTGGCTACTCACAGAAATCCCAGGTTCATTACTCCTTTGGGCAGAGGATCCCAGTTTACCAGTTTTTTTACCTTAAACCACCACTCCTATGTAACACACAGCACTTGTAATGAAACAAAATTAGGTGTTTGTGTGAATATATAAGAAATAGACTAGATATGAAAGAGTAATGGAAACAAACATTACAATAGAAAATCATAATGAGCGAGTGCCTACACCTATTAATGGTTACCTTTCCACTCTAATAAAGTAGGTTTGCCTCCCAAAGTCTGTTGCAGAGCTCACTGGCATCACAGGAACCATGGTCCAATCTTTAATGGAAAAACACCACCACTCAACAAGATGTCTCCTCTGTGAATGGATGCAGAGGGTCCTTCTCCACTCTGTCATATACTGAATCTCACAAGCTACTGTTCATGGAAAAGTACCATGAAAGCTGTGTATTAGGTATAGAGAGTTGGTCAGGTCTGAGAGAGGACTGGCTATAAAGAACAATGAAACCTTTTGCCAGTTGGCACCTCTTTGTCAGTCACTTGACTGCAGTCATACATAGTTGGGTAAAGGAGCCTGGACAGAGCTAAGGAAAGAGAAAGAAGCTCCTACTTTCTGCTGGGAGTTCCTCTCTGGTGGTATGGACTTGGTTATGGGACATAGATCCCACTCCGAAGAGCTGAGCAGCAGCAATGTCAAGGCAATGGATGGCGCAGAGAGGCAGCTTCAAGATAATGGATGTTTTACCTCACAGAAGGTGTTAATTGGTGGCTTTCAAGTTCATTCTGTTGTTCTGTTCCTCGATACAATTCTGTTTTAAACCCCTCAACTCAATTCTTGTGAGTGGGGAAGGATTGACCAGCAAGAGTGTCCAGGTGGTATATATTGTTTCTGAGCTTTTTGACTGAAGACTTAAGCTGGTGTTTAAGTAAAATTGAATTTGGCCCTTTTTGCTGCCAACTTCATATGGTAGAAGAATTACATAGGCATACTTAGGACTTTAGGTGAGATGGATAGGTGCGTAGACCTTTTATTGTATTAGAATTCTCTCTCGTGTTACACTGTGTTCCTAATGTTTAATCTTAAACAATCCTTTGACTTAAGAAGGCTGTTTGGTCACTGTATACTCCACTGGCACAAGCTCTCAAAGGGAAGAACCACAGGTACCCAATCCCAGTTGACCTGCTGGAGTAAGCATGGTGGACTCACAGGGTGATGTAGGCCAGGACCTGGTCTAAATGGTGAAGAATCACAGAATTTCTTCCTGGGGAAGTGAAGGCACAAGGCCTCATGCTGAGGAGGAGCCATTATAACCTTAGTCCCAGATTTGGACCTTAGCGCCCAGATTTGGACCTTAGAGTCCAAAATATGGGGGTTAGCATGAAAACCTCCAAGCTTAGCTACCAGCTTGGACCTGGTACTTGCTGCCACCACCCAAAAAATTAGAGTGTTTTGGGGCACTCTGGTCCCCCTGAAAAGCCTTCCCTGGGGACCCCAAGACCCAAATCCCTTGAGTCTCACAACAAAGGGAAATAATCCTTTTTCCCTTCCCCCCTCCAGGTGCTCCTGGAGAGATACACAGACACAAGCTCTGTGAATCCAAACAGAGTGACTCCCCCTCTCCGTTCCCAGTCCTGGAAACAAAAAGCACTTTCCTCTTCACCCAGAGGAAATGCAAAATCATGCTAGCAAATTCAACACACACAGATCTCCCCCCAATTCCCTGGTGAGTACAGACTCAATTTCCCTGAAGTAAGGAAAAACTCCAACAGGTCTTAAAAGAAAGCTTTATATAAAAAAAGAAAGAAAAATACATACAAATGGTCTCTCTGTATTAAGGTGACGAAATACAGGGTCAATTGCTTAAAAGAATATTGAATAAACAGCCTTATTCAAAAAGAATACAAATCAAAGCACTCCAGCACTTATATTCATGCAAATACCAAAGAAAAGAAACCATATAACTTACTATCTGATCTCTTTGTCCTTACACTTAGAAACAGAAGATTAGAAAGCAGAACTACTTCTCCAAAGCTCAGAGAAAGCAGGCAGACAGAAAACAAAGACCCTCAGACACAAAATTCCCTCCACCCAAAGTTGAAAAAATCCGGTTTCCTGATTGGTCCTCTGGTCAGGTGCTTCAGGTGAAAGAGACATTAACCCTTAGCTATCTGTTTATGACAGGAGCACTCAGACCAGAGAAGGGGTCAGAGATGCAACTGTCACCATGATCTCTACTCTGGTCTGCCAAACCACCTTCTCACTGAATTCCCTCTTGAATGCTTACTTTAGTCTCAATGCCTACAATGAGTGAATCAATAACATTCACTATCTTAGAATTCTATGTTTATTTAAATTATATGTAAAATATTTTACAGAATGATCAAAATAGTCACATGAATAAACTAAATATCTGCAAAATTGTGGTTCTTAACTCTCATCCATCCTCATCCACTCCTTCCCTAAAGTTTGTTTCCCTCACTTATGTTATGGCTACAATTTTAGGTTGTATGGTCTTTGGAGTAGGGACTTTTCTAATGTCTTCCAGGAAGTGCCAAGACACTTTTGCATGCTGGAAAACAGGTAGTAGGTAATAATAAAAAAATGGTGAGTGAACTATAGCACACATGATCTTCACAAAATTCAAGATTTCCAGGGGTTGACACAATTTGTCTGCTATCATTATATATTTTTGAGTGGGCTTGTCCCTGGAGAGATACACAGAAGCAACCTCCGTGAATCTAAGCAGAGGGACTCCACCCTCCCTAATTCCAGTCCTGGAACAAAAAGCACTTCCCTCTTCACCCAGAGGGAATGCAAAATCAGGCTAGTAAATCTAACACACACAGATTTCCCCCCTGACTTCTTCCTCCCACCAATTCCCTGGTGAGTACAGACTCAATTTCCCTGAAGTTCCCCACTAAAGAAAAACTCCAACAGGTCTTAAAAGAAAGCTTTATATAAAAAAGAAAGAAAAATACATACAAATGGTCTCTCTGTATTAAGGTGACAAATACAGGGTCAATTGCTTAAAAGAAATATTGAATAAACAGCCTTATTCAAAAAGAATACAATTCAAAGCACTCCAGCCACTATAGACATGTAAATACAAAAAAAAACATATAAATCCTATCTGATCTTTTTGTACTTACAACTGGGAAACAGAAGATTAGAAAGCAGGAAATAGAAATCACTCCTCATCCGAGATAGCATACAGGCAGACAACCCAGAACAAAAGACTCACACACAACAAACCCTCCACCCAGAGTTGAAAAAATCCTGTTTCCTGATTGGTCCTCTGGTCAGGTGCTTCAGGTGAAAGAGACGTTAACCCTTAGCTATCTGTTTATGACAGGGCTATATACTCTTACCTCTGGGAAGAGTAACTTCTCTTAGGCTAAGACTGATATCCTATGCTTAGAAAATAATGATGGTCCAGGGATTAGGACACTAGCCTGGAACTTGGGAGAACAGGGTTCAATTTTGTGTTCCATCTGGACTTCCTGGGTGACCTTGGACCTTTGAGCCTCCGCTCCCTGTGTGTAAAATGAGGCTAAAAGAATATGCTGTGAGGCTAAAGACATTAAATTGTCAGGTGCTCAAACCCCTTGATAATGGGGTGGGGGCATATAAGTACCTAAGATAGAAAGATTTTTACATGAATCTGAAAGTGTAAGACTAGTGTGTCTGGGGATTGGGGGGAGGAGGAAGGAGATGGAGACATGGATATAGGGGAATGTCTGCTGCTTGCCTGTATTCCAGGTATCATTGTTGACCCCTAGCATTAAAGCTAGTCAAGAAATGCCAAAACCTAAACAGATTTTGCACAAAATCCAGCACAAAAGAGTCCAAAAGAATAGATTGCTCACATAGAGATGTCTCTTTCAAAGCAACCAGGATGCATTATTGCTTGGCACTGATGCACTATGCTAATGGCAGTTTAGGAAACATGGCTTTTATACTGTGACTCTTCAGAGTAGTAGGAACAGACTATAAAAGGTCCTGAAAACAAACAGGGTAAGCAAAGCTTGTCCCATTATAAACCAGTATTACTCAGCTGCTACAGAAGCCTGACTCGTGGATCTTCCACAGTTTCCATGCAAAAAAAATGTCATGTCTTTTGTGGAAGCAAAACTTGGTTTCTTAATTTATTCGCTTATGGATAATACTTTCTCCAAGCAACAGTCTTGGTGATCTTTTCTTTTAGTGCTCTGGTTTTTTAAATTTCATTGTTTAGTTGACAAGGTGGGAACAAGGTCAGATACTAGTTTGACTTCCACTTGTTCTATCGCATGACTGTTTTCAGCATATATGATCTAATCAATGCAGGGGATTTGGGATCACTCTTCTGAGTACAGTTGGTTGAAAATTTTCTGATGGAATGTTTTCTCCATTGGAAAAATGCTGATTTGACATTCAGTTTTTGTGCTGGGAATATTTCAACAAAGTTGATATCAATTTCCTCATTTTAATAAGGTTGGAATATAGTGTACAGAACTGGGGTAAGACTAAGTAGAATAAGGAGGAGACATGTTAGACTGAGAGAACTGAGCCTCATTTGAAGCTAAGCAAGTTACAGCAATGTTTAATTTCACAGTCTAGACGACTTTAGGGTTAGACAGATATGCCTTCATGCCAATTGGTCATCTGAGTCTGATGTATCCAACAATCACTAGGGAACAAATATTCCTCAGATATCTGTACTGAACTCCCATTGCCAAGTCATTGGGGGTTGCACGTGCATATTTGGAGACAGAATATAACCATGTGAAAGCATTTACAATTTTTAAAAAATTACAAATTGCAGAAATATTTGGGGTGGAATCCTGGGGTGCAAAACTCCTTTAGCACTATCAGGGTCAGGTTTTCACTTTACTCTCAAATATTAACTTATATCATTTATGTTGACTGGTAGATGACTTGTAGAATTAAATTTGATCATATAGATTTATAATTTTTAGTGTCTAATTTTACAGACCTACTAATAAATCCTACATTCATTTAAAAACAAAAGTCTCCAAATATACTCATACCTGCCTCAACAACAGATATGGGAGCAATTTCTTATAGAAGATAAATGACTTATGGAAAAATAAGAATGTTCTCCTAAATGGCTCTTATCTGAAGATCAGTATAATATTTCTTTTTATCTTGGTCAATTTAATCAATGAAATCCATCTAGGCCAGGGATGGGCAACCTATGGCACACATGCCAAAGGTGGCATGTGAGCTGATTTTCAGTGGCACTCACACTGCCTAGGTCCTGGCCACCAGTCCGAGGGGCTCTGCATTTTAATTTAATTTTAAATGAAGCTTCTTAAACACTTTAAAAACCTTATTTACTTTACATAAAACAATAAGTTAGTTATATATTATAGACTTATAGAAAGAGACCTTCTAAAAACATTAAGATGTATTACTGGGACACGAAACCTTAAATTAGAGTGAATAAATGAAGACTTGGCGTACCACTTCTGAAAGGTTGCCGACCCCTGGTCTAGGCATAAGAAAAAGCAAGTAAGATTTCCAATTACATCATTTGGGAGTAAAGTCTGAACCTCCTTTCTTGGAGATCTTCTCAAGTTAAATTGTCTTTAATACAAATCCCATTCAGACAACTTAGATAGCAAGCAACAGAACAATAAAATTTTGCTGGAACCCACAATATATTCTAAGATCATTTTAAAACAATGGAAAATGTCTAGGGCTGGGCTCACCAGTATGATCAGAATTCTTTATGCTAATTTAGCAACACAATTCAGCCCTAAACAGAGCTTAATTAGGGAATGGTTTGGCTTAACCAGCCAATTAGCAGAATCAGGATGTGCAGAGGTGGCATAAAGCCATCTCCCTTCTCCCCTCCAGTTGTGTGCCAAACTCTGCTTGGCCAGATAAGATTCAGTCCATGGACCTCAGTGGTGCTACTCTTAATTAACCTATAATATGGGATTTGGATATCATAAATGAGATTAATGCATGCAGCAACTCTCAAGCATTTCATAAAGTCTAAACGCATTTCTATAAATCCAATATCTATTTTAACAATACTAACAAACAGGTGAGCCAAACTGGTTTACAGCTATTAATTTGCCAGTGTTCATTGAGGCCTTAGAGCTTTGGTATGAGCTGCCACTGGATCTGCCAGTGTCTCACACCCTCTTTCCATGTGTTCATGGAAATCATATGGGAAGAAGGGTAAATGAATATGGCATGTGAGAATATGGGGAAACAAGAACAGTAAAAGAAACACAAACATGAGACCTGAGAAAAGAAGAAGAGCAGGGGTGACAGTGGGCCAGTATATTCACAGACTCTAGGACTGGAAGGGACCTCGAGAGGTCATCGAGTCCAGTCCCCTGCCCTCATGGCAGGATCAAATACTGTCTAGACCATCCCTGATAGACATTTATCTAACCTACTCTTAAATATCTCCAGAGATGGAGATTCCACAAACTCCCTAGGCAATTTATTTCAGTGTTTAACTACCCTGACAGTTAGGAACTTTTTCCTAATGTCCAACCTAAATCTCCCTTGCTGCAGTTTAAGCTCATTGCTTCTTGTTCTATCATTAGAGGCTAAGGTGAACAAGTTTTCTCCCTCCTCCTGATGACACCCTTTTAAATACCTGAAAACTGCTATCATGTCCCCTCTCAGTCTTCTCTTTTCCAAACTAAATAAACCCAATTTCCTTCCTTCAGCCTTCCTTCATAGGTCATGTTCTCAAGACCTTTAATCATTCTTGCTGCTCTTCTCTGGACCCTCTCCAATTTCTCCACATCTTTCTTGAAATGAGGTGCCCAGAACTGGACACAATACTCCAGTTGAGGCCTAACCAACTAATATTAACAGTTTATTTATAAGAAAAAAAAGGTTAAAGGTCAAAAAGTCACATCTAGGGCTGATGTATTGGATCTTTAAAACAAGTGCCATTGGGACTTTTCACAGACTCCAGTACAGTATCTATTCTTTGTCAGAGGAAAGCACGTGCTGTGATGGGTTTTCTGTGAAGATGCCTATCAGCTTGCTTTCCGTGCAGGAGAGTTAAAAATACAGATTCATGGGAATGATTCAACATCTCTGATCTACTGAACTCTAAACAGGGGCAGTTTAAGCCATTGGACTGAGATCCCCCCACCAATGCCCTGAAAGATTCATGGAAGGACTTCAGGAGAATTAGCAGACATTATATCTCTGCTAACAACTGGACTCATTGTGATTCAACTGTAATGTATTATATTTGCTTTGACCTTAACTCTTAGCTAATAAATTTTAGTTTTAGCTACTAAAGAAATTGGCTACCAGTGTTTGTCTTTGGGACGATCTGGAGTATATTTTAGCTACTAAATTTCCTTAGTATAGTTTATAAATTTTATTAACTAAAATTTCCTTAGTATATTTTGACCTGGGGTAAGTGACTAGTCCTTTGGGAATAAAAGAACGTAATGTGTGGTAAATTTTGGTTTTAATAACCTTTCATCATAAAGTCCTGTTTGTCTGGGTGGTAGTAAGGGGCTGGAATGCTAAGGGGACTTGTCTGTAGTCCAGGGTAAAACTAGTATGGTGGTCTAGGAGTACATTTTTCTTTCTGGTTTGGTGAATTCTAATGTTTGGGATATCTGCCTTATTTTCTGATGGTCTGTCCTGAGTTCAGCATTCTCTGCTGTGAATCACTCCAGGCATCATGACAATGGGTATTGAACAGAAGAAAATAAAAGAGAGATATTTTAAGGACTCCCTGCTTTCAAAATCAAGCTCGATTTCCCCCGAATTAGGATCTATCACCAATAGCCACAGTAAAAGAAAACTTAAGTACCTTTACAGGATAAACCAAAACATAGCTGAACTGGGAAGGTAAAACAGATATAAGATAGGTATGGAACAGATCTAAAACAGATATGAAACAAGTATAAAACAGCTTGATGGTTTTACCAAACACAATGGGGCATGAAGCCCAGACTCAACTAGGATAAATGAGCTAACAACCAAATAGTCTTAACGTTACAATTAGATGACTATAGTCTGGATGGACTCAGCTCACTTCTGTCTCTTTCGCAGGTAAAGGGAACCAGGACTGGGGAACTCTGAGGACCATGCCACCAGTCATCAGAAACCGTGATGTCTGGATCAGGTAACCAGCACTGTATGGATCATAGCTAGGTGATTGATGTTCTCTCGAATAACCATGCGACCTGAACGTGGGAACAAGGGCTGCCTCCTGGGAGGATAGCAATCTGTCACATTACGTCAGTCCCTTATATCATGTCCTGTGTGACATTATCTGATTAAAATATGACCATGTAGATCAGGGATGGGCAATCTTTGGCATGCGGCCTGCTAGGTTTGTTTGCTTACCCTGGTGGGATTTGTTTACCTGCCACATCTGCAGGTTTGACCAGTCGCGGCTCCCACTGGCAGCGGTTTGCTGCTCCAGGCCAATGATGGCTGTGGGAAGTGGCGGCCAGCACACCCCTCAGCCCATGCCGCTTCCCACAGACACCATTAACCTGGAGCAGCAAACAGTGCTCAGTTACCTCCCTAGTGTCCAATCATGTTACTTACAGGGCTTGGACCCTGCCAGAACTCTCCTTCAAGAGCCTGTGGTCAGTAACACTGTGAGTGACACAAAAGCAGTTTCTCCAAAAAGAATTAGGGTTTATTTTGCCCAAATAATATACAGAGCTTAGAGAAGGACATTTAAAAATAACCAACACCTACCTATATGCATATTGTCTTATCTATGTTTGACATTCCCCTTAAGCCTCCTACATAGACATGACTTATGCTTGATGTCAACGTGCTTGATGTCCCCTAAGCTTCAAAACTATGAGCAGACACTCAATTTGGTGTTCACCTCTTGCTACTTTCAGATGTTTTTTTGAGGATAAGTTCGATAATGGTGTTTTCAGGAGAGGAGAGAGCAAAAACATGACACAGCGGGAAAGAACCAGATTTCTTCATTGTCTGGACACTTCTCTATGTACTAGGCTCTTTTCTCTTCCTGGACTCTGGAGACAGTATTCTGGAGAGCAAACTCTTCTTGGTATAACAAGGGAAAACTAGTGTCCTCCCACACAGTGCAAAAAGTAGCAGCAGTTTTGCTCTTTATAATTATACTCTTGTTATGTTGCAATCATTGTATTAATTGTCCACTCTTATACTATAATGTTTTAATTAAAGATAGGTGAACCAGAAGTAAAAACCACCTGAAATATTTTTTCATTCTCCTTTACTGGGGAGAATTAAGAACAAGCAAAGAAATGGAGGTGGATATTTAGACATATTCCTTTTGACATATGTTTGAAAGCTCTTATTTCCATTCCAGTGCAGAACAAAAATAAATTTCAAAGCCTTCAAAATTGCCACAAAACAGCATTATCTTCCAGCTTGCTCCAACTATATCATTTTGGAACACAAGTTCTGAACCCAGTCACTGTTTACTTATGGATTAAAACTTTCTATTTTCTTCTAAAAATGATGTAATTGTTCTTTAAGTGACATGTTAGGCTGTAGTTATATTATCTGTATGTTTAAAATATTAGCAGACTAATGGCAAGTACAGGACAATAAATTAAAATTCTAAGTCAAGCTGACTAGAATGTATATTTTTTCATACTAGTGAATGATGTTTATGATTGTACACCCTTTCTGTGGTCCTTACTTAGTAGTAATTTCCCTTCTGATTATCATTTAAACATGGTTACTTATCTTATCAAACTATTTTAATTTATTCCCCAGCCCACAAATCATCTTTTTTTGCTCATACTATAGCTCTTTCTACCAATCACTTTTGTGTTCATATCCTGTTTGATTTTAATCATTTTGTCTGTGGTTTCTCTGTCTTCTTTGATTATCCTCCTGGGGTTTCTGAAAATTGAGGTCAAATTGGAGGAAAAGATGTCTCAAAAACTACATTGATAGTGACTTAGCTGTTGGTAGATGTAGCCCATGCCATTAGTTTCTGAAGATAGAACTGGTGCAACTCTTTTTTTGAGTGGCTTCTTTTTAATATGGGTCTATCTCTGATCTTTTCTTGCTATGCCCTTGGACCTTTTATTCAGTTCAATTACTTGAAATCTGTAAGAAATAACACTAGGGCACAAATTCTCTGATACAAGTAGAAGCCAGTGCTCCAGTTTATACCAGCAGAGAATTTTACCCTAGATATTATGAAAATGTCTATAGAATAGGATTTTCAAGGGAGCTGAATACCCATATCCCATTAAAATTCAATGGATTTGGGCTTCCAACTCCTTTAGGCTCCTTTGAAAATCACACCTGTAAATAACAGCTATAAAATGTCACTTTTTATAACTCTTAGGGTATAATGTGAGAAAATACCAGTTAATGCTGGTAACTAACCTGTACTTACAGGAAAAAAAAATTCAGATTGCCAATTATGATAACATGTGTCTAGGTAGTGTGACAAAGTTCCTCCTCTACCTTGGTGGGTCCTGCGCTTATTGGCAGATTTGCTCACCTCAGTGATCTCCCCCACAGTCTGGATCAACTCCTCCTGTGTCTATCAGGAGCTTGGAGGTTTGGGGGGAACCTGGGCCCACCCTCTACTCCAGGTTCCAGCCCAGGGCCCTATGGATTTACAGCTGTCTATAGTGCCTCCTGTAACAGCTGTGTGATAGCTACACCTCCCTGGCCTACTTCCCCAAGGCCTCCTCCAAACACCTTCTTTATCCTCACCACAGACCTTCCTCCTGGTGTCTGATAATGCTTGTACTCCTTAGTCCTCCAGCAGCATACCTTCTCAGTCTCAGCTCCTTGTGTCTCTTGCTCCCAGCTCCTCACACACACGTCCTCTCCTCTGGCTCCTCCCCCATCTGACTGGAGAGAGCTCCTTTTAAAACCCAGGTGCCCTGATTAGCCTGCCTTGATTGGCTGCAGGTGTTCTAATCAGCCTGTCTGCCTTAATTGGTTCTAGCAATTTCCTGACTACTCTAGTGCAGATCCTGCTCTGGTCACTCAGGGAACAGAAAACTACTCACTCAGTGACCAGTATATTTGCCCTCTACCAGACTCCTGTACCCCACTGGCCTGGGTCTGTCACAGTAGGTAATGTTTTCCCATAGTTTCCCATAGATAAACTACACTGGTCTAGTGAGTGTTATCTCTCTGTAATGGCTGTCCTAATGGTTATGTGGTTTAGTACTACTTCACAGCAAAAGGAGTTTTTAGCCCAGGGGGTCAGTAGGTCTTTGCTTTGGATGTTGAAATTCCCGTAGCATTTTTTATATTTCCTTTTTTATAAATTTCCATTATTATTATTATTGTTAAAGCGACAGGAAGGTGTTCTTCCTTCTGAGTTTTTCTCCTCTTCTGCTTTCACAGTGTCGGAGAAAATCTCAGTTCTCACTTTTTGTTTGGGTGCAACAAAATCAAACACTTTATTATTTCTCCAGCAATTGCAATAGAGGGAGGGAGTGCTTTAGGACACTGGGTCACCCCAGTCCTGGACAGGTCTCTCAACAGGTAAACAATTACAGCAAGCATTTATACCATTGTTACAGACAATAACAAGCAATAATACAGACACTAATGAGCAACAGCTGCATTTTGTTTATACATAGGCTATCCTGCTATCTTATTTTCCTCACTTCTGGGCGCAAGTCTACGTATTTAATTATCAGTGCAAGGTCGTGACAACATCTCACACAGTTCTTTCCTGCTCGCCTCACACTATCCTCGCTTCTACAAATCTCACGTCACTAGGGTTACAGCTGGCCTAACTCTTGCTAACAGACTGACCTGCATTAAGATCCCCTACAAATCCTTGTCAATTCTTTCCCTTCTTCCACAATAGTGACTTATGAATGCACATAACTGAATTTGTCATGAAGGAAAAATGGCTCTTCTTTTTTATTTTTTAGAACCCTCCATTTCCATATCTGAGAAGGAATATTTTGTTAATGTTAAAACCTTTGGCGCTGGGAATGGAGTTATGGAGTCAATGTTTTATTTTGCTGCTGCTGGTGTTTAGTGCATCCATTTTGGGTGGATTACTCATCACAAAGCCCAGCCCAAATAGTAAGACCAGGTGCTGATCTGAATCCTCTCCCACAGGCAGCGAAGTAGCTCAGTGGCCACTAGCGTCTACAGGGCTAATAGACAGCAAATGACTTCAAGATGTGCCTAATCCTAAGCAGGTGATTTGTCACATTTTTGTTTTCATTTGAAAATGTCCTTAAAAAAAACAAACCATTTTTTGCTGAAAAAACTTTAACAAAAAGCTTTTTTTTTGATGAGCTGTACAAGGCAGAGTTTATACCACATGAGGACTTAACTGGAAGTGTCTCTCTCTGAATCCACTTTGAACTCCTCACAGCGGTTGCTTCTTTTTTGTCAAGCCTCTGAAATACTTGTTCATTCTTCAGAGTTTCAAAAAAATGGACTCCTCCTGAGGGTCGAAATGACAGTCTGGACCTCTACATTGAATGCTTTCGCCGGCGTGCACAGGCAGAAATCGTGGAACAACAACATCGCTTGCCTCACAACCTAAGTCGTGCAGAACGCAATGCCATCCACAGCCTCAGAAACCACCCTGACATTATCATCAAAGAGGCTGATAAAGGAGGTGCCATTGTCATCATGAACAGGTCTGACTACCAAAAGGAGGCCACCAAACAACTCTCCAATACCAAATTCTACAGGCCACTTCCCTCAGATCCCACTGAGGAATACACTAAGAAACTACAGCATCTACTCAGGACACTCCCTACACTAACACCAGAAGAAATCAACATACCCCTAGAGCCCCGACCAGGGTTATTCTATCTACTACCCAAGATACACAAACCCGGAAATCCTGGACTCCACATCATCTCGGGCATTGGCACTCTCACTGAAGGACTGTCTGGATATATGGACTCTCTACTCAGACCCTATGCCACCAGCACTCCCAGCTATCTCCATGACACCACTGATTTCCTGAGGAAACTACAATGCATTGGTCACCTCCCAGAAAACACCATCCTAGCCACCATGGATGTAGAGGCTCTCTACACAAACATCCCACACACAGATGAAATACAAGCTGTCAGGAACACTATCCCTGATGATGCCACAGCACAACTGGCTGCTGAGCTCTGTGCCTTTATACTTACACACAACTATTTCAAATTTGATGACAATATATATCTCCAGATCAGTGGCACTGCTATGGGCACCTGCATGGCTCCACAATATGCCAATATCTTTATGGCCGACCTGGAACAACGCTTCCTCAGCTCTCGTCCACTCACGCCCCTTCTCTACCTACGCTACATTGATGACATCTTCATCATCTGGACCCATGGGAAGGAGATTCTGGAAAAATTCCACCACGATTTCAACAGCTTCCACCCCACCATCAACCTAAGCCTGGACCAATCTACACGGGAGGTCCACTTTCTAGACACCACGGTGCAAATAAGTGATGGTCACATTAACACCACCCTATATCGAAAACCTACCGACCGCTATGCCTACCTTCATGCCTCCAGCTTCCATCCCGGACACATCACACGATCCATTGTCTACAGTCAAGCACTGAGGTACAACCGCATCTGCTCTAACCCCTCAGACAGAGACCAACATCTACAAAATCTCCACCAAGCATTCTCAAAACTACAATACCCGCATGAGGAAATAAGGAAACAGATCAACAGGGCCAGACGTGTACCCAGAAGCCTCCTACTGCAAGACAAACCCAAGAAAGAGACCAACAGGACTCCACTGGCCATCACATACAGCCCCGAGCTAAAACCCCTCCAACGCATCATCAAGGATCTACAACCCATCCTGGACAATGATCCCACACTTTCACAGGCCTTGGGTGGCAGGCCAGTCCTCGCCCACAGACAACCTGCCAACCTGAAACATATTCTCACCAGTAACTGCACACCGCACCATAATAACTCTAGCTCAGGAACCAATCCATGCAACAAACCTCGATGCCAACTCCACCCACATATCTACACCAGCGACACCATCACAGGACCTAACCAGATCAGCCACACCATCACCGGTTCATTCACCTGCACATCCACCAATGTAATATACGCCATCATATGCCAGCAATGCCCCTCTGCTATGTACATCGCCCAAACTGGACAGTCTCTATGGAAAAGGATAAATGGACACAAATCAGACATTAGGAATGGCAATATACGAAAACCTGTAGGAGAGCACTTCAACCTCCCTGGCCACACTATAGCAGACCTTACGGTGGCCATCCTGCAGCAAAAAAACTTCAGGATCAGACTTCAAAGAGAAACTGCTGAGCTTCAGTTCATCTGACACCATCAGCTCAGGATTGAACAAAGACTGTGAATGGCTTGCCAACTACAGAACCAGTTTCTCCTCTCTTGGTTTTCACACCTCAACTGCTAGAACAGGGCCTCATCCTCCCTGATTGTACTGACCTCGTTATCTCTAGCTTGCTTGCTAGCATATATATACCTGCCCCTGGAAATTTCCACTACATGCATCTGAGGAAGTGGGTATTCACCCATGAAAGCTCATGCTCCAAAACGTCTGTTAGTCTATAAGGTGCCGCAGAATTCTTTGCTGCTTTTACAGATCCAGACTAACACGGCTACCCCTCTGATACTTAAAAAAATAGCCCTGTCTCCTCCTTTCAAGTTAATTACAGTTAATTGTGATTTGGAAATGTTCAGATCTATCTATTTCTTCAGATATATAATTACACTTGAGTGCATCCAAGATGCAGTGTTGGTTAACCACGAGTATGATGCCATACTCTTGGTTAACCACAGAAATGGACCAGGGACTATAGTGCCAGGTCTTTCTGTACACCAAACTCAGTTCCTTCGATAGTTCTGGAAAAGAATCAACATAATGTTAAGGCCAAGTTAGCCAATATTTAATTACAAATGTAGCCTGAAAACAAAACCTTATATTTTAACACTATTACTATGAGGTTTAAGGGGCTCCGGCCCTGGGGATCTCCAACTGGAGGACACTCAAAATGAGGGAGCTTGCACACCTCTGTGGTATCATTCCTCTCCCCACCCATACCGACCCAGCAGAGAATTCACAGGTAGGTTAATATAGGCAGTATGGATAAAGGCACAAAATGAAGAATTCTTAGCAAGGGACATAACAGGCAATAAGAAGACATTATTTAAATACCTTAGAAGCAAGAGAAAGACAAATGAAAGTGTTGGTCTCCTACATGGAGGGAAGGAGAACTAATAACTCGTAACAGCAAGAAGGCTGAGGTATATAATGCCTATTTTGCTTCAGTCTTCACTAAAAAGGTTAATGCTGACCAGATACTTCACACAATTAATATTAACAACAAGGTGGAAGGAATGGAAGCAAAAATAAGGAAAGAACAGTTTAAAGAATATTCTGTACTGTGAAATCATCTTTGAAGGGCTGCTCCAGGGCAGCACCAGACAGAGGCATCCCTAGCAGCATAATTCATTGGAGAAAGACATGGGTAATAGGGATCTGCACTCACTAACCTGCTCTGGTATGAGGCTCTGTCCATCCCTTCAATGCAATATCAAGAGTAGCGATAAAGATGTTTCATCCTTTGCAAAAGCCTGAGAGTGACTCTGGTGGCGGGAAATTAAGATGCATAATTCCAGCCACGAACACAAGTGGAGGTACTTGAAGGTAAGTAATGAAAGATTTGCACAAAATTGGAACTATTATTCTTAGCAGGATCCAATAAAGCTCTAATTATGATAGACATTCAATGATCTTGATTAGAATTCTGCATGGGTAACAATACAGATAGTGTGCAGTCAGGGAAATGACAGTGATCTGTTGTCCTCCTCCAATTTGGATTTCCAGTGTTCCATACTGATAAACTTAAACTGAGTTACTAGAATGCATCAGAGAACTCAGAACATGAGCTCTAGTAGACATTAAGGACCGAATTCTGTTTTCATCTGTAGCAGTTCAACCCTATTTAAGTCAATGGGAGCCACATCAGGAAACTGAGGAGAGAATTAACTCCTATATGTATAAATTAAGTTAATTATTAGCTTCACTTAGGTGTCATGATGTAATCCTGCTACTCATGTGAGTGTTCCATATGACTTCCAGTCCACATTTGCAGCTCCCTATTTACTTCCCAGGTGATTATTTATTGCCAGCTTCGATGACCATGATGTGGCATGTTAATTATCTAGACCAGCGTAACACTTTGACAAGCTAGGTCTGCTTTTGAAGGTATAGACCTGTAATTCATTCTTAACTTTAATATTACCTGTATTAAAATGGAATCACAAGTCAGACTAAAGCCCATTCAAGTCATTAGGACTACTTATATGCTCAAAAGGAGGCACATGCTTAAGTACCTTGTTGAATTTGGGCCTGATTGAGCTGTAGCTCCATACTGCAGGTTTGTCTACCCATTGCAATAATAATCATACTTCCGATTAAAATATTATAATGAATTGACACAATATGCAAATTATAAAGTAAATTATAAATGACAGTTAAAAACATATAAACCTGAACAAGAGCTCTGGATGATGAAAGTTTCTTTCCTGAAGAAGAGCTCTGCGTGGCTCGAACTTTTGTATCTCTCTCCCAACAGAAGTTGGTCCAATAAAAGATGTTACCTCACCCACCTTGTCTGAGTTAAAAACTTGAGCAAATAATGGCACAGATCCTCAGCTGGTGTATGTCAGCATGGAGCTATGGCATCTACACCAGCCCAGGACCTGATCCAATACCTTTAATTACAGATGTATTTCCTAATGTAATTTTTAAAAATTACTTAGGGTATAATCCCGCATTCCTTGTACACCCAAAGGTGTCCCCAGGAATTCAGTTTGATCATGATTTGCTATACATACCACTGGAAATATACACTTTTCCTTTAAAAATCAGATGCATTTTAGCATAGCAATTTGCTCAAATCTAAATGCCAGTTTAAAATAGTCAATGAACCCCTCACCAATGTTTTCTTTTTCCCCTGTATTGTAGCACACTGGGTTTTGACTTTGATTCAGTGCTATATAGAGTAGCTCTTGGCTAACCGTTTTCTGATAACATTTGTCATATCTGTCACTATACACTGTGTGGGTTGCCTATAGTCTGAATTGGTATTAGGAGTTCTTGTCACTTCAGCATCTTGCACTTTTGAGTTGGTCACACACATCAGCTCTTGTTTCACAGTTACCATTTTTAAAGCCTCTTTCCTCAGCTAGGTTTCAGAGTGGTAGCTGTGTTTGTCTGTATCAGCAAAAGGAATGAGTTACAAGATAATTTGCTTTATTTAATAAATCTTTTATATTACACCTCATTTTGCCCACCATATAAACAACCTAACTGCCTTAATAGAAAACTAGACACCCTGCCTGATCAATATCAAATGACAAAGGGTTTGACCCTGCAAAGTCCTGAGCACTCTGAAGTGCATTGAGTAGCCCCACTGAAATCATGTACATCAAGTTAAGCACATGCTCCAACTTTGTAGATGGGGACCAGAGTGCTTAGCACCTTGCAAGATCAAGTCCAACATGCATTAATTTGCATGCTGCCCTTTGTCCATCAATTGAAGATCTAAAGGAAATAATGAGCCCTCGATCTGATATCATTTTCACTCATGGAGCCCTCATTAAAGACAGGGGCAGAATTTTGCCAACTGCCTTCACAAGTTCTTGTATCAAGCATAGTGGGTATACATATGTAATAATATCAGGCTGTATTAATTCATTGAATGGAGACACATTAGTGGTGGGGAAAGGGGAAATACAATTTATTAGGTTCACTTGAACCAAGAGGTACCAAGAGCTATAGGCCAGAATTTTCAAGTCCGTTTGTCTAAAGTTTGACATCTAAATCTATATTTAGTCACCTCAATAAAAGTGGCCTGACTTTCCGAGGTGGTGCGGACTCATAAAACCCATATCAGTAATCAACACTTAAAAATCAGGTTGCTTTATTTAAGTACTAAATTACAGAGTTAGGTGCCTAATTCCAAGAATTCAGGTTGGAAACTGTTGGCATTTGGCCCTACTCCTCTAACTTGAACCTTGTCCTTAAATGGTTCCAGCAGTACTGTCATATTCAGAAGAAAAACTTTTGTATTCACTAGCTTTGCTGCCATGACATTTCAAGTCCATTTTCTTAGTTGACCATGTCTTACAGGTTTGACAGCACCAAGGCACTTTTGAATCTGCTTTTGCTGGGGAAGCTCTTCAAAGCTGTTGGCTAGACCTGTTTGTGTGTTGGAAAGAATACCACAAGCTAATCTGCTGTATTACAAGCTTAACCAAAATCTTTACTTTTCTATAGTCTTCAAGACTCAATCCAAATGTCCACATAGCTGAATGATTTTCTTTTTCTAGTTTCTACTCTGTTCAGGTTCTTATACCACCATGAGCACAGTAATATCTGAGTGACTTTCAACAGTGCTGTATGCCACATAACTAACATCTGTCACATATGATTTGTTCTCTCTCTCTCTCTTTCTCTCATCCTTTCCCCAGAAATAGACACCGTTTTTCTTGATTAATAATAGATATTTGATAAAACCTGTCTGCCGGTCTGTTTTAGTTGTGGTCTTACATTATAATGCATTAAGTTGTATGCTGAAGAAGTATGAAATAAGTAACAGTAGTTTGATTCAAAATACATGCCGCTGTGCATTCTGACACAATACACAGTGGTAAACACTGAGAACTTGAGTCTCCAGTCTTTCTGATATTGAGTAGTGTGACAGGTATGGCAATTTCCTGCCCTGTTCTAGATAAACCTTATTGAATTAAATGTAATGCCTTCAGAGTCCATTGTATTAAACAAATGATTTATGCATCCTTGTAGGTCAGGGATTTATGTATTTCCATGAAGAAGGGTAGCTAGAGTTCCTCCAGGAATTGAGACCACTGGGGGTTGTTTAGGTAAATTCACTGGTAAGAGCGGCCATTCTGGGCCAGACCAATGGTCCATCTCATCCAGTATCCTGTCTTCTGATGGAGCAGATACCAGATGCTTCAGAGGGAATGAACAGAACATGGTAATTTTGAATGATATCTCCCCTGTCATCAAGTCCCAGCTTCTGGAGGTTTAGGGACACCAGGAGCATGGGTCTGCATCCCTGACCAGTTTGGCTAATCTCCATTGATGGACCTATCCTTCATGAACTCATCCAGTTCTTTTTTTGAACCCAGTTTTCCTTTTGGCCCCCATGGCAATGAGTTCCACGGTTGACTGTGCATTGTGTGAAGAAGTAGTTCCTTTTGTTTGTTTTAAGTCTGCTGCCTATTAATTTAGTTTTTGTGTTATGAGAAGGAGTAAATAACACTTCTCTGTTCACTTTCTCCACAGCATTCATGATTTTACAGACCTCTATTATGTTCTCCCTTAGTCATCTCTTTTCCAAGCTGAACAGTCCCAGTCTTTTGTGTGTGTGTGTGTGTCTCTCTCTCTCCTTGTATGGAATCTGTTCCATATCCTTAATAATTTTTGTTGCTCTTCTCTGTTGTAACACCCCCATAAAAGCACCACTACCTGGAAAAGCTTGCATATATTAGTTCAGATTGGATTCTCCAGAGACGGAGGCAAAGAAAGGATTTTCAGATAAATAGCACAAGATAAGCTGACTCAGGGTCTTCTTTCCAGTACAACAAATGGACAGAACTTTATGTTCAAGATGAAGCCCCAATCCTTCCTGGGAAAGTTTGGAAGGACTTGGCCTAGTCTGGGCGGTTCAGAGCTGAAGTTGTGATGAACTTGTGACCACAGGAAAAACCCAAGTGTGGGGCTTGAAGGACGAATCACCCATTTGGAGTTGGGATGATCTCTAGTAAGCTTCTTAAAACGTATGTACATTTTTTATTGTTTTAATATGTTTTTAACTTAAGAATGAAGGTGCTTGCTTAGCAATAGCTGTGTGGTAGATTAACAGATGGATAAAACTATGGACAAAAACACCATATCACATAAGGGTGAATACTTTTCACATGTCATGCTTTCACCCCATATCTGACCTCTCAGTCCTTGTCGTTAAAGGAAAACTGTATAATGGTCCCTTCTGGTTTTAGAATCTGTGAATCTTCAAAAGATTAGCTTGGCACTTAAGTTCATAACTTTGCTGCACACTAAAAAACATGGACTTGACTTAGATAGACTGGTTTTATGGCTCATTACAACAATTTGTAACACACCCTACTGCCAGCTAATACTTTATGGCCCATGTCATTCTAAAAGGTCTCTTATAGTATGTGTGAACTCCTTATGCTTAACATCTGTCCCACCTTGTATTTCACTTAGACACTCTAGCTACCTTCTCCTGACCTGAGGAAGAGCTCTCTGTAGCTTAAAACTTGTCACTTCCACCAACAGAAGTGGTCCAATAAAATATATTACCTCACCTACCCTGAATATTTATTGCCTCTTAAACCTTAATTAATATTTTTATTAAGTTGAAATTTCCATATCAACATCACAATGCACAAAGAAAAATGAAAGTTATAGACTTAAAATTGCCATCTGTGGCATGCAGCATAACATTAACATACAGGGAAGGGTAGTGTGAAGCAGGGAGAAGAAGAAGGAGGGTGGGGCAGAGTCAAGAGATGGGGGGAAGAGGAATTGGGAAGGAAGTCTGGGACAGCCACCAGGCCCTTGGGATTCCTTAGTCAAATGTTGCTAAAAATGAAGCCTCAGATTTCTTCAAACTTGTACAGTTGATCCCTGTGGTTGAAAGTCACCCTATCTTTTGTTACTAGGTCAGAGGGTTCAGGGTACCATTGTTCTATTCTGTGCATTGGTTTACCTTTCCACCATGGTAAAATCATTTGCTTCGTGACCATGGCTGCTCTCAGAAACCCTGAACACTGTGATGACGAGAGGCCCAAATTTATGGGTAAATATCCTAATTTGTAGTTCTTGACCAGTGTTTGACTGTTCAAGCCCCAAACCATTTTAATTCTTGAGTCAACTTCTTTCCATATGTTTAACTATAGGATACACCCACAATTTGAGTGGAAGTTTGCCCTTATTTTTAAGACAGCACTAGCATGTATCTGAAGAAACAGCTTTAATTGTAAGCAGTCAGTGAAGTGTCCAGTACAGTCTAAATACATTTTTTGTTGTTACACCTAAATTTATGGAAGTATGTTTTGCATTACATAATATAATTCATTACCGTGGAGCCTTTAAGGAATGCTGCAGCTCTTAATCACAGGATTTAACCATATCTTCAAGACTCGAAGTCCTTTTTCATCAAAAAGACATGAGTCTAGGGCAGGGGTAGGCAACCTATGGCAAGCGTGCCGAAGGCGGCATGCAAACTGATTTTCAGTGACACTCACGCTGCCCGGGTCCTGGCCACCAGTCTGGGGGCTCTGCATTTTAATTTAATTTTAAATGAAGCTTCTTAAACATTTAAAAAATCTTATTTACTGTACATACTACAATAGTTTAGTTCTATATTATAGACTTATAGAAAGAGACCTTCTAAAAAAGTTAAAATGTATTACTGGCAAGTGAAACCTTAAATTAGAGTGAAGAAATGAAGACTCGGCACCCCACTTCTGAAAAGTTGCCGACCCCTGGTCTAGGGAGTGTAAAATTGACAAGAATTTTAGCCAACAGCTGATGTAACGCAGTGTTTACACAGACACTGCGTCACTCTACCTACACCAACATAAGCCTTATGTCTCTCGTGGAGGTGGAGTTATTAAGATGATATTGTAGGGCACTTGTATCTGCGGGAGCAATGCTATAGTGTGTACACTGACATAGTTAGGTAGATATAAGCTGCCTTACGTCGACCTAACTCTGGAGTGTAGACCAAGCTTAAGTTAGTAGGCTGAAGAGCCTCTTAAAGTCATCTGTAGTTATGATGGGGACATATGTATCTCCCCACTCCTGGAGAACAGGGGTTAAAAGCAGCCAAGCTAGGTTGATTGGGGAAGCAGCCACAGCTGTGGCCAGCTCAATCAGGGCCCAGCTGGCCTTATAAGAGGGCTGGGGGCCAGGAGCTGGAGGAGTCTATCTCCAGCATTGGAGTGGAAAGGGCTAGCTGCCTGAGAGCAAAGTACCTGAACTGAAGCAGTACTGGGGAATAGGGCAAGGGAGCTGGGGAGCACCAGCCTGGTAAAGTCCCAGGTTGCAGGCCTTGGTGAAGGCCTACAAAGGGGCTACAGATGTGCAACTTAGGGTAGGCAAAGGCAGCAGGTCCTAACCCTTTGCCGATGAAGAGTGTCCATTACATACTTCAGTTTCCCTCCAGTGAAACGAGGCTAGATGACGACTGGCAGTAGTCACTGGGGCAAGGTGGGTTTAGAGGGCTGGGGGTTCCCCTGGGAGGGGACACTCAGTGTGTGGGGGGTACTATGGTGCGCAGAACCCTGACAAAAGAAGCACAGGGGTCCAGGAGGGACATAGGGGCCTGAGGCAGGCAAGCCACCTACTGGCAGATGGCACTTTAAAGGCTGGAAAGAGCTAATTCCCAAGATGACCAGCAGGAGGTGCTGCAGTTAGTATCGCTACAGTTAGCCAGGATCATTTCAGACTGATTTACAGTGGTTCTGAATATGAGAAATCTACCCCAAGTATCAAAGATAACAGCAATAACATTTACTGTTAGTTTTCTTTGGAACAGCACATAACCTCTAGATTTTGAGGTGTGACAGCAGACAGAGCTCTACCAACCCAGTCCTGTTCCAACTTGTGAGACTCTTGTACAGTTAAATGAGTTTACTATATAAATGGTATAGTGACAATGGCCTTTTTCAACCAGGCTTAAACTTTCTTACATAAATTTTATTATTTTAACCCCACGGGGAGAGTATAGGGACAGAGGGTCCCAGACACCTGACATAGTTAGTTTGATAACCTGGCAGAGAACACAACAGCCAGACCTCCAAGGAGCTGGGAAGTGGTGTGGAAAGTGAGATGGGGCACTGCTGGAGATGTTCCCCTCCTCATCTGTTGGGACCATGTGGTGTCAGTAGGACCCACACAGTTGTTGCATTATGAAGGTCAGGAGGAAGGAAGGGGAGACAAAGAGGTTTGGCAAGAGACAATGGTGGAGGTAGAATGAACACAAAAGGGAATCAGGTATAATTTAGGTTGTTCTTTTCTTTCTGATAAGTTCTAACTATAAAGTAAACATTTATGTGCTTGAACCAGTGCTATCCATTACTAGACACTCAATAGAACACTAACTAAATGTGTGTGTGTGTGTGTGTGTGTGTGTATGTAATAATTATTTTCTAGGGCTTAGTCAGGGGTAGGCAGAATGTCATTGCTCTCCCAGGTACTTTCAGCATCCAAATCATTAAATGGGTACAAACAATATTATAAATGGCAACCCCACATGAGAAACATCCCCAACAAATGGGGCATGGAATGTTTGCAGTTTATATTCCATGAAGTAGTTTGCATCCTTCAGGTAGTTCTGTGAGTCTCTCAGATTGTGTAGGATGCACGGTTGCAGCAAGCTTCTGGATCAGGGATCTTCTTTGACTTATGATTACATGTATGTCTTTTAATATCAGAGTTCCTACACAGGGGAAATTTTCTGCTGGAGATTCGTTTCCTTTCAAATCATTTTCAAATAATGAATCCAAAAACTATTACTCTAATCTTAAGTACATCTGGGAAAAGCAATATCCCCAGATGCATAGTTTGCATCCTGAACATATCTGAAGGTTGAATTATGTGTGGCCTTGCAGAAAGATAAGTAGGTAAGGAAGAGCAATTGTGGGTAGCTATCCTTACTGCTGTCTCTAGGTCCAAGCCACAGGAATCCACAAATGATGAAATGGCACAGTCTAAGTCAGAAGGGATCTTCTTCTGTTCTCAGGGTTCTCAGCAATACACAATTGGCTCTGACTCTCAGCTGGTCACTGTAATCTGTATGTGATTTTGACTTAGGGAGGAACATGGAGGGAAAAGGGTGGTCACCCAGTGGTGGATGCAGGAGGAGGAGGGTGGATTGTCCCAGAGAAGTTGGGAGCTCACTGTGTCATGTTCCATGGCCCCCAAGTGAATACAAAAATTGTATCTTAAATCCTAATAATAATTTATTTCCTCAGCTAGTGTACATTTGTGCCATATTAGGACAATAATTAGAACCAAAATATATAGTCTGAGTGCCACTACACCACATGTAGCTTGATTAAATTTTGAATATTCAGAACAAAGCTATTTCAGCTGTACATTGTACAGATTCTGGTTGTGCACAGAGCTCCTCTGGAAACATTCAGATTTGCTTCTTTGTGTGCCTCTTCATGAAACTTCACCCAATTCTGATGGGAAATCACTGAGAGTGTGCTATTTAGATTGCTGTTTGTGTTGAATGCGTTGTTTTGCTCCGAAAAGCCTCCCAAGCCCATGATGGTGTTCTTTCTTTTAGTGATTCTGATAGATGCCGTTTGACAGCGCAGGAAAACAAAGACACTACTGCTCTACACAGCCTGGCCCAGTACAACATTTACTTTATTAGTCCATCAGGGTGACAACCCAGTGTTGAGAGGAACTACTTCTAATGGTGAGAACACTTCAGGCTCTGTAATCATTCATCCTTGCACTTCCTGCTGAGACCACCCCCAAGGATGCCCGTTACATTTTGTTTTGTCAATACTTGTCCCCAGGGAACTGGACAGAGACCACCACGCCATATCACACAGACAGACCTTCCCCTCCCTCCCACCAACACCTGTAAGATGATGGTGACTTTCAGACTCCATTGAGCTGGGCTGAATTTGGATGAATGACTTGAGATCCTGATGCAGCAAAGCCATTAACCACATTATCACACGCTGTCACTGGGACTACCTGCGTACTTACAATTCAGTGTGTATGTAAGTGCTTTTGCTGAATGGGAGTTATAGAGGGGAACTGCTCCACATCTCCCATTACCCAATTCCTGAACTCTCCAGTTCCCTGCTTAAAAGCACCCAATAACTTGTCACCTACTGCTTGGCAATAACTTAGTCTGGACAATGACATGACTGTTGGCATCATAATGAATATAACCTCATGTAAGTCATGTGCTATAAAGATCCAGAGTTTTGCTATTTACTTCAGTGGGAATAGGATCAGGTCCATAATGCCTTTGAGTGCATACTGCATAACAAGTCTAAAGAGCTTGATTTTTATTTTTGTCAGCTGAGCATCTTGGAACCTTTCAGTCAGAACATTCTAATTTAACTATCAAAGGTTTTCTCTAAAGCTATTACCATAACTTTGAATAAAACAAAGTATTTGCAGTGCAGAGTTATACAGTAGCTGCAGGATATTATTAATAGATCCTAACAGAAGGAGCTGTGTTTTAATTACAGTGTTTTGTACATATTTAGAAAGCAAATTATTTGGAGACAGAGCTATAGTCAATACCTGCAGTGCTGCTAATAAAATTATAAATAAATGTCTTCTTCAAGGAGGTATTCTGAAATTTTAAAGTCTCGTTGGAGAAATTACACCAAAATTATTTATCACCGGTAGGAAATACCCATATAACCCATTGGTGAGTGCACTTTACAGGTCCCATTCTGTGCCAGTTCCCAGAGGATATGAGCTGTTACAGCCCCCAGCTAAGGGGGTTTGCCTCTTTAGCTCAAGCTGTAGCAGCTCATGTTTTTTAACTCTGGAGGTCCCTGATTCAATTCACAGTGTGCTGGCCAAGAAGGTGGCTGTCTCACATACATCTCTCCTCTATCCCATGTTTCAGTGTGACTAGTGTAACAAAAGTAATTACATTGCCTGTTACAATTTACCCCTGTAGACATGGACAGATTCTTTCTTCAGATCCATATATGCCCTCTTCAAAGTTATTTCAGCTGGAAGTAATACCAAATTTCCTACAGGACCTAAGGTTTCATTTTTCAGAGTAATTTAAAATTAAATAGGGTTGTAACGATTTTTTCACCATATAATTAGACTAGTTTCATTGCTTGTATCAGTAGACTGGAATACTTTAGATAAATCCAGAAGCTCTGGGTGGTTAAAGAAAATAAATAAAAATTTAAAAATTGTTTATATTCCTTTAATAATTTTTATTATAGACATTTCCACTAAATAGTAAATAAAGGAATAAACATTTACTCTGCACTTTTGAGCGACTGAAAATTAGAACAATGGGGCCTGGGAAAAAGCATTTTTCCTATTTTAATAATTTCCCAGCGCAGAGGTTCTCAAACTTCATTGCACTCTGACCCCCTTCTGACAACAAAAATTACTGCACAACCCCAGGAAGGGAAACGAAGCCTGAGCCCCACTGCCGTGGGTGGCAGGCAGAGAGGCAAAACTGAAGGCCAAGGTCTTCAGACCTGGGTAGGAGGTCTGTAATCTGCCAGGTCTAAGCCAGTCTTGGCAATCCCATTAAAATGGGGGTGTGACCCAGTTTGGGATCCTGACTCATAGTTTGAGAACAGCTGCCCTAGCGCAATGTTCTATTGATTAAGCATGGCTTTGTTTTCAGTATTACCAAAGTAAAAATTAAGTATTTTCTGTTTAACCAAGTTGTATAATCGTGGTTCCAATGCACTGCTTATTCAGACAAAACTCTCATTGATTTCAATACTTCAGTGGAAGTTTTGCTAATTTGATCAGGCAATCAAACAGCTAAGATGCTGGCAACATTCGGAAATGTCAGGCTCAGTTCTTCCCCTATTGAAGTCAATGGATTTTTTGTCATTGACTCTAGCAGGAGCAGGTTTGAGCGCTTTAAGGAGTGAGTACTCTTTTTAAGGCCATCTTGGAAGTGGTGGTTTTGAAATCAAGAAACAAACAGTGATTCCTGAAACACGCAGCTCTTTGTCAAATATATGTTTATTATTTTCAGATGTACATTTAATATAAATATCAGTGCATTCATTTCATAGTTTGTAAGCACATGTACAAAGCTGAATTTGAAAGCACTGCCCTCCTTCCTCTCCAAGTTCCTTCTGCTTTGTCTCTCCCTTGTCTGTTAATAGCTGCAGGAGCGGGGACCCAAGGGGAGACCATGGTATGACCGTTGAAAATCAATAGCTGCTAGTGCTGCTTTCAGACCTGTTGGCAGTTAGTACTTTTTGGCTTGTTATAAGTAACTAACCCATCACATGCATGAGATCACACACAATGTCATGGACATGATGGGTTAGTCGCTAATGGCAACGTCAGTTCTTGAATACTTGTCTGAACATACCAGCCACAGATAGTCCTTCTATCCTGTAACTGCCAGTGAACTGCACATTTTTAGAAGCTCATTTTGGTCTTTATGCTTGTAGTATTCACCATTAAGGAGGCAACTGGACAATAACAAAGAATACTTTTGCACAGCATCCTTCCACCACGTACCCTAATATCCAAATAGTGGGCCTGATTCTTCTCTCCCTCTAGCTTTACACTGATGTAAGTCCATTAACTATGATTAAGTCACTCCTGAATTACAGCACTATAAATGAGAAGGGAATGAGGCCTTGTCAGCTGAACCATAAAAATAGACATATATGTAATACATCTCTCTCATTGAATAGACTCTCCTTTTAAAAGCTTGACCTCAGTGTGTTTTCAATGTTGTTAACTTCACGTTCTGTTATCTTGAGCTTGACATTTGTGCACCGAATCAGACGCTTCCGAAAGTTCCCGCTAAGTAGTATGTAAAGGAAAGGGTTAATGCCACTGCTGGCATAACTAAGGCAGATGGAGAAGTAATAGCTCACATAGAATGTCAGTGATGGCTGAGAAATCTGAAGATTCACGAGCTGTATCACGTGGTATGGAGCAGCACTTACAACAAATACACCGACCAGCACCAGCACCATCTTAGTCAGTCTCATGACCCGTTGTCTTGGGACACTGGTATTGCAACTGCAACGCAAAAGTGAAGATTGGTAACTGTTAAATGAAGATAATATAAAGGAAAGCACAGATCAGTGAAGACAGTGTATTTTGGGCAAAATTTAGTCCTGACAGAAGCAGACACAACATGACAAATAAAAATGAAGTCCTTGGGAGTTGTGTCTGCTTCTGTCAGGGCTCAATATGGTCTTATGGGTTCATTAGTATAGGTGGCACTGAGAACAGGGCCGCCCAGGGGAGGGCAAGTGGGGCAATTTACGCCAGGCCCTGGGCCCTGCAGGGGCCCTGCGAGCTGCTCCAGGTTTTTGGCGGCAGGCCCTTCATTCCCTCTGGGTCTTCGATGACGGCCCTTCAGTGCAGCCGAAGCCTTGGAGCAAGTGAAGGACCTGCCACTGAAGTGCTGCCGAAGCCTTGGTGTGCCGCCTGGTGAGTACAAGCGCCGCAAGCGGTGGGGGAAAAAAAAAAAAAGCTGTGATCGGTGGCACTTAAGCTGCTCTACTGCTGTTGCTTCATTCTTCGGCTGCAATTTGGCCGCGGGTCCTTCCCTCCTACAGGGACTCGCAGCTGAATTGCTGCCAAAGACCCGGCCCTGCCCCAGGCCCCCTGAATCCTCTGGGCAGCTCTGGGAAAGTTTTTTTTTAATAGGCCTGGTTGATGACAATTTGCTATCATTCAGAATATTGTAAACAAATATCTGCCCCTTCCAGCATTGGAACTGTGCAGATTGGGGCCCCACTGCTGACTGCATTGTTTTAATTAGGGAAACATACAGGGCAGAAGATCATGCCTGGCCCTTATGTGGTCCTAAAGAGGGTTGACAGGAATGATGCAAGGAAACTTCCCTCTACTATGCAGGTGTTGGCTATTTTTGAAAAACCTATGCACACTGTCCCCCCTCTGCAGCTGCTGGAGTGCGAGACATGACAAATGGAGTGGAAAGGGATAGGGAGAAAGAATCCTCTGCAATAGATGGTGGTGCCTGCCATGTACACAAGGGATCTTGAGGAGAGATATGACTAGGGCTGGTTGAAGATTTTCTGTTGAAATTGTTTTTTTGTAATGTACAATTGTGTTTTTGACTAAACACATTTTTCATTAAAAGAATCTGCTTTCTATGGAAAATTTGAAAAACAGAATGCCCCAAAATTGTAATATTTTGTCCAAAAACCAAAATATATGGATTTGGCAATGCTACTGCAAAGCCTCATGGGTGTTGTAGTTTGGTTGTCTCCTATCCCCCCTCTCTTCTATGGGCTGGCTCCTTGGCCAGACTACATCTTCCATCCTGCATCATGACCAAGGAATCTCATGATACACCAGCTCTTCTCTCTAAGAGAGAAGATCATGGTGCATTTTGGGAGATGTAGTTTGACCAGGTTGCCTGGCCCATAAAGAAGAATGGGAACTTGAGAAACCTGAGCTACTACTCCTGTAAGGCACCCACAGCATTTCCAAACAGAAATGTCTTGGTCAAAATGTTTCAATTTTTGACCTTTTAAAAAAAAAATTTGAATTTCTGCCAAACAGTTAAATTTTCCATGGAAAATTTAAGATTTTTTAAAATTTAATTTAAATTTTCTGAACTTCCTATTTCCCTGCCCCCCAAATTTTCAGCTATCTCTAATCAAGAATTTGGTCCTCTCTATCAAGAGTTCTAACTCAGTCAACACCTGAAATCATTACATTTTAAAAAAAACTGCTTCAACCAAAAGACAAAACCACACCAATTTCCCGTCAAAGTTTGGAGAAGCAATTTTTTTTTGAGATAAAAAACTGTATGCACAATTGCAGCCAGGAACCTGTTTCTTTTGGGTTATTTTATAAGCTCCTGAAATAGGGGTTTGCAATGGAAATACTGACATAGCTCAGTACAGGAGCAGCAGGGTGACAAAACTCAGTACAGATGTAATTGGGTGAAATATTATGGCCTGTGTTATAAAGGACACTAGACAAAATGATCTAAAGCCTTTAGGGGTTTAAACTCTCTATATGTATGAGACTTAATTCATTATGTTTTGAAAGAGTTTCTATTAATAATTCTGTCACATACCTTCATGCAACAGCATTCGTATCTGTGAAAGTGTTTGTCCACCAAACCAAACACAATTATGGGCCTGAGACTACAAGGCGCTGTGTATCTGGTTTGAGGTGTTGAGTACCCTCAACTCCCACTGACATCATGGGAGTGAAGGGTATACAGCGCCTTTCAGGACCTGGCCCACTGCAAACAAGTTCTTCCCACCCCTAGTAGCATATCTG
Source organism: Gopherus flavomarginatus (assembly GCF_025201925.1). Taxonomy (NCBI): domain Eukaryota; kingdom Metazoa; phylum Chordata; order Testudines; family Testudinidae; genus Gopherus; species Gopherus flavomarginatus. The sequence continues at coordinate 141,040,847 of NC_066620.1, read as the reverse complement.
GAATATAACATACGTTACCATCCTGCTTGCTTGTTTTGCTGATACATCTCCCATGTGTAACATAAAATCAATATATAGCAAATGAATATCAGTGGTAATGGGAAAAAGAAAGTTGTGATAGTCAGATAAAGCGTGTACCTGGAAAACAAAATGCAGAGAGAACAGACAGCTTGTTTGCATAATGCATATAAATAATCTCAGAAATGGAAAAAAAATATAGACAACATTTTTCAGAAAGTGGCCTCTGATTTTGGGTTTCCTGGGACCTCACTTTTGGAACCACAATTGAAGTCAAGGGCAGCTGTGAGTGTTCAGCACTTCTGAGGATAAACTCCCCAAACACTCAAGCTAGGCCCTCAAAAACTGAGGAACACAAAATCAGAGGCCTCTTTTGAACATTTTGGATGAGATTTAATTATAGGACAAGATATGAAGTGTACAGTTAGAAGGTCATGTACTTTGGGCATCATTCGGAAAGAACATGAAATATACAAATATGAACTCAGTAGAGTATCAACTTTTTCAAAAGTGCTCAGGGTTGACCTAACTCGCCCGTCATTGAAGTCAATGGTAAAATTTCCATTGATTTCTAGTATCATTAGTTCCTAGCACTATTATTAATGCCAAGCACATCTGAAAATCCAAACCTTCTTTTATTCCCCTCCCTGCCCCCCGCCCCCCCCCCCAAAAAAAAGACAATTGTAGAAATAAGGCAGGAATCTGGGCACAGCCAGACACTGGAGGGCCATGTGTGTTTCAGAGAATGTAGGTTATTTTTTTCATGGGCCATATCCTCAAATGAGCATAGCCTGTCTGAACAGACAGTGCACCGAGGGATCTCTATGTGGAAAAGAAGGTACCTAATTCCAGCCAGAGACTAAGCACTCCAGGCCATATCCTCAGCTGCTGCACATCAGTGGAGCTCCATTGCATTCAGTTGTGCTGAGGCCATCAATATTAATAATAATATCTAGGACTACTTTAGTGAAGATAGCACTCTGAACTGCCAAGTAGGAGACCAAAGTTCAGCTCATTCTTCTGTTCCCTCATGTCAGGGACAGGAATGCTGCAGACAAATTGGGCCTGAACCTCAGCTGGTGTGAATCAGAGCTGAAGTGAGTGGAGCTACTCATAAGAACTTAAAAACAGCCATCCTGGGTCAGACCAAAGGTCCATCTAGCCCAGTATCCTGTCTACCGACAGAGGCCAATGACCGGTGCTCCAGGCATTGAGTGAACCCAACAGGCAATGATCAAGTGATCTCTTTTCTGCCATCCAGCTCCACCTTCTGACAAACACAGGCTAGGGACGCTTTTCCTTACCCATCCTGGCTAATATCCACTAATGGACTTAACATCCAAGAATTTATCTAATTCTCTTTTAAACCCTGCTTTAGTCCTAGCCTTCACAACTCCCTCAGGCAAGGAGTTCCACAAGTTGACTGTGCGCTGTGTGAAGAACTTCCTTTTATTTGTTTTAAACCTGTTGCCCATTAATTTCATTTGGTGGCCTCTAGTTCTTGTATTATGGGAACAAGTAAATAACTTTTCCTTATTTACTTTTTCTACATCACTCATGATTTTATATACGTCTATCATATCCCCTCATTAGTCTCCTCTTTTCCAAGCTGAAAAGTCCTAGTCTCTTTAAGCTCTCCTCATATGGGACCCGTTCCAAAGCCCTAATCATTTTAGTTGCTCTTCTCTGAACCTTTTCTAATGCCAGTATATCTTTTTTGAGATGAGGAGACCACATCTGTATGCAGTATTCAAGATGTGGGTGTACCATGGATTTATATAAAGGCAATAAGATACTCTCTGTCTTATTTTCTATCCCCTTTTTAATGATTCCTAACATCCTGTTTGCTTTTTTGACGGCTGCTGCACACTGCGTGGATGTCTTCAGAGAACTATCCATGATGACTCCAAGATCTTTTTCCTGAATCATTGTAGCTAAATTATCCCCCATCATATTGTACGTATAGTTGGGGTTATTTCTTCCAATGTTCATTACTTTACATTTATCCACATTAAATTTCATTTGCCATTTTGTTGCCCAATCAATTAATTTCATGAGATCTTTTTGAAGTTCTTCACAGTCTGCTTTGGTCTTAACTATCTTGAACAGCTTAGTATCATCTGCAAACTTTGCCACCTCATTTTTTACCCCTTTCTCCCGATCATTTATGAATAAGTTGAATAGGATTGGTCCTAGGACTGACCCTTGGTGGACACTACTTGTTACCTCTCTCCATTCTGAGAATTTATCATTTATTCCTATCCTTTGTTCCCTGTCTTTTAACCAGTTCTCAATCCATGAAAGGACCTTCCCTCTTATCCCATGACAACTTAATTTACATTAGAGCCTTTGGTGAGGGACCTTGTCAAAGGTTTTATGGAAATCTAAGTACACTATGTCCACAGGATCCCCCTTGTCCACATGTTTGTTGACCCCTTCAAAGAACTCTAATAGATTAGTAAGACATGATTTCCCTTTACAGAAACCATGTTGACTTTTGCCCAACAATTTATGTTCTTCTATGTGTCTGACAATTTTATTCTTTACTATTGTTTCAACTAATTTTCCCGGCACTAACGTTAGACTTATTGCTCTGTAATTGCCAGGATCACCTCTAGAGCCCTTTTTAAAAATTGGCGTTACATTAGCTAACTTCCAGTCATTGGGTACAGAAGCCAATTTAAAGGAGATGTTACAAACCATAGTTAATAGTTCCGCAACTTCACATCTGAGTTCTTTCAAAACTCTTGGGTGAATGCCATCTGGTCCTGGTGACTTGTTACTGTGAAATATCAATTAATTCCAAAATCTCCTCTAGTGACACCTCAATCTGTGACAATTCCTCCGATTTGTCACCTACAAAAGCCAGCTCAGGTTTGGGAATCTCCCTAACATCCTCAGCCATGAAGACTGAAGCAAAGAATCCATTTAGTTTTTCCACAATTACTTTATTGTCTTTAAGCGCTTCTTTTGTATCTTGATTGTCAAGGGGCCCCACTGGTTGTTTAGCAGGCTTCCTGCTTTTGATGTACTTAAAAAACATTTTGTTATTACCTTTGGAGTTTTTGGCTAGCCGTTCTTCAAACTCCTCTTTGGCTTTTCTTATTACATTTTTACACTTAATTAGGCAGTGTTTATGTTCCTTTCTATTTACCTCACTAGGATTTGACTTCCACTTTTTAAAAGATGCCTTTTTATCTCTCACTGCTTCTTTTACATGGTTGTTAAGCCACGGTGATTCTTTTAGCTTTTACTGTGTTTTTTAATTTGGAGTAGACATTTAAGCTGGGCCTCTATTATGGTGTCTTTGAAAAGCGTCCATGTAGCTTGCAGGGATTTCTCTTCAGTCACTGTACCTTTTCATTTCTGTTTAACTAACCCCCTCATTTTTACATAGTTCCCCTTTCTGAAATTAAATGCTACAGCGTTGGGTGGGTGTTCTTCCCACCACAGGGATGTTAAATGTTATTATATTATGGTCACTATTTCCAAGTGGTCCTGTTATAGTTACCTCTAGGACCAGCTCCTGCAGTCCACGCAGGACTAAATTGAGAGTTGCCTCTCCCCTTGTGGGTTCCCATACCAGTTGCTCCAAGAAGCAGTCATTTAAAGTATCAAGAAATTTTGTCTCTGCATTTCGTCCTGAGGAGACATGTTCCCAGTCAATATGGGGATAATTGAAATCCCCCACTATTATTGGGCTCTTAATTTTGATAGCCTCTCTAATTTCCCTTAGCATTTCATTGTCACTATCACTGTCCTGGTCAGGTGGCCAATAATAGGTCCCTAATATTATATTCTTATTAGATAGAAATTACTATCCATACAGATTCTATAGAACATGTGAATTCACTTAAGATTTTTGCTTCATTTGATTCTACATTTTCTTTCACATATAGTGCCACTCCCCAGCACGACCAGTTGTGTCCTTCTGATATATTTTGTACTCCTGAAGGATTGAGTCCCATTAATTGTCCTCAGTTCACCAGGTTTCTGTGATGCCTATTATATCAATATCCTCCCTTATCACGAGGCACTCTAATTCACTGCTCTTATTATTTAGACTCTTTCACCAGCTGAGGGCCTGGCACATGTAGTTTTAGAATCTTACCAAAGTACATCATCAGGTGACGTTAGATCGAAAGCACAACTCTCTAAGCCGTCTTTGAATTTGATTACTTTGGAGTAGACCCACACAGGAAACACAAGGATCAGTGAAGCTGCCCACAGGCATAAATTAACGCGAATAGTCTTTGATCTTGTTCTCAGGTTAGTGAGGCGAAATGGTTGGACAAGAGCCAAGTACCTGCAAAAACAGGTAACAGAACAATATTATGGAAAAATAAAATGAATTAGGAAGTTTATATAGTTGTCCCTAAAGTAATAAATAAAATATACATTTCCAAAAGTGAAATCTGCTTTTTAAAAGTCATATAATACTACAAACAGGAGGAAAAAGCACTTTGAATCTGCAGTTTATTCAAGCAGTGCTCTGAACAGTCCACAACTGCAGTTATGAGTCATTAAACTTTGGTTACCACTATGTCATTATCTGATTAAAATATGACTATGTAGATCATTGTTGCTACCACTGTTATACAATTGCAAAAAATCTTACACAAAGTGTGTCAAGTAAGGTGTCAATAGAAAAGTTGTGATTTGCTGAATATGATTATGCTATCTGTATGCATGCATGTTTGCTCCTGTAGTTAACATCCACAAGGTATTTAGCCTGTACATCTTGAAGGGACTATTGGCTCATCAAAGAACACTTAATTCACAATGGAAGATGCCTATTTACACTTAATGGACTTTCCTATGAACTTTCTAACTGGAGGATGGGTAATGGCTTCTGCTATGACTAAGCCATATCATGCATGGACATGTGACTTGCCCATGTGACTCCAAACACCATCTTGTTACCTGTAATTTTCCACAGTGAGAACAATGGGATTCCTTCCATATGGCAGACGCTATAAAAGGCCCTGGGAACAGCTCCGTTTTGCCTCTTTCCTGCTCAAACTTCTGAACTATGGATTTATACTAATGGGAGCATTCTAACCAAGGGACTGAGGACCTTCTAATCATTTGGAAACAACCAGAGACTTAACAAGCCAGCAGTTTATTCCATCACTGCTACAAGCCTGATCCGAGAACTTTGCAATTATTCCATGTATTTGATTCCTTTAACCAATTTTAATTCTCACCTTTCTTTCTTTTATAAATAAACCTTTAGATTTTAGATACTAAAGGATTGGGAACAGTGTGATTATTGGATAAGATCTGACTTATATATTGCCCTGGGTTTGTGGCTGGTCCTTTGGGATCAGAATAATCCTTTTGTTTGATGAAATTATTTTTAAATAACCACTCATCAGTAAGTCTAGTGGTTTTTTGTGGTGATATAAGGACTGGAATGTCTAAAGGAGACAGTTTTTCTGACTTCTTATTAGCCAGTGTGGTGAAACAAAAGTTTTCTTTTGTTGCTGGTTTGGTATATCTTATGGGAGGATAACCACCAGTTTTGGGGTGTGTCTGCCCTATTTCTCAGCAGTTTGTCCTGAACTTGGTAGTCTCAGTTGTGACCCACAGAGGCACAGTTACAACTATATCATTTAAGTGCTGTGATGGAGGTTTTTAATAAATGATGGTACTGGAAGACATCAATTTCAGGACTCATTCCTAAAAGGAGTACACAAAAAGAAGACTTTAGACTGAATTATTTCCTGGAAGGGGATGGAGATATAACAGTGTACCTAAGACTTTCATTTTTCAACACAATTAAAGGCCAATCTGACATATTTGAGTAATAGGATCCCTCAAATCTGCTGTAGTTGCGTCTGTAGAATTTAAAAGATTTACTATCACTACTGCCAAAGAAATAGATTCTGAACTGTTCAGCGAGTTCACTAACTCACAAGTAAACCTAGTTTACAAATGCTACAATATAAATTCAATTGAAATTTCATGACCTACATATTTTGTAAAGGGAACTTTCATCTGTCAGCTCAAAGTGGATTAAAGTTGTCTCTCCTTTGAGCTAAAAACCAGAAGATTAAATGAAGCAATTTATATGGCAGAGATGTAACATTTAAATGTTTACTCAGGAATGTATAAGATAGACATTTAAGTACATTGCATTTGACATCCTTTTTCATTCCAGTTAAGGTCAGAGCTTGAGGGTGATAACATTACTACTAACATCACGGCTAAGTTAACCTGTAAATAATTTCCTGGGGAGCATGGTCCCAGGTATTTTGGAATCTATGAAAGGAAATTCCATTTTGTTGTTGAAAACAATTAAAGTTAAGTTCTACTTTTCTGTCTGCATCTTTCCATACTGTAGTGGCAGAGCCCAAGAAATATGGGGCAGACCATGAATAGGTTCAAAATGCACAGAATACAAATCAGAGCATTGTCTCCAAAGATGGTGTAAAGCTTCCACATACACTGCCTGGAATCTGGTGCTGCTTTCTGCATGTCTTCCTCGTGCTTCATTAGAGAAGCCTGAGAGGTACTGTAGTATGTACTGTCTTGTCACAGTCACAAGGGTATGTAAACATAGCTAAGGGTCAGTGTTATACAATTACATTCCAGCCAATCTACCTTCTTTTCCCTGTTGTGCATGTTGCAGGGAGGGTGTATGGTGTACAAACCTCTATGATGGCTCTGTCATTAGAATCACCCAACAGAATCACCCTTGCACTGACATGATTCTCACTGTGCTGGTCAGAACGTTTTTGCAGCCACAAAATGCCAGCAGTGAGGTGCAAAGCAGCCACACTGTGCCTGAGGATACAGCCCATTGTGTTGTCAATTAAAAGAGCTGGGTTTGGTATAATTCCTTAGAGTTCCCATTTCTACTTGAGATCAGCTATGTTACAGAGGTGGTATCTTTGCTCTAAGTCAGGAAAAGGGAACCTCTGGTTTCCTTACCCTTTACCAACTGACTTGTCAAATAGAACTAATGATGGCATTGAAGGAGACTGTATTTGCCACTAGTGGCTGCAGAGTAGTGCTTTAGGGCAACTGGCTAGACGAGAAGATGATGAAAGCAATGAGGTAGTCTCAGAGCTCCCTGCATGTCTTGAAAAAACAGCAAGTAATTAAAATATTTGATTTCAAACCTAGGAAATGTGCTGGACAGTGCTCCCAAAGAGTACCAGAGCTCTGCATTTAACATGCAAGGGTAGATTCTCGCCTGCACTGGAGCACTCATCTGAGGGAGGAGGATGGCATCAGGGAGCTCCCTCATCCTGAGCCCAATCCCAGCCCTGATGAGACTTAGAGCAGCAGCCAGCCTGCTCTAAGATCCATCACTAGTTTAAGGTCCTTTAACGAAACTTCCTGCAGTGGAGAATGGTGGGAGAGCTCCACCACTCCCTCCCGCTCAACACATCCTCTATGCCAGGAAGAGGGGACGCAGTGCAGATGTGCCAGCAGAGTTCGCTTTACCAAGGGAATGCTCTGTTGGGCATTATGGCAGTTTTGCCACTGAAGTGGTGCACAGGGTGTATAACCCAGAAAGAAATTCTGGTCCTATTTCTTAAGCCAATACCAAACAGTAGAGCTACCTGAAAAACACTGAATTTTAAAGTTTACCAAAAGAAAAAAAGCAGGCACTTAAAAAAATGGTGAAAAAGATCTCTACGAGCCCAGCTCTACCAAGCAGTTCAATAATATGACTCTTTGTCCAGATACTCCATTCCCATTTTCTACTTGAATGGATTCTGAACTGGGAAAGACTTTTTAGATAGACACAGTGAACTGTGGGCCTGATTCAATTCACATTGAATTGGAGTTGGATTGACTGCTATTTCTTTAAGAAGACTGAAATAGTGGATTCATAATCACAGCAGCCTTCTGAAAATTGGGAAGTCAGTATTTGCTAGCTGCTACAAAAACCTCTGTATCAAGAAGCAAAACAATTCTTATAAATCATTTTCTAAGTTAGTAAATCACAGGGTTTTTTTCACTCTGCAAGATTCCATCCTAATGATTTGAAGTCATATTATTTAAGACACCTACTAGAGTAAGACACTTAAAAGAGCAAAAATAAAAGTGACAATTGGTGAAAAGCTGATAGAGTTTTTATTAGTAGTAACTGATTTTTAGTGTTCATGGAATGGACAGGATTGACAGTCCTTCAGACTGAGGTACACCAGGCAGCACGGTATCAGCTATAAGGCTGAAAACTTTCACATACTGCCAAACAGATATGCCTCCCCCTTTTTCTAAAGCAGTGGTCTCCAACCTTTTTAAGCACAAGATCACTTTGTGAATTTAAGTGCAACCCAGGATCTGCCCTGCCCCTTCCCTGAGGCCCCATCCCATTCAGTCCATCCCCCCATGCCTCTGTTGCTCACTCTCCCCCATCCTCACTCACTTTAATTGGGCTGGGGCCAAGTGGTTTGGAGTGTGAGAGGGAGCTCCGAGGCTGAGCCTGGGGCAGTGGGTTGGGGTGCAGGAGGTGGTGAGGGATGTGAGCTCTGAGAGGAAGTTTGGGTGCAGGAGAGGGCTCTGGTCTGGGGTGGGGGGTTGGGGTGTGGTAGGGGCTTGGGGTGCGGGCTCTGGGAGGGGGCTCAGGGCAGAAGGTTAGGGTGTGGGAGGGGGTATGGGGTGCTGGCTTTGGGAGGGTGCTCAGAACTGGGGGTTGGGGTGTGGGAGGGAAGGGGAGGGGAGCAGATTCCCTCCAGGAAGTGCTTACCATGGGCAGTGCAGCAGGGCTAAGGCAGGCTCCCTGTATGCTCTGGCCCCATGCTACTCCCTGCGCTATTGACACGTTCCTGTGCTGCGGCCCCGGCGTGTGGTGGGAGGCAAGTGGCTTCATGCACTGCCCATCCCTGCAAGCACTGCCCCCACAGCTCCCATTGGCTGCAGTTCCTGATTCCTGGCCAATGGGAGCTGCAGGGGCAGTGCTTGCAGGCAGAAGCAGCGCCTGGAGACCCCCTTGAAACCCACCATGCAGGAATGTGCCAGCTGCTTTCAGGAGTGGCACGGGGCCAGGGCAGGAGCCTGTCTTAACCCTACTGCACTGCCGGAGTTTTAGTGGCTGGAGATTGCATTCGACTGGCAGAGACTCCATGACTGACCTGTTGATCTCGATCTACTGGTTGCTGACCACTGCTTACAACTACTGTAGTAATTTTAAACTGGGAAACTACAGCGGAAACACAACTACTTTATGCAATAAACATTATTTATCATAAAACTAGTATCTCTGACATGCCGTTTCACAAGGAAAATGTCATGTAGATATTGTATATTCAGTTAACTACAATTACTACAAATAAAGGACCAGATTATCCTCTCAATGGAGTTATTCCTGATTTACATGAATACATATAACAGCAGAATTTTGCCAGTAAACAAATATATCAAGCCACATATATGTATGATTTTAACAGCAGTCTCTGCAAACTGAGCACAAAATTCTTCTTTCACTTGCACTGGCGCAAATCTAAAGTAATTCTACTAAAGTCAAGTGAGTTACTGCAGATCTTCACCAGGATAACTGTGAGCACAGGCTGAGTTAAACAACTATCAGATGAAGTATCGATCATGTTGATACTCTGAGGTTAAGTAGACAATGGAATAACCTGATATGTGAATTCATGGAATCTAATACTGTAGATGCTATAAAAATTTAAGATTACTAGCACTGTATCCCACTGTCACTCAGTAATACAGGTGGATGGACTAAATGAGCTGAAATGCGCCTGTCCAAATTTAATTATAAATGATTTGAAACTGTGGTTAACCATGTAGTAACAGCTTTCCTATACTAGACACTCATACACTATAGTGATAGCTCAAGGAAAGTACACAGAGTGGTAATTCATCTTTACATTTTATGTGAACTAGATATAAAAGTATCTTAAACCTTCAGAGAGTCATAGTTTCATAAAGTTTAAGACCACAAGGTACCATGAGATCATGTAGCTTGATCACCTGCATATCAGATACCATTACATTTCATCCAGATACCCTTATATTGAGCCAGTGACTTCATCCTTTCAAATCCTCAGGAATTTAATCTCTTGTATTCCACTGGGAGAGAACAGAAGAGGCTGAGGTGCCACCAATGTTAAAGGACCCTGCAACGGCAGGGAATTGGTTGGTGAGATGATCCTAGCAGGCAAACCACATCCCATGCTGCCGAGGAAGGAGAAAATCTCTCAAGATGCACCTCACTTGGCAATCAGTTTGACCCTGAGCATTTGAGCTGAGCACCCCAGCCAGCCATCTAGAAAGTGGCTTCTCTGTACCACCTCAGAACACTGATCCATCCCATAAACAGTATATCATTTACTTTACTTCAGAGCAATGAAGATTCATGTTTCAGCTGACTGATTTCCTTTTCAGTCATGCCTATGGCTACAAAACCCATTCTTTCATTTTTCAAGTTGTGTAACAAACCAAGCTCTTTTTCACCGGAATCTGACAGAATATGACATATAACAAAAATTATGGTGGTTGTTTTCCCCATAATTACTATTAATCATGGTCTCACAGTCACAATGCTGGAGACAGAAATAACAGGCTGTTTGAGTGATCTGGGTATGAGAGGAGACAGGTTATCCATCAAGGATTGTTTGAAATGCTCCACATTTACAATGCAGCTGGCACTGACTTGCCCTAATTTGGGCAGATCTATCTGTACTAATCTAATCTATTGGCTCACAGAATCAGATTCTGATGTTAGGCACATTAGTGCAAATTGGGACTAACTCTATTTTACCTATTGATACTATGCTTATAACCTTGGAATTACTCTGGATTTATACACTGTAATTGAGATTGGCATGTCACTCATTCTCTGTACACAAATACAGAGTCCTATTTACTCATTTTTATTTAAATTTGCTTTTATTATTTCAAGTATTTTTGTGTAGCAGCAACTAAGCTGCTTTCACACAAAAATATGTTCAAAATAACTGTTTTTTTAATAGAAGCTGCAAAGGCATTTCTAGAATCTGGCATAAACAAGGGATGATTGACAGTATGAAAAATCTCAGAATGGTTGCAAATCAGAGCAAATCAGTGTAGAATTTAAATATATCGAGGAGTTTAAAGTATGGGGGAGCAGAGTAAAGTGCTGCTTTCCCTCTTCTGCTGACTTGCATTATAACAGTACTAATAATACTAATACTTATATAGTGCTTTTCATTAGAAGATCTCAGTGCTCCTCCTCAGCTCCTGCTTCTCTTTGGCTGGAGTGGAAAGAACTTCCCCTCCCTGCTTCAATCTACTTCAAGCACTGAATATACAACTACAAAAAGACCAGTACAATTCTCTTTTCTTCACAGTATTTCACACAGAACTGTACAGCATAATATACCACAGCTGCCATCAGTCATAGGATCTCAGTGTTGTCTAGATCAAAGCAGTGCTATCAAGTAGTCAGTATTTGAATTTATTTGTATTTGCGATCATATATTTCGTAAGTTTGTTAAGTGCCTGAGAGTCTTTAACGGGGCTGAAACAAGGCGAGACCTGTTATATAACGGAGTGGCGCTTCCCACTTCATAGCCAAGGTTGGAAATAACTTTATGTCATGTCTGGTTTTCTGACTTCTGCATTGCTCAAATTTCCCCGAAGAAGCCAGACCCCGTTGCTATTTTACGTGCTGCCGCTAAACCCTGGGTAGAATTTTTCTGGGAAGTTTGTAAAAAATCAGATAAAGAGTTGTGAAGATACGTGAATTTCAAAAAGTGCCCATTTTCTCTTTTGGGAAAGGTTTCTGTAATTTAATGACAGTGTATTCAAAATGTATCTATCCTGAAATATATCTGTACTATAAAGTGATTGTATAACTTTTTGGGGCCCATTGTATCTGCAAAATGGTTTGGCCAACAAACTCCAGATTTGTTTTATTTTGCAAGCTTTGTTGAAGAGAGGAGCAATTTAGTGTTTTCTTGGGACCTTTTCTCCCAAGCACCATTTAATGGCATGCTTAGTACATTTAATGTTCACCAGCATTCATACTTTCCTCTTTCCACAAACTACTGTAAAACCATCAAGATCACCTATTTTAATATTTCTAAGATATCACCCTCCAGCTATCCTTCAAAACACTCAAGATATATAGCACATGCTTCATTTTATTTCCTTCATATTTTCCTGCACTCTGTCAATGATAACCTTTAGCTTTTTACCCTTTGGGTCATGTTACCTATTAGCTCTGTGTTCTTGGGGAACCAGGGCTCAGTACTCAGCCTGACTCACAAAAGACCTTCCTCCCCCACCGCCCCTCACCACAGCCTCTGCTTGAACCAAAGCTGGTCAGAAGAAAGACGTACAAAAAGCAATGAAAAGGCAGTGGGAGACACACCTAACCCCGCCCCCAGACAAGGGTGACAGGATTAAGGAAACTCCCCTAGCCTCATTTGCATCAAATACAGGACGGGGAGGCATCTCCATTAGCATACAGAATGGAGAACAGAGATTCCAAGGCAAGAACCACACTGAACTCTGGGACCAGAAAAGCAGGGAAGCACTGCATGATGGGGGAATCTCTGCTCCAGATGTTAATGAACCCACATCTGCACACACCCAGCTCAGTAGTTATCAGACCAATTCTAGTAGTGAATCCTTTATTGATATCCAAAATACTAAAGCTGCCTTATTGCATTGTGAGCTCCTTGGAAGGAACACCACCTACAGGAATGATCAGTTCCTATTGTCTAGCCTGAACAAAACAACTTTGGTATACTCCCTTGAGCCATCAGTTTACCCATAAACAAGTCTAGTGTTCTCCCTTGAACCATTATTGTTTCTCTACAAAACCCCCTACCCACGCTCAAATAAGGGTTCTAATGCCTGGATCCAACATCTGCATCAGTTCCACTGGGACTTCATCTTCTCCTGATTGATTGTGCTGGGGGCTCTGCCTGTCTCCAGCACTCCAGACCCTCAGCTACCACCACCACCTGGGACCCCCGATCAATTCAAGCTTCATGGAGTGGTGAGAACCTCTCTCTCTCTCTCTAGGTATAGCCTTCTGACCCTGAATTGCGTGATTGGTTACAGTTTTCTAAACCTGACTTTTGTAATCAAATTTAAAGTTAGATTTAATATTATAACTGTTTTGTTTGTTGGCTTACCTATGGTTATTACCTGGCAATAAATAACTTTCATGGGTAAGCTGGTTGTTTTTTCTCTCTATTTCTCTGTCTCTGCAGCAATGCTCCTTGTACCTAAGCTAAGGATCTCTGCAGTGCCCCAAAATCCTGTGGGTTTTGCTCATCAAGTGGGTTACTACTTGCTGAACCTGGGGCATATGAGGGTGGCAGCTTGGAAGTGCTGCTCAACCCAGCCTGCTCAGGCGTACTCTATTCCAGTGCGGTGCCCATGGCATATGGGGGTGACAGCTTGGAAGTGCTGTTTGACCCAGTCTACTGAGTTCAAGGGCATATGAGGGTGACAGCTTGGAAGTGCTGCTTGATCCAGCCTACCGAGTCCAGGACACATAAGGGATCAGCTTGGAGTGCTGATTAACCCAGTCCTCTCAGACGCACTCTGTTAGTGTGTGCGTGTGTGTGTGTGCGTGTGTGTGTGTGTGTGTGTCCGTCTGATTCTGGGGCTGGAAGAACCCAGCCCTGGGGAACCAAGGTCCTGCAGGATAGCTCCACTGGGAGGGAATTCGAAGAAGTGAGAAGTAGAGCTCCATATGAGAACACAAGTGACACAAACAGTACATTGATAGAATTATGGAAACCCCCCCAGAAGAGTAACCCTAAGAAATGTGCATACCCCAAACTAATGGGCAAATCTGGTAACTAATTGGTGGAGGAACATGGGCATCACATGACCCTAATGATGTGGCCCTTGTTGGGTAGCTGCTGCAGAGCGGAGTGGGGAAATTGAGGCACGGAGCTGCGCAAACTATCTCTTCCTTTTTCAGACTAAGCTCCTTTAGCGAGGTCCCTCTCTCATAGAATATTTGGTGACATTTCAGTTAAGAATCATGCTTAGAATAACTATAGGACTGAGCAATAAGTTTTTAAGAGCTGTGTCTTAAAAGTAAAAATTTTAGAGCAATACTGTGACTCCATGAAAGGGCTTTTGGTAGAGCCCATTAGTGAGATAAGGGAAGTAGAGTTCGCTGAAAAAAGCCCCCGTTGTCTGTTCACTTGAGATAGGAGAAAAGCAACAGGTTAGAGAGATGGTTAATGAAGAAGAGGAAATGCCCCTGGGAAACTGAGTGCTTTAAGAGTGAGAATCCCCTGGTTGAAGTGAGTCTGAGCTTTGAATAATATTTCACAACCATTATGCCACGGGGTAGTGCAAAGGATGTGGCTGCTGCATAGGCATTATTTTGTGCATGTCTGGAGATGGTTGAAATGGTAAAGGGAAGGCATGAACTGGAGCTGGAGAAAAAGCAGTTACAACAGCATTTGAACAAATGTGAGACAGACAGGTGTGAATTTATAGCAGAAAAGCTTAAAATGGTGACCCTACTCAGAAATATGCAAGAGGAGAGGGACAAGGCCAGCAGGAATGCAGAACAGTATAGGAAAGAGTTAACACACACAAAAATTTTGTTAGAAGAAGCGAGACCAGCAACTCACTTCCTTGTAGATGAGAATAAGGCAGCCAAGGCAGCAGCAGGCCATCAGAAATGTGAGGCAGAGATTAGTAAATTGCATACCCACCTTAGCGCCCATAAGGGAGTGGTAGCAGCTGTAAGGTTGAAAGATGATTGCGATTTGGCGCCCCCTGGGAAAATAGAGATACCCCCTCGTGCTGACCCCAAAACCCCATTCAACCCCGATTGGCCACACATGCATGATATTGCCCGTTTCCACAAGGGAAGTTAAACACATAGTTGCAAGAGCTGATCTTCCCACAATGGAGCTGGTCACGGACGTAGTAAGATGATCTCCTAGTCAGGCCAAGGCTATTGCACAGAGAGTGGGGCCATCGAACCGTGACACTGCTATGGCATGGCTGGCTTGCAATTGGCAAATGTAGCCCTCTGTTGATGGCCTGGACTTAATCCATTCGGCTCAGTTATGTGCCTTTCCTTGTGATACAGATGCTCTGGAAATAGGCATAGCAGGTTCTTGGGAGCGAACTGCTGCTGGACCCGGGGAATGGATAAGTGCTCTCAAAATACTACTGCCTGCTTCTTCCCTCAAGAAACTATATATAATGGAAGAGCAGAAACAAGGAGAGGCCCCCAAAGCTTATCTAATTCCAAACAAGGTGCTGGCAGCTCTCTCTGATTCATTACCCTAGACAGAGGAGAATGGGAATATACTTCCCATTATCAGGGATATGAGTTAGTACAAAACACTTATGCAGGACTAAATTCTCAGACAAAAATGACCATGTGGGCTGTGGATGTAGAATACCTAACCTGGAATGAACTAGTGGCAAAAATCAAACAAGCAGGGGATTTGTTGCAAGAGACTGGTGCCTTAAAAAGACAACTCAGCAAAAAGACTACCTCAGAGCCCATACAGGCTATCACATTTCCAAATAAAGGTTCTCACTCTGTCAGTCGCCCTCCCAATTATAATTCCCCTACCCCCCACAACCCTGGGCAGCATCGACCCAAGGAGATCCTTAGGAACATGATTTGGAAGGAGCTGGTGAACTTAGGGAGGATATTGGAAAATATGATCACCAGCCCCTCAGCATCTTGATTAATGCTTTGTCTCAGATCATGCGGAGAACAGAGTTAATGCAGGCAGGCCCCCCTCAGCCCACTGCCCGGTACGGAGTGCGTTCCCCATGCCCACTTCCTGTCAAAACCAGATCCCTGCCCCCTCTTCTGAGTGGAGGCTCTCCAGGGAGTTGGCCGATCAGTATGGGTGCCCGGTTCCCCATAGGCCTCCTCAGCTGATAGCAAGACTTCAGTGTGATATATGGGGGAAAGCCACTGTGAAGGCTACAGTGGGGAACCCAGGGATGTTAGCCCAATTGCTAGTGGACACCGGAGCATCAGTAAACATTCTAAATCCCCGGTGGATCTCTGGAGGGAGACCCACCGCTAAACAGGTTCAGCTCAGTGGGTATGGTGGAGAAATCCAGGAATTCTGGCAGGATGTTCCCTTGCAAATTGACGACTACAGGGACAATAGAATGCTGTGCTCATGAGGGAAATGAGAAGGGAATCCTAGGTGTTCCTTTCTTCCGAACATTTCAGCTAACTGTGGATCTAGCTAACGGTGTGTTATGGACTTTGGGGGGGGGGGAGGCTGCAGAGATCTCTGCTGTGCATTGTTGTGCTGCTATAAAGGCACCCACAGCCACCCTAATCTCCATTAGTGATACATGAGTACAAGAATTTTCCACGGTATGGACTAAAAATAAGGCAGAGTGTGGAAAACATAATGCTGAAGTTTAGATTGAGGGAAAAGATCCCCCTCCTCAAAGGCAATATAAGTACCCAGCTGCAGCAGAGGAGGGCATTAAAAATACTATAGACTGCCTCTAGGAACAAAGGGTGCTTGTGCCTATGCAAAGTATCTGCAATTCATCAGTATGGCCGGTCCTTAAGGCAGACATTGTCACTTACAGAATGACAATAGACTTCCATGCATTAAATGCGGCCACCCTTGCAGCAGCCCATGTAGGAGCTGAATACAAAGAAATTGTAGCAGCTGGCTCAAAACGGTTCTCTGTGACCGATTTGGCTAATGCTTTCATGGCTATATCCCTCCATCCTTCATGTTGATATAAGTTTGCTTTTACCTATAGGGGATGACAATATGCCACCAGCCAGACTCCTCAAGTTTTCCATTCTTCCCCTAGTATTTGTCATGCCCAGGTCACTAAAAGCAGAACCATCTGCACCCTGACCACCAATCATACATAATTTCATACTTGGATGACATCCTAATACACACCCCCCACTTCGGAAATGAACAGGGAAATCACCAGGAAGGTGTTGACTGTAGTGCAGGAAACTCGATTTAAGGTAAATAGAGAAAAGCTCAGTTAGTAGAGCAACAAGTGAAATACCAGGGGGTGTGTCTTGGGGAGGATGGCCGGATTCCCAATCAACAAAGGGTAGAAACTATAGGAAAGCTTCCTGCTTCCACTGACACGCACTCCCTGCGAGCTCTCTAAGGAACTTTTAATTTCTCCAGAAAGTTCATTGAAATGTTCTCTGACAAAGCCAAGCCTCTGTATCAATTATTTAAAAAAACAACGCAGTGTTTGGAAATGGGGACCAGACCAATAGACTGCACTGGCCACCTTGAAACAAGGTTTGGCTATTGCTTCTGCCCTGGCTTATCCTGACCTTACCCTGCCCTTTGTGATCTAATTGACCTCTGCAGATACAAGCATCGGAGCTACTCTCAACCAAAGGCAATGCGACAAGCTCAGAGTCATTGCACATGTCTGGAGGCTCCTGGATCAAACAGAGCAAGGCTTTAGCCCCAGTGAAAAGGAGTGTCTTGCATTGGTCTGGAACCTCACTCATTGGGAATTTATTATTAGAGGGTCGAAGGTCATTGTTCAGATGGTGCATTCCACACTCAAGTACATCATATTGGGAAAATATAGGACGTCCAGGTCTCTAACCCCTGCATTGCTCAATGGATCCTTACCTTAGTAAACTGAGGAATTAAGTTTAAAAAAGAACAAGCCATTTCACCAGACCTGTATGGGCTAATTATAGAAGGAGAGGAGCATACCTGCCCCCTCCCACTTGTAAAACACCTTGAATGGCCAGTCAAGGGAGGCACGAGGCTTGCAGATGCTAAACAGAAGGGGTATGCAGTTTGGTTTACAGATGACTCAAGTTTCTACCATATGGGTCATCGCCAAACAGGGTATGGAGCCATTCGCATAAATGACTGAGAGATGGTCCAAGGACTAGCTTGCCCCCATTCTGCCCAAGCAGCTGAGGTGGATGCAGTTAGAGCTGTCCTAGCTTATGAATCCTGGGACACTTCTGTTACTATTTACACTGACTGGACAGCCAGAGCAATCACTGTGTGGCTTCCCCTTTGGTTGAATAGAGAAATGATAGCCGCAGATGGGCGCTTCATTTCTCATTCAGACAAATGGAGATAAACAGCAAATCTGATCAAGGAAAGAACTGGAGACACCTGGATGACTCACACAAAAGGGCATCAGAAAAATCACTCAGAAGAAGCATACTTGAACAGAACTGATGCCTTAGCCAAAGCTGTTGCTACTAGTAACCACATTAGAGACACAGACCAGGTAGAACAAATAGAGGCAGTAACTACCAGAGGAAAAACTTTAGGCAAAGGAATAGATACCTAGGACTTAAGTACCCTTCAAGATGGGGATACAGACATCTGGTCCTTAGCCAAGACGGGGAGAGATCCCACAGAAAAATATAGGATTGAGAAGGTTGCAGATGTCTTGAGGGTAGTGGATGCAGGTTGTCAAGGGTACTGGATAGTCCCCAGCTGGGTACGGGAGGACCTGATTCAATTTGTGCATCAGCAAGGGCATAGAGAAAAACAGGATATTTTAATTAGGGTTAAAGATACAGAGTGGTGGCCAGGCATGAAAGCAGATATAGATCAGAGGTGTCATAATCGTCTGCAGTGCGCCATGGTTAATGCTGATCACCAGGTTCAAAAAAATGCATTGGGACACCAAAGAATAGAGGGTCCATGGTCCTGGATTCAGATAGATTACACAAGCTGTGTAGTGGGGCAGCTGCCCCACTCTGGCATGGAAAGGGTTAAAGCAAGCCAGCGAGGCTGCACAGAGTCCCCACCAATCCTAAAAGGGCTTATTGGGAGCCAATCAAGTGGAGGCTTGAAAGCAGCTAATCAGGGCCAGACCTGGCCTTATAAGAAGGCTTCAGGGGAAGGAGAAAGGCAGTGTCTCCCCGGAGGGCAAAGACAGAAGAACCCAAGACAGGACAGGACAGGACAGGACAGGACAGGACAGGGTCTGCAGAGGCTGGCAGAGCTCTAGGCTGACGGCTGCCAGACTGGGGCCCTGACACAAAGGGGTAGAGAAGGTGCTGGGGCTATGGAGAAGTGGCCCAGGGAAGGAGGCAGTGGAAGAGAGTTGGAGGAGGGCAGTAAGTGGCTGCTGCTAGAGGGTTCCTGGGACAGGGCCCAGAGTAGCGGGTGGGCCGGGCCCCTCCACTTGCCAGTGATGAGAGTGGCTAAGCCAGACTGCAGTTTGCCCTTGGAGAAAGGGGCTAAACTGAGGACTGCAGTGAGCCACTGAGGCGAGTGATAGAACCTGAAGCTGCCGGTCCCCCGGAAGGTGGGGAGAGCCAGCAGAGCAGGCACAGCCGGAAGGCAATGTCCAGAAGCGCATGCCATGGTCTGGGAGTGATGTGCATCCAACTGTGAGGATGGTGGAGACTGACAGTAATGGTGGGAGAGACACCTCTATCGATGACGCACTGCTGAAAGAGCTAATTCCCTAACAGGTGCTGCTGTGGTGAGTCTGCACCCTGTTACAGGCCCTTTACCCACCAGCAGTAGAGGAAATAAATACTGCCTGGTAATAGTAGATCCCTTTTCCAAATGGGTGGAAGCCATTCCTACTAAAACCAACACTGCCTTGGTCACAGCTAAGCTGCTCTTTAACATATGTAGTTTTCTCAAGAATGGACATTTAGAGTAATTGATTCATCCCATCAACGGGGGGAATTGTTACCTATCAGCTCTGTGTTCTTGGGGAACCAGGGCACAGTATCCAGCCTGTCTGACTCATTTCCCACCACTTGAGAACCCCAATTAATTCAAACGTTACGGAGTGGTAAAAACCTAACTCTCTCTCTCTAGGCATAGCCTTCTGACCCTGACTTGTGTGATCAGTTACAGTTTTCTAAACCTGACTTGTGTGATCAAATTTCAGTTAGATTTCATATTATAACTGTTTTGTTTGTTTGGCTCCCCTTGTATGGTTATTACCTGGCAATAACTAACTTTCATGGTTAAGCTGGTTGTTTCTCTGTGTGTGTCTCTCTCTGTGTCTCTGTGTGTGTGTCTGCAGCAACACTCCTTGTACCTAAGCTAAAGATCTCTGCAGCGCCCCAAAATCCTGTGGGGTTTGCTCATCAAGTGGGTTACTACCAGAACAATTGTAACATGAATATGGGGATAGGGACGTGCTGAACCTAGGGCATATGGGGGTAGCAGCTTGGAAGTGCTGCTCAACCCAGCCTGCTCAGGCATACTCTATTCCAATCCAGTGCCCATGGCATATGAGGGTGACAGCTTGGAAGTGCTGTTTGACCCAGCCTGCTGGATCCAGGACATTTAAGGGGTCAGCTTGGGAGTGCTGATTAACCCAGTCCTCTCAGATGGACTCTGTTAATGTGTGTGTGTATGTGTGTCAGTCTGATTCTGCGGCTGGAAGGACCCAGCCCCGGGGAACGTAGGTCCTGCAGAATAGCTCCATTGGAAGGGAACTTGCAGAAAGGAGAAGTAGAGCTCCGTATGAGAATACAAGTCACACAAGCAGTACATTGATAGAATTACAGAACCCACCCCTCCAAGAAGAGTAACCCTAATAAATGAGCGTATCTCAAAGTAATGGGAAAATCTAGTAACAGTCAGTCTTATCTGTTTACACACTTTACCTGTTTCACAGTGTGATGTACATCTGTAGTGCTAGATAATGATGACATAATCATAATAAATGAGTTTTGAAAGTGATTCCTGTTTATGAAAATACATTATTTCTATTCTTTTTATCAGTCATCTATTTTTTTATCACACACATGCTCTAGTCTAAATTTTTGGAAACATCTGCAGTATATTCTGAGATGGAGAGCATCTTTGTGCCACAGACTGAATTAATGCAATAGTCTTTGATTTGTAAATGCCTATGAATCTTTTACTTCTAAGGTGGCTTTAACTTAGAGAAGATGATAATGTGCAGGTGCATCTATAGTAAACTTCCAGATTGTTACTTTGTAATTTTCTTTAACCAATGCAACATCTTTGGAAGAAATGCATTCTTGAGACTGTAGAGAGGAGCAATGCAAGTTTAGCAACCTTTTTAGCTTATCAAAAAGAAGATTGACTTGATTACAGTGTATAAATACTTTCATAGGGATAAAATACTGAGTACTAAAGGACTCTTAAATCTAGTGGAGAAAAGCATAACAAGACCAACAAGGAGTTTGTTTTTGCTGATACAGACTAACACGGCTACCACTCTGAAACCTGTCACCATAACAATTCCAATAGCTGGCAGGTGAAGACAGACAAATTTAAAGAGGAAAATGGTAGTGAGAGTGATTCAGGCTGCAAACAAACTCCCAAGGGACATGGTGGATTCTCCATCTTTTGTGTTCTTCAGATCAAGACTGGATGCCTTTCTGGAAGATACGCATTAGCCAAACACAAGTTTCTGGACTCAGTACGGGGCAACAAAGTGAAATTTAATAGCCTGTGATATACAGGAGGTCAGATTAGATGATCTAATGGTCCTTTCTGACTTTGAACTCTATGAATATACACTACCCTTTCTCTACTATGTACTGTATGTTTGAATAGAGAATGGAGTTTCAGTTTAAGAGTGAAGGCAAAATAAAAAGTGAAGAAAATATGTATTTGCAAATTGAGCGCTCCCTGATATTGCTTTTAAAAAGCTTATACTATATTTTCTTAATTTTAGCATAAGGTTTTTTTCAATCCAAGCTGAAGAATTCTGAAGCAGTTCAAAGGTGAATGTCTGCTGTCTAAACACTTAATACAATTTTATTCATGGTGGGGAGGGGAATTTTTATTTGCACAAAGGGCAGTGTAAAGGGGCTTTAAAGTGTAATAAATTATATTTACATCCACTTTAATGTCACTTTACTTGACCAGAGAGGCATAAGGCAGCCTTAGGGCAAAATGAGATTTCTTGTTGAGCAATGGACTGGGAGCAAGGAGACCTTGGTCTAATCTCAGTTCTGCTGCTGAGTCTATATGACCTTAGACACACAACCTCTCTGTGTTTCAAGTGCCCAACTTGTAAAATGGGACTAATAATATTTATCCACCTTTTGTATAGTGCTTTGAGATCTTTGTATGAAAAGTGCTACATAAGTGCAAAGTATATCAGTATGATTATTCTAGAGCCTTTTTAGAACTGGGGAACCAGTTTAGATGAGGTACGAACCCTATCCTCTTTATTTTGGGCCCATGAATCTTCAGGACCAAAACTGGAAGTACAGAGTCTTATGGAGATGCTTGTTGTCCTATGAATCTCATCCCAGTTTTGTAAACTCTGATTTAGAGACACCACCAAAGTTGTGGGTGCTTATTAGACTGGAATGCCAATGCTAAGCTTTTGAGATTGGCCCATCGCTTTTCCATCTGAGTTATAGAAAAAGAGATCAGCCAAATACACTATACCAGAAGACCTGAAGTTGATTAAATGCACATTTAAACAGGCAAATCAGGTTCACAATTATTTAGATAGTAATACCTTACTCAGACTGAGTAGTACCTTATGCCAACAGTAATCTCATTGATATCAATATGATTAATCCTGGGGCAATGAACTACTTGATATGAATAAGGATAACATAATCTGGCCCTTAGCTATTTTTATCGCTTTAAATGTTTTATGATGACTTTACTTCTGGATCACTTAATTACTTGTTTAGGCATTTTTAGTAATAGAAATTTGACTGTAAAGGTACTGCTCCTGCCCTGTGTTTCTAAATTCATTAAATTTTCTAGCTCTCATTCCTTGAACTCATCAGTGCAGAACCCAAAGCTGATAAAATGAAATCTAGCACAAGAAAGGAAATCACTAAATTGACTGACATGAGTATATCCTCAGAACAAGGAGTAATGGTCTCAAGTTACAGTGAAGGAGGTTGGATATTAGGAAAAGCGTTTTCACCAGGAGGGTGATGAAGCACTGGAATGGGTTACCTAGGGAGGTGGTGGAATCTCCTTCCTTAGAGGTTTTTAAGGCCTGGCTTGACAAAGCCCTGGCTGGGATGATTTAGTTGGGGATTGGTCCTGCTTTGAGCAGGGAGTTGGACTAGATGACCTCCTGAGGTCCCTCTCAACCCTGATATTCTATGATGCTCATGTGGCTAGATTTGGCTCAGGGTATGCATCAGCAGTTCCTTTCCTTGATGTGAATCAAACTTACCCTGAAGGTCATGAGTTCAGGCTGGTGCAGGAAGGTGTAACTTATCCCTTCCTGTAGCAACAAGAATGAATCTGGCCTGAATTATTTACTCATTTCCTTGGCTTTAACATAGTTATCCTTTCTGTAGTATGTCTGTGTGTGCTGCTTTTCTCACTGATTTCAGTTTTGTCTGCAATTCACATTCAGTGTACACTGCTAGAGAAGGAACCAGACTCCATCTAATCTAATTGTATTGTCAGTTGAGCTCCTGGGAAGGATGTGTTAGGATAGGCAAACTGAGTCTTCTCAGAACAGCCCTGATGTCCCATCCTGGGAGAAGAGGAATGCATTGCCCAGTACAACATCTCTGGCTGAGCTCCACTTCAGGACGAGCAATGAAGAGGTCATTCTCAAGATTCTTCCTCCCTTTCATCAAAGCTTTTGGAGTAGAGAGCCCTCCTCAACTGTGGAAACCCTTGCCAACCTCAACAAGGTGGAAAACTTCCAGTGCTATGTTACCTTCAGTTTTATGGGGAATCTTCTCAAATGCCTACCGAAGAAAGCACAGCATGTTAGAGCAGCTGCATTCTCCTCCTGCAGCTGGCTGCATACCTCTCTCCTCCATTTCCACTGAACATTCACACATGCAGGCCACGGACAGCTCTGAGTGTGTTAAGGTAGGGGAGATATGCCTCGCAGCTTACAGCCCCTTTGCCTTTTTTCTCCATGTTTACTTCTGTTCTTTCATTCTGCAGAGGGGAGTATCTGGCATCCCCTATACTATAACATTTTAAGTCCTAGATGAGTTTAATTTTTAATATATATTTATTATACAGTAGATAATTTTAAGATGCTGAACTTGCCTTCTCTCAAACTGTGAACTAACTGAGTATAATGGAGAGTTTCATCAGGAATACTGACATAGCAACAGGGGATGGAACACTTGATGTTTGCCTGTTCTGCTCATTCCCTCTTAAACACATGGCACTGGCCACTGTCGGAAGACAGGATACTGGGCTAGATGGACCTTTGGGCTGACCCAGTATGGCCATTCTTATGTAGAGATTAGAGATCTGCCTGAACTGGAATACTTGACCAATTTTTGTTCCACTGAACATTGGGTATGTTTGGATATGTATTTACATCACAAACTCAGTTTCATGGCTCAGGACTATCTCTATAATGGGCCTTAATGTGAACACCAAACTTTAGGGAAGCTCAAATTTAGATCTAAATCTAAAGTGTCTCATCCTGCTGTATCCAGTGAAATCTATAGGAGCTTTGCTGCTGACTTTAGCAGGACCACAGACATCTGGATCTGAGACCCATGGCTGAGGCCTAACTCTAACAGTTTTGTAACAGAGGGCCTGATTCCAGTCTCACATAGTCCAGTGCAAATCAGGAATAAGTCTACTGAAGACAGTAGAGTGGAACCAGTGTAAAGTGATGTAAAAGTAGAGTCAGGCTCACAGTGATTAGTTTTGCTCAGTTCTTGACTAGGATATTTTAGTTTTATGGACGCCTTTAATTTACTAAAATATATATTTTTTGAATATTAATAAGAACATAAAGCAAGGAGGCTTTTTCCCCCATAGGGAGAGGCGGGTGGTAGTTTTTGGATTATCTGCACATTTCTGTCTGGCAGATAGAAAAAAATTGAGAATGACTATATGAGGTTTTGATACCTGAATTTAACCTCTGGGATTTATATTGTCTATCATGCTCTGGTGTGTTAAAACATTTTCAAATCAGACTTTTGCAAAAGAAAACGTGTTAAAATTCATTTCATTATCTTAAAACAAATCCATTGAGATAAGAATGTAACTGAAAGAACTCATTTTGCCACTAACCCTTGGTTATCAGAAGGATTAAACTAACCAGGCATAACTGTGATGTGAAGCTTCAAGATGCTTTTCTGTTACCACTACTCAAATGTCATTGAATCTGCAATTCTAATTTAGTGTCCCCAATCCCTGGTTTATTACTTGATGGATTTAGATTGTATATGTTGGATCCTGCTCATATTTCAGTGAATTGGAGGTTTGACCCTTCCTTCACTGGGAGCAGGGCCAGCTCCAGCTTTTTTGCCACCCCAACCAGCGAAAAACAAAAACAAGATGCTCCCGCTGAAGTGTCGCCGAAGAAGAAGAGACGGAGTGAAGGACCCGCCGCTGAAGTGCTGCTGAAGACCTAGATATGCGGCCCCCGTACTGGACGGAGTGCTGCCCCTTTCTATTGGCCGCCTCAGGCACCTGCTTCCTTCGCTGGTGTCTGGAGCCAGCCCTGACTGGGAACAGAGTAAGGCTATGTCTTCAATTAAACTGCTATAGCAGCTGCTTCCATCAACATAGTGCTGTCTACACTGAGGGATGGGTCATCTTAACTGTTTCACTTAGGGGCGTGGATTGTTCACATCTCTCTGTGATGCAGCTGAGTCAACATAACTTGTGTACATAACTGATGTAACACCACTGACTTCAGTGGATTTACTTTTGATATAAAGGACATTGGAATAAGTTCTGATGTGTGTCTCCTCCTCCACTAGAACGACAGGAGCTGTGAGTTGTTCCTGAGGATGTGTCCCTTTAGCAACAGACTAAAGTTCTGCTGCCACGACTCCAGCTTTGTTTTATGTACTTAAAGTTTGCTTGTGACATCAACATTAATCTATATTAAGCAGCACAAATGCCTCAAGGTATGGCTACACTTACAGCTGTACAGCGCTGGGAGTTACAGCTGTCTTCGTACAGCTGTGTAGGGAAAGCGCTGCAGTGTGGCCACACTGACAGCTACCAGCGCTGCAGTGTGGCCACATTTGCAGCATTTGCAGCGCTGTTGGGAGTGGTGCATTGTGGGCAGCTATCCCAGCGTTCAAGTGCCTGCAACGTACTTTTCAAAACAGGGGGGTGGGGTGGAGTGTGACAGGGAGCATGGGGGAGACAGAGAGAGTGGATTTTTGGACCTGACACTGTTCTCAGCTCCTTGCCTTGCAAGTTCTAAGGACTGTAAGATACACAGCACCAACCTTCAATCATTTTAAAAGTTTCGAGCCCTTCCCCCACCCCTCTCTTACTCACTAAATGCAAATTATGCACTCCTAAATAGCCTTCAGACCACATAAGCAGCTGCTCAACACGGACTCCTCTCTCTCCTCAAGCAAACAGCTGTGAACATTCCAAAGCAATTCCCCTGCCTCCGCTCGTCACTCGCTGGAGCAAAGAGCAGCTGCATTTGTTTTTTAGATAAGTAGCTCGGGAGCTCAGAGTTCAGCCATTCTTCCGGTTTGTTGTGGACAGGAATTCTGGGATACCTCCTAATACCCTGGAGGCCAATAACAGCGCTTTTGGTGGCCACACTTGACGAGCAGCGCTGCATCACCAGCGCTGCAATCGTTACACCCCAAGCAGACCAGGTGTACAGCCAGCGCTGCAGCCAGGGAGTTGCAGCGCTGGATGTGCCTTGCAGGTGTGGACAGTTACTAAGTTGCAGTGCTGTAAACCCACCATCAGCGCTGCAACTCTCCAGTGTAGCCAAGCCCTTAAAGCCCTTGTGACCGGGGTCCTAGTGGGGGCTAGCTATGGTCACTCAATCAGTGTCACTGTGGGAAACCTTGTTGTAAATGACAGTATGCATTAGCAACCCAAGTAGTTTTTAGAGTTTTGCTTAAATGATTTATTATTAAATATTAAATCAAGTAAATGAAAGGCAAACCCTGCTAGGCAGCCCGTGCAATTTCCAGCTAACCATGGAGAGGCAGTTGTTTATGTCACTTCTTGAAGCACTCGTATATAAAGTTGTTTTTCAAGGTGTAAAGGCTATGATATCAATGCTACGACTGGATGGCTCTCTAATGTAGCTCATGAAGGACCACTGCTAGGGGAAGTATTTCTGGGGAAAATAATATTATTCAGCAAGGTGACAGACACAAATAAGGATCTGGTAGCCAACATGCTCAACCTATCTTTGTTTAGAAGTGGCCACAAAGTCAGAGGTGAAAGTAAAATTGAGCTCTTACCGCTATGGGGGCTGGCTCTATGTCCAAGGGGCGGGGCCTCAGGTAGAAGGAGCAGGGCCGGGGATCAGCGTCCTCCAGCCAGCTCATCTGTGCTGCCTGGCCGGCACTGCCCGGGGCTCCAGCGGTGATTTAAAGAGCCCAGGACTCCAGCCGCTGCCGCAGTAGCAGCAGTCTGAGCCCCGGGCCCTTTTAAATCACCAGCCACAGGGCAGTTGCTCCTTTCTCTCTCCTCACCCCGCCCCACCCCATCGGTGGCCTAGGGGGCGCAAAAGAGGTAATGACATTAAAGTGCTGGTACAGCAGTGCTTTGAGCAGAGCCTTTGCCATGGCAGTGCTTTAACGTCGCTTTTGTGCCCCCTGTTGGCGGCTCTGCCAGATCCCTACCTTAAAAACTGGATTAGAGCGACAATTGTCATTTTCTCATTTTTTTTTATTCAATTCCTTGTCATTCAATTGCTACGTCTAATGTTAATACACTTATCTATCCCAGGAAAAACTGGCTGTAGTTACCTACTTTTAAAGCTGTTTCTAGATTTCATTTTTCTATTTTATTCTCCATTGATATGCCTTCAAATTTCTATCCTTAGTCTTCTCTTTACTCTCCTCTGATGATATAATCCACACCCATGGTTTTAGTTGGCACCTTTCATAGCAACATCTTACAAATCAATCTTTCTACCCCTCACCTCTTCTTATCCTAACTCATATCTCTCTTTAACATTTCCTTAATGCTTTCCTTCTATTCCTGAATTGGTGGTGTTTTTTTTTTGTTCACCTTTCTACTACACTTGTAAAAGCATCCTAGGTTCACTGTACACTTGTCCTTCCTGTCCATTTATTTTCAGAAATAATATAAACAGATATACTATTTGTCACTGTTTTATTTTAAAATCAAGGCTTCTGTAGTTCACCATGAAGCCATTTTTATTATTATTACACTATAATCATTAAAATATATATAGTTTATTTGGGAAATTGATTATTAATATAATCTGCACCCCCAATGCAGCAAGCTGCATAAGCATGTGCTTAACTTTAACCCCGAGATAGTTCCACTGAAGTCAATGAGATTGCTTCCATGCTTAAAATTAGGCATGTGTTCAAGTACATCGCTAACCCGGGGCCTAAAACAGCAAGAAAAGGGTATTCATACTGTTTGTAAACTAACACCTGCAGAAAAGATAACATTTCTTATTCAGGAATTAATAAAGATGGATTTGTGAAAAGCTCTTTTTAAACATGACATTAAAATAGTGTTGCATTTGTTGTACAGAATTAGGATATATTCAGATTAAACCACGTACCTGTCCAAACTCATGACTGTCATAATAGCGCTGCATGCAAACTGGTTGCATGTGTCTAAGGATGTAATGATGGTACACAGAGGGCTGCCAAACACCCACTCTCCTCCACGGGCCCACTGATGAATGAGAAAGGGCATGCCAATGATATGAACCAAATCTGCTACAGCCAGATTGCAGATATAGATATCTGGAATGTTTTTTTTTCTAGACCTGAAATAAATGGGGAAAACAGATTACTTGACATAGTCAACATCAATGTTGCTGAGCTAATGCTCTTTAGTTTTCAGTGCCCACCTGGGTAGCCCAAACTTCTCTTTCAAAATTTATAAAAATTTAAAAAATCTCTGGGCCTGATTCTCCACTCTCAATACTTCCACTGTAGTTGATGGAGCACCATGAGGTAAAGCTACTGTAAGTGAGAGGTGAAACTCAGGCCCTCTGACCTGAGTACTAGATGATGCAGTGAACCAAGGGCTAGATTTTTAAAGGGGCAATTCTGAAAATCCCACTGGGCACCTCTCTGCAGCTTTCAGCACTTTTACAAATCTGGCCCTAAAACATTAATTGGCCACCTCCGATGGCCTGGGTTCTAGTTGTAGTTTAGGTCACAGGTGAAAATGAGTTTCAGTAGCCCCTCAGCAAAATGTTTTCCATGCAAGCCACCACACTTGAAGCAAGTAGCAGACTTACAAATGCTGAACATATCGCCTCAGATGCAGAAAAGTGTATAATTATATATCTGAGAATAAGAGGAATCTCCTTTGCTAACAGGGCTGCAAGGGGATGTGAGACATGGCAAGATTTGTTTGTTTGCTTACCTAAAAGAGAGAATGGAAATAATGGGGACGAGAGGAATGAAAGAGGACAGTGAATTTTGGTACTTTGAATTAAAACAGTTACATTGTTTGTTTTGACCATATGCCCTCATAATGCTTCAACTGGTCAGTTATCATAAATGCATCCTTCCATGTCCCATTATATAAGAACATAAGAACGGACATACTGTGTCAGATCACTGGTCCATCCAGCCCAGTATCCTGTCTTCCAACAATGACCAATGCCAGGTTCCCCAGAGTGAATGAACAGAACAAGTAATCATCAAGTGATCCATCCCCTGTCGCCCATTCCCAGCTTCTGGCAAACACAGGCTAGGGACACTTCAGAGCATGGTTTTACATCCTTTGCCAATTCTGGCTAATAGCCATTGATGGACCTATACCCCATGAACTTATCTAGTTCTTTTTTGAACCCTTGTATAATCTTGGTCTTCATAACATCCTCTGGCAAAGAGTTCCACAGGTTGACTGTGCATTGTGTGAAGAAATACTTCCTTTAGTTTGTTTTAAACCTGCTGCCTATTAATTTCATTTGGTGATCCCTAGTTCCTGCATTATGAGAGGGAGTAAATAATACTTTCTTCACACCAGTCATGATTTTATAGATCTCCATCAGATCTTCCCTTAGTTGCCTCTTTTCCAAGCTGAAAAGACCCAGTCTCCTTATAAGGAAGCTGTTCCATACTGCTAATCATTTTTGTTGCCCTTTCCTGTACCTTAGCTTCTTCTGGATCAACCAGCAAAGATGTCCCTGCTCATTCCCAGAGGGATTATCATATAATGTATTCATCTTCAATGATAGCTTCTTTATTCTATGGCTGGTGACCTATATTGGCATTTTTTAAATATGTTACACAAATGTTAAACTGTGTTAAAAGAATATTATTAAGGTTGCAGAGTAAAGCACTCAAAAGTTGCAAAATACCAGAATTAAGGTTACTTATATACACTTAATTTGCTTCACCCCCACATTCAAATGCATTATGATACTGGCTATAATTACAAAAAGAACAGGAGTACTTGTGGCACCTTAGATACTAACAAATTTATTTGAGCAGAAACTTTTCTGGGCTACAGCCCACTTCTTCAGATGCATGGAATGGAACATATATTGAGGAGATATATATACACATACACATACAGAGAGCATGAAAAGGTGGGAGTTGCCCTACCAACTCTAAGAGGCCATTTAAGTAAGGGGGAAAAAAAAAAACCTTCTGAAGTGATAATCAAGATAGCCCAGTACAGACAGTTTGATAAGAAATGTGAGAATATTTACAAGGGGAGTTAGATTCAATGTTTGTAATGGCTCAGCCATTCCCAGTCCCTTTTTAAACCTAAGGTGATTGTATCTAGTTTGCATATCAATTCCAGCTCAGCAGTTTCTTGTTGGAGTCTGTTTTTGAAACTTTTCTGTTGCAAAATTGCCACCCGCAGGTCTGTCATTGAATGACCAGAAAGGTTTAAGTGTTCTCCTACTGGTTTTTGAGTGTTTTAGGGACTGGGAATGGCTGAGCCATGACAAACATTGAATCTATCTCCCCTTGTAAGTATTCTCACACTTCTTATCAAACTGTCTGTACTGGGCTATCTTGATTATCACTTCAAAAGTTTTTTTTTTCCGTTACTTAATTGGCCTTCTAAAGTTGGTAGGGCAACTCCCACCTTTTCATGCTCTCTGTATGTGTATATATATCTCCTCAATATATGTTCCATTCCATGCATTCGAAGAAGTGGGCTGTAGCCCACGAAAGCTTATGCTCAAATAAATTTGTTAGTCTCTAAGGTGCCACAAGTACTCCTGTTCTTTTTGCAGATACAGACTAACATGGCTGCTACTCTGAAATCTATAATTACAAGATCACATATTATTTTTCCACCGTATTGCTGCTTCGAGGAGTGAGTCAGGGTCATGTACTGACGGAGGGTGTTGTCTCTAAGACCTCTGCCTTATTTATTGCAGCAGTTGGAAGTTGTGTAGTGAAAGAGGCAGGAAAGGATTGGAGGAGAGAAAGGATTGTCTCCTGGTTAAGGCAGCTGAATACTGCCTTGGAGAATTGGATTCTATTCCTGTCTCTGCCACAGAGTTCTTGTGTGACGTTGAACAAGTTACTTAAACCAAACTCTTCACAGGTGGTTACTAGTTGTGTGTTCCTCTTTTCTGGATGCCCAAGTCGATAGCTTGGGGTCTGATTTGCAGAAGGGTCAAACGCTCTCAGCTGCAAATGAAATCAATGAGAGCTGTTCTTGAATATATAAAGTGCTAGATAGTGCAGTGAGATGTTGGAAAATCAGGCGTCTTAAATGGGGCACCCAATTGTCCTTAATCTCTTTGCCTTAGTTCCCTGTCTGTAAAATGGGGATAATACCACCATCTCATCTCACAAGGTCATGAAAAAATAATAATTAATGTTTGTGAGGCACTCAGATATTACAGTGATGAGTACAGTACCTAACACAATGGAGTCCCAGTCCCAGTTCATGAGTGGGGCTCTACGGCTATGATAATTCAAATAATAACTAATAATAAAAGCCCATGAGGAAATTAATAATTCCGTCTTTGGATCAGGGTTTGAATCATGTGCAGTAAAGAAAGCCCTAGGGCCATGCACTGAACAATCCAGAGAAAAGAAAATATTGAAGAGCTGCTCATTCAGTGAGCACTGTCCATCCTATTCATGAAAGGAGGCAGGGGTTGTGTGGAAAAATTGTGTGCGATCATGTAATTAAAGACTGTATCATAATTCATATGCATAAAGGGGCTGAATTAAAGTTGCACAGGCAGCCTTAATTCTGGCATTTTCTAATTTGTGAGTGCTTGACTTTGCAAATGTAATTAGGTTCCTATAGCACAGCTTTTGTGTATTCAATGATATCTGCAGACAGTGGGTTAAATTAGTAAATTAGTGAACTCCTCAATGGAGGATGAGGATCCGGTCCTTTACAAAAATTAAGTTCCTAGCTCAGCACAGCCCTCAGTTGTGGGCTGGGGGGAGAGTGTATGTGTGAGAGAGGGGTGTGCGGGCGTGGTGCATGTAAATAATAGACCCACTGACAGCAGCTGGCAAGAACAGTCCCGCTGGGTTTCTTGCATGCTTAAAGTGAAACGTGTTAAAGTGCTTTGTAGCATCAGGGCCATGTTATGAGTATATCTTCTCCCCAACAAAGAACAGACAACCCAATACAGTCTCAAAAGGTTTTCTGAAAGCAGTGGGTGCCTATAGTATTTCTTTTCAGTTTATTTTCCAGTAGAGGGTAGAGGCTTATGTGTCAATCTCACTGAAAGACACAAAAGGTAAGAAGGCAGATCTGCAGGCAAGAAAATTCCATTCCCACTTGTGCATACTGCATTCAGCACACTGACCATGCTGTTGGCGCTTCATAGACTCATAAACTCTCATAGACTCTAGGACTGGAAGGGACCTCGAGAGGTCATCGAGTCCAGTCCCCTGCCCTCATGGCAGGACCAAATACTATCTAGACCATCCCTGATAGACATTTATCTAACCTACTCTTAAGTATTTCCAGAGATGGAGATTCCACAACCTCCCTAGGCAATTTAGTTCAGTGTTTAACTACCCTGACAGTTAGGAACTTTCTCCTAATGTCCAACCTAAATCTCCCTTGCTGCAGTTTAAGCCCATTGCTTCTTGTTCTATCATTAAAAGCTAAGGTGAACACGTTTTCTCCCTCCTCCTGATGACACCCTTTTAGATACCTGAAAACTGTTATCATGTCCCCTCTCAGTCTTCTCTTTTCCAAACTAAATAAACCCAATTCTTTCAGCCTTCCTTCATAGGTCATGTTCTCAAGACCTTTAATCATTCTTGTTGCTCTTCTCTGGACCCTCTCCAATTTCTCCACATCTTTCTTGAAATGCAGTGCCCAGAACTGAACACAATACTCCA
This sequence comes from Gopherus flavomarginatus, assembly GCF_025201925.1. Lineage (NCBI taxonomy): Eukaryota > Metazoa > Chordata > Testudines > Testudinidae > Gopherus > Gopherus flavomarginatus. The sequence continues at coordinate 141,007,717 of NC_066620.1, read as the reverse complement.
GTTGAGGCCTAACCAGCGCAGAGTAGAGCGGAAGAATGACTTCTTGTGTCTTGTTTACAACACACCTGTTAATGCATCCCAGAATCACGTCTGCTTTTTTTTGCAACAGTATCATACTGTTGACTCATATTTAGCTTGTGGTCCACTATGACCCCTAGATCTCTTTCTGCCATACTCCTTCCTAGACAGTCTCTTCCCATTCTGTATGTGTGAAACTGATTGTTCCTTCCTAAGTGGAGCACTTTGCATTTGTCTTTATTGAACTTCATCGGTTTACCTCAGACCATTTCTCCAATTTGTCCAGATCATTTTGAATTTTGACCCTGTCCTCCAAAGCAGTTGCAATCCCTCCCAGTTTGGTATCGTCTGCAAACTTAATAAGCGTACTTTCTATGCCAACATCTAAGTCATTGATGAAGATATTGAACAGAGCCAGTCCCAAAACAGACCCCTGCGGAACCCCACTTGTTATACCTTTCCAGCAGGATTGGGAGCCATTAATAACTACTCTCTGAGTACGGTTATCCAGCCAGTTATGCACTCACCTTATAGTAGCCCCATCTAAATTGTATTTGCCTAGTTTATCGATAAGGATATCATGCGAGACCGTATCAAATGCCTTACTAAAGTCTAGGTATACAACATCCACCACTTCTCCCTTATCCACGAGACTCGTTATCCTATCAAAGAAAGCTATCAGATTGGTTTGACATGATTTGTTCTTTACAAATCCATGCTGGCTATTCCCTATCACCTTACCACCTTCCAAATGTTTGCAGATGATTTCTTTAATTACTTGCTCCATTATCTTCCCTGGCACAGAAGTTAAACTAACTGGTCTGTAGCTTCCTGGGTTGTTTTTATTTCCCTTTTTATAGATGGGCACTATATTTGCCCTTTTCAAGTCTTCTGGAATCTCTCCCGTTTCCCATGACTTTCCAAAATTAATATCTAGAGGCTCAGATACCTCCTCTATTAACTCCTTGAGTATTCTAGGATGCATTTCATCAGGCCCTGGTGACTTGCAGGCATCTAACTTTTCTAAATGATTTTTAACTTACTCTTTTTTTATTTTATCTTCTAAACCTACCCCCTTCCCATAAGCATTCACTATGTTAGACATTCCTTCAGACTTCTCAGTGAAGACCGAAACAAAGAAGTCATTAAGCATCTCTGCCATTTCCAAGTTTCCTGTTACTGTTTCTCCCTCCTCACTGAGCAGTGGGCCTACCCTGTCCTTGGTCTTTCTCTTGCTTCTAATGTATTGATAAAAAGTCGTCTTGTTTCCCTTTATTCCCATAGCTAGTTTGAGCTCATTTTGTGCCTTTGCCTTTCTAATCTTGACCCTGCATTCCAGTGTTGTTTGCCTATATTCATCCTTTGTAATCTGACCTAGTTTCCATTTTTTATATGACTCCTTTTTATTTTGTAGGTCATGCAAGATCTCGTGGTTAAGCCAAGGTGGTCTTTTGCCACATTTTCTATCTTTCCTACCCATCGGAATAGCTTGCTTTTGGGCCCTTAATAGTGTCTCTTTGAAAAACTGCCAACTCTCCTCAGTTATTTTTCCCCTCAGTCTTGATTCCCACGGGACCTTACCTATTAGCTCTCTGAGCTTACCAAAATCCGCCTTCCTGAAATCCATTGTCTCTATTTTGCTGTACTCCCTTCTACCCTTCCTTAGAATTGCAAACTCTATGATTTCATGATCACTTTCAACCAAGCTTCCTTCTACTTTCAAATTCTCAACGAGTTCCTCTCTACTTATTAAAATCAAGTCTAGAACAGCTTCCCCCCTAGTAGCTTTTTCAACCTTCTGAAATAAAAAGTTGTCTGCAATGCAGTCCAGGAACTTATTGGATAGTCTGTGCCCCGCGGTGTTATTTTCCCAACATATATCTGGATAGTTGAAGTCCCCCATCACCACCAAATCTTGGGCTTTGGATGATTTTGTTAGTTGTTTAAAAAAAGCCTCATCCCCTCATCCACCTGGTTAGGTGGCCTGTAGTAGATTCCTAGCACAATATCACCCTTGTTTTTTACCACTTTTATCCTAACCCTCTCAACACTTCCGTCTCCTATGTCCATCTCCACCTCAGTCCAAGTGTGTACATGTTTAATATATAAAGCAACACCTCCTCCCTTTTTTCTGTCTATCCTTCCTGAGCAAACTATACCCATCCACACCAACATTCCAATCATGTGTATTATCCCACCAAGTTTCAGTGATGCCAACAATGTCATAGTTGTATTTATTTATTAGCACTTCCAGTTCTTCCTGCTTATTACCCAAATAATATTAATAACACCCACACAAACAGTGTCCCAAGTTTCTTCTTATTTGTACTGCAGCCACTAAGTCCTCAAATGTATGAAATAAGAGTATTTCCAAAGACAAATGAGAGTTCAATGGAGCCAGCTAGACATAAATGGTTGTTTCACACAACTCTAATAAATAATGAAGTGTGCTTCTACCTCATCTGACTGTGATGTGGAAAAAACAGAGGTACAAAGCTATAATGTTGGTTTGCTGACATTGATAATTGGAGCATGTGGAGATGCTTGTTTGTGTTTGTTTGTTCTTTCCTCCCATGTTTGTAGACAAACAGCCTATAACCTTGTCTATGCTGACAGAGCCTAGATGATCTCCAGAAAACCCCTGTTGCTCTTCAGGCATCCAGTGGTGCTATTATGTTTAAACACTCAGACTTTCCAGATAAAATAAATCTTTTGTATGTTGCATGTAAACATGTTTACCAGAAAGATGAAATTCGGTTCTTCCTTGTTGTAGGGCTTTTGTGCACTGCTTCATGCACAATAATGGGAGAGAGCCTGACAGGCATTTCTGAACTTACATTTAGAAGTTCAAATTCTCTACTCTGTCAAATTTTATGTTACAATAATCAGCAAAGAATGTGTAGCAAGCATCCCAAGGCAACTGAAGTACTATTAGAGGCAGTGCAACTAAAGAGCAAGAGACGAGATCTTGAATAAATGAAACTAAAAGATGTGAACCTTTCAAGTGAAAATATTTTCTCTGGATGTTTTGAAAATACGTCTCCGTTTCTGTTTGGCTCTCCCCACTGTTAGCGCCAACGTGGAATTGTCAGAGAGGGTTGAAGCCTGGGACCGAGTGTAAGACAAAGATAACCCCTCATACTGAGAACACAGTAATTGTGGTGGGAGAGACGACATGCTTTCTTCCATGCTGTATGTGCAAGGTACAAGGATCTATGCATTTAATTAGAAAAATATTTAATTAGAGACCAGAGGATGGGGCATGCTGAATTTTGCACAGCTCTCTAGAGATACTGAAAATTCCTGTAGTTTGTCAGAGCTGCCACAATACTGAAGTGGAGACCCATTTGATACCCGTTATTGCCTAAATCATTTTAATACCAATGTATTGGTTACAGTTTACCTATATTTTATTTAAGAAATTTTGTTTATAATCCATGAACACCGCCATTTCTACCCCTATCATAAGAACATAAGAACAGCCATACTGGGTCAGACCAGTGGTCCATCTAGCCCAGGATCCTATCTTCTGATAGTTCCCAATGCCGGATACTTCAAAGGGAATGAACAGAACAGGGCAATTTCGTGTGATCCATCCCCTGTCATCCAGTCCCAGCTTCTGGCGGTTAGAGGTTTAGGAACACCTGCAGCATTGGACTGTGTCCCTGATCATCTTAGTTAATAGCCATTGATGGACCTATCCTCTAGGAACAAATCCTGCATTTTGGTAGGTGGTTAGATTAGATGACTTATAGACTCATCCGACGAAGTGGGTATTCACCCACAAAAGCTCATGCTCCAAAACGTCTGTTAGTCTATAAGGTGCCACAGGACTCTTTGCTGCCTTTACAGATCCAGACTAACACAGCTACCCCTCTGATCATAGACACATAGACTCATAGACTTTAAGGTCAGAAGGGACCATTATGATCATCTAGTCTCACCCCCTGCACAATGCAGGCCACAGAATCTCACCCACCCATTCCTGTAGCAAACCCTTAGCCTATGTCTGAGTTATTGAAGTCCTCAGATTGTAGTTTGAAAACCTCAAGCTGTAGAGAATCCTCCAGCAAGTGACCCGTGCCCCATGCTGCAGAGGAAGGCGAAAAATCTCCAGGGCCAATCTGCCCTGGAGTAAATGACTCTTGTGGTCCATTCTAACCCTACGGTTCTATGATTCTATCTAATTCTTTTTTGAACCCAGTTATACATTTGGCCTTTACAACATCCCATGGCAATGAGTTCCACAGGTTGACACGGCATTGTATGAAGAAGTATTTCCTTTTGTTTGTTTAAAATCTACTGCCTATTAATTTCATTGGCTGATCCCTAATTCTTGTGTTATGTGAAGGGCTAAATAACACTTCCCTATTCATTTTCTCCATATTATTCATGATTTTATCAGCCTCTATTACGCCCTCCTTCAGTCATCTCTTCTCTGAGCTGTACAGTTCCAATCTTTTTAATCTCTCCTCATACGGAAGCTGTTCCATACCCCTAATAATTTTTGTTGCCATTGTCTGCACCTTTTCCAATTCCAATATATCATTTTTGACATGGGGTGACCAGAACTTAATGTAGTATTCAAGATGCATGGGTACCATGGATTTATATAGTGGCATTATATCAATGAAACACCCTAAAAAATGCAGCCTATAGACTTGATTGCAAACCCTCTTTCTCTCTTTTCAGTTATGTTTCCTTTTCCTTATTGAGTTTAAAACTCTTTCAGAAATTGCTAAGGCCACAGAAATTACATTGACAATCAGAGCTTTTTCCCCAAACCATGATAAGCCATATGAGCAATTTGCTGTTCAATAGTTGACACATTCATATAGCTCCATGAGAGATAACTTAAATAATCAAGATTTCAGTTCTACAGATTCTGTAAACATGTCATTTCTCTAGCTAGTTCAGTCTTCTAGCTAACACTCTTCCTCCCGGTCACACTAATGAGGAAAGGATTTGAAAGACTGATCCCAATTCTCTTACAAAAAGGAGTGTTAAATAGTACTTTGAACTGATATTGCAATAATTCATACACTAATTGTCATTTCAATAACAACTTTGGGGGACCTGGAAAGTGCACTGTGTGCTGTCACAAATTCATCCTATTCCAGTCCAAGCGCCTGCACTAACTAGCACCTTGAGATCTCAGCAGATGTTTTGAATCTCAAAAGGATTTGCTCCCAGTCAGTGGCTCCTCTCAGTTTAAAGACCAGACAGATGATCTATACGAGGGGTCGGCAACCTTTCAGCAGTGGTGTGCTGCGTCTTCATGCATACACTCTAATTTAAGGCTTCGCGTGCCAGTAATACATTTTAACATTTTTAGAAGGTCTCTCTATAAGTCTATAATATATAACCAAACTACTGTTATATGTAAAGTAAACAAGGTTTTCAAAATGTTTCAGAAGCTTTATTTAAAATTAAATTAAAATCCAGATCTTATTAGTTTAGTGTGATCCTTGCCCTTGCTTTTCCTTGCTGAGTTTTCCAGTGTCTGGTGGCATGTATTTGGATACTTTAAGCTGCACACAGGCTTCTGAATGATCAGTTGCTAACCGTGTAGAACCCCAGATCGGCAGCTGAGGTGAGTGGAGCTGGCGGCTGGTAGGGCTGAGCAAGGCCGGAAGCCTGGACCCTGTCTGGCAGGGGGCCTGCGCTGGAACTCCAACAGGAAGCAAGGTGAGTGGAACCAGCGGCAGGACCCCAGCTGGCAAGGGGCCAGCACCTGGAACCCCAGAGTGGCGGTGGGCTGAGCGGGTCAGCCCGCCCAGCTCTGGGGTTTCGGCAGTGGGCTGAGCATCTCCACCTGCCCCCGCTCTGGGGTTTCAGCCCACTGCCGGCCTGGGGTTCCTTCACCCAGACCAGCAGCAGGCGCTCAGTGGGACCAGGAGCCTGACTGGCAAGGGGCCAGCAGTGGAAACCCTACAGCAGCTGCAGGCTGAGTGGCTCAGCCCGCCCCACTTTGGGATTTCGGCCGCTGGCTCCTGTCAGCTGGAGTTTCAGCCCGCTGCTAGCCTGGGGTTCCTTCATCCAGGCCAGCAGCGGGTACTGAGTGGGACTGGCGGTGGGACCCTGGCTGGCAAAGGGCCAGCAGCGGGAACCCCAGAGCGGCACACAGCCCCCCCGCTCTGGGGTTTTGGCCACTGGCTCTTGCCACCCAGGGTCACAGCCCACTTCCAGCCTGGGGTTCCTTCACCCAGGCCAGCAGCAGGTGCTGAGTGGGACCCCAGCTGGCAACGGGCCAGCAGCGGGAACCCCAGAATGGCGACAGGCTGAGAAGCTCAGCCTGCTGCCGCTCTGGGGTTTCCACCATCGGCTCTTGCCAGCTGGGGTCTCAGCCCACTGCCAGCCTGGGGGAAGGAACCCCAGGCCAGCAGCAGGTGCTGAGTGGGACCGGTGGTGGGACCCCAGTTGGCAGGAGCCGGCGGTGGAAACCCCAGAGTGGTGGTGGGCTGAGTGGCTCAGCCTGCAGCCGCTCTGGGGTTTCGGCTGCTGGCTCCTGCCAGCCAGGGTCTCAGCCCACTGGAAACCTGGGGTTCCTTTGCCCAGGCCAGCAGCGGGTGCTGAGTGGGACCAGGGGTGGGACCCCCCAGAGCGGTGGCGGGCTAAGCAGCTCAGCCCACCCTGTGTGCCATCAAAAATCGGCTCTCAACCTTTCTTAGCATGTTCTGTATTGCTTCTTTGTACTTGAGTATAGAAAAACTCTACTCTCCCTTCCCTATGGGTGAAATCCACTCATTTTCAGAAGGCCAGGAAAAGGTCAATGAGCCATTTAGTAGGGCTTAAATGGGACTTTAGTCCTGACCTTCTGCATATGGATGAATTTTGCCCAAAATGCATTTTTGAGAAGCTTTTAAAAATCACATCATAAGGTCCCATCATAGGGTCCAGATCGAATCAGCTTTATTTGCTCGTAAAAATAAGTATTTTCTAACTGCCAACCCTGCAAGCTCAAACTGCAATCTGAAAATACAGGATTCTTTCTGGATCTTGTATCACTATTAATAAAAATTCTGCAACTGGAACTTGGTTAATAATCCTGTTGATGACATAATAACAGGGACAGAATCCACCTTCTATTTCAGCAGTTGACTCTTTGATGCTTACTGAAGAAAAAATAGTAAAAAAAAATGTATTCAGTAAAGAAAGAAGATATGACCTGACACATATTGGAAGCAGATCTTTTCAGCAAAAGGTGAACATTTTATATAGTCCAAAAAAACCCCCAAAACACTGTATGGAGATAGACCTATCTCATAGAGCTAGAAGGGACCCTGAAAGGTTATTAAGTCCAGTCCTCTGTCTTCAGTTGTAGGACAAAGCACTGCTTTTGCCCCAGATTCCTAAGTGGCCCCCTCAAAGGCTGAACTCACAACTCTGGGTTTAGTAGGCCAGTGCTCAAACCACTGATCTATCCCTCCCACCACATGTTGCAGTGTAGAGCCAAACTTTAAATATAAATTTTTCTACAATCTCTTCTGTTTGCTTATCTAGCACATTCAATGTCAATAATTACAACATTTAGTTTTTAATGTCACTGTCTGTCTCTATTCTCTTCTGCCTCATCTTGTTATTCATGCCAGACAAAGGCCTTTCAAGAAGGAAAAAAACCCTTTTGTTCCTTTTTAGTTTTCTTTTATTATAATATTTCAGAGACTATATTATGAATTTTAAAAGCTCAATGAATATTCTCTTCCTTTATATCCATTCATTCATTTTCACAGACATATTCCCCTTACTTCCAGCCCATACAAACTCCTTGGTCTTCTCCACAAAGATTGGGAGCATTAGACATTTGGGGCTAGATTCACAAAAGGACTTTGGCACTTAACTGCCATTGTAGGTGCCTAAGTCCCAGAATCAGGCCCCACTGGGCTTCACAGAACCTCTGCTCAGCTGCTGCTGAACTCTGTAGGCGTCTAACCTCACTTGGCATCTAAATTTTTGCAGTCTAAGTTCCCTAGGGACCTGTGCATGCGCAATGCAGCCCGTGACCAGGCTTTTCTCCACTTACCTTGAGGGGCTCAATCTGGTAAGCATGCTCTGAGCTTGCTTATTGGATTGGGTCCTGTGATGGGGCATCCACCCCATACTGGCCGGTAAACTATTAATGGAGCCCTGGGGAAGCTGCACAGAAAGCAGCCAATAGGAGAGGGGTTGTGAGGAGCAGCTAATCAGGGTTGAGTAGGCCCATATAAGAAGAGCTGTAGGGCAGAGCAGAGGCAGTAGTTTCCGAGAGCTGGAGGGGGGGGGGGAATGGGCTGCCTTAGAGGAGGAAGAAAGCTAGCACCCTGGACTTAGCAGTGCTGGGCAGAATCAGGGGAGTGAGAGCAAGCTCCTGGATGACTGCTAAGACTGGCACGTTTAGGCCCTGAGATAAGGGTGGAGAAGATGCTGGGGCTGTGGGGAAGCTACCCAGGGAAGTAGGCTGAGAGGTTGGAGGGGATGCAGCACATGGCTACCATCTACAAGGTCCCTGGGCCAGGACCTGGAGTAGCTGGGGGGCCTGGGTCCCCCTTTTACCACCACTCACCACTGAGGAAGTGGCTGGACCATCAGACTTCAGGACAGTCCTCTGGAAGGGGTGATTACAAAGTGCAGCATAGCTGCAATGCTGTGTCCTAAAGAAGACATCACAGTCCTGGGAGTGATGTGGGTCCTGGAGCAGAAGTGATGGCAGCAAGACATCAGCAGATGAAGGTGCACTGGTGGGCAGAGGTAATCTCCAGAACAACCATCAGGAGGTGCCACAGTGGTGAGTGCATCTTGTCACAGGCTGCTATAGGTGAACTTATGCAAAACAGTGGTGGGAGGAGGGCCTCCCTCATAACTTTTAGCCCAATGATAAGGTACTCACCTGGCCCACAGGAGACCCCTGGTTCAAATCCTCCCTCTGCCTGAGGGGCAGGAGGAATTTGAACTAGGCACTGCCATTTCTCAGAAGAGTGCTCTAACCCCTGAGCTATGGGACATTCTGTTATTGGCATCCCTCAATCTCTCCTGCTGAAGTTCTTCCACTGTGACTACATAATTTAAATTCATTGGAGCAGGTGGACTGGCTCTCCCATATCCTGGGTGTGTTAATCGCCAGGCTACAGAGTCACCTCTCTTTTTGGCCTAGTGAGCCTTTCCTTAGTTATTCATAGTAGACCAGCTTTCTCAGAAAAGACTGAGTCCCACATCAGAATATCCTATCGGCCAGTGACTAGGATACTCCCCTGAGGGGTAGTAGAGATAGGATTTAGAACATACCCCTCACATTGGCATCTCCCATTGGCTAGCTTAGGTGTCTCCCCACCTAGCCTGTTGGCTTCTGTGACTCTCATTCTGAGGCACCTGTCTCTCCCCATTCATTGTATAGGGAGCCCAGGTGCCAAACTCAGGGTTTATAAATCCCAGTGATTTTCTGGGTTCCTAAAATGCAGTCAGTCACCACACCTAAGCTCCTTTGTGAATGAAGCCTAGTCTTTGTGCATCAAAAGGAGATTTTCAAAGGCAGAACAGACTATTAGGTGTCTAATTCCTTTTTGTGTCACTGGAAATCTCCCCCTTTAAAGTTAACTGTGTCTATGGACAGAGTTCATTTATTAAATCTTGCTGATGCTGACATGTATTAGCCTTAGTCTATCATGTTTATTATAATTTGCATTACAGGTGTTTAGATCAAATCAGCTTCTGATCAAACATGTCTTTCAATTCTGTGGCTAAATCATGCAGTTGAGTCTCACTATAAAACTGTTGGTAGAATCAGAAGATTAAAGTTATTTTCTTGTTGCACAAAACTGATGATTGGGCCAGATCCTGAGGTCCAAGAAGTCTGCTTGACATTGCTAGATCATAGCAAAGCAAGCTTAAAGATGCAAGGGAATCCTCAACTGGCACAGAAGTTCTTGTTACTGGGAATAGGGAGTCATGCTGGGGAAAGTGACGAAATTCTGGGAGGCCATTACTACTAACCAGCAGTCTGATATAAAAAATAAGCTTAGGTAGATAGAAAATGGAGAATGTTTCATTTGTTTTTGTTTTTATAGAATTACTTTTAAAATATTATTATTCTAAAAAGTCTCAGAATAGGTCACTTGGCTTCCAATATGGATGTCTTGACAAGAAAACATAGTATGTATGCAAGGGTCAGATGTTTGCATTTATATTTTTTTGTCTGAATGTCACAGAGTAGCAAATCTCTTGCATGGATTATCCTTCTTAATCATTCTGAGGCAGGAGAGAAGATGCTAACTGGATCAAACTGCATTGTTAGCAGAGAGGGAAGGTGATGAAATTTTTTTGATAAAGCTTAAGGCTCTACGCTATCCGAGTCAATGGGAATTTTGCTACTGAATTCAGTGGGAGCTGAATCAATTTCTAAACTCTCAATTCAAAAAGGCATCCCTATTGAGGAAGAAAGCTTACATGTGTGCTTTTAAGTCCCACTGAACTCAATAAACATGTGCTTGAAGTGAAGCACGTGTTTAAGTGCTTCCCTGTGAAGAGAGGGACCTAATCATATGTTTAAGTGCTTTCTTGACTCATGGCCCAAATTTGGTTAGACACAACTGTGTATCAAAATAATTCGTGCTCTACGTAGCCATTTATTGTACTAGTCTTTGCTGGACAATTCCATTCCTCAATGTATTCAAATGATTTGTTTACAACAGTAAGTCTCTGTTGCAGCACATATGCTAAATTCCATACCTTACTATAGTGAACACAATGAGGATATTGCCAACTAATCCCATAGAGCAGATAATCCCAATTAGAGAGGGAAGGATGATTGTTTCTGCTGCACTGATCACTTGGTAATAATGCCCTCCACTCCAAGATTTGTTGAACAAGACAGGTGTGCTATTCCAACAGGAAGGCTGGACTTCATTCATTCTTCAGAGATGTTAGAGCCTTAAATCTGTAACAGTAACAGAAAATAAATTATTCATCGACTTACAATTTGAATGTTTCATTAGTCAAGTAGCTTGGGATACATGATTTTTAATTACAGTTTGAATTTCATGAATAAAATCTTCCAAGTGGTTGTTTGAGTTCATGAATAACTCAACAGACTTAGATAGTATTGCTTTAAAAAAAAATCTGGGACATGTTTTGTATGTATATTAAAATATACAGAACTTTTTTAATGGGTCAGTTTAGGTCACAGCATTCATTCCAACATGGAAATCCCCTGGGCATCTATTTCTTGATCTCCCACAGGTTTACGAAATGTTGAATAAGTCACTTAGGCCCAAGTTTTCAAAAGGGAGCTCTAATTTTGAGTGCCCCACTTGAGTCAAATCAGGGCCTGATTTTCAGAGGTGCTCAGTCTCTCAGTTGGAGTTCATTTGGTGTTGAGGGTGATTAGTGCTTCCAAGAAGCAATCCCCAGATATTATCTCACCTTGTGTACCCAAAAATTGAGAATCCCAAAATCAGAAGACGTATCGTAAGCTATTCCAGTGGTTAATTGCTTTCACTGTTTAAAGTGTATATCTTTCCAGTCAGAATTTGTCTAGCCAGATTCTCCATAGATTATGTGTCGGTTTTTTTATTTGTTTTTTTCTGGTGCTTGGAATGTAAATTCTGGGATATTTCCCATTTCACTGAGAGACGAGGAACGTGATTTCAGAAGTGAAATGGATTGCTGCCTGTGGCCTGGGCTAAGAGACAATGATGCAATTTGGCTGTTTTTTGCTGCTGAAGAGGGACATTAAATTTGTAAGGATGCCTTCTAGCTTAAGGGAGCAGGTTGTCAAAAATTATATGAAAACAATGCAAAGAGGGTTATAAAGAAAATGTATGTGTTCTGTCTGATGTGGTTCAAAGGAGAATAGTGGCTTTGAGGTACTTGGGGAGTTTGGCAGGATTTGTGCAGAGGGAATGGGGGATTCTTGAATTCTGCAAAGTTTGGTGTAGTGGGTTTGCCTCAGTTTTAGAGACTGAAACAGGATCAGCCTGAAGAGATCTATATTCTGTCCTCACAAAGCTGTCAGCTGCACACGCTGAGGGAGTGCAGGGGATGAACCTTGGAAAGTTATAGCCTAAAGGAGACACTTAGCAGAACAATTCCATTTTAAATAAATAAATAAATCCCAGCAGCGAGAACTGCTGGAGACAAGGTATTACTAACTTATTATTATTATTATTATTATTATTATTATTATTATTATTAGAAATGTTAACAATAAACCACATTGAATTCATTCACAATCCATAGTCTCTCACATTTAACACAAACACAATTGCAAGTAAAAATAATGAGTGGGTCTGAGTTCTGTGGGGTAAACCTTCTGATTTGTAGGGTGACAAAGAGAGGTTTTTAACTAGGAGTAGCTGTTTTGAAACTAGACTGCAGGAGTCCCCTTCTGAACTGTCCAATCTGTGCCAACAGACTGTAAACTGGGATCAGGGCATACCCCTTTATGGAGGATAAACAGCAGTACCTGGTCACTCAGAGCAAGTGGCCGAGAAGCAGCTACACAAGATCTAGCTCTGATGTCCCAGTCACAGTAAGGGGATAAAAGCTATCTCTTTGTCTCTCAGGGTGCCTCGGAGGAGTGAAGGGGAAGAGTCAGGGAAATAACTTCTAAGAAATACCACTGTCAAAATGGAAGCCATTCTGTGGTGTCATAAATATTTCTGGGCTCAATTCTGCCTCTGAGACCTTTGCCTGACAGCTCTGTGTGGAAGGAATATAGATGTCCCTGAGTTGGAAAACCATCCTGAACTAATCCTGACTTCTGGGAAGGCCTAGGTGTGAAATGCAGAAGTTCATCAGAAGCAGGGCCGGCTCCAGGCACCAGCATTCCAAGCTGGTGCTTAGGGCAGCAATCTGCAAGGGGTGGCAGTCCCTGTTTTGCCCCCAAGCAGCGTGCTGAATTGCCGCCACGGACAGCGGGGCAGTCCATGTGCCCTTAGGGCGGCAGGCACGTTTCCGCGGTGGTGGCAATTTGGCGGCAGCTTCTATGTTTAGTAATGTCTGTGGTGGCTTCAGCTAAACATAGAAGCTGCCGCCAAATTGCCGCCGCTGTGGAAACGCGCCTGCCGCCCTAAGGGCACACAGACTGCAGCAGCAATTCAGCGCGCTGCTTGGGGCAGCAAAAACTGTAGAGCCAGTCCTGATCAGAGGGTCAGATTTCGAGACTATGAAGATTTGATCAATTGCTCAGTAGGTGTATGACAGTGTAATCCACTGGTTTAGTAAATTCTGGTTTGTATGAAATTATAAATCACATTATCTAACAAATGCTTTAGAATGCTACAAAGAACAACCTTATCTGAAAGGCAGAAGAACAAGAGGGATACAATTAATGTTGAGCTTTCATTCCTAATTCTGAATTCCTAGTTTATGATTGTTTGGTATTTTTTTCCAACTTTCTCTTTGCATTAATTCTAGTTTTGTGTCTCCACTATAAAATCCTTTTTATGTAGTACTACCAACTTTAAGCATTTAAAAATCATGAATAAGCCCACTCCTAATCATGTGGTAATAATGTGGACTACAAATTTACCCTAATTGTGAGCTCAGCTGTAAAAAGTACGTGAAAGTTCATAAGATCCACATAAGCTATGATAATAAATGTAGATGGACTAAATTATACAAAAAGATTTACTGATATAATTCAAGAACTGTATTAAGATCATCATTGGTAAACAAGAGAAGCGTGTGTCATAAACAGATAGCTAAGGGTTAACGTCTCTTTCACCTGGAAATAAGTATCTGAAGCACCTGACCAGAGGACCAATCAGGAAACAGGATTTTTTCAACTCTGGGTGGAGGGAAGTTTGTGTGTGAGTCCTTTGTTCTTGTTTTCTGCCTGTATGCTCTTTCGGATGAGAAGTGATTTCTATTTCCTGCTTTCTAATCTTCTGTTTCCCAGTTGTAAGTACCAAAGATCAGATAGGGATTTATATGTTCTTTTGTATTTACATGTCTATAGTTGCTGGAGTGCTTTGAATTGTATTCTTTTTGAATAAGGCTGTTTATTCATATTTCTTTTAAGCAATTGACCCTGTATTTGTCACCTTAATAGAGAGAGACCATTTGTATGTATTTTTATTTCTTTTTTATATAAAGCTTTCTTTTAAGACCTGTTGGAGTTTTTCTTTAGTGAGGAACTCCAGGGAATTGAGTCTGCAGCTCACCAGGGAATTGGTGGGAGGAAGAAGTCAGGGGGAGATCTGTGTGTGTTAGATTTACTAGCCTGACTTTGCATTCCCTCTGGGTGAAGAGGGAAGTGCTTTTGTTTCCAGGACTGGAATTAGAGAGGGTGGACTCCCTCTGCTTAGATTCACGGAGGTTGCTTCTGTGTATCTCTCCAGGAGCACCTGGAGGGGAGAAGGGAAAAGATTTATTTCCCTTTGTTGTGAGACTCAAGGGATTTGGGTCTTGGGGTCCCCAAGGAAGGTTTTTGGGGGGACCAGAGTGCCCCAAAACACTCTAATATTTTGGGTGGTGGCAGCAGTACCAGGTCCAAGCTGGTAACTAAGCTTGGAGGTTTTCATGCTAACCCCCATATTTTGGACGCTCAGGTCCAAATCTGGGACTAGGTTATTGACATGGTGTGCAGCGTAGTGGGAAAGATAGAATCCAGAAGCCAGTAGGAATATTATATTTTTCTTTTCTCTGCTAGGGGCTTTTTAGCAGAGAGAAACAGTGTGGTTTTAAAAGGGAACCAGAGAGAATTTTTTTTCTGCTCTCTCTGGCACTTTTTGGCTTGCATATTAAGCAAGGAACCATTAAGCTGTGACAAACAGGTCTTTTGTCAGACAATAGCACTCCCATTGAGAGTCATTACCAGCACTATATACATGCAAATAAAGTGGTTTTTCTGGTTTACTTTACATTGAAAACATTAGCTAGAGAAAGAAAGGGAAAAAGGCACTGTTGCTAGGCAGACCCCAGGAGGCAACAGAGCCTGCAGTGCAGAAGATAAACACCGGAGGGCACCCCAACACAAGAAAACAAGATGTCACGAAAACCAGAGGCAGTACAGCTCGAAGCAATGGAAAAACAGAACTGCTCAGAACACAGATGGCCAGAGATGAGGCAACTCACAAACAAGAGATGGAAAGGCTACAAAAACAAGAAGAAGTCAACAATGCAGCCCACCAACGAGAGTTGGAAAAACAGAGGGAGACCCACCGACAGGCCATGGAATTAGAAAAGGCTAAGCAACCTGCTCCAGCCAACCCTAACAACCCTGCGCCGGTTATTGTTCCACAGCACAGGAAATTTCCCACCTACAAGGCAAGTGATGACACCGAGGCCTTCTTGGAAAATTTTGAAAGCCTGTCTTGGGTACAGTATCCCTGAAGACCAGTACATGGTAGAATTGAGACCACAGCTCAGTGGACCTTTAGCAGAGGTGGCAGCTGAAATGCCTAAGGAGAACATGAACGACTATAAACTTTTTCAAACCAAGGCCAGATACAGAAGGGGGATAACCCCGGATCATGCCCGTCGGCGTTTCAGAACCCAAAAGTGGAAACCAGATGTGTCATTTCCCAAACACGCCTACTGCGTTGGGAAAAATTATGAGGCCTGGATATCAGGACACAATGTTAAAACCTTGGAAGAACTGCACCTCCTCATACAAATGGACCAGTTCTTGGATAGTGTTCCTGAGGACATAACACGGTACATACAAGATGGAAAACCCAAAAATCTCGCTGAGGCGGGGGAGATTGGAGCCAGATGGATGGAAGTGGCAGAAAGCAAGAAAGCTACGGTCAAGGGGAACGAATACCCCAGGGGGCACACCGACCATAAACCCTACAACCGAGGGCAGCCAAAAACCCCACCTACAACCCAAGTAAAGCCACAGACACAGTATTCTTCCACCTCACCAGTCTCCAGTAACTCACCTCGACCCAGTGACCCATCAGATGGAAGATGCTTTAAGTGTAATGAACCAGGACATATCAAGGCCAACTGTCCAAAGAACGCCATCCGAGTGCAATTCATTACACCACCATCACACAAAAGATCCCCAGGCCCAGATGCCTCTCAAATACCCTTGGAGCGAAGGGAAAATTTGAGAGTGGGCGGAAAGAAGGTTACTGCTTGGAGAGACACGGGGGCACAAGTGTCAGCTATCCACCAATCCTTCGTAGACCCCAAATTCATCAACCCAAAGGCCCAAGTGACAATTTACCCCTTCATGTCACAAGCTGTAGACTTGCCTACAGCTGAACTGCCTGTCCAGTACAAAGGCTGGTCAGGAATGTGGACTTTTGCAGTCTATGACAATTATCCTATCCCCATGCTACTGGGGGAAGACTTGGCCAACCAGGTGAAGCGGGCCAAGCGAGTGGGAATGGTTACACGCAGCCAAACCAGGCAAGCTTCCAGACCCATTCCTGTTCCTGAGCCGTCCACAGAGGCCCCGTCTGTGTTACCAGAGACCCAGACAGAGGTAGTGGACCCGGATTCCATGCCAACCACTGAAACAGCCACCACACCTCCAGTCCCAGGCCCGGAACTGGAACAGCAACTAGCACCAGCAACTGCAACCACATCTTCAAACTCAACGCCAGAGGGCGCCAGCAAGCCAGAACTGGCAGAAGCAACAGACAGCCATACCCAAAAGGCTCATCCCGAGCCTGAAATACCCTCAGGTGCACCAGCGGAGAGCGGTTCACCAGCAACAGAAACAACCCCATCACCTACATCGCTTCCAGAGGGACCAAGCCCAAGTCCACAGTCTGAGGAAGAACTGGTGACCCCAGCCTCAAGGGAACAGTTCCAGACTGAGCAGGAAGCAGATGACAGCCTTCAGAAAGCGTGGGCGGCGGCATCAGCACCCCACCGCCTCTCAGCTCTTCTAATCGATCCCGGTTTGTTATAGACCAAGGACTTTTATACAAGGAGATTGTTTCTGGTGGACACCGGGAAAAATGGCAGCCGCAAAAACAGTTGGTGGTTCCAACTAAGTACCGGGGGAAGCTCTTAAGCTTAGCCCATGATCATCCCAGTGGCCATGCTGGGGTGAACAGAACCAAGGACCAGTTAGGAAAGTCCTTCCACTGGGAGGGGATGGGCAAGGATGTTGCCAAGTATGTCTGGTCTTGCGAGGTATGCCAAAGAGTGGGAAAACCCCAAGACCAGGTCAAGGCCCCTCTCCAGCCACTCCCCATAATTGAGGTCCCATTTCAGCGAGTAGCTGTGGATATTCTGGGTCCTTTCCCAAAAAGGACACCCAGAGGAAAGCAGTACGTACTGACTTTAGTGGACTTTGCTACCCGATGGCCGGAAGCAGTAGCTCTAGGCAACACCAGGGCTAACACTGAGTGTCTGGCCCTAACAGACATCTTTGCCAGGGTAGGTTGGCCCTCCGACATCCTTACAGATTCAGGATCTAATTTCCTGGCAGGGACCATGGAAAAACTGTGGGAAACTCATGGGGTGAATCACTTGGTTGCCACCCCGTACCACCATCAAACCAATGGCCTGGTGGAAAGGTTTAATGGAACTTTGGGGGCCATGATACGTAAATTCGTCAACGAATACTCCAATAATTGGGACCTAGTGTTGCAGCAGTTGCTGTTTGCCTACAGGAATGTACCACATCCCAGTTTAGGGTTTTCACCGTTTGAACTTTGTATGGTCACGAGGTTAAGGGGCCATTACAGTTGGTGAAGCAGTAATGGGAGGGGTTTACGCCTTCTCCAGGAATTAACATTCTGGACTTTGTAAGCAACCTACAAAGCACCCTCCGACACTCCTTAGCCCTTGCTAAAGAGAACCTAAAGGATGCTCAGAAAGAGCAAAAGGCCTGGTATGACAAACATACCAGAGAACGTTCCTTCAAGGTAGGAGACCAGGTTATGGTCTTGAAGGCGCAACAGGCCCATAAGATGGAAGCATCATGGGAAGGGCCATTCACGGTCCAAGAGCGCCTGGGAACTGTGAACTACCTCATAGCATTTCCCAATTCCTCACTAAAGCCCAGAGTGTACCATGTTAATTCTCTCAAGCCTTTCTATTCCAGAGACTTACAGGTTTGTCAGTTTACAGTCCAGGGAGATGATGCTGAGTGGCCTGACGGTGTCTACTACGAAGGGAAAAAAGACGGTGGCGTGGAAGAGGTGAACCTCTCAACCACCCTGGAACGTCTGCAGCGGCGACAAATCAAGGAGCTGTGCACTAGCTTCACCCCATTGTTCTCAGCCACCCCAGGACCGACTGAACGGGCATACCACTCCATTGATACAGGTAATGCTCACCCAATCAGAACCCCACCCTACCGGGTGTCTAGTCATGCCCAAGCTGCTATAGAATGGGAGATCCAGAACATGCTACAGATGGGTATAATCCGCTCATCTACCAGTGCATGGGCATCTCCAGTGGTTCTGGTACCCAAACCAGATGGGGAAATATGCTTTTGCGTGGACTACCGTAAGCTAAATGTGGTAACTCGCCCAGACAACTATCCAATGCCCCGCACCGATGAGCTATTGGAAAAGTTGAGACAGGCCCAGTTCATCTCTACAATAGACTTAACCAAGGGGTACTGGCAAGTACCGCTAGATGAACCTGCCAAGGAGAGGTCAGCATTTGACACCCATGCGGGGGTGTATGAATTTAATGTCCTTCCTTTCGGCCTTCGAAATGCACCCGCCACCTTCCAGAGGCTGGTAGATGGTCTACTAGCAGGACTGGGAGAATTTGCAGTTGCCTACCTCGATGATGTGGCCATTTTTTCAGACTCCTGGCCCGAACACCTACTACACCTGGAAAAGGTCTTTGAGCGCATCCGGCAGGCCAGACTAACTGTTAAAGCCAAAAAGTGTCAAATAGGCCAAAACAGAGTGACTTACCTGGGGCACCAGGTGGGTCGAGGAACCATAAACCCCCTACAGGCCAAGGTGGATGCTATCCAAAAGTGGCCTATCCCACGGTCAAAGAAACAGGTCCAATCCTTCTTAGGCTTGGCCGGGTACTACAGGCGATTTGTACCACACTACAGCCAAATCGCTGCCCCACTGACCGACCTGACCAAAAAGACCCAGCCAAATGCAGTTAAGTGGACTAATGAGTGTCAAAAGGCCTTTACCCAACTTAAGGCAACACTCATGTCTGACCCTGTGCTCAGGGCCCCGGACTTTGACAAGCCATTCCTAGTAACCACGGATGCATCTGAGCGTGGTATAGGAGCAGTGCTCATGCAGGAAGCAACAGATCACAACTTCCATCCTGTCATGTTTCTCAGCAAGAAACTGTCTGAGAGGAAAAGTCACTGGTCAGTCAGTGAAAAGGAAAAGCTACGCCCATATGTTTGGGGACGGCGGTTCCAGCTACAAACTGACCATGCTGCACTAAAGTGGCTTCATACTGCCAAGGGGAACAACAAGAAACTTCTTCGTTGGAGTTTAGCTCTCCAAGATTTTGATTTTGAAATTCAGCACATCTCAGGAGCTTCTAACAAAGTAGCTGATGCACTCTCCCGTGAGAGTTTCCCAGAATCTAGTAGTTAAAAAGTGTTCTTAAAATATAGAAGTCTGTTAGTTATATACTTAGTGGTATATGTAAAGGTGCATGTGTTGTATTAATCTGTTTAGTTTAAAGTTCTAGGAGGAAATCGCCACCAGTGAGCTTCCCCACTGTCTGCAATTTGGGGGGCGTGTCATAAACAGATAGCTTAGGGTTAACGTCTCTTTCACCTGGAAATAAGTATCTGAAGCACCTGACCAGAGAACCAATCAGGAAACAGGATTTTTTCAACTCTGGGTGGAGGGAAGTTTGTGTGTGAGTCCTTTGTTCTTGTTTTCTGCCTGTATGCTCTTTCGGATGAGAAGTGATTTCTATTTCCTGCTTTCTAATCTTCTGTTTCCCAGTTGTAAGTACCGAAGATCAGATAGGGATTTATATGTTCTTTTGTATTTACATGTCTATAGTTGCTGGAGTGCTTTGAATTGTATTCTTTTTGAATAAGGCTGTTTATTCATATTTCTTTTAAGCAATTGACCCTGTATTTGTCACCTTAATAGAGAGAGACCATTTGTATGTATTTTTATTTCTTTTTTATATAAAGCTTTCTTTTAAGACCTGTTGGAGTTTTTCTTTAGTGAGGAACTCCAGGGAATTGAGTCTGCAGCTCACCAGGGAATTGGTGGGAGGAAGAAGTCAGGGGGAGATCTGTGTGTGTTAGATTTACTAGCCTGACTTTGCATTCCCTCTGGGTGAAGAGGGAAGTGCTTTTGTTTCCAGGACTGGAATTAGAGAGGGTGGACTCCCTCTGCTTAGATTCATGGAGGTTGCTTCTGTGTATCTCTCCGGGGAAGGGAAAAGATTTATTTCCCTTTGTTGTGAGACTCAAGGGATTTGGGCCTTGGGGTCCCCAGGGAAGGTTTTTGGGGGGACCAGAGTGCCCCAAAACACTCTAATTTTTTGGGTGGTGGCAGCAGTACCAGGTCCAAGCTGGTAACTAAGCTTGGAGGTTTTCATGCTAACCCCCATATTTTGGACGCTAAGGTCCAAATCTGGGACTAGGTTATTGACAGCGTGGAACCAGAAACCAGTGACTCCAAATTGATGTGTTGGAAACTAGACCTAATTGGTGGACAAAATAATGAGGAGATGGATTGTTCCACTCTCACTCCCTTTTGGGGTCCTTAAAGAAACATTGGGGAGGAAAAAATGTCTACTGGAGTGAATTTTACCATCATTGTTGCTACCCCCATCATATTCTGGTATCCCAGGCCTTCCTCGATACTAATCCTGAAAGATGTGCTGACCACACTGAACCAGAGAGAGGGAGACAGATGACATCACCATCTCCGCCAGTCTCCGCTAAATCTTGAACTCCAGCTGGGATGTGAGGCTGTCTGCCCCCCAGGTGTCCTTTTCCTTCCCTACCTTATTTCTTCTCTTTCCTATCTCTCTCCCCTTTTCCCTCCTGTTTAAAATGAGTCTGGCTTAGCCAGCCAAGACTGTGTATTTTGCAACTTTGCTGTGAGTCTGTGACCAGGAAGAGGCAGCTAACAGCAGTGCCCTAAATAGCCCAATGCTGGCACAAGTTTGCCAGGTCTAGGAGTGAAGTTGCTAGTAAAAGTCAACCACCAGGCACGGAAGCTGCATTTTCTCGTTGCAGTTCTTTCCTCTCCATCTTGTGTTTGTCTTGTTTCGTCGTATTAGGAAATGGGGTCAAATTTTAACAACTGCAGCAGCAATGACCTCTCCAGCCCATCTCAACTTTCCTCTTTTCCCCATTAAGAACAGTTATTGCCAAATTTGATACCATCTAAATGACTGTTAAACAACGGTCTTTTTCACTTGAAAAACTCTCTCCAGCTAAAGAGAAAGGGAACAAGAAATGTTAAAATAAAAGCCTTGTTTAATATTTTAGATTTCAATTACTTAAACTGTTTTCCCTTCTTTTTTATATATCTTTAATAAAAGGTTAAAAGGATTTTTAATGGTGTGTGCGCCGTGGAACTAAGCAGGCTGAGGTTTCTGAATACTAAATCCCAAATCTTGTTTAATACTGTTTAATGTTGGACAGTCATGGTCATGTTAACACCTTTAGCTCATATATTCCATCTAAATTAATACAATACATGATTGGCTTAAAATCATAAGATTTTAAAAAATAATAAATCATGTTGCTTTTCATCTACCTTCTGTTTTTTGAATGTTTAGGGGGAAGCAACCCACCCACAATTCATGTGTGATCATTACAGGTTGAAATCTGTAGATGCTGACAGACCTCCCACTTAAAATAAAAGTCCAGACCAATATTTAGATTAACAGCCCAAGTTTAGGTTCCTAGTTTGAAAATTGTGGCCATGATTTCTCTGTCTTCCTATTCTGTAAGTTACCAGTTATCCATCTTGTTCTCTCTTTCAATGTCATGTGTTCAGATATCTTAAATGTAACAGTAGAAAATGTACAAGGAAAATTGGACGCTTTGGTGCTTGGCAGATGAATGTCAACTTTAGTCATTGATTTTAGCGGCCATGTTGAGATGGAAAAACAGTATTAATTTATCTGGCATTTAGAAAAGCAGTTCCCAGTAGTATAGGTATAGACACATCTGTTTCATGCAATGTGAAAAGAGTGGTAGAATCTGGTCCCTAGATGATTGATTACGTCAACAGATTTGGGATTTTCTGTTGTCTTAAAGCATTTCACGCATTAAAATTCTTGTAGTTTATGGTAATAGGTTGGTAAAGCTTTACCCAAGACCTAGAAATGTGATTTTTAAGTAGCACAAATAGATGGAGACTCATACCAAAATATAACTAAATCACTCAAAGCACAATAAGAAGAGACAGTATTGTTATTTCTGAGTATCCCGTATCTTTATTTCCAAGCTGATGCTCTTATACAAGATACTAATTACCCCTCTTGTCTTCTAGAGCTGTTGATGTGTACTATTTTAGTCATAATTCCTAGTGTACTGGCAGGGGTATATCACTACAGAGACAAGTATAGAATTAACTCCAGAAGAAAAAGCCATTTTATTGTAATATGACAGACAAGATTAAGTCTAATGATTATTTGAGTGTAATAGGCAAGGTGTGTCTAATTGCTTGTGATTAATAGGCTAGATTTCGGTATATATATTTTTCTGTAGCTTACAAAGAGTTCGTTCCAGAGGTTTTGCCAGAATTCACCTTAGTGCAGTACCATTCTCGTGCCTTTTCTGCCCCTTGCCTCTTTGTTTACATAGCTTAATTGATTTCTCCTGTTACCTCATAGGTCTTTCTAGGATGGAACAATTATTTCTCCTTCATGCTATGCTCACCTTCCATCTCTAAATATAGTCACTTATTGGCAAGGCAGCAGGGCCAGTCCAGTGTTTTTGCTGCCTCAAGCAGCGAAAAAAAAGAAGCTGCAATCGGCAGCTCTTCGGGTGGCAGCTCTACCACCGTTGCCTCATTCTTCGGTGGCAATTCAGCAGCAGGTCCTTCCCTCCAAGAAGGAGAGAGGGACCCGCTGCTGAATTGCCGCCGAAGAGCCGGATGTGCCGCCCCTTTCCATTGGCCACCCAAGCACCTGCTTGCTGCACTGGTGCCTGAAGCCAGCCCTGCAAGGCAGAAGCAAATGGAAGCTGTTAAGTTGTGGGGCAACATAAGTAAAAATAGTACTCTGCAGTTACATGGGCTTTGCTATGCCATTTACATCATCCTATCAGGATTGAGGAGTCGCTGGCATCACCTCTGCTCAGTCTCACTTAGATCTCTTATCACTGACATTTTCAATTGGACATTCAGCTCAGATTCTCTGCTTTGTCTGGTTTCTGCTTGGTGCGGTTGAGTTGGAGGGAGGGGGGGTGGGTGGAACCTGACATGGGTCTGGTTATGGCTCTCTGATTTTCTAGACTAATCTGGGCTCTGAAATGGTTATATCATCCTGGGGTAATCTAATACTGAACCAAGGGTACGGTGTCATAGGTGCCAACTTCTGCTGGTGCCAGTGGGTGCTTGACCCTCCCTCTGGCCCCTGCCCTGCCCCCATTCCAACCCCATCCGCAACTCTGCCTCCTCCCTGCCCTATTGGACTCCTTCCCCAAATCGCCGCCCCAGACCCCCTTCTTCCCTGCCTCCTCCCCTGAGTGTGCCATGTTCCTGCTCCTCCCACTCCCTCCCAGAGCTTGTTATGCCATGAAACAGCTGTTTTGCGATGGCAAGTGCTGGGGAGCTAGGGAGAGAAGCAGGGATGCAGTGCACTCAGGGGAGGAGGCGGAGGTTGCGGGGGGCAGGGAGCTTGGCTGCCAGTAGGTGCAAAGCACCCACTAATTTTTCCCCATAGGTGCTCCAGCCCCAGTGTACCCATGGAGCTGGCGCCTATGTATGATGTATTCCTGGGGGTACACAGAGGTCTTCCTGGGGGTACATCAACACAGCTAGATATTTGCCTAGTTTTACAACACGCTACATAAGTGCTAGCAAAGTCAATACAAACTAAAATTTCATACAATGACTTGTTTAAATGGCTCTATACAATGAAATGTAAGTACAATATTTATATACCAATTGGTATATTTTAAGATTATATGGTAAAAATGAGGAGTAAGCAATATTTCAGTAAAAGTGCGCTGTGACACTTCTGTATTTTTATGTCTGATTTTGTAAGCAAGTAGTTTAAGTGAGGTGAAACTTGAGAGTAAGCAAGACAAATCAAACTCCTGAAATGGGTACTGTAGTCTGGAAAGGCTGAGAGCCAATAAGCTCATTTATGCCAGCTGCTAACAATCCATAAGGGACTGTACACCAGTTGAGTTTAATAGGAATGCAGCATGCTTCAGCCATGTCCTCAGCACAACACCAATGACAGAAGTGACTGAGTGAGGGATGGGCTGGAGGTACAGGTGCTGGCTATATCAACTCAGAGCCACCTGAGAGCTCATTCACAGGTGTGTGGGATCTCAATGGCCAGATCTGGCTGCATCTGGCCCCTTTACTCTGCCTGAGCAGTGCCAAGGGCTGACAGAGAATCTGGCCCTCAGAGTATAAGAACAAAGTCCCAGGTCCTCAAGGGCATTTAAGTTCCTAACTTTCAATGTAATCAATGGCATTTAAGAGCATAAATATGTCTGGGGATCTGGGCCGAAGACATAATAACTATGCAATAATAGATGTACGGTGTCTCTCATCATGTATGTTGATTACAAGTTCTTCGGGGCAGAGGCCATCTTGTACGTGTGTTCAGTGCCTAGTCCAATGGAGCCCCAGTCCTGATTAGGGCCTCGAGGTGGTACTGCCGTATAAATTATAATAAAAGCCTGCAATGAGAAACCAATGTTTTTTGTAGATTGTGAGAAACATTTACAATAAAATAAACAACCAACCAAAAAATCCCCCTATGCAGTATGTTTCCACTCGCTAAAGAATTTATACTCAGTTGGGTTTATTATTAGAATGATACTTTCTCGTCGGAGGAGGCAGTGACACTTGAATTGCTCATGCCAAACTTCATTAGTGTAGACCGCATGCATAATTAAATATTTTATCTCACTAAGATAGGGCAAAAGGTTTCTGACTGGAAATTTATAATTCCTTTATGTTTTGGAGAATAAAAGCACTCAATTACCAGTTCTCAAGAGGAAGAGTTTTACTGCCATTCATTGTCACCAAAAGCCCAAGACTTGGTACTATTAGCATTATATGAAATGTGAGACAGGCACTCGTTAAATGAAAATGCACAGGTGGTGTTTTCTTGCAAAAACCAGGAGCCATACACCACACAAATTAATCAAACTGAAAGGTACAAAGATTTCTAAAACACATTATCTAAAAATTGTTAAGAGTCATTTGCAGCATTCCTAATGCACATAAAAAGCTTCCTTTCCTATTTATTTATGTTTTATATAAATAAGATACACCAGAATAGCGCACTTGCTACTGCTAGCATTCATGTGAACAAGTAACAATTATTTACACCTCTATACTGCCTTTAATTCAAAATTATCAGAGCACTTTTTCAAACATTAATTACAAATTATTATTTGTACAATGGTATCTAGGAGCCTTGGTCATTGACCAGGACCCCACTATATATGAGTGCTATACAAACACAGAACAAAAAGACAGTTCCTGCCCCAAAGAGCTTACTATTTAAGTACAAAACAGGAGACAACAGATGGATACAGACAGTGACTGGGATCACAAGGTAACAACCCAGAAGATAAGTAAATATTATACACACAAGTGATAAGCGATTTGAGGGATAAAGAGCTTAATTAACTTGTCCATGTTGTGAATAAAATGTAGCCAGCCCCTGCTCTAACCATTAAACTCACTCTGTCAAGCTAAATAAAAATTGACTATTACAAAACGTTTAGTTTTTGCTCATACTGTACATTACTCAAAAGTGTATTAACTGCATTAGAGGCACTACTGCTAAATATATTAGAGGGCTACAGCTGATAGGAAATTTTGTAAAAAGTAGAATGTTTTGTTTGTTTCATTTGAACTACATTTCTCAGTCCTATAACCATTCCATTTAAACAACTCCCCTTGACTAAAAAGGGAATTTTGTGTGTCTGGTGCATCTACTGACGTCACTGGGGGTTCTATATGCCAGTGTGGTACAAGACTGAGCTCTGAATGTTTAAAGGGACACAGTCAACTTCAAAATCATATTTCTGTCTCAATTTGGGATCTACTGTAGTCACACGTAACACCTAAAATTACAGTACCTGAAAGAAGTTAGCAGAAAAGAGAGTTGTTTTAATCTGCCTTTGACAGCACTAAATTCTTATAAACATCAACAGTAGAGCAGGAAAACTCAACATTTTTTAATGTGTTTTTTTTCCCCAAAACATTCAGGACATATTATTCTAAGTGTTGTATTAGAAAGTCAACAATAAAAAAAGAGCTGATTTCATAGAGTTCAAGTTTGCCAGCTTCTCTTTGTAACCTCAAATTCTAAAGTTCTGTTCCATATCTAGGATATTCAGTCTGACAATACATTACCTTACAAATGGCTGGATGAGTCATAAAACTAATGCATAATCAAATCATTTATGTTTGGTGTCATAACATAAATTGGCATTCGGCTACAAAGACAAAACTGCATAATTTCTGCTTTGCTAAAATGGACAAACAATTTTTTATTCCAAGTGATACTTGAATTGTATGGCAAGGACTATGCCACTTCTCAGTCCCACACAAACACTAGCAAAGGACCAAACTTAAGCAAGTACAGCAAGAGTCAAAAAGCGCAAAAATCCAAGATAATATTGGGACACTGAATTTTTACTCTTAATGACAAATCCTGTCCTCATGTCTAAGGTATGGAAGGATTCCATTTTCAACAGAATCAAGACATTTCCATTATATAGAAGAGCAGCTTTGGGGAAGCGAAAAAGTGGAAATTTTATATGCACTCGATGTAAAAACCTAAATAGAACAGAATTCCCAGTGCTGATGTCTTACCATTTGTCCAAGGCTACAGCTGCATCAGCCAAAGTTTGCAGCTACAGTTAACCACTCCAATTATATAGAGATGACTAGAAACCTGGCCATGTTGGTCTAGGTGGCTTTCAAATGCCAAGACAAAGTATGCCCAAATAGAGATTGTTTGACTGTATGAGGAACAAGAGGTTCACAATATCTGTAATTTATTATTAAATACTAATTTTAATAAAGACAGAAGAAAAAACTTGTGAGGGTTGAAGATTTGCAGGGCTCTGTGTACTGTTTGTTTATATTATACTCTTTTTGTAGGAAATGAGGAGGAAGGAACTGGGGAAATTTCTAGACAGAAGTTCTATAGTGAAGCAGAGAGAGAGAGGAGGAATAGTCTTAGGAATAATATCGTATTCTAAAAGTTCCTTGTTCAGCATCTTTTTCTGTGATATTTTTTCACTATAACATGAGAAAAAGTCACAGATATAACTAACAGACGTACACACCTGCAAGCCATTTAGGATTATGTGGGTGTGGCTTTTTTTTTTCTCAAACCTTCTTGGATATGTTACTTTAGCCTACCCTTTCCTAGTGAATTTGCTACTTTATTTTGAAACACAGAATTGAGGAGTTCATTTGCTGCAAAGCTGGGCTCTCTCCAATCTTTCAATTCCTTTGTTTTCTGTTTCATTCATTGCTAACTTCATTAGTACGCACACATTAGCTTCATAGAGCAAACAAAACAGTAAACTATTTGTTGTCCTCTGGAATCTCTTATAGCAGAACACACTTGCAATATTACTAACTCTTTGTTTTGAACACTGAAATTTCCCCCTCTGCTGTTGTTTAAATTATTTATTTAAAGGAAATTCTATTCACACTTTACTTATTTCTACAATGCTCTTTCCCCTTCATAATGTGCTGGTTCCTCAGATGTTAGACATTTTCTAGCCTATTTCTCTATTCCCATTTATTTCTTGAGTTCTTGCATGTATGGCTTAGAGCCAAGTGACAATGTATTTTTCATGACTCTGACCTTGACGACTATGAAACCTGTCAGTCAGGATTTCAGGTTGGTAATTTTATGGAAACTACTTTAATTTCAAGCTTTTAAAGATTTAATGTGATGGAATATGTCTCAAATGCCTTTGTAAATCATGGGGGAAAATAGAATGAAATGAAATTTCAGTCACTGTGTAAGACATTGGCAAGAGTCAGGTAAAGTCAGTTGGGGCTGTGGACTTCATTGATAGTGTGTGTGACAGTGACGGGATGCACACCTATCTTCACACCCTAAACACTGTTGTAGTAATCTATGTACAAAATATGCCTTGTACAAAGCAAATAACTCCTTGGTCAATAATATCATGATGAAATGTGTGTATCAACATGATGAACATATGCTGAAATTAGGTCTGAAATGTGTTTACCAGACAAGTGTGGGTAAACCAATTTCTCAAAGACAAAGAACAAGCTGATGCCTTAGCCAGGTATCAGCAAAATTGATGAGCCATTACCGATTCAGTGGCCATACTTCGGCAAAAAAGGGGGTCAGGAACAAACAGATCTACATCTTAGCAAACAGCAGCATGGAACCTCTTTCACCAAGAGAGATGCCTTGTCTCCTTCCTCACATCAAGAATGAACTTCATCTAGGGGTGACCCACAGGAAAATGCATTTCAAATAGCAACTGGACTATAAAGTGGGGGGCAAAAACACTCCAAGGTATCTCTCCCTGTCCAGCTCTTGCTCTTGCACCTAAAACAACAAAAGAAACCAGACTATTTGACTTACAGAGAGATCCTGACCTGAGGTTTGGTCAGTGCTGTTGCTGGGAGCATGTAGTTAGCATTTTATCTTGAACCAAATCTAGTTTGTTAAAATGCTTCCCAATGGTAAAATGTATCTTATTTCTCTTGTAACCATTTCCAACTTTAATGCTGTATATTTGTACTCAGGTAAAACTTATCTCCTTGTAGTTAAATAAATTTGATTCTTTAATTAAAACTAATCCAGTGTTGTCTTTAAACTGAACTGTGTAGGAAACTCAGTTTATGGTATGCTGTGTATTGATTTGCTTAGAAGGGAAACAGATGTAATATATCTGGACAGTGTAGGAGAGGGCTGGACAGTGCATAATACATGTTTTTTTGGGAAAATCTGGGTCTGGGAGTGTGTTGGGGTCACCCTGCAAGTGGAAACAAAGGCTGGTGGAAGCCAGAGTGTGACTGATCTGTGGCTGGTGGGCTGGAGCTTTACTCAGAGTGTCACTTGCATGCTGGAAGGCTATTTGTGAGCAGCCCAGGTGGGAGCTACAGCAACAAGAATTGTGAGGAACCCACTTTTGAAGGGCAGGGGTGACACAGCTCATGGGTGGTCTGGATTGCACCCTGTAATGTCACAGTAGGGTGACCAGATGTCCTGATTTTTATGGAGACAGTACCGATTTGTGGGTCTTTTTCTCATATAGGCACCTATTACCCCTCTCCCCTGTCCTGATTTTTCACATTTGCTGTCTGGTCACCCTATGTCACAGGTTATGTCTACACTGCAGTTAGACACCTAAAGTTGGCCCGTGTCAACTGACAGACTCACAGGGCTCAGGCTACAGTGCAGACATTCAGGCTCAGGCTGCAGGTTTTTAATTGCAGTGTAGACATATCCAGAGTAGCTTCAACTCAGACGACTAAAAGTGGAGTGGTTTAAGCTTCAAACAGAGCCTGAAGAGCAAGAAACTGAAGTCTCTAGCTGCGTCCTTTGTTAGACCACAGAGCCATGGATTTCCCTGGGGTCTGCAAGCCAAATTGTCAAAGAATGATCCATCAGGGCCACCCGGGGGGGGGGCAAGTGGAGCAATTTGCCCCAGGCCCCGGGCTCCGCAGGGGCCCCCAAGAGAACGGGCGAGGCTCCTGCCCTAGCCTGACCCTGCCTCTGACCCTCACCCGGAACCTCAACAGATCCAGCAGCGTCCCTGAACAGCAGTGCACTGTGGCTCGGCGGGACTCCTGAGCTCCCCGCCCCGCTCCTTACCATGTGGTTCTGAGCGGGGCGGAGCTCAGGAGCCCCGCCGGAGCCATGCTGCACCGCTGTTCAGGGACATTGCTGGATACGATGTGCTAACGCTCCGGGTGAGCGGGGCGCCAGGAGTAAGGGGCCGGAGCCGGGGGGGTTGGCTAAGGGGCAGGAAGTCCTGGGGACAGTCAGGGCACAGGGAGGGGGCAGATGTGGGGGGGGGGCGGTCAGGGGACAGGGAATGGGGCGGTTGGATTGTGGGTGTTCCAGGGATTTGTCAAGACTCAGTGGGCGGGGGGGTGGATAGGGGTCGGGGCAGTCAGGGGACAGGGAGCAGGGGTGGGGTCCCGTGGTGGTGGTGGTGGGTCTCTTGGGGATGGTGAGGGGGCAAGGAACAGGATAGGTCAGGGATTCTGAGGGGGGTGGGCAGTTGGGGGGCAGGAAGTAGGGGGTCAGATAGGGGGCAGGGCCAGGCTGTTTGGGAGGCACAGCCTTTCCCCACTCTAAAGCTCATTCAGCAGTTTGAGGCTTGCAGAAGAGCCAAGCTGTTAGCTTTTCCATTAGGGCTACCATCCGTTTTACTTCTCAAATGCCAAGTTATAGCCTATATTTAATTTCAGTGCCATAGGGAGATTCATGTCAGGGGAGAGTAGCTTCATTTAAAATTAGCCACTGGGGGAGGGATCACATGAGAAGAGCAATATCCTACACCACCTACCTCCTTCCTGACCCTACCAAGGGAGACACCTTCCCCTCCCCCCCTCCAGGCATTCCCTGAGGCTTCAGAGGATTTAATTCAGTGGTTCTCAAACTTTTTTGTCCTGGTGACCCCATTCACATAGCAAACCTCTGAGTGCGACTCCCCCTCAATACATTGAAATAACTTTTTGGTATATTTAACACTATTATAAATGCTGGAGGCAAAGCGGGGTTTGAGGTGGAGGTTGACAGCTCGTGACCCCTAGTAATAACCTTGTGACCCCCTGAGGGGTCCCGACCCCCAGTTTGAGAACCCCGGGTTAATTTAATTTTAGCACCCTGTGTCTATTCACATGCATGTGCTATTTTGAGCATGTCAGTTTTCACAACATAGGCTCATCCCAGATTCTGGAACAAGCTCAAATGCTCAGTTCATGGAGTATGTACATAAGCTATTCTAAAGACAAACCCACAGTAACCGTCTTCAGTTTGTGAGGGACCCCATGGAGCCAGTCTCTAGGAAACAGATAAATGCAGGGAGGCTAAGTCCATTAATGGCTATTAGCCAGGATGGGTAACGAATGGTGTCCCTAGCCTCTGTTTGTCAGAGGGTGGAGATGGATAGCAGGGGAGAGATCACTTGATCATTAACTGTAGGTTCACTCCCTCTGGGGCACTTGGCATTGACCGTTGTCAGTAGACAGGATACTGGGCTGGATGGACCTTTGGTTTGACCCAGTATGGCTGTTCTTATGTTCTAACCTAAATGAACCCAAAGTTATGGAGACAGATATGAGTCAAGAAAGCCAGCAGAGTATGAGAAACCTGGAAAAATCTCTGACTGGATGAGCTCAGGCATTTGGTCACAAGCTGAGGTGGTTCAAAAGTTTTGGATCTTTTTAAGCAGAATTTTTTAGTGTTTCTTTATCATACACAGCAAGCAGCAAACATTTGGCTACACACTTCTGAAACCCCAAACCATATTCAGGTTTTGGTAGACTAATTTCAGCTTTTTAATTAAAAAAAACCACAACAAATTTTGAAGGAAAGCAGACATTGTCCGTGTTTTGTTTTTTTTTGCTTTTTAAAAACCCCTAGTTTTCGATCCAAAAAAAGTTTTGACGGGAAATATTTGTCCAGCCCTTTTAATGAGCTTTAGTGCCTTTTAGCACTAGCTGATGCTGAGAACCAGCGATACCTTGTAAAGAAGTTTTCTCAAAGCTGAATTTGTGCCGAGATGCGGAAGGTTTATTTTTCCCAGGGCTGCCTCTGGCAGGGAGCAAGTGAGGGCAATTTGCCTGGGCCCTGCAGGGGCCCCCACGAGAATATAGTATTGCAATTTTTTTTATGGAAGGGGTCCCCAAAATTGCTTTGCCCCAGGCTCCCTGAATCCTCTGGGCAGCCCTGGATCCATCAGTGGTTTGTCTAAATTAAATGTGGAGCCCCTTAAAGGGTTTATGGGTCTTCTTAGAGCAAAAAGTTCATTGTTACTGCCTAATAGTTTGTCTGTTTTTATCTATTTATTTTTTGTCAATTTTTTAATATTAGCCTATTTAATATTTACATACAAATATTCCCCTGGTTAACAGACTTCCTGCTTGCTTTTAATTAGCCCATAGATTTGAGAGCTAGGATATAGTTATATTTTTAAATATTCCCTACCATTGTAAGTGAATACTCATAGCTGTAAGGGAGTATTATATGGGAGAGTTTGGCCTAACACTGATTTGCTTTCAGTAACACATCACACATTTACAGCTAGAAAGAGGGAGCAGGGAGATTAGCTGCTTTCTCCTATAATTTATATAAATTGAATGAGGAGTTTGTGGCACCTTAATCAAATAGATATCACCCTCTTATTAGACCCCACCTTGCCATGGGCTGATTCATGCATGGATGAGCTATTTGTGGCATTTATCTATTGCTATGATCAGTAATGAGCTGCCAAAATCTTAACAACTGGTTCCCTACCGGGTCTTTGGCAGCACTTCGGCAGCCGGTCCTTCAGTGCCAAAGACTCTGAGCACTGCCTGATGAGTATAAGACCCACATGTTTTTTTTAATGCGCTTTTTTTTGTCATCCTTGCTGTGGCCCCATCGAAACTGTTCGAATCGGGCCCTGCACTTTCTAAAGCTTGGCCCTGCACACTGGGTTTGCAAAATTGTATTGGGGGCCGGGTAGGGAAGGCTGTGCCTCCCAAAACAGCCTATCCTTCCCCCCCCATCTGACCCCCACCCACATCCTGCCCCCCTCAGAACCCGCAATCCATCATACCCCCCTGCTCCTTGTCCCCTGATCCAACTCACCCCATTCCCTGTCCCTTGACTGCCCTGACCCCTCCATCCACCACCACCCCAACAGACTCTCGGAACTCCCATGCCCCCCCCAGAACCTCTGCCCCCTCCAACTGCTCCCTGCCCCATATCCAACCCCTCCTCCCAGCCCCAGCCTGGCCCCCTTACCATGCTGCTCAGGGCAGCATGTATGGATGCTGCACAGCCTGCTGGAGCTTGCAGCCCCACCCTCTTACCATGCCGCTCAAAGCAGCAGGAGCTGCAGAGCTGCCCAGGAGCATCCAGAGCGCTGGCACCGGAGGCACAGTGCACTGCGGCTCTGCCAGAGAGGGGAAGGTGGGGGAGTGGCCTAAGAGACACTGGAAAAAAAGATCTGGAAACAAGAAGTGAACTGGGGGGAGAAGGGTTGAGCCTAAGCTGGAAGGGCATCTAGCTGGTGAGTAATAATACCTGAGATCTCAAGAGGGAGACCAGTGTGGCTGCCTTTCAAGACTTTCTGAAATCTGCCTGCAAAAATATCTAGAGTGAGAAATACTATTTGTAACCAATTTCTTTAGTACTACTAGCTTATTTTGCGTGTTTGGTTTCATTTGCTAAGTAATCTGCTTTGTTCTGTCTGTTATCTCATATTCACTTAAAATCCACCTTTTGGTAGTTAATAGACTTATTTCTTTGTAATAAAACCCACTTTACACAATTTTTAACTGGGGAGGGCAAAAAGTGTGCACATCTCTCTCCACATGAAGGAAGAGGGCAGATTTTTATGAGCTTGTGCTTTATAGATTTTTCTATACAGCACAAGACAGTATTTTTTTGGCTTTCTTTCCCCAAAAGGAGAGTCTGTGTCTGCAGCAGGGCATAGCCCTACCTGTATGTGTGTGCTGCAAGAGGCTGGAAAGCCTAATTCAGCAAAGCAGGGACAGGGAACCAAGGCTGATTGAGCAGGGGAGGTTCAGTGAAATCCAAGTACATCAGGTGGCATCCCAGAATGGGGGCTAGGGGGTCCAACCCATCACAGCATCATAAAAGCTCTGGCTTTTATGTGAAGCCATTCATCTTCTAAAATTATTTTTTCGAGTGTTGATCTACCTTGTGTAGCCCAATCAATAA
This sequence comes from Gopherus flavomarginatus, assembly GCF_025201925.1. NCBI lineage: Eukaryota > Metazoa > Chordata > Testudines > Testudinidae > Gopherus > Gopherus flavomarginatus. Next base: position 140,973,730 of record NC_066620.1, on the reverse strand, counting down.
AACAATGAATTCTACAAGCAATGTTTTATCCATATGTTTTAATTCATTTTAGATCTCAAGGGGGAGAGGAAGAGAGAGAAAACAATCTGTCCCTGGGACATTTGTTTAGAAGTCCATGTAATGTAGAGGTCATGTATCTACTAGTTCATGGTACCTCATCTGAAAAAAGCTATAGAAAACATGCAAAATTAAGAAATCCACTGCAATTAGATACCTGTCTAGAGGACAAAATGGGAATAATATTAATACTTATAGCACTTTTCTGCAGGAGATCTCAAAGCACTTTTACAAGGGCTAGCAAATATCCTTATTTTATTGATGAGAAAACTGAGGTAGAGAGAGGTTAACATACAACTTACTCAAGGTCACAGAACAGGTTCCTGGTAAACCTGAGGCTAAGCCCATGTCTCCTGTGTCCAGTGCTTTCTCCACTGGAACATACTATCCTACCTCCAGTCTGCTAATGATGTCAGCCTTCATTGCTTACTTGTTACATTTTCAAACAAGCATCTTCATGCTTTTTCTCATGCTGCTCCTCACACTTGGAAGGAGCTACATATCAACTCTTAAAACTCTCCTTTGCCTACAAAAAGCTTGACAATGGTTGAGGAAATGCCCAAGCACTACGCATCAGGTTGACCAGTACGTCTCATTTGTTTCCTTGTGTTCCTCCATCTGTCTGTATCCATCTCATCTTATGCTTAGACTGTGAGCTCTTTGAGGCAGGGCCATCTTTTTGTTCTATGTTTGTACAGCACCTAGCACAGTGGGGTCCTGGTCCATGACTGGGATTCCTATGTACTATCACATTACAAATAATAGCATGCTACCAACACATGGTAGGATTACAGACTTCATTATCATAGACTCTGTGGAATTTTCTAGCTTCTGTGCATTTCTGAGGCAAGAAGTTATTGCTTAAGCCCCCTCTCCCTGCACCAAAAAAAGCAAAAATCCAATAGGAGAAGCAGGATACTGAGCTAGAACCAGGGGTTTTCAAACTTCATTGCACTGCATCCCCCTTCTGACAACAAAAATTACTACACGACTCCAGGCGGGTGGCCTGTAATCTGAGCCCTGCCACCCAGGGCTGAAGCTCTCAGGCTTTGGCTTTGGCCTCAGCAAGTCTAACACCAGCCCTGGCGACCTCCATTAAAATGAGGTAACAACCCACTTTAGGGTCCCAAACCACAGTTTGAGAACTGCTAAGCAAGACCAATGATGAAAATATGAGAGAAATGCCAGTTTCCCTGTATACCATGTTATTCATGACAAGTGGATTGTTTCATACTTTTTAGGTCTTCTCTTCAGAGCAAGCAAACAGGAATGCTCATCAGCAGAAGTGACTTCCATTAACACTCAGGCCATGTTATGCTTTCATGACTGAACATGAGTGTTTTGAGCTGCTAATGGAATTGGGTAATGCATGGTAAAAGAGAGGGAAAAGTTGAGCAGAGGCCTGTTTGCTTGGCTCATGTAATTCTAAGGGAAACCTGGGTTCTAGAATAGAAGCCTCAGCTGTAGCTGCCCATTGATCAGAGACCTGTGTAAACCACAGCTAACAAGTTGTGGCTTTGCAGGGTAGACATCACTGTTTAGAATTATCCATCTCTGGCCATGGAGGCTGGGAACATTGTATAAGCGGCTGTGTAAATTGATGGTGTTAGCACAATATTTGACAATGGTGGATGCTGGAAGTGCGATCTCATCTGAATACACAGACATTGAGCAACCACAGGGAGAGCAAGGGACTGGACACAGGGCAAAGAGTGCAGGAGGAAGGAATCACCTTCTGGTCTGTATGGGAGCTGCTCTGCAGAAGCTACTTCAGCCCAGTGGGCTGCTTCTGGAGATAGAAGAATCTCTAGTGACAGATCTTCTGGCCCGCCTATGCCTCTCCTTTGGCCTATGCTCCGCCCACCATATACCTCCCTGTATCTTGGCCCCCACCTGCCATGCAGTAGAACCCAATTACTTTGCCTCAAGGACCAAAATTCAATATCCGCTAAAGGGTTTAGCAGCATCCACCTTTTGTGTATTTTAAAAACTATGTCAGACCTCGGGATTCTGGCATCTCAGAATCATGTGTGTTATTACACACGATATGTGCTGCACTACAGTATGGCAGACTGAGGGAGTCTTTGGAATGTCCTTGCTTGAAACAACTTAACTTTTGAATTAATATGTTGATTTCATAGTGACAAGCTATTGTTTTTTGTGTTCTTGAATTTGAAAAATATGCGCTGAGATAAGAGAATAATCAATATTCATTTCGGTTCCATATAATGATTGCTGCTTCTATGCTGTTCTGAAGATTTCCCCTGTGAAATAAGGACTATGGGCTTGCAAGGCAGCTTGTTGAATATAAACTGCTTTTTGAATAGGTTCATTTTATAATATATAATGACAGAAAGTGAAAATATTGGATAATGCTCTTAATATCTAGCTAAGATCATCTTTATTGATTCAAGACACTTTAATTAAATTGTAAAAGTTGTTCTTCTTGATCTTTTATATAATACTTTTTAAAAAATTCCAGTGGAGGTACCCCTTAAATATCCATATTTAAATATAGTATATCCCAGTAAATCTGCAAGTGCCTTTTATTTAACAATACAAAGCAGACATTTATTTCTATTCTGATGGTGAAAGTACACTGAGGTAGACTACCCGGGAAATATTATTCTTTATGGTCTACTCTCATATCAAAATGGAGATGTAAGTAGTAAGTGAATACACATCATGGAGCAGACAATTTTTTTAAATGTGGTGTTTACCTCATATTGTTAAATGTGCTCTTAATGATTATTGTACAGTACAACTTTTTTAAAAAAACCCTACACTTAATATTTTCCTGCTGAATTCTCAAAGCACTAGCTTCTTTTTTAATGAAATGAAGCAATATTACCATGAATAATTTAATCAGAAAAGGTCATTCTAATTCATCTCATGAGGAAATTAAGAGAATATGATTTTGTTCTCATTAAAAGAAAAATTCTAGTCCTTTCGATCTACACGTTTAGCTCTGATGTCCAAAATGCTACCAGATCTACATGTTAAAAAATCATTCCTTAATTCACTTCACAGCATCCTTGTCACATCCTTACAGTCTGAGCTCTTACTATTCCAATTTTAAACCAATCTTCTTCAGCCTGTGCTGGTTTATGTAACTTTCTACTAAGAGCAGCTCTTAATTAAGAAATTAGAGAAGGAATTTTAAAACCTCATTACAGTCTAGTGTCACAAATCCACCAAACCAAGGCAAAAGTATAGAAAACTAACAAACTTTAGGCTTAAACTCCCTGTGTTGCAGTATTTTCCAGTAATTAAGATCCACAAATAATGCAGTTTTAACAGAGGCGGCTGCACGCCCCAGCACCCCAAGCGCGTGTTTGGGGCGGCATGCCACGGGGGGCGCTCTGTCGGTTGCTGGGAGGGTGGCAGGCAGGTTGCCTTCGGCAGCATGCCTTGGGAGGGTCCGCTGGTCCCGCGGCTCCACCGAAGCCGCGGGAGCAGCGGACCCTTCGCAGGCACGCCTGCGGGAGGTCCACCGAAGCCGCGGAACCAGCGAGCGGCAGAGCGCCCCCGCGCGGCATGACGCCGTGCTTGGGGCGGCGAAATGTCTACAGCCGCCCCTGAGTTTTAATTAAGAAAAAGATCAGAGTTAAAGATTCATCAACTCCCTCATTTGGATACAGCAAATGGAAAATAAATGCCCTGTTACACCTACCTTATTCAGACAAATTGTTCCAGAGAATTGCCATGGTTTAGAGGGTGCAGGTCACCAAACTGGAATCAGAACGAATGAATGAGAAGAAACATCCTAGAGGTTCAAAGGACACAAGCAACATAATCTCCTGTTGGGGTCTCCAGAAATATAAACTTTCCCATATCTGTATTATCCTGTTACCTCAATTGATTGGTTTTGTTTTCATTGCCTGCCATCCCCTGCAAAATAAATAAGTAAAAGACCCTATAGCATGATCATTTTCTGGATGAAACTTGCTTTCCCCTGCTTCTTGGCTGACTGGTGCCAGGTCATTGCATACTCTATTAACATAGAAGGAAGGCAAAGCTCTGCTTAGGCTGATAAGGAGTGCTAAGACCCGCATCTACAGTGCTGCCTCAGAGAATAGCAAGCTAACACTTACTATGGATGCAGCAGCAGCAGCATCTGATCATTCATTCTTGTTTCTCCGACTCCTCCCCATCAAGCTGCCTGCTTCTGCAAAGTATTGTCCCTCACCTCATCAGCTCAGAAACAGGGGCAAAACCTAGTGAACAAAACCAGCTGGAAATCCTCCCTTTTGCAACATGCTGTGCAAATGTGTAACTCCTGTAAAGATAGGGGCAAAGCAGTTTGCCTCAGTCCCAACCCACAAATACAGCTGCAGCTATGAGGAAACTGGAGCCAGAGCCTAGGAGGAATGAATGTTGCCTGCTGAAAGCAAATGGGACATTCTGATCATTGTGGCTGTGTGTGAAAGTCTCCCAAAAGGGAAACTGACTTAAGGACTCATGCTGCAGACACAGAGGTGAGGAGTTCCACTGACCTCAATGGGTTTATTATACATAAAGTTACTTATATGGATGTTTGCTAGACCAGGCCCTATCATTGTATTTGGCACCTACCTATCTGGTCATTGTTGTATCTAATTAGATAAGATACTATCTGGACTATTACATCTTCCTTCTCTTCCAGCCTGAGGTCAATTCAGAGCATTTAAACACAATCCTTTTCTCATTCTCTCTTCACCTCTAATAACATATCTGGCAAAAATTAAAAAGATAGATTTATTCCTGGTGTAACCTTGTTGAAGTCAAAAATACACTTCAGTCCATTTTTTGAAATTTAAATTACCTTTACAGAAGCACTTTTTGTACATCTCACTCCATCAAAAACCATAAATCAATTTTATATTATTGACACAAATTCCCTTTAGAAGGACATAGAAGTAATAGTTTAATATTTATTTTCAATATATAAAATGGTCTATCAGTGTATTTTTAAATGCACAACAACAACAATTTAAAACACACAGTAACAATAATAATCTTTGTGCAATACCACACAAAGAAAAAGGTGGTCTCTTGTAGCCAGGTCTCAAACCATTTAGACTGCAAGTCTTAAAACCATCACCTTGAACAGGATTCTATCACCTTCAGAAGGCACCTTCTCTTCTGAAAATATTTTACCCGTTGGTACTATTGTTATAAGTAATACCTAAAATTGCTATATCTGAAAAAGATTAGGGAAAAATGTCAATCTGTTTTATTTTGATCATTTGATAGCACTTTGTGTCTAGACAGTTTCAATTTTCCTTGGTGTTTGAGCTTATCACACAACAGTTGGAAAGGAAAACATCTGAAAATGGAAAAAAAGTCATTCTAAACTCACAATAATTGGCAAGGGGGCCCCAAAAGGCAGGTGTAATACTTGCAATTGCTTTTAACTCCTATTTTGAAATTGACTGGATTTCAAAGTGACAGTGTCATTTTACATTATTGTAAGAAGTGCTACTAAGAAAGCTGCCTACAAAACTGAATATCCTCTGTACTCTACCTAGCCTCTCAGGAACAGTGTCTTTCAGCATGCAGACCAAGAGTGGTTTGGAGGATGGAAGCTAGAAAATCCTGCCCCCTGGAAAAATAAACTAGGACTCCTCAGCTCAAGCATCCCATCTGAACTCAACTGTAAGTTGAAAGCACGAAGAGAGAGGCAGCCTCCAAGATGCACAGGCTGATCTGTGCAATACCACACAAAGAAAAAGGTGGTCTCTTGTAGCCAGCTCTCAAACCAATGCTTAAACTCTACCCAAAAGCTAATAAATTGCCATTAACAACCACTGAACACCAGTTTAATGTATTCTCTGTGTAAAACGCCTTTTAATAAATGGACAGCCATCATTCTTCAACTTCAGCTTTTGGATGATCTCCCAGTATAGGGTCATGTATAGTGCATGAGAGTATTCCAAGCTCAAACGGACAAAAGCAAGTATAACTGTGGCAAAGTCCACATCAAAAGAGTTTGAATTGTTCTCAGCAGGCACACAGGAGAAAAAGCACTCTTGATCACAGCTGCTAGCTAGGTTAAGGAATATTCAAAAACATCTTAATTTTCTAAGTGTGGATACTGAGCTATTCCTCATTGTGGATGCGAGTCTGCATCTGTATTGACCCTGGCGGCAGACTCTGCCTAGTTGGGTCCAGGTTTTGGGGGTTTTTTTTTGCTTGTGTTGTTGAGTAATGCAAGTAACACAATGAAAGCAGTATATTGGCCAGTTTCCAACTCATGAAATGTAACACAGCCAGTGCTTTACTGCTTCATCCAAGTTTGTGTAACACAAAATATTGTTTATAATTACAGCTATTGTACTTTTGCCTTTGGTTAAAAAAAAAAGTTTATCTAGCAGTCAGCGCTGTATGTGTGCATAACAAATCAGTGTTCAGTATACTATCTGGTAGTTATGGTGAAAAAACAATTATTTACAAGTGATGTCCTTAAAATGTTGGAATTATCAAATCTGATCTTAAGTCTTAAGCGTTTGCTGCACAAGCTTATACATTTTACCCGCCCTTACCATCATGCAGCCGAAAGCTTCTGTATTACTACACCCCATTCATACCACATATCGTTCTATTTTTTCTATTAAAAATAAAATGATGTTTGTGGGACCATGGTGCTTAATTCACAATATTTTGCTAGGCTTTATGCACTGTCAGGGCATAACAACTTTCTCTGTCATAATGTGGTCCATAAAAGAAGATAAAGATTGCTACCAGTCAGTGGCATAATGCCTTCCATTCATGTGATAGAGGCCCAGGCTTTTAGTACCTAAGATCCTGGGTTCATTTCTTGCCAAAGAGCTGTGAGTTGTTACACTTACTCAGTTTTTACTCAGTCGTTACATATCAAGTGGGATTTATCTGTGTAAAGACTTGATTCTTTGGGAGTTTTCCTGATTAAGGACTAAGTAGAAATTTAATAAAGATCTTAGAATTTGCTCTATGGTTAAAATTCAATCAGTAGCTGCTACTGTCTCTGAAGTTGTGCATCAATGTATTACCATAGCATTCTAATGGTCAAGAACATTTGGGCTCAAGCAGTAGGTTGTATGTTTTGATACAGGCTTTTCTATGGCGTTCATCACTGTAGTACTTCCAAAAGGATATTTCCTTGTTAGAAGAGAAATGAATTGGCATAGATAAGACACTGCATAATGGTCTGCTTTTGCATGAACAGGGATTTTAGACAGCCAAAGCAAAATGTGGTTCATCATCCACAGGACTCTAAACAACATATTTTTCTAGACAGACATTCTTTACCTCCCCCTTCAATTGTCATAGGACTCTGTATTTTACCTCTTCTGCAAACACAAATCCTTCATGACTAGGCTATCAGTATCACTCTGAAAAGGAGGGCTGAAGCATCTCCATTCGTCCATGCCAGCTGTCCTGAGCTCCTTTTTCCCTCTGATTTTCTTCCCATGGGACCTACTAGTTCTGAGTTTGTTAAAGTCTATTTTTTTATGAAGTCCATTTTCCTTATTCTGCTGCTCTCACTGCCCCTTCCTTAGAATCATGAAATCTATCATTTCATGATCACTTTCACCCCAACTGCCTTCAACCATCAGATTCTCAACCAATTCCTCCCTGTTAGTTAAAATCAAGTATAAATTGGCTGTGTCCCCCGGCTACTGAAACAGAAGGTTGTCCCCAATACATTCCAGGAACTTACTGGATCATTTATGTTTTGCTGTTTGTTATTACTTTTCCAACAGATGTCTGGATTGTTAAAGTTCCCCATTACTACCAGGTCTTGTGTTTTGGATATTTCTGTTATTTGTTCTAGAAATGCCTCATCCACCTCGTCCTCCTGATGTGTGTATATCGTACACCCCTACCATAACAACGTACCCGTTTTCCCTCCTTTTACCTTTAGCCAGAGAGACATTCAGCTCTCACCTCCTTCTGGACTTCAGACAAGTGTATATATTATTGATGTACAATGCAACACCTCCTCCCTCTTTCCTATGCCCATCCTTTCTGAGCAAGCTATACCCTTCTATACCAATATTGCAGTTATGAGATTTATCCCACCAAGTTTCAGTGATGCCAATTAAGTCATAATTTAGCTTATGTACTTCTTGTTCTTCCTGTTTATTCCTGATACTCCTTGCCTTTGTGTATAGACATTTAAGATGCTGAGCTGATTTCTCCATTATCCCTCTTGTAAATTCTGTGTCCCTGTTGTAACTTCCATTTATGCTTCCCACCCCCAACATTTAGCCCTCTGCTAAGGTCATCTTTTTTTAATACCTGTCTGTGGGTTTTTTCACCTGCCCCCTTTGAATATAGTTTAAAACCCTCCTCGCTGGGTAGGTGAGTCAGTGTGTGTAAAGATGCACTTCCCCTTCTTGGTTAGGAGGATGCCAGCAGTAGTTCTTCCCAGAACCCCATCCCATGGTGAAGAAAGCCAAAACCCTCCAGGTGACACAACCTGTGCAGCCATGCATTCAACTTCAGGATGCACATGTCCCTGCCTGGGCCTTTACCCTCAACTGGGAGGATGGATGAGAACCACCTGTGCCCCTGATTCCTTCACCCATGCTCCCAGAACCCTGCAGTTACTGCTGATCTATTCATAGACTCATAGACTCTAGGACTGGAAGGGACCTTGAGAGGTCATCGAGTACAGTCCCCTGCCCTCATGGCAGGACCAAATACTGTCTAGACCATCCCTAATAGACATTTATCTAACCTACTCTTAAATATCTCCAGAGATGGCGATTCCACAACTTCCCTAGGCAATCTATTCCAGTGTTTAACTACCCTGACAGTTAGGAACTTTTTCCTAATGTCCAACCTAAATCTCCCTTGCTGCAGTTTAAGCCATTGCTTCTTGTTCTATCATTGGAGGCTAAGGTGAACAAGTTTTCTCCCTCCTCCTGATGATACCCTTTTAGATACCTGAAAACTGCTATCATGTCCCCTCTCAGTCTTCTCTTTTCCAAACTAAACAAACCCAATTCCTTCAGCCTTCCTTCATAGGTCATGTTCTCAAGACCTTTAATCATTCTCGTTGCTCTTCTCTGGACCCTCTCCAGTTTCTCCACATCTTTCTTGAAATGCGGTGCCCAGAACTGGACACAATACTCCAGTTGAGGCCTAACCAGCGCAGAGTAAAGCGGAAGAATGACTTCTCGTGTCTTGTTTACAACACACCTGTTAATGCATCCCAGAATCACATTTGCTTTTTTTGCAACAGTATCACACTGTTGACTCATATTAAGCTTGTGGTCCACTATGACCCCTAGATCTCTTTCTGCCATACTCCTTCCTAGACAGTCTCCTCCCATTCTGTATGTGTGAAACTGATTGTTCCTTCCTAAGTGGAGCACTTTGCATTTATCTTGATTGAACTTCATCCTGTTTACCTCAGACCATTTCTCCAATTTGTTCAGATCGTTTTGAATTTTGACCCTGTCCTCCAAAGCAGTTGCAATCCCTCCCAGTTTGGTATCGTCCGCAAACTTAATAAGCGTACTTTCTATGCCAACATCTAAATCATTGATGAAGATATTGAACAGAGCCGGTCCCAAAACAGACCCCTGCAGAACCCCACTTGTTATACCTTTCCAGCAGGATTGGGAGCCATTAATAACTACTCTCTGAGTACGGTTATCCAGCCAGTTACGCACCCACCTTATAGTAGCCCCATCTAATTTGTACTTTCCTAGTTTGTCTATAAGAATATCATGCGAGACCGTATCAAATGCCTTACTAAAGTCTAGGTATATCACATCCACCGCTTCTCCCTTATCCACAAGGCTCGTTATCCTATCAAAGAATGCTATCAGATTAGTTTGACACGATTTGTTCTTTACAAATCCATGCTGGCTATTCCCTATCACCTTACCACCTTCCAAGTGTTTGCAGATGATTTCTTTAATTATCTGCTCCATTATCTTCCCTGGCACAGAAGTTAAACTAACTGGTCTGTAGTTTCCTGGGTTGTTTTAATTTCCCTTTTTATAGATAGGCACTATATTTGCCCCCTTCCAGTCTTCTGGAATCTCCCCCGTCTCCCATGATTTCCCAAAGATAATAGCTAGAGGCTCAGATACCTCCTCTATTAACTCCTTGAGTATTCTAGGATGCATTTCATCAGGCCCTGGTGACTTGCAGGCATCTAACTTTTCTAAGTGATTTTTTACTTGCTCTTTTTTTATTTTATCTTCTAAACCTACCCTCTTCCCGTAAGCATTCACTATATTAGACATTCCTTCAGACTTCTCAGTGAAGACCGAAACCAAGAAGTCATTAAGCCATTCAGGGTCATGGCTGGCAGTATCATTGGTGCCCACTTGGACAAGCAGCATGGGGTAGTGGTCACAGGGGCAGATGACCTTTAGGAACCTTTCTGTAATGTCTCATGCTGCCTGCATCTGCCTCCCAGGACATAAGGTCAGGTCGGCATAGCCTGTTGTAATTTCAGAAGCATTATATGAACACTTCTACTTTACATTTATATTAGTCTCTAATGAAAGAGAATATTCTTTGTATAAAAGGGGTGATGGTACCAGAACTTCATCTGATCTCATTTAGTTTACAGAGAAAATATAATCTAGAGCAGAGTATTGGTACCAGTAGCTATTTTTAACAAGATTCACAATAGGAGCTTCAGTCCCAAAGAACAACTATGACTGCATCTCCTGGATAATGAGAAATGGGGAGTACTTCAGTATGGAAGGGAACCTTTCTCATCATTAGTAAATTTCAGTACTTGTTGGAAACTACCTGCCAAGATGAAATGCAATGATAATTGCACTTCACGCTCCATTTTGATGAGAGATCTGTAAATCTTAGCAGCTGATAAGCTTTTAAGTTGTTGTCTACCAGAAACCGCTATGCAGTTCTTGGAGTTCAGTGCATTCCTTCAGGTTCATGGTCAGAATTTTCTTTAAGACAAATTTAACACTTTCAAGCAAGCTATTCATGCTTTGGTTAACAATGCAGTAATTTAACTTTGCTGCCTAATACTAACATTCTTGACAAGAAAAACAGATTTTATATAAATCTGGTAATGACAATTCATATCACTTCTAGTAGAAGATAATTTCATTTCAGCAGCAAATTCAGCAGCAAAGAGCTGGTCAGTGTAGAACACCTTGAAAATCCTATCCATTTTGAGGAGATACACTTTAATTGAAATGTGCAGAATAAGAAATAATCACAGGTTTAAACTACTCCTAGGTACTTTAAAGCATGCACTTGTTTAGCAGACACATGACTTCTATTTCATATAGACACATCAGTAGTGGCTCCACAATTAAGGCAGAGTTGAATTTTGCACTTAAAGCAGAGATTTAGTCTCATTGTTAGGTATGAAAAATACAGCGTAGCCTTCTCAAAATAACAGCACTTACATTTTGACTAAAGAATGAATATTCTAAGAATTCAAAAGTAAATCTGTTCAGAATTTATAGGAATGAAAATAAAAAATGGGCATCTTAAGAAACTTAACACCAATGCCAGACTTTAGTTATCTCAGTAACAGAATAGTAGAGACTCAAACGTCCCATATAGTTAATATTCAGATAAATGTTTTGCATAGGCTACAATTTTTTTAGTATTAATGGTTCTTCTTTGAATGATGGTTCCTATATGCATTCCAAAGGCTGGTGCGCATGCACGCCATGCACTGGAGCTAGAAGATTTTTGTAGCAGTATCTGTTCGTCGACATGTACGCCACATGTAGCCTCATGGTGCAGTTGAGGTTATATGATGCTGTGTGGGACAACACCTCCTGAGTTCTTACTGTCGCATGGTTGGAGTCGGAATCCTTGTTCCTCCATACTCAGAGCTTGCCTGCAAGAACACTTGTCCATTATACATAGTTAGTATTCCTCTTTTTTCCTTTTATTATAGTTAGTGTTGCTAGTTAGTACAGTTAGTCTCAACTCTTGCCCCTTTTGGAGCTGGGCTCTCCTCCTGCTTCTCTGGGGACTATGCCCTGCTTTCCAGGGTGTGAGAACTGTGCGCCGTGCTCTTGCTTGTTCTCCTTGTGCGACAAGCACCACTACTGCCTTTGTTGCCTTGGAGAAACTCATCTAGTTGCCCAATGCAAAATCTGCTGCTCCTTCCCGCCGTGGACCCATGAGGCTCACCTACTCTGCCTCTTCAAGTTCCTCATGGAAGAGGCTCTCTGGCCACATGCCTAGTCCAATACAGGACTGTCAGATCTGACGGCGCTTCTCTCATCTCAGATCTGGGGTGCAGTCAGTACTGGAGAAGCCCCAGCATGAGAGTTGCAAACGCTGTCAAGGGCATTGCAGCAAGTTCCTGTTGCAGACTGCTTCCAAGCTCAGTGTTCCCTCCCTGCGCCACACTCAGTTAGGTGAGACGTCAGGTGCAGACACCACTACATGGCCACCCAAGCTTCTCTATTCTGAGGGCAGTTAAAAAGAAGTGGGAAGTGGTGGAACATCATTGGATGCATCGGCTGACAGTCAGGACCACTTTCTGGTGCACGCAGTGCTGGTGCAACAGCCATCTCTACACTCTGTACTGCAGATGTCACCGCACTCCACTAGCAATACTAGAGACGTTCCCCGGACACCTGGTCACATTGATCCTCTCCTCCTGCTGGCACACCTGGATCTTCCCTACTCTTTTTGTCTGCTGTTCATGAGACCAGAAACCCTCCTCTCCAGCAGATGCACCACTCCTATTGGGGCATGGATCTTACCCAGACCTTGGCTGCGGACCTCCCATATTGATGGCTTACCTGCTTCCGTATGTCTCTTCCGATTCAGAAGCCTTCTTGAGGGAAGACCCGTCCTTCTCTCCTGTGTCCCGGTGCAGCTCAGACTCACATGCACTGGCTGTGCCTGAATCAGCACAGCCAGTGCATGTATTGGAGTGTGCCCCACCACCACCTCCTTGGTAGCGCTACCTTTGGGGTTGGCTGTACCACCAGGACCTGACCCCTTAGCAACACTGGCCATCCTGGACCCTTACCACCAGCTTTATCCACCTTCTCAGGCTTTGTGCCCTGCGGTTCAGGTTCCCTCACCAGATCCATCCAGCTGCAGCTTGGAATTGGAGTTGGAGCTGGTACCGATGGTTCCACCAGTCCCTAATGTTGCCTCCTCATCTCCAGCCAATGCCCTAATTCCCCCCCCCCCCGCAACCCATCACCTCCTGATGATCACAGGCAGTACCAGGAGCTGCTGCAGAGGGTTTCTAGTGACTTGGGCATGCCCTGGAGCTGGTCCAGGACCACTGCCACCATCAGTTGCTGGATATCCTCTAGTCCCGAAGGCTGCTTGTCACGCTGCCTATCAACAATGCTGTCTTGCAGCCAATGTGGACTGTTTGGCACATGCCCTGCTCCTGTGCCCCCACACCCAGACAGGCAGAGTGCCAGTACTTTGTACCCTCTAACGGAGCAGATTTTCTCTTCTCCTACCCAACCCCCACTTCCTTGGTGGTTCATGTGACCAAACGCTCAAGGCAGCACATACATTACTATAACCCCCCCCCAAACAATGAAGCCAAATGCCCAGACCTTCTGGGCTGGAAGGTCTATTCTTCCATGGCGTTGCTGTTTTCCATCTTTAATTACCAGGCTCTGCTAGCAAAATATGACTTTAACAATTATGCCATGCTAGAAGAGTTCCTGAATGACTTGTTATCAGACAAACAGCAACGCTTCCAGGCCCTTCTTGAGGAAGGTCACCTGACAGCCAAAGTGAGCCTCCAGCAGCAGTCGATGCCGCAGTTTGGGTTCAGGCTGCCATTATGCCAGGCACTGCATAGGCACAATAAAAAAAGACAGTCCTATATTCTCTCTATTACTGATGGGCTATATTAGATCACAGAATATTATATCACAGCGTAATATTTCCTAACACAGAAATGTGACAGTTCTTGAGCTCCCCAGAACTGAGAGTCATCTTGTTTTCCCCCCCGCCTTGCCTCCAGTGAGAGGAAGACTTTAACTGGGTGTCAACTCCCTGACACCACCAGCCTGTTAGCCACCCAAACTATGTCCCCTGCACTAGGCCACCCTTCCTTTGCCTTGCAGGTTAACAGAAGATACACCCCAATCCATGAGCCCCTTTGAAGCGTTCTGTAGTTTCCAGCCCCTTATTCACTGAAAGCTCACAGAAATACCAGGTCTTCTGTCCCCAAGAGAACAATGTACATGCTAGCTTATAGGATTCAACTCAGGATCAGCAACTAGTGTTGCATCACAGCACTTAGATATATTTATAGTGAAATCAAGGATAAGTTTATTAACAAAGATTCAAGAGATAGTAAGGATAATAGAAAGAAACAAAAGGGTTACATATAAAACAAAATTGTAACATGCTTTCTAGAGACTAAACTTAAAAGGATAACCTCCCATTGAAAGATTTCTTATCTCACCCAAAGTCTTTTGAAGCTTCTTCCACCAAGGCAGGCAGAGATCCTATTTTCATGAATATAAATGTGGTGTCTGTTTACTTCCTAAGTGCAGGATAAAGAGGTGTTTTTTTGCGTATATCCCCAAAGTTCATTGTCTGTACTCCCAGTCAGGATAACCTATAGCTTACTTTCCTGTGTGCTGCTGCCCCATTCATTTCATATCCCCTCGCTGACTTCGTATGTAGCCAATGTACTGGCTTAATTTATATGCCAACATGGGAGGTGAATAAATGTCTTGTCTAAAAAAACCTGTTTTTCAACTCTGTCTTGTGCGATGCCCCCAGGTCTTGATCACAGGCTGGAGGGGCCTCAGACAGCCGCTGCACCCTCGACTCCACTCAATGTTTGCTGAAACCTGCTGGGCTGAGAAACTCATAGGACTATAGCCTCAGTCAATGTACCATCCACAGGAGCCCTGACTGGAGGATCGTATGGCTGCACTGATTGGTCCAACTATGCTATTTAAGCCAAAAGGAGGCCCAGAAATTTTGTCTGAACAACAAGGTGATTTCCTCTTGTGTCTACCTCTTGCACCCAATCCTGTTTCTGATTCCTGCTTTGCTTCTGCCTTTGCTCCTTTTCCCACCATGCTCCTGCTTCAGGCTGGATCCTTGCCTCTCCTTCAGTTCCTGCCATTACATCTCCTCACCTTCAATCATCAGTTACCAATTCAGCCTCTGACTTCTGACCCTGACTCCAGCTTGACCCTTGGCATTTGGTATCTGACCTCAGCTACAACCTTCAGTTTTGATTCCTGGTTCTGATGCTGGCTTGAGTCTTGGCTCTGGTAACTGACAGTTGATTCAGGTGGTCATTCTTGGCTTCAGTCACCAACCTGGGTGCCTGCTCCACCCACTAGACCTGACACCTGTTCTGACTATTAGATCAGACTGCCTACATCCTCATCCATAACAACTTGATACAGACTTTTAAGTATACATACATAACTCCTTACGTAGTATTTGTACATATATTTCACCACTACATTAATGACCATGGCTTTCATTTAAGACCTCACATGATATCCTTAGGTGAACTAGAATGTACGTATCAGGATATTCTTGTAACTCCACTTGCTGGTTGGCATTGAGGAGTTTTCAGATCATGAGAAATCCAAGGGAAACGTCAATAATTTTTCACTTTATTGGTAAATACTGCCTTTCCAAACCATTGCACAGTAATTTGGGTTCATGCTGACTTGTAGCAATTTTTGAAAGAGGTAATCAGACCAGGGGAACATCCTTGGGTGAATAGCCTGATGTGAAGTATACAGTTCTACTTGATTATCTTACCTGTGTCACCCTCGATTTGGACATTGCCTTTACAATAAAGTACTACTTCATTTTGTAGCAACAGTCTAAAACACAATGAACCAGATCATCTGCTATGCCCATTGTGCACAGAAAGTAAGTCAAGACATGGAGTGATTTAAAGGTTACCTTTACATTCCCTGACATAGAAACATCAAAATTACCCTTCAAAAATCTTTCTAATCCAAGTTACAAATGTATTGACCTGATCCTCACCTGGTATATATCAGCACAGATCCATCAAAATCAGCAGTTTACATCAGCTGAGGATCAGGTCATAGTTACAAGTAGAACTCTCTGATCTTTTCATAAAAACCCAAACTTCAAAATTACGGCAGGCAAAAGGTCTTTGGTTTGGAATGTGCTATATACCTCATATTTCAAAGGTCTGTTTTCAATGAACCATAGGCTGTTTCAAACTGTGCCTGATCTGGGCCATGATGCTTGCTATCAAAATTGTCTGCCAACTATTTTCCATAATTCCATTTCAAGGCACTGGCACCAAATTGAATAAGTTTAACATACCTTTAATTTTAAACAACATCTTTATATAATAATTAAAATATGCCAATTGTCAACATGATAGGTTTTTAAAATATCTATTGATTGGTCTTTTATGAGTGATTCAGTTGTAGCTACTTATGTATCATGGGCTTTATTCATAACAAAAAATGAGTTTTATATATAACTGTGACCATGGTAGCTGGGGGTGGGGGACCACGCTGAGATTGCTCAGTCAGGGCCAACTGCAAAGAATGGGACAGATGATCCTCAAAACTGGTGGTTATTCTAATAATTAGATTAAGCAAGCCAGCAACAAAATAACTTCTACAATACCTTACTGGTTACCCAGAAGTCAAAAATACAGTTACCTTAAAGCAATCCAGCCCTGGGCTCCCACCCAGACAGCCAAGTCAAATATAATGAGGATTAGTTAAAATCTTATTTACCATATATAAAGTTCTACCAATCCTAAGAGATTGGACAAATTACCATCTGGTCAATGAACATTTCAGATCTTACCCAAATATGCACTTACAGCTAATTCTTATTAACTAAATTAAGATTTATTAAAAAGAAGAGAGTGAGTATTGGTTAAAAGATAGCTACATACAGATATGAGCAAAGTTCTTAGGTCAGTTTCATAGCAGAGATGGTGAAGATGTTGATTTATAAAATTCTTCTGGAATCAATTTCAAAATTAGAGTATAATAGGCCATCCATATAGAGAGTTTGTTCAAATTCTTCCATGAAAATTAGCAGGGTAATTCAGACTGGAGTTGGAGACGTCAGTCTTGTGACTCGAGCTTCCCCTAACCAGGCTTAAGCAGATCTGCGATGACAGGATCAAGTCCTAGGGTTCTTTCATAGATCTCTGGCAGGCTACTATAGCCTCTTGACAGCATGATAACACAGCAGGCATTCATCGGATGAAGAATAGATAATATACTTTGTGGCTTTGAAGTCAATTCTGTTTCCCATGTATACACAGGTAAACTAGTATTAATTAACATAAGGCAATTGTCCATTTAAACTATCAAGGCATTCCATTATGGCACAGAAATTTAAACTGAGGACAATGTAAGTCATTATTTCCTGCAATACATCTTTGATCTTAAGGTTAACTGAATATCCGCAAGCATACTGTAATGTAATTAGGACATGAAAGGGAATTAGCATCCACACGCTAATCTGGTTACATGGTTAACATCTAGCAAGATATAGATAAACACATACAAGTACAATTAGTATTTACCTCTGTAGAGAGGTTAGCCGCGGCTCGTCTCTCTCTGGGCCGGCTGGGACCCCCATCGCCTCACTAAGTTCGGGAAGAGGTCTAGCACGGAATTAGTCCGGCCACAGAAGTCTTCCTCCATGGCCTTTGTGAGGGCAGAAACAACACAGTTAGTCGTCAGCCCAGGCCCTAGGTCAGGGTGGTCAGGTGCTCAGGTCCTCAGGCATCAGCTGATCAACAACAACTGATCAACACTGAGCCCAGGACCTGGGTCTGAAGGCCTGGGAGAGGGGGAGACTACCACCCGCGAGTTGGATGGCAGAGAGGACGCAGGCCCTCCCACTCCACTGCATCCCAACCCAGGGCCCTAGCAGCAGCAGAAGATGCACTGCAGTGTAAGTGGGGATTCTGGCCACAACACACTGACATGGGTTCTGGGTGTGCTGCAGCCAGACTAGGGTCGGCTGCCCCAGGCTACTTCTGGACTCCCCCATGAGGTACCTGGGGCAGGGTGGTGTCCACAAGGGGGTCCAACATCATGGGTTCCTTGGGATAGCTGGTGCAGGGCAGGCTCGGCAACTCCCCTGGGTAGCTGGGCTAGGGCTGGTCTGGCCAGCCCTTGGGTTCACCGCAGGTCTCTGGGGCTTCCCCACTGGGAGGTAGGCCTAAGATGTCTGGCCTCCCTGGCAGCTCTGGGGTCAGACCTTTATACTTCCTGTGCCATGCCTGACCTCTGGGGGGCACGCTTAGAGCTCCCTGACCCCGCCCACTCTGGTGTTCAAAGGGGCGTGTCTCTCTCTGGGGCGGTGAGGACCCACATTGCCTCACTACAGTCTCTAATTTTTGACTTTCAAAGCTCTAGTCTATCTAACATGGCTATGCTAATTATTTATAAGGAATGGCCCTGATTACCATGTATATACTTTTCCAATATGTTTTTAAAGGTTGAATTTGGGTCATTTAGCTGATAGTTACTTAACCCTTTCTGGCTCAGTGTCACAATAGCAAAACTTCTTAAGTAATTAACTACATAACTTTACACTAGGTTATACTAATATAACTTGTGTGTAGAATTAAGCATGTATGTAACTAGAGAATCAGGGCCTTTCCTAACACTATCTCTAGGAAAATATAGTAAACACAGTATTAAATTTTCTCATGCTGTAATTTTTGCTAAAACTGTACAGAAATTAAGTAAAATATTGATACTTTTCAGTTCATCTTTCCAATTATACTTGTCAGTTTAGATTTTAATGGTTAATTACAGTAGGTGAAACATTGAGATCTTACTAATGATTAATTTTAATTATGCTGCATAGCTAATTTTTTTCCCTTAGAGTTACAACTGCATTCAAGTGCATGAGAATGGATAAATTAGAACAATCACGGAGAGCAATCATCACTACATAGTTTAATTATGCACAGTTGTCTGAGAAGAGTGTGACAAATACCAAATAGCATGTGCATGTTATGGTTTGGAGGGACACTAAGAATCTAACCCATGAACTTTTAACTCTCCACTGAAAGAAGACTTTATATCTAACCCTACCTTCTGTTATGGTATTTCAAGGCTAATATACTATAATAATGGCCTGCTACAGAAAAGAGTTGTTTAGAAACTAATTCTAAGTGTGCTAGGAATATGCAGTGACCCATACATTCCTTATACCAAACCGTTTTCTATTTGGTATATTTACTGGTAAGATTCTAAAGTATATGAATATTCATCTTTTTGAACATCTGCATATGGTAGATCAGTGCTTCTCAAAGTTGGGCTGTCGTTTGTTCAGGGAAAGCCCCTGGCAGTCCAGGCCGGTTTGTTTTCCTGCCACGTCTGCAGGTTTGGCCGATCGTGGTTCCCACTGGCCGCAGCTCACTGCACCAGGCCAATGGGGGCTGCGGGAAGGGAGGCCAGCACATCCCTTGGCCTGCGCCACTTCCCGCAGCCCCCATTGGCTTGGAGCAGTGAACCACAGCCAATGGGAGTTGCAATCGGCCAGACATGTGGATGCGGCAGGTAAACAAACCAGCCCGGACCGCCAGGGGCTTTCCCTGAACAAGCAGTGGCCTGTCTTTGAGAAGCACTGTGGTAGATGATTAGAGAGACAAGGCTGGGTCTAGTGATATTTTATTAGATCAACTTCTGTTGGTGAAAGAGACAAGCTTTCAAGGTTACACAGAGCTCTTCTTCAGAATGGCTGTAATGGTATTTGAATGACTTTGGGCCAGGTTTATGGGTCCATCCAAGAAGTGCTCAGCACAGCTAAGGGAGAGATCGTGGAAAGGTGGGTTAAAACCCACTAGGTTTTTTTTTTCTGATCTGGCAGCTTATAGCTTGGTAAGATATGTGAAAAACTGTTCCATAATAGTCAATGGCCACGGCTGCCAGCTTGACATTCTCATCCCAGGAAAAATAGCTCACTTGTATATTCACTAATAAAAATCAAGGACAAATATTTCAGGTGAAGGCAATGTAGCTGAAGTGTACTAACAGCTGAGGAACTGGAGGTCATTGAGAAATTTAGCGAACCACAGTATAATCTCAACAAGCCATTTATTTCCCTGGTGACTGCATCATATGCTCCAGAGTTTACAATAAACTTTCATTTGGATTAAGAGGTAGAGGTTGGGGGTGAGGGGAATTAAGTATCCAGATTTTTATAGTGAGATACCTTAAAATCCTCCAAATGTAAGCTCACAAAGGTACTCATCTGAGTGACCAGCTCTGGAGCAGGAATTTGAGCCCATATCCGAGGTAAGTGTCCTAACCACTGGGCTATTGGCTATTCTGTGATGGCATCTCTCTTTTTTTTTTCCTTCACAAGAAAGGGCTGGCTTAGATGCCTAACTCCAGGAGAGGGCTCATGGCTGAGATTCTCAAGTGGAGATGGAGGCAGGTGCCTATCTCTGGCTCATCAGTTAGGAGCCAAGGCCAGGTCGATGGAAATTAGGAATGTGTAGGCCAGATTTTTACAGGTATTTAGGCACCTAGTGGGATTTTCAAAAGTAGCTGGGTGCTTAACACTCAGGTGGCTAGAATGTCCTAGGTTCTTTTGAAAATCCCACTAGGTGCCTAAATACATATAAAATCTGGCTCCTAAATATCTTTGAGAATCTGTGTCTAAGCCTTGCTGCTTGCCTTTGCATTTCACTCCTGGCTAACAGGTGGTTCCCCGTCAACATGGGATGGTCGGGAAAGGTGCATGATACATGCACTTTAGGAACTCTGGTCTGTTCAGAAAGCTGCAATCAGGGACTGTCTTTCCAGACTGAAAAATTGGTGACGTTGAAATGCCAATCATGATCCTGGGAGACCCAGCCTACCCCTTGGTCCATGCCTCTTGAAGCCGTAGGCAGGCAGCGTGGACAGCAGTAAGGACTGGTTCAACCGCAGGCTGAGCAAGTGGAGAATGGTGGTGGAATATGCCTGTGGATATTTAAAAGGCTGCTGGCATGGTTTGCTTACTAGGTTAGACCTCAGTGAAAGCAATGTCCCTACTGTTGTTGCTTCCTGTTGTGTGTTCCATTACATCTGTGAAACAAAGGGAGAAAAGTTTCACAAGTCCATGGGGCTGGATGCAATGGATCCAAGGGTGCTGAGGTAGTTGTCTGATGTGATTGCACAGCCATTGGCCATTATCTTTGAAAACTTGTGGCAATTGGGGAAGGTCCCAGACAACTGGAAAAATGCAAATATAGTGCCCATCTTTAAAAAAGGGAAGAAGGAGAATCCGGGGAACTACAGACTAGTCAGTCTCACTTCAGTTCTCAGAAAAATCATGGAGCAGGTCCTCAAGGAATCCATTTTGAAGCACTTAGAAGAAAGGAAAATGGTCAGGAACAGTGAGCATGGATTCACCTAGGACAAGTCATGCCTGATGTATAGGGTGACCAGATATCCCAATTTTATAGGGACAGTCCCGATATTTGGGACTTTTTCTTACATAGGCACCTATTACCCCCCACTCCTGTCCCAATTTTTCACATTTGCTATCTGGTCACCCTTCTGACTAACCTGATTGCCTTCTATGATGAGATAAGTGGTTCTGTGGATATGGGGAAACTGGTGGACATGATATACCTTGACTTTAGCAAAGCTTTTGATATGATGTCCCAGAGTATTCTTGCCAGAAGGTAAAGAAGTATGGATTGGATGAATGGACTGTAAGGTGGATAGAAATCTGGCTAGATCATCAGGCTCAACGGGTTGTGATCAACAGCTCAATGTCTAGTTGGCAGCCTGTATCAAATGAGTGCCCTAGGGGTCAGTCCTGGGCTAGTTTTGTTCAACATCTTCATTAATGGTCTAGATGATGGGATGGATTGCACCCTCAGCAAGTTCATGGATTACACTAAGATGGAGGGAGAGGTAGATATGCTGGAGGATAGGGATAGGGTCCAGAGTGACCTAGACAAATTGGAGGATTGGGCCAAAAGACATCTGCTGAGGTTCAATAAGGACAAGTTCAGAGTCCTGCACTTAGGACCTAAGAATCCCATGCTCTGCTATAGGCTGGGGACTGACTGGCTAAGCGGCAGTTCTGTAGAAAAAGACCTGAGGATGACAGTGGAAAAGCAGCTGGATATGAGTCAGTGTGCCTTTGCCATTAGCCTTCTTGGCAATATATTGGGCTGCATTAGTAGGAGCATTGCCAGCAGATCGAGGGAAGTGATTATTCCCCTCTATTCAGCACTGATGAGGCCACATCTGGATTATTGTGTCCAGTTTTGGCCCCCCCACTACAGAAAGGATTTGGACAAATTGGAGAGAGTCCAGTGGAGGGCAATGAAAATGATTAGGGGGCTGGGGCACATGACTTATGAGGAGAGGCTGAGGGAACTGGGCTTATTTAGTCTGCAGAAGAGAAGAGTGAGGGGGGAATTTGATAGCCTTCAACTACCAAAAGGGTGGGGGTTCCAAAGAGGATGGAGCTAGATTGTTCTCAGTGGTGGCAGATGATAGAACAAGGAACAGTGGTCTCAAGTTGCAGTGGGGGAGGTCTAGGTTGGATATTAGGAAACACTGTTCCACTAGGATGGTGGTGAAGCACTGGAATGGGTTACCTAGGGAGCTAGTGGAATCTCCTTCCTTAGAGGTTTTTAAGGCCTGGCTTGACAAAGTCCTGGCTGAGATGATTTATTTGGTGTTGGTCCTGCTTTCAGCAGGGGGTTAGACTAGATGACCTCCTGAGGTCTCTTCCAACCCTAATCTTCTATGATTCTAAGTTTCTGATGGGGTAGGGGGTTGAGGCTGATTGCCGGGCAGCCAATTTTGACAAGCCAGACACCAGGGCAATATGAAGAGCACGTCATCTCCGTGAGGCTTTGAAAACTACTCTGAGTCATTGCTGAAACTAATGTGACACTTGTGTGTGTGTTGTTCCTTACCAAGCTGTCCTCTTCATTGCATTTTCTTTCCTGTAAACTCCACCCTCACTAACCACAGTGTGCTGAATGATTAAAGAGCTTTTTCTCCTCAATCCGTTAAATTTTATTGTGCTCTCAAACACACAGAGACAGCAAAGTAAAGGAAGAACCTGGGGCAAAAGGGCTGATAACACTATGGGGGGAGGAGGGAAGTAGTAAGGACAGTTTGCTTACAGTTGCAATGCAATAACAATCAAAGGTATGGAAATGGTCGCCTTCTGGTCCTTGTACCCTTCCCTGAAGCTGAGTTGAGTGCAAGGGATACTGGACCTCTCCCGCACCCCACTTCCTAGGACATCCTGGGAGGAGGAGGAGGATGTGGAACTCTGCGATGATGGCAGCAGGTTCAGCATTGGCTGCAGAAGGACTCTAGCATCCAGCTGCCTTTCTTGAACCTCAGCCAGACACCTCAACATGTCTGTTTGCCTCCTCATAATCTGCACCATCTTGTCCTGCGTGTTCACACTCATGTTCCCTGCATGTTCTCCTGTCCTCGCTATCTTTGTGCAGGCTGTCAGACAGTGCAATCCTCCATGCGCTGAGCTCCATCTTGTCACTCTCAGAGGCATGCATTAGCTCACTGAACGTGTCCTCCCAAGTCTTTTCTGTCCCTGTGTGAAGGATGTGCCGACGGACAAGCTTTCAGTTGCAAAGAATACAAAGCACAAGTGTAGCATAGACAGTGTATACCTTGTTTCTGGTGCAAGGTTAATTTTTATTAAAAAAACATCCCTCAATGCACTTCCCTGTAAGCCGCAGTGTAATCACAACTGCTGGCTACTGCAAGAGTTGGTTTGCTGTTCCAGCCATGGTGATTAAGGTCATGAGGCATGGGCAAAAGGTCGTCTGCTGCAGCTTTTGTGATGACATCCTTTCCCCTAGCAACCTAGATGGTGCTTGAGGACAGCGTAAAGCCCTGCAAATAGTTTGATTGTTACAAAAGTAGCACTGGGTCGGGGGAGGGAGGGGGGGAAGGGAGACAAATAGGAAGCGCTTCCTCCTTTTAATGCTGGTTGCAATACACGGTGATCCCTTCCAATCACAACCAGGGCACTCTTGGAAAAGCGTGGTTCTGTGACTCAGAATTCACCGAACAAGGGAGGATTACTTGTGAATTGTTTGCAGTTTAAGGGCTAGCATTTAAAACTTTCCCTGTTTCCCCTAGGTGACCATACATGATATCACTGTCCTGAGAGTAACAGAGGCAGAAAGGGAGCAGATGTTGCAAGCATCTGGGTACAGACCTGGTCCTTATGCTGCAATGCTGCGTGCTGCAATGATGCCAGAAGAGTTAATACTGGAATGGTGCAGAAGGTGTCCTACCATGGTGGACGAAATAAGGCAGCCCTTCCCAGAAATCTTCTGCAAAGAGTTGCAGAGTACCTCCATGAAAGCTTCCTAAAGATCTTGATGGAGGATTTCTGGGACATCCTCGTGCACATTAACAATCTTTTTTGGAGAACACCTTCTGTGTAGCTGGAGTGGCCACCAATAACCACTATACCTATTTTTGGTTCAGCTTCAACATTAAAAATAAGAGCATGTAACCCCTACAATTTGACTGGAAATGTGTACTTAAAGATGCCTTCCCTGGCATCATGCTCCACCAGTAATTGGTCCTGTGAGGGGATGGGTTCCAGGGTTAAAAAAATGTTTTTGACTGTTGGGGAGAATGGATCCTCCACTTCCCTGCCTTGCATTCTCCTCCTCCTTGTCAACAATGTCCTCCTCGTTATTGCTTGAGGTCGCCTTGGACTCCTGGGAGGTATCCACGGAGTGTTTTGGGGTAGTGGTGGGGTCGTCACCAAGAATTGCATGCAGCTCCTCATAAAGCCAGCATGTTTGTGGCTCAGAACCAGAATGACTGTCTTCCTTGTCTTCTGGTATGCTTGCCAAAGCTCCTTTATTTTCATGCGGTACTGCTGTGTGTCCCTGGTGTAACCCATCTTCCCCCATGCCCTGCATGATTTTGGCATATATGTTAGCATTTCTTCTGCTGGACTGGAGCACTGCCTGCACAGACTCTTCTCTCCATCCAGCAATAAGATCCACTACCTCCTGTGTACTCCATGCTGGAGTGCATTTGTGGCCTTGAACATCCATGATCAATTGTGCTGATGAGCTTTCCATGCTGATCAAGCAGGAAATGAAAATTCAAAAATTCCTGGGGCTTTAAAAAGGGGGTGGCGGTTTCCTGTGTACCTGGCTGACGTGCAGTAGAGTTGAAAGTACTGTCCAGAGAAAGTATCTACTGGAGGCCAATTCATTCGAATTACACAATGCAGTGTCTACACTATCCCTGTGTCGACCTGTGGATGTCAATTCAAGCACTATGCCTCTTGCGGAGGTGGAGTACAGAAGTTGACTTTACTGGTCCTTTAGGTCGGTGAAAGGGACCCAGTAGTGTAGACACATGCATTATTAAATCAACCTAATGCAGCTTATGTCAATATAACTTTGTAATGTACACCAGGCCTGAGTGTTTAATATTTTAACTGTTTATAGTTGGTCCAGAATTTTCTTAATCGCTACCCATAACACATGAAGAGTAGACATACATTAAATCCTTAAATGGAGATATGATCAATGTAGCATAAAGAGTGTTAGCTGAAGTTACTAAGTAGAGAGCTGTGCTTTTTATATTCTTTTTAAAAAGCTTGGTTTTTCCCCCCCTACAATCAAGGATTTTTGATAGCAACAAGAAAAGTTTCGTGATTTTTGGCACTAGAGGAAAACAGAATCTTAAAATAAGAAAAGGAAAGTAAAAAAGTCTTTGTTCAAATATCTTTAGACCATGAGAAATAGCACATTAAATAAACAAATCAAGATCAATGTAACCATCCTTCAAACCATCCTTGCAGTATAGCATTTAGGAGCATATTACTCCCAATTTGATTGTAGATTCTTATGATTAATGGATTTTGAAGCAATTATAGCCACTTTAGTCAGAGCCTTATTTCCACAGCATTACATAAATTAATTTATCTTCCGTTCTAGACAAGATCATGCCCATTCATCTGTCTTCTTCCACCTTCTGGGCTAGATCCAATGCCCATCCAAGCAAATGGACAAACTGTCATTGATTTCAGTGAGTTTTGGATCAGGCTCAGGAACTATGCACACTTATGGTGCTGTATACCCATCATAATATCTTAGTTCTCTGAACATTTTTATGAAAAACTGTAGCTATATCTGTAGATATTGTTGATTCTTCTTGGCTGACTTTTATTATAGAACAAAATACTTACAATGAGGCTTATGTTTTTTCCATGCTAATTTAATGAACAAGTAATTTGACACCATGTCTGTTATTACTTTAAAAGCCTCTGCTGAAACATGGTATCAGAAATGCTGCTTGAATTTTAGTGTCGGTTGGTTTAATTAGCTTCAGGCTTGAAGATGCAGTGTAGACAAACAGAATCTATACTTCAGTAAGAAAATTTAATTGATAAAAAAGATGTCTGTAACTTTCCAGTCCCATCTCCTATGGATTCCAGTGGAGACCTGGCTGTTAGCTGGACATTTTTATTTTTCTATTCTGTCAAAAGAAGACTATCATAATATTGTAGATGAGCAAGAAATGAAAGATCCTTATTAAGGCTTGTTTCTATTTGTTCAGTGAAGAAAAACTGGTTACATAGTGTAAGATGCAAATGTCTAACTCATGCAGAAAACCAGGATATTACAAAGCCTCTTGATATATGGATGAAAGTATTTCAGCCACCTGCAAATGTTTATAGAATAGCATTCACAGAGCAAAGATAATCAGATCCCAAAGACATACTGATATAACAAAACTGACAGGATGAATTCGAGACTTCACATAGTGATTCTTCAGTACAAAATGCTGAGCACCAAAGAAAGATACAGTTGTTGGGGCTAGGATGTTGAGAACCTGAGCTACACTTGTCCTGTGCAAATGGTATGTGCAGAAATGGCTAAACTGTAGAAAGATGGAGAATAATAAATGAAGGCTAATGAAGCAGAAACATTAAATTATGTAGGGGAAAAATACAAAGTAGACAGAGAAAAGACAAACATTAGAGGTGTGATCCAAAGTCCACTGAAGTCTCCCTTTAACATCAATGGGCTTTGCATCAGTCCCTAAAGAAAACAGAGGCAGCCCAAGCATGCTAGGAATAGAGGAAGAGGGAACGTGCAACAACAAAATATGTCAAACACTCTGTAATAATCTCGCCACTGAAATGTAGAATATGGCAGTTCATCCAGATTAGCTACAATTTGCACATAATGTATCCATCACACCCTAGTCAGATAATGATCCTCTCAGCCTGTGATATTATAAATCTGGGTTGCTTTTTGGGAACTCCAGGTGATTATGAAGGGGAATGCTCTCTCTAGTCACTTGAAAAAGGTAGATTCCAGATTTTCTACTTAGTCATTTTACTGTTGGCAGTAAATGCTACTTTGCCATATAGGCTATGGGGGAAAAAAACCCTAATTGATTCACCACTGTCAACATGTTATACCATACTCTGTAATAAACAGCTGGCTCCCAGTCCAAACCAGATTTTGCAAATAATATATCAGAAACGCTTCTGCAGAACCATCTGTGTCTGTCAGTTCTAGTGATTTGGAGGCATTCACTGTAAAAATGAGCAACTGTCATTCTAAGTGAAAATGTGGTTGAATGCCAAAGAGGATAAATCCAGGATATGTTTTTAGGCTGGCAAGTGACTTCATTCATCACATTGCTCTTAATATATCCTAATGCAGGTCTTTTCCTGCAGTGCTCATTTTATGTAGACTAACCTTTGATTATAACCAAATGACATTTGTATCTATATTCACCACTTTAGTATCCATTACTGTGATCTTTAAAGTTACAAGACTTGCACAATTAAATGGACTCTTGTGGCCTGGACATTTGAAAAATTGTATCTTTTGTTCTTCTTTAAGTATGTGTCAGTGTGGATCAAACTCTAGGTGTGTGTTGGCGCTTCTTGTGCGTGTTACTTAACTAGCAGTGCCTGTTGGGGGGTGTCCTGGGCCACCTTGTTCTCCCATATATGGCATAAAAGGCAGGGCAGCCATGACCCTCCCTCAGTCCCTTTTACCATCTGTGGTAAGACAAAACTGGCCAGTGTCAGACTTGCTAGTTCTTAGCTCAGGCTAAACTTCTTCTAAATCTTCTAAAAATCTTCAGCTCTCCTATTTTGACCACTCTAGACCAACAGACACAGTGTCGGGATTATCTGCACCTCTGACCTCTCTGTGGTCTGCTCAAAGGATACCCTATTATCTCAGGTTGCTAGCCATCACCTCATCTCCTCTTCCAGTAGGCTTTTCTGCAACAGCTGCTAAAGTAGTCTATTCAAGTACGTTTGCTGCTTCTCTAGCTCTCATCCCTGCTTCCCTCTGGGGAGTCATCTCCAAGATATTCCCTGACCTCTGTACTCTGCCAGTGATCTGGGTGTCCCTCACAGCTTTTGTCCATGAGCAGCCACTCTCTGCATGTCTCAAGCAGCCTACTTTTCTTCAGCTGTTCATAGTTCATTTTCTTGTCTCCCTTGTCACTATTCTTTCCCCAAAAAGACAGTTGGTCACTTTTTCCTGTGTTTTTCTTTCTACAGTACTTCCTTTCACTGCTGATGGCACTTATTGGCAATTCACATGATTGTACATTGCACACACTGCCACTATGTATGTTACAGTTTGTACTCTGATCCCTCTGGAGTCTGCTACAGGGATGCCCTGTTACATTTCAGGCCTCTAGTCACTTCTCTATGGGCAGGTACCCATCTCCCTCCAGACTTTGGGTTTAGGCTGCAGCCACTTGTGATTCCCTATTTCTATCCCAGCAGGTGTGTCCATAGCTCAGCATCTGCAGTGTCTTTCTTTCTCTCTCTCCCCCCACCACCCTGGCTATTGCAGTGAATACCAGTGACCAGCCAGCCTTTACAAAGCAGACACATTATTTGTAGGACAAAGGCATTAGAGAAAAACAATAAAAGGTCTAAATACAAGTTGAGCCTACCAAGTGTCACCCATCTTCTACATGGGGACTCTGGTAGGTTCCAGAGTCCTTCCACCCTGTCCTCCTTCAGAGACCCTTTCCCTGAAAGCCCATTATGATCAGAAGTGGCCTCATTGCTTTGTCTAAAAGCCATAGAGAAACTTCCTCAGGAGTAAAGGGTAAGAAAATTTTACTCCCAGTATTTCTTCATTCCAAATAAAAAAGGGAGTCTTCCTCCTCCTAGACCTGAAGAGACTCAAATACATAAGCCATCTCAGGATCAAGATGGCAATATTTGCCTTCATCATTCCTTGTCTCCAAGCTCAAGATTGACTCGTGGTTCTTGACTTGCAGGATGCATACTTTGACATAGCTATCCATCCAGCTCACAGGAAGCATTAAACTTATGCAGCAAGGCTCACCATTATCAATGCAGGGTTCTGCCCTTTGAGTGCTCCATGGTACTGAGCATGTTCAAATGCCTGGTGGTAGTGGCAATGCATTTAAGGAAACAAACATGGAAATCATATCTAGGAGTACTTGGATGACTGTCTGATCAAGGGCAGGTCCCAGCAGCAGGCTGAGACAGCCATAGATTTCATTCTTTCCCTGTTCCCTCAACCAGGACTCCTTGTGAATTACAAGAAATCCTCTCTCGAGATAAATAAGAGCTCACCTGCCAGAGGATAGTTTTTGATCTCTTCAGTGAACAGTAAACAACCTACAGGTGAGACTGACTGTGCCTATGTATCTGGGACTATTAGGCCACATGCTGGCATGCATGTAGATGACACTGCTTCTCAGACTTCACCTAAAGCCCTTACAACTATGGTTGAGGTCTGTATACTCCCCAGCCAGATGGGACGTGAACAAGTGGGTCACAGTCCTGCCTCAAGTCCTGAAAAAGCTCTCTTGGTAGCTAGACCCAGTGAATATGAGGAAACAGGTGATATTCTTGCTCTTGTTCCCGACAATGATGTTTCAGGGACAAGTCAGGGACAGAACCATCTTCAGATGCAAAGCACTTGGTCTCAGGACAACTTGGGACTACACCTGAATGACCCAGAGCTGAGGAGCATCAGCCCATTGTATGGAACTCTATAATGCAAATCCTGACAGACAACGAATTGGCGATGCACTACATAAATAAGCAAGGTGATGCTTGATTATCCCTCCTTTGCCAAAAAGCCATCAAATTCTGTGAATGGTGTTATCAACACAGAATGATCCTGCTGGCTCTTCACCTTCTAGGGGTCAGCAATGACCTAGTAGACTTCCTGAGTAGAAATGTTGTAACCAACCAACCATGACTCATCACTGTGGAAATCCATCCTAGGCCCAATATTCCATTGGTGGGATATTCCCACCATAAACTTATTCACCACAAAGGATAATACCAAGTGTCTGAATTTCTGCTCCGGAGGAATGAGCCTCAGCTCCCTACCAAAGCCTTCCTCCTTTGATGTTCTTAGAGACCACCTATCATAACCTTAGTCCCAGATTTGGACCTTAGCGTCCAAAATATGGGGGTTAGCATGAAAAAACCTCCAAGCTTAGTTACCAGCTTGGACCTGGTACCTGCTGCCACCATCCAAAAAATTAGAGTGTTTTGGGGCACTCTGGTCCCCCTGAAAAACCTTCCCTGGGACCCCAAGACCCAAATCCCTTGAGTCTCACAACAAAGGGAAATAATCCTTTTTCCCTTCCCCCCTCCAGGTGCTCCTGAAGAGATACACAGACACAAGCTCTGTGAAACTACACAGAGGGACTCCTCCTCTCTGTTTCCAGTCCTGGAAACAAAAGTACTTTCCTATTCCCCCAGAGGGAATGCAAAATCAGGCTAGCAATCCAACACACAGATCTCCCCTTGATTTCTTCCTCCCACCAATTCCCTGGTGAGTACAGACTCAATTTCCCTGAAGTAAAGAAAACTCCAACAGGTCTTAAAAGAAAGCTTTATATAAAAAGAAAGAAAAATACATACAAATGTTCTCTCTGTATTAAGATGATACAACACAGGGTCAATTGCTTAAAAGAATATTGAATAAACAGCCTTATTCAAAAAGAATACAAATCAAAGCACTCCAGCACTTATATTCATGCAAATACCAAAGAAAAGAAACCATAGAACTTACTATCTGATCTCTTTGTCCTTACACTTAGAAACAGAAGACTAGAAAGTAGAAACTACTTCTCCAAAGCTCAGAGAAAGCAGGCAGACAGACAAAGACTCAGACACACAATTCCCTCCACCCAGAGTTGAAAAAATCCGGTTTCCTGATTGGTCCTCTGGTCAGGTGCTTCAGGTGAAAGAGACATTAACCCTTAGCTATCTGTTTATGACATGCCCCCCAAATTGCAGACAGTGGGGAAGCTCACTGGCGGCGATTTCCTTCTAGAACTTGAAAATAAACAGATTAATACAACACATACACCTTTACATATACTCCTAAGTATATAACTAACAGACTTCTACATTTTAAGAACACTTTTTAACTACTGAATTCTGGGAAACTCTCACGGGAGAGTGCATCAGCAACTTTGTTAGAAGCTCCTGTGATGTGTTGAATTTCAAGATCAAAATCTTGGAGAGCTAAACTCCAACGAAGAAGTTTCTTGTTGTTCCCCTTGGCAGTATGAAGCCACTGTAGTGCAGCATGGTCAGTTTGTAGTTGGAACCGCCGTCCCCAAACATATGGGCGTAGCTTTTCCAGGGCGTACACAATGGCATAGCATTCCTTTTCACTGACTGACCAGTGACTTTCCCTCTCAGACAGTTTCTTACTGAGAAACACGACAGGATGGAAGTTGTGATCTGTTGCTTCCTGCATGAGCACTGCTCCTATACCACGCTCAGATGCATCCGTGGTTACTAGGAATGGCTTGTCAAAGTCCGGGGCCCTGAGCACAGGGTCAGACATGAGCATCGCCTTAAGCTGGGTAAAGGCCTTTTGACACTCATCAGTCCACCTAACGGCATTTGGCTGGGTCTTTTTGGTCAGGTCGGTCAATGGGGCAGCGATTTGGCTGTAGTGTGGTACAAATCGCCTGTAGTATCCGGCCAAGCCTAAGAAGGATTGGACCTGCTTCTTGGACCGTGGGACAGGCCACTTTTGGATAGCATCCACCTTGGCCTGTAGGGGGTTTATGGTTCCTTGACCCACCTGGTGCCCCAGGTAAGTCACTCTGTTTTGGCCTATTTGACACTTTTTGGCCTTAACAGTTAGTCCTGCCTGCCTGATGCGCTCAAAGACCTTTTCCAGGTGTAGTAGGTGTTCGGGCCAGGAGTCTGAAAAAATGGCCACATCATCGAGGTAGGCAACTGCAAATTCTCCCAGTCCAGCTAGTAGACCATCTACCAGCCTCTGGAAGGTGGCGGGTGCATTTCGAAGGCCGAAAGGAAGGACATTGAATTCATACACTCCCGCATGGGTGACGAATGCTGACCTCTCCTTGGCAGGTTCATCTAGCGGTACTTGCCAGTACCCCTTGGTTAAGTCTATTGTAGAGATGAACTGGGCCTGTCTCAACTTTTCCAATAGCTCATCGGTACGTGGCATTGGATAGTTGTCCGGACGAGTTACAGCATTTAGCTTACGGTAGTCCACGCAAAAGCGTATTTCCCCATCTGGTTTGGGTACCAGAACCACTGGAGATGCCCATGCACTGGTAGATGGGCGGATTATACCCATCTGTAGCATGTTCTGGATCTCCCGTTCTATAGCAGCTTGGGCATGAGGAGACACCCGGTAGGGTGGGGTTCTGATTGGGTGAGCATTACCTGTATCAATGGAGTGGTATGCCCGTTCAGTCCGTCCTGGGGTGGCTGAGAACAATGGGGCGAAGCTAGTGCACAGCTCCTTGACTTGTTGCCGCTGCAGACGTTCCAGGGTGGTTGAGAGGTTCACCTCTTCCACGCCACCGTCTTTTTTTCCGTCGTAGTAGACACCGTCAGGCCACTCAGCATCATCTCCATGGACTGTAAACTGACAAACCTGTAAGTCTCTGGAATGGAAAGGCTTGAGAGAATTAACATGGTACACTTTAGGCTTTAGTGAGGAATTGGGAAATGCTATGAGGTAGTTTACAGCTCCCAGGCGCTCTTGGACCGTGAAGGGCCCTTCCCATGATGCTTCCATCTTATGGGCCTGTTGCGCCTTCAAGACCATAACCTGGTCTCCTACCTTGAAGGAACGTTCTCTGGCATGTCTGTCATACCAGGCCTTTTGCTCTTCTTGAGCATCCTTTAGGTTCTCTCTAGCAAGGGCTAAAGAGTGTCGGAGGGTGCTTGCTAGGTTGCTTACAAAGTCCAGAATGTTAGTTCCTGGAGAAGGCGTAAACCCCTCCCATTGCTGCTTCACCAACTGTAATGGCCCCTTAACCTCGTGACCATACACAAGTTCAAATGGTGAAAACCCTAAACTGGGATGTGGTACAGCCCTGTAGGCAAACAGCAACTGCTGCAACACTAGGTCCCAATTATTGGAGAATTCGTTGATGAATTTACGTATCATGGCCCCCAAAGTTCCATTGAACCTTTCCACCAAGCCATTGGTTTGATGGTGGTACGGGGTGGCAACCAAGTGATTCACCCCATGAGTTTCCCACAGTTTTTCCATGGTCCCTGCCAGGAAATTAGACCCTGAATCTGTAAGGATGTCGCAGGGCCAACCTACCCTGGCAAAGATGTCTGTTAAGGCCAGGCACACAGTGTTAGCCCTGGTGTTGCCTAGAGCTACTGCTTCTGGCCATCGGGTAGCAAAGTCCACTAAAGTCAGTACGTACTGCTTTCCTCTGGGCGTCTTTTTTGGGAAAGGGCCCAGAATATCCACAGCTACTCGCTGAAATGGGACCTCAATTATGGGGAGTGGCTGGAGAGGGGCCTTGACCTGGTCTTGAGGCTTTCCCACTCTTTGGCATACCTCACAAGACCGGACATACTTGGCAACGTCCTTGCCCATCCCCTCCCAGTGGAAGGACTTCCCCAACCGGTCCTTGGTTCTGTTCACCCCAGCATGGCCACTGGGATGATCATGGGCTAAGCTTAAGAGCTTCCCCCGGTACTTAGTTGGAACCACCAACTGTTTTTGCGGCTGCCATTCTTCCCGGTGTCCACCAGAGAGAATTTCCTTGTATAAAAGTCCTTGGTCTATAACAAACCGGGATCGATTAGAAGAGCTGAGAGGCGGTGGGGTGCTCCGTGCCGCCGCCCAAGCTTTCTGAAGGCTGTCATATGCTTCCTGCTCAGTCTGGAACTGTTCCCTTGAGGCTGGGGTCACCAGTTCTTCCTCAGACTGTGGACTTGGGCTTGGTCCCTCTGGAAGCGATGTAGGTGATGGGGTTGTTTCCGTTGCTGGTGAACCGCTCTCCGCTGGTGCACCTGAGGGTATTTCAGGCTCTGGCTGAGCCTTTTGGGTATGGCTGTCTGTTGCTTCTGCCAGTTCTGGCTCGCTGGCGCCCTCTGGAGTTGAGTTTGAAGATGTGGTTGCACTTGCTGGTGCTGGTTGCTGTTCCAGTTCCGGGCCTGGGACTGGAGGTGCTGTGGCTGTTTCAGTGGTAGGCATGGAATCCGGGTCCACTACCTCTGTCTGGGTCTCTGGTAACACAGACGGGGTGTCTGTGGACGGCTCAGGAACAGGAATGGGTCTGGAAGCTTGCCTGGTTTGGCTACGTGTAACCATTCCCACTCTCTTGGCCCGCCTCACCTGGTTGGCCAAGTCTTCCCCCAGTAGCATGGGGATAGGATAATTGTCATAGACTGCAAAAGTCCACATTCCTGACCAGCCCTTGTACTGGACAGGCAGTTGAGCTGTAGGCAAGTCTACAGCTTGTGACATGAAGGGGTAAATTGTAACTTTGGCCTTTGGGTTGATGAATTTGGGGTCAACGAAGGATTGGTGGATAGCTGACACTTGTGCCCCCGTGTCTCTCCACGCAGTAACCTTCTTTCCGCCCACTCTCAAATTTTCCCTTCGCTCCAAGGGTATTTGAGAGGCATCCGGGCCTGGGGATCTTTGATGTGATGGTGGTGTAATGAATTGCACTCGCATGGTGTTCTTGGGACAGTTGGCCTTGATATGTCCCAGTTCATTACACTTAAAGCATCTTCCATCTGATGGGTCAGTGGGCCGAGGTGAGTTACTGGAGACTGGTGAGGTTGAAGGGTAGGGTATCTGTGGCTTTACTTGGGTGGTATGTGGGGTCTTTGGCTGTCCTCGGTTGTAGGGTTTATGGTCTGTGTGCCCCCTGGGGTAATCGTTCCCCTTGACAGTAGCTTTCTTGCTTTCTGCCAGTTCCATCCATTTGGCTCCAATCTCCCCCGCCTCAGCGATATCTTTGGGATTTCCATCTTGTATGTACCGTGTGATGTCTTCAGGAACACCATCCAAGAACTGCTCCATTTGTATGAGGAGGTGCAGTTCTTCCAAGGTTTGAATGTTGTTTCCTGTTATCCAGGCCTCATAGTTTTTTGCAATGTAGTAGGCGTGTTTGGGAAATGACACCTCTGGTTTCCACTTTTGGGTTCTGAAACGCCGACGGGCATGATCTGGGGTTATCCCCATTCTGTATCTGGCCTTGGTTTGAAAAAGTTTATAGTCATTCATTTGCTGCTTAGGCATTTCAGCTGCCACCTCTGCTAAAGGTCCACTGAGCTGTGACCTCAATTCTACCATGTACTGGTCTTCGGGAATGCTGTACCCAAGACAGGCTCTTTCAAAATTTTCCAAGAAGGCCTTGGTGTCATCACCTGCCTTGTAGGTGGGAAATTTCCTGTGCTGTGGAGCAATAATTGGCGCCGGGTTGGTAGGGTTGGCTGGCACATGCAGCCCAGCTTTTGCCAACTCCAGTTCATGTTTTCTCTGTTTTTCCTTCTCTTCATTCTCTTTTTGTTGTTTTTCCATTTCTTTTTGTTGTTTTTTCCATTTCTCGGCGGTGGGCCAATTCTTCTTCTGCTTGTTTCCTTCGGTAGGCCACCTCTTCTTCTTCTAGTTTTCTTTTGTGTGCTGCCTCTTGGGCTGCCTGTTCTCTTTGGAAGGCTGCCAGTTTGATGCTTTCT
Source organism: Gopherus flavomarginatus (assembly GCF_025201925.1). Taxonomy (NCBI): domain Eukaryota; kingdom Metazoa; phylum Chordata; order Testudines; family Testudinidae; genus Gopherus; species Gopherus flavomarginatus. The sequence continues at coordinate 140,937,748 of NC_066620.1, read as the reverse complement.
TCCTTTTCTTTCATCTCCATCTCTTTTTGTTTTATTTCCAGTTGTCGCCTGTGTTCAGCTTCTTTGAGTTGCTCTTCGGCCTCAATTTTTGCCTTAGAAGTCATGATTCCTGTTTTCTTGTGTTGGGGTGCCCTCCGGTGTTTATCTTCTGAACTGCAGGTTCTGTTGCCTCCTGAAGTCTGCCTAGCAACAGTGCCTTTAGCTAATCTTCAATGTTAAGTAAACCTGAAAAACCACTTTATTTGCATTTATATAGTGCTGGAACTTGCCTCCTAATGGGAGGGCTATTGCATGACAAAAGACCCTTAACAGTCTGGTAATGGCTTCTTGCTTAACATGCAAGCCACAAACTGCCAGAGAGAGCAGAAAAAAAAAAATTCTCTCTGGTTCCCTTTTAAAACCAAACTGTTTCTCTCTCTGCTAAAAAGCCCTTAGCAGAGAAAAGAAAAATATAATATTCCTACTGGCTTCTGGATTCTGTCTAGATCCCACCCGCTGCTACACCATATCATAACCTTAGTCCCAGATTTGGACCTTAGCGTCCAAAATATGGGGGTTAGCATGAAAAAACCTCCAAGCTTAGTTACCAGCTTGGACCTGGTACCTGCTGCCACCACCCAAAAAATTAGAGTGTTTTGGGGCACTCTGGTCCCCCTGAAAAACCTTCCCTGGGACCCCAAGACCCAAATCCCTTGAGTCTCACAACAAAGGGAAATAATCCTTTTTCCCTTCCCCCCTCCAGGTGCTCCTGGAGAGATACACAGACACAAGCTCTGTGAAACTACACAGAGGGACTCCTCCTCTCTGTTTCCAGTCCTGGAAACAAAAGTACTTTCCTATTCCCCCAGAGGGAATGCAAAATCAGGCTAGCAATCCAACACACAGATCTCCCCTTGATTTCTTCCTCCCACCAATTCCCTGGTGAGTACAGACTCAATTTCCCTGAAGTAAAGAAAACTCCAACAGGTCTTAAAAGAAAGCTTTATATAAAAAGAAAGAAAAATACATACAAATGTTCTCTCTGTATTAAGATGATACAACACAGGGTCAATTGCTTAAAAGAATATTGAATAAACAGCCTTATTCAAAAAGAATACAAATCAAAGCACTCCAGCACTTATATTCATGCAAATACCAAAGAAAAGAAACCATAGAACTTACTATCTGATCTCTTTGTCCTTACACTTAGAAACAGAAGACTAGAAAGTAGAAACTACTTCTCCAAAGCTCAGAGAAAGCAGGCAGACAGACAAAGACTCAGACACACAATTCCCTCCACCCAGAGTTGAAAAAATCCGGTTTCCTGATTGGTCCTCTGGTCAGGTGCTTCAGGTGAAAGAGACATTAACCCTTAGCTATCTGTTTATGACACCACCATATTCCTCTGATCCTCAGAATAATATGTCTGAAACTATTCAGTTCCAGCATCCATGGAGGGTACCATTTGCCATTCATATACTGTAGGATCCACGTTGGTGCATACTTGAGTAGAGAACAGTTACATATCCTACAGTAATATGGTTCTTTGAGATGCTGTAATCAGTGTAGATCCCATAGTCCATCCTCATCTTTGATTTTCAGAGTCTTCAAAATCGTGGGCTTTGAGTTGTGAGGAAACTGAGGGAAACTTGTGAACGCACTACCCTTTCTGCCTCATATAGGAGCATGAAGAAGTACAGCATGCGTGTGCAGTCCTGATGGGCAGTGCTAGTAAAAAAATATCTGGCCTTGATGTTTGAGGTGCATGCACATCTGCAGTGGGGTCCACACTGATTCTACCACCTTGAAGCATCACAAGTACTGCAGGGTAATTAAGCATTCTTTATATTCATTTTCAAATCTTATGTTAACAAATGTCCTGCTTACAGAAATAATGCTCCAGCTCTGATAAATTAAATTAGAACTATTCTTCTTTTAGGTCCTAATGACAAAGAGTCGGGCATGCATGTTCTGTGCGGTGTTAAGGGCCAAATTTTCAAATGGTTTCCTAGGCCATGTGCACAACACTGGTGTGTGTAACTGTTTACAAATATATTTCCCCCCCATTTACACATTTAAAATGGGTGACTTTGTGTACAAGTGCCTATTTGTGTTCACTAATGGCCATTTATTTACTTAACTGAACCACCTCATTTGCACATAGATGTGGGTATGTCTGCAAATATTGTGTACACACTTTAGAAGACCATTTGCAAAGATGGCCCTCCTGGTGGTGAATTTTTCCCTCTTTAAAAAGCTCTTAGGAGAACATGAATTTACCAAATTAATCTGTTCTCATGGACAATGGATTCCTTTGGATTGACTGGTATATACTTTTTTCCTGTTTTTAATGATAATTGATTACTTGTGAAAAGTGCCAGATTGATAATATTAGAATCTATGGTATTGTGGTGGGGCAGTGCCCCATCCCCTGAGCAAAAAGGGCTGAACCAGGCCAGAGAGGCTGTGCCAACCTGCAGCCAATCAGAGAAGGCCTGAGGAGAGCCAATCAGAGCAGGGGGGGAGAAAGCCAATCAGGACCAGGCTAGGTCCTATAGAAAGGCTGCCCAGCTAGGCAGAAGCAGTCACTCCCTGGCTTGCAAGGGAGAAGGACTAGCTCCTGATGAAAGGAGCAGCACCTTGGACAGGGTAGTGCTGGGCAGGCTTGGGGGAGCAGATAGGCGCTCCATCCCATTACCTGCCGGGCTGTGGCCCTGCTGCAAAGGATCAGGAAGGTGCATAGGGCCAAAGGGGAAGTGGCCCAGGAGAACTAAGCAGGCGAAAGGGAAAGGAAGAAGGATAGAGGGAGGGTCCCTGGGTTGGGACCTAGGCTCACCCACTACTCAGGGCCCCCCTTTTTACTGCACCTGGTGTTTGTGAAGAGGGGCTGAGACAGACCGCAACTGGCCCCTGAGATAAGGGGCTAGATTACAGGGTTGCGGTTGGCCACCAAGGCAGGTACAGATGGAAGGACTGCTGTTACCAACGCTTCCCGGAAGGGGGTGAGTTGGGACTAGTGGGCACTGCCAGAGGGCAGTGTCCTGAAGTAAATGGAGACTGTCTGGAGGATGATGCCTCTGAGCAGGGAGCCACGTGGGTCCCAGGGCAGCAGAGCTAATGATGGGCCTGACAGCTTGTGTCGAGGGTGCTCCACAACGGTTGAGAGCTAATTCCCAGAGTGACTGGCAGGAGGCGTCAGCGGTGGTGAGTCCAACCCTGTCCCAGGTATTCTGTCCAGATAGTATGGTTATGTATTCATTGCAAAAAGTGTGTTTTTACATTGAGATAGCTAACATGTTAACAGCTATTTCAATGTAAAAAACACACCTATTTTTTACAGTGAGAGCATAGTTGGTTAAGTACAGAACGAGCAGAAATAGTGCTAGATTCCCTATATCATCCCATTGTAAGCAGGAGATGAATGAGTGTTCCTCTAATATCTCATGATGGGCTGGGGGAGAAGACTTCAGGAACTGGCCTTGTTTGTCTAGACACACCCACTCTTCCTAGGTGTGCAGCATGATGGGGCTGCTTTGCCCAAATGATCACTTTTGGCAGATGTTGGTCAGCAAGTCATTTATTATTGGGTGCAGGGGTAATAAAGGGTTGTTGTTCTTGTTTTGTGAGTCGAGGGAAGCAGAACTGTGCTTGGCATGCCCTTAAGTGGTTCACCCTCAACAGAACTGTGCAGGGGACAAGGTGAGAGGGTACAGATAGGTGTTTCTACTGGGGGTGTTGCCCATGCCTAAGGGTCTTAGACACCATATGGCACTCCCTCTCTCCACTGTGTAATGACAGAACTGACTAACGCTCAACTGAGAGTCTTGTTGTGGATCACTAGAGCTGAAATCACTGATAACCAGGCCTAAGCATTATATTTGTTTTTCTGTCTGAAAAGACAGTGTCTGTGGTGAAAGAGACTGCCCAACATGAGAGACTAGCAGTGAGGTTCCTCCACTAACAGCTGAATCACTAAGAACTTTGTTAAGTGGAGGGACCCTAAGATACCCCAGTGGTCACAAAGAGAGAAGTGGTGGAGTGAGCAAGTGGCCAGTGGAGCAAGCAAGCTGCTAGTGGCAGAGGAACTCATGCAAATGAACCCCTGTACTCTAGGTCTTTGCTGACCAAGGACAGCTATGAGTGGGGTGTGAGGGGAGTGGCACATTGAAGAAAACTTTTGTTGGTTGGACTTCCTCATCCCAAGGTGAGAATCTGAGGAAAAGGACGCTGTCCAATCTACTCTGGGGTGGGTATTTTGCTCATGGTCATATGCTTCTGAATCATGCTTGCGGAATTTTCCCAAATTAATGCCGGGTTACTTCCCCCTTTTTATTAGAAGTTCTTTTTTCCCTACACAGACTTAGTGCTTGTGAGCAGGAAAGTATTGCCTCTTAGAGGCACCAGGGATGGTATGTAATTTTACCAGGTTATGGTTAGAGGCTCGAGTCTGTTCTGTGTTGTACTGTTAGAAAGAGAATCCCTACATATTGAACCTGGCCCTTGTCACTGCCAACTCTACCTGGCAGAAGGGTTACACCATAAATATGTTTCTGTCCAGCTCAGTGGGATAATTTACGGTATGGTATTGGCCCAAGAAATTTTGTGCTGCTCTCCTATTGATTTGCTATCGGAGTGGGGTGCCTAATTTCCTTAGTGTCATTAAAAAAAATTCTATCTTAGTCCTTCACGTCCATTGTTCCTTGGTCTCTTTTCTGAGGCTGCCAACCAATGACAATGATAACATACAGAGATTGTCTTTAGTATGGCTACCTGATTGAAGAGGGATATACCACACATCTGTTTTTCAAAAGGCATCTGGATTCTGGGGCTGGGGCCACATAAGACAAACTCAGAAAAGCTCCCTTGTGCTTTTTGGAAGGATTCAGGGACCAAGCAGGAAGGGGCTAAGGATACATGCAGGTAACAGGCAGATTTGCTTTATATACTTTTACAAAAAGGAAAAGTAAGGAGATCCAGACCTTTGAAGAAGAGACCTTTAAACAGTAGCTTGGATCAAGAAGGTCTCTGTTTATATTAACGTTGTGTTTGTACCTTGGAAACAAAAAAACATTTTGTTCCTGAGTAAAGAGGTTGGGAGGATTGTGGGCTGGAAAAGCCCACTTGTGAAATACAAGAATGTGACCGAGATCACCAAAGTAACATGGTATGCATCTGTTTCAATATGGAAAATGCACCTAAAATGATATTTTCCAAGCACATTTTCTCAAACACCATGGATAACACTACCAGCCTACTTGTCATTCAGGCTTATAACCTGGGTGTTAGCCTGGATGTGAAGACCTAGGGAGAAGATATGTCTAAACCTTGATGAATATTTCTACATCATATCTCTAAGATACTGCCTCTACTATTCATACACACAGCTAAAACCCTGGTCTGGGCTCTCATTGTGTCACTTTTCAGTTACTGCAACATCCTTCTATTTTGTCTTGACAAATAGAATATTGCCCCCACTCACATCCATTCAGAATGCTGCTTGTTGCTTTGACCATGTCATCCCTCTTTGTATCCTTTTCCTGGTTCTCTTTATTGCATCAAACATAAGCTACTTATCTTCTCTTTCAAGACCCTTCCTGGCCTATCCCTACTCTAGCGATCATATCTCATTCGCTACTGAGAAGTCAAAATCTGCCTCCACTTGGACCACAGTTCCTTTATCCACTTCCTTTCCATTATGCCTGCACAAAACGTTGCAATGGTTAGGCAACTGGTGTGGAGAAATCTCTGGTAATCACACAGGTTAATATTGTCTCATTGTTTCCTTGTGCTCTATCACTGTCTGCATCCACCTGTCTCTTGTCTTGTACTTAAATTGTAGGCTCTAGGACAGGAACCATCTTTGTTTTCTGTTTGGGCTAGAACTAGGCACCACAGTAATAAATAAAAATGCATATTGTCTGACTTTTAAAGTCAAAAGGAAGACTCCCTTATGTAGCCTTCCATCCCCCCACAAAAAAGTTATATACCAACCCCTCTAACTACCTCCACCCAAGGGATTCAGAGCAAGTCATTGTGCCAAATTAGGATTTATATAAGTGCTACTTTAGGTACTTATAGAGTATTTCAAAAGCACTTATGTGCCTACCTGTGTCTTTAGGCGGCCCAGTACCTTTAAAAAAAATGTGGCCTCTAGACCAGTGGTTCTTAAAGCCAGTCCACCCCTTGTTCAGGGAAAGCCCCTGGCGGGCTGGGCTGGTTTGTTTAGCTGCTGTGTCTGCAGGTTCGGCCAATCGCAGCTCCCACTGGCCATAGTTCACTGCTCCATGCCAATGGGGGCTGCGGGAAGCAACACGGGCCGAGGGATGAGCTAGCCACCCTTCCCACAGCCCCCAGTGGCATGGAGTGGTGGACCGCGGCCAGTGGGAGCCACGAACGGCCGAACCTGCAGACACGGCAGGTAAACAAACTGGCCCAGCCTGCCAGGGGCTTTCCCTGAACAAGCAGAGAACCGGCTTTGAGAACCACTGCTCTAGACCATAAGACCTTAACAGATTTAAAAAAAGTAGCCAAACATTTTATAAAATTTCTTCTATCCAGCGTTGAATCTTCAAAGCTATTTATTTAATTTGTCACAAAATTCTGCAGGTAGCTACCAAATGGTGGAATAATTTGATAAACAAAATTGCCCTAGGGTCACTATCTAGTGTACAGTGATAGTATGTGCTAAAGATGGCACTATAAGTACAGGGTATATTTTTAATGACACCAACTGACAACACTGAAATAATAATGCCTCTTGATGTAACTACCAAAAAGACACACATGAAAGATTTGTAGCAAGTGACTTATTTGACCCATATTTATGGCTATTAGAGAAATTGATATAATTGGGCTAATTTCACCAGTAGACAGTTACATAGTTACAATCATCCTGGACACCTTGACAATTACTTTAATTGCCCAAAGGAAATTCACATAGTACATTTTTTAAAAAACATGAGCAATATTAAATGACCTCCTAAATACAGTTACAGGGATCAGTCAGTGCTGCATCATTAATTATATTGCATTCCATAGTTCCAAAAGTTTTCAATATTTAAACTTCAGTCCTGCAGTGATTACCACATGGCTAATCCCAGCTGAGTTTTCACCATCTTTGACTCACTCCTCAAATCCTCTCCTCCCTGCCTCTACTCCTCTCTGCACAGGATCTTGCCAATTTCTTTCAAGGAAGTTACAAAATATGACAATATTTCCCCTTCAAGTGACTTGTCTTTTCCCCTTCTACAAACACTCTTCTCCTTCCATGTCACTGATGTAGAAGTTTCTCATCTGCTCTCTTCCACTTGCCTCAGTGACCACATCCCATCTACTGTTCTCCTTCATGTCCATTCTCATCTCCTCTCTTATTCTCCTTATCCTCACTCTTCTCTGGCTCTCCCTCCACCCTCCCAAAACAAGCATGCTTTATCTCCATTTAAAAAAATACAACCCACACCTGATCTCACTTGCATCTCCAACTATTCTATCACTTCTCCCTTTCATATCTAAGCTCATTAAATGAGCTGTCTACACTCATTGTCTGAAATGCCTCTTTTCCAATCTAGACCTTCTGAATTCTGGCTTCCATCCCTTGCACATCACTGAAATCACTCAGCCAAAGTCTCTAATGACCTCTTCCTAACCATATCTAAGAAATTATTCCTTCCTGCTCCTCCGTGACCTGTCAGTTACTTTTGACACTGTCAACAATGCTCTTCTTGAACTCTTGTCCTCCTTTGGCTTCCAGACTCAATCCTTTCCTGGTTCTCTGCCTACCTCAGTAATTGCTTTCAGTACGTCCTTTGGAGAATCCTACTCTTCCCTCCTCTAACTTTCCGTGGGGGTGGGGAGGTTCCACAGGCGTTCGACCTTGGTTCCCTTTTCTTCTCCCTCTACAAGGCATCTCATCCACATACACAAATTCAGCTACCATCTCTATACTGATGACTCAGATATACCTTTCTATTCCAGACTTGCCTCCTTCTGTACAAATTAAAATCTTGGCCTGTTTCTCTGACATCTACTCTTTCCTCTCAAGCCCTCCCTGATACCTCTTTTCTTGATCACTGTGGACACCTACCATTCGGTTTGTCACTCAGGTCTATAAACATGGCCTTCATTTTCAATTTGGACTTCTCCCTAGGTCCTCGCATCCAGACTACATCTAAAAATGTGCAGATTTTCTGCATAATGTCTTTAAGATTAATTCTTTCCTATCCGTCCACACAGCTAAACTCTTGTCCAGGGTCTCACCTTACATCTCGATTACTGCAACATCCTCTTCTCTGGCCTTGACAAATGCCATTTTGAATGCTGTTGCAAAAATTTTCCTCGTCTGTCATTTTGACTATGTCTCTCCCTCTTTGCTTCCCTCCACTGGCTCCTCCTTCTCTATTGCATCAAACATAAGCTGCTTGCCTTTACTTCCAAGGCCCTTTATGACCTGCCCTCACCCAACCTATTATCCTTCATTCATTATCAGAATGTTTACTCCTGCCTATGTTAAATTTTCAGATTTGTACCTTTGTGCATTCTGTGATGGTGCCTCATGTTTAGGAGGAGCTCACCATAAACAGCCACAAAGCTACCTCATTATCCTCCTCCAGATTTCTCCTTAGAAGTTCTCCCTTGCCATGTGTACAAACACCTGACAATGGTCAGACAACTGGTGTGCTCAGACCCCTTTCTATCACTGAGCAATATCATTGTTTAATAATTATAACATGTTTACTGCTACAGTGCATAGAGGACAAGAACGGGGGTCCCACTGTGCTAGGAAGAATAGTACAAACACAAAATAGTAGATTGTCTCTGCCTTGAAGAGCTTACAATCTTAATTGACAAGACAGACACAGGGTGGAGAAATGGATAGAATATACAAGCAGAATGAACAGTATGATGGCAGCAAACATGATGTTAATGCTACTGTAGGTTGGCATGGCCATCCCTCCACATCCACCTCTGAGGGAGGCCACACCTCCTCACAGTTTAGTCTACTAGAGTATTCACCAAGCAAAGGGAAACAAAAGGGGACTTAGTGGTTCTCAGTGGGCCCCAGCCTTCAATCAGAGTGGGGACATAAATAGTCTGGGCCCAATCTATGGGCTCTGGCATGGGTGAGCACCAAGCACCATCTATGGGGCTCAGGTAAGGGTGTCCAAGGAGCACAGACTTCCTGGCCTAAGGAGGGTGAGTACTGCCACCCCAGGGGTGAGGTTGTGTGTGGGGGGGGTGCAGGCCCACCCAACTCCACCGCATCCCAGCCCAGGGCCCTAGCAGTCCACTAATGGGTCAGCAGGAATCCACCCACAACACCCTGACTTCATATCAGAACAGCTCTCAATCAGACTGTTGTTTGGTTTCCCTGGGCAGCTTCCCATCAGATGTTCCTGTGTCCAGGGGTCATCCTCAGTCTCCCTGGAATATATGGCCAAGGATAGTAGTAGCTGCTTCTCAATGTAAGGAGTGGCAGGGCTCTCTGGAGGTTCATGCAGGCCTTTGGGGCAGCTGTGGTTCTCTTCAGCATGCCACTCCAGCAACAGGGAAGACACATCTGTTTCCCTCAGCAGCTCCCTCCTAACTGAGCTGCTGGGCTGGCCTTTTATACTTCCTCTTCTTGTCCCACCCCTGTGCATCCCTCTGTGATCCTCCCGGCTCTGCCCAACAGGTGACTTTGTTCCGTCCGCTCCAAGGGAGGCCATGCCTCCTTGCTACAGCTACTCTTTTGTGTATGGGTTTACTGAGGAGGGGGCTAAGTCACACGAAAAGGAAAGGGAAGAGGGCTGCAGGGGACAGAGGGTAAGGAGGGGAAGAAACTGAAGAAGGGAGAGAAGAGGAGAAAGGGAGGGCTGGAGCAAATGGCCAATCAACACATAGCAGAGAAAGTCCAGTAAAAAACAACTGTAGGAAGTTGTCCAAATGTCCAAAGGATTCTTTCTGCTCCCTCCTAGCTGCAGTCTCTGGCTGGCTTCTCTCTGCAATTTTCTTCCAAACCCAGATGGTGGAGTTGGGGGTCATCATCTGGGCTCCAGTGCAGGATAGGTGGCCCCAACTGGGTCCCATTTTACCCACTCTGCCTCAGTGTGGAAGTCTCAGCTTTGGCTGTTTCTGCTCCTCCTGGCTGGAGTGTCCGACTGGCTTCTTTCTGCAGTTTTCTCCCAAGCCCAGATGGCAGGTAGAGGGGGAGGAGAAGCAAGTCTCATTGCTTCCATGTACTCCAGTCTGTCTGTCCCTATTCGTCTGTCACTTGTCTTAAAGTTAAATTGATTTCAGGGCAGGGATTCTTTTTGTTCTGTGTCTGTACAGTGCCTAGCACAAAGAGGGGCCAGGTCCATGTCTAGGGGTATTAGGTGATATGGTAATTCAAAGAAGAAAATGAATGAGGGCTGTAATTCTTTAATCTCACTTTTTTTAAAGGTAAATTTATGGGTTTAAGGTGGTTATATTTATGTGAATAACTTCAGGAAACCAACCATATATCAGTTACCTTCAAAGGAGTCCCATTTTATCTTCTATCATTCTGTATGACTTGACTGATGTGCAAAAGCTTAGATTTCTAGCTACTTGGTGAAAGTAAGTACTCAGCTGAGGATATATAACAAATATGAGCTAAAAATAAAATGACAGCAAATCACTATAAAGCCTAATTACTGAATCTCTTGTGTCCCAAAAGAATACTGGTTTTTAGGTGTATTTTGCAGTTAGACCCAGATGCTAGATATCTGATACATGAGTTTATAAATCAATTTTTTCTTAGTTGGACCAACTATGACATCAGTTAATCTTGAATTTATACTTTGCTTATGTTAAATGCATATTCTGTAAATTATTCAAATTATATGCTTATACATTTTATGAAGTTAAGTGATCTTAAAACGGTCTGCTATACCAAATCTGTAGATATTTTTTGCTATGGAGATGGTTGTCTATATAACATTATACTGTGTCAAGGAGCATCAGAGCAAGTCATTTCATCACTTTAATTATCTATTAACTTTTTTTAACCACTCTAAAAGCAAACTGTGTATGCATCTTTGTTTATTGCAGATGGTGAAAATGCTTATGCATAATAAAGCTCTAAGTTCCTTACTCACTTTGGGTCAGAGTTTGATATTGGCCAGAAGCAAAACCCTGTACCTTGGCTAGGACCTGAGTTTGCAGTTTGATCCTGTGTTTATAGTGAGTCAGGTATGACAGGGAGATTCCACATTTGGATTCCAAATCCCAAGTTTGGGAGTGTTCAGGTCCATGAGTTGTTTCTGCCTGATACAGAACTGTGGCGCTCAGATCCAATTTTGGACACAGCTCCAGACTTTAATCCGGTTTTGGTGTGGATTTTTTTACGTAAAATGTGAATCCCCTATATATAATATAAGAAACACATTATTACCTATACAGTTTGAGCAATAGGTAGGAAAAGATACAGCCATCAATGTATCTGCCAAAACAAAGGGTACAGAGTAATTAACATCAATGACAAAATAGATAGCATTTATAATCAGCTAAATAATCCCTTAGGTTGTTCACAAAGCCATGCCACTAAATTCAACAAGCCCTATGATATGCCTTATTTGTGAGCAAATGTGTTCCAAACTGTGACTCTATTCATTTTATTCCATTACAATAAAAAATCATGGAAATGAACCCTCATAAGAATAGAGGGGGAAAATAAGAAAAATTATGTTCTGTTTGCAATGGAATTAGAGTATGTGTGTATTGGGTGGGGGCGGAAGGTGAAGAGGAGTCTGGAGAGCCTGATTGTTCATCAGGGCCAGGAAGTTAGACTCTCCAATGGGGCTGGAAAATGATCGGCAGGGACCTGCGAGTCAGCTGGAAATGCCATTGCTTAGTGGTGCTCCACAGTCCCACTATCAGCTCTGTGCCTTCTCCCTTTTATTCATGCCTTCCAGGAAGAGTGTGGCTATATGTGGGCTGTTGGTGATAGAAGGAAGAAAGATAAAGTTAATACGAGGAATGAATGAGTGAATTATAGATGAGATATTGAATGACCTAACTGCTTATTTTCTTGCTTTTTACAGTTTTTGTTGGTGTCGTGTGCAGTCTGGCAACCTTAACAATACATTTAAAAAGTTTTGTGGGTTGGAATATATTGAGGCAGAGGCCTAACAGCATATAGAGTAATATAAAATGCTACATTGACAGACAGATGAACGATGTGAGTGAAATCTTTGCCTTATTAAAGTCAGAAGTTTTGCCAATGACTTTAATGAGACCAGGATTTCACCCAGGAATCTAAGCATTTTCTTTCACTAACCTCTGATATCTCTATGCCAGGAGCCAACTTATGGTTGCATGGAAATTTCTTTATTTTTCTGTGTTTAAATTCCAAACCATAATGCTTCATTAAAGGAGAGTTTGGTTTTATTTGCAACAATAAAGTATTAGCTTATCATTGCATTGATACAGTAACTAAACCAGCAAAAAAGTCATGACACTTAAAATCAAAAGACTGCTATATAGCACATTATAAATTATTTAATACTGAAGGTGGCTTGAAATAGAAAGTTCTACAGAAATTGGCAACAGTGTGAACATTTGAAAGTCAATTACTGGCAGAGATTATAAATTAATTTGAGATGATGTATTGACCTATTTATCCACCTGTTGTAACTGTACCCATCTACATTATAAAGCAAGAAATTTGAACACTAATTAAAATAAATATATTCACCTCAAGGGAGTAAAATAAGTGTCTGGCATAGTCACATCCTCTTTACATTTTTATATGATTGGGGGAAAATATAAAAATCCACAGTATAACTGTTTTCTATATTGATTTCTACCCACCTTTATTTATTACCACACTTTCAAAAAGTGAACACATTTGAACTCTTCTTTGAGCACTGTCACTTGCACATACAGGAAGTAAATTCAAATACTTGTGCATGCAAGCCACAGAATCTGTCAATTGCATGCACCAGTGATAGTGCTCAAAAAGTGTACACATAAGTGTTTTGCACATGCACAAGTAAGGCTGGCAAAGCTGGCTGAAAATGCCCTGAGAAACAGAAACAAAGTAACAAAATTATTTTCCATTTTCGTCAGAGATCTAAAGACGCTCCAAACTAAAGTTCAGATTATAACATGAAATTGTACTGAGCATGCTACTGTATGAAATAGAGACTTGGTCAAAATACAGTGGCTAAAAAAAGATAGGAGACTGCCCATGACAGATGGCTAAGAAATATATTAAACATTCCATGAAGAGACAAAATAATGAATGTTAGAGTAAGAGAGCTGATGGAGCAGAACATGTTAGAAAATATCATCAGAGAAAGAAGGCTCAGTGGTTGGGACACATACACCATATGGAAGTTGGGAAACATACTAAGCAAGCACTGAATTAGATACGAGTGAGGAAAGAGAAAGTGAGGAAGGCCAAAGAAAAACAGTGAAGAAGATATTGACTGCTCTGGCATCATCTGAGAAGAACTATCAAGTGACTGTAATCAATGGAGGAACTGAACTACCTGATGTGTCAACAGCACAGGAGGCACTAAAGTAAAGGTAAGGTCTAAAAGGCTCATTCTGAGAGTCCTTTGGAAAGTGTGACTCTTAGTGGTTTGTAAATGTTCTACTGTTGTGGCATGTCTAACTGTGGAAAGCATAATTGGTTAACAACCTCTAGTAGCACAATTGACCTTTCCCACTGCATTTGGATACCCTGGGTTGGTAGTGGAAACTTGATCCTTTCGGTCATGTCCTATTGTGCTCATTAGGATGCTTTATCATTCTTACTGATGATTTTTTTTCAACTTTTTTTTATTTGTACCGACAAAACTCACTGTATAATAATGATTCTCAGCACCTTGTTGAAAGATAGGTGTGACGTTGGCTGCCCTCTAGGTCTCCAATGTAACTGCTAATTTTAATATTTAATCACATATCTCTTTTAATAGCTTAGCTATCAATTTTTAGTGCTTCCAGAGATCTCAGTTAAGTACTCTCTGAGTCTGCTGATGCAAAGGCAGCAAATTTCATAGATTGCTCAATTACTTTTTTTATAACTATTTCTGATAGTATCTCACATTTACTAGCTGTAAAGACAGTTTTTAGCTAACAGCCTAATTTTTTAGAAAACTCCCTTCTTTTGAAATGTAGAGTCATAAGGTATGTCTACGGTGTAGCTGGAGGAGTAATTTACAGCTTGGTTAGAAATATCTGTGCTAGCTGTGATCGAACCAGTGCACTAAAATTAGAAGTAGGTATCTGTGGCGGAGTGAAAATGGCAACATACGCCAGCTACCCTAAATGTGAATCTAGCTGACGCTGAGGTATGTACTTGGGTAGCTAGACACTCATGCTACCATGACTACACTTCTGTTTTTAGCATGCTTCCTTGAGCAGAACTAGTTCAGGTATGTCTATCAAGGATGGAAATTACACCTCTAGCTCCAGTGTAGACATACTCCATAATACTACTTCAGATCTCCAGTGCAAGGCTGTTGAACTTGATTATACTGTGGTCTGTTACTTTGTGGCACAATCACACGTGCACAGTAGCTTAGACAGTAAATTCTCCTGGACAGGGAGCCATCTTGTTTGTATGTCTGTACAGTTCCTAGCATAATGAGTCACTGGCCTCTGTGGGACTATAACACAAACAATGCTTATTAATAACAGATCTGGAATTCATAGAATATCAGGGTTGGAAGGGACCTCAGGAAGTCATCTAGTCCAACCCCCTGCTCAAAGCAGGACCAATCCCCAACTAAATCAAATTCTGTGCCCCAGTATTGTCACATATTCCAAAATAATGAGTCAGGCCGCCCCACCCCACCCAACTGCGAGTTTGAGTTAAAAATCGCAAGATTTTTAAATAATGAATTTGAGATCCTTTTATTGGCTCTCTGGTGTTTGAGCCTTTAGGATTCATGTTCTCTCAGCATTTCTCCACAGCCATGATGGCAATAAACTTCCTTTAATAAAAAAAAAGGAAGTTGAGACTTTTCACACAATCCCATGATTGAAGGAGCTGGGACTTTAAGGTAAACCCCAAATATTTGCAAGATGCATGATAAAATCATGAAAGTTGGCAACATTGACTTGGTAAATATTTCTTAAATTACATACTGCACACACATAATTTGAATTTCAAATCCTTTGGTTTTTTAAAGAATGTCTTCAGATGTTCAAATCACTTACCTTTCACCCTCCTCTCTCTTATAGTTGCCCCCTCTTATAAGGCAGGTGCAGTGAGAGCTCATCCTCTTTTTTCAACTTTTTTAATTAGCAAAGAAAGATGTACTGAGCATTGTTTGGATTTTTTGGACAGACCTGTTAATTATATCACTGGAGGAAAAAACCAGCTGAAAGATTCAAAGTGTTAAAAACATACTGTATTTGTGCTGGCATAATTGACTGGATGAACAGATTTTTACCAAACTTGTGGATCTCCCCCCTGATCTCCTCACCAGCCTTTGGGCTGACCACAAGCATAGGAAATTTCATCCAAATGATATTTTTCTCTGAAAGGAGCAAGCTTCTGAAAACAGGTTTTACAAATAAACTGCCACTCAACCATACCTCTTCTGAAAGATTTGGAATTTGAGTAAAAATTGTTTTACAGGCATTAGCAATATCTGAATAGCATTATCAGACATATACTGCCTGAATCAAACATGCTTGATTTGCAGTACATGCCAAATAACCAAATAAGCTGCACATTATCTATTTTGTAAAAAGAACAGGAGTACTTCTGGCACCTTAGAGACTAACAAATTTATTTGAGCATAAGCTTTCCTGGGTCCACGAAAGCTTATGCTCTAATAAATTTGTTAGTCTCTAAGGTGCCAGAAGTATTCCTGTTCTTTTTGCTGATACAGACTAATACGGCTACTACTCTGAAACCTATCTATTTTGTAGTCTTTTCTGAATTCCTTTGCTTTGGCTGGTCAGTGATTGACAGCAAAACTAGGGCTAAGGGTTTCAGTACAGCAAAGCCTGCTGAGAAAGGAATATTGTGCCTGTAAATATCTGAATATTGCAATGAATCAGAAAAGCCCTCCAGAGAAGTAATAATACCTCAAAAGAAAGATGATTCTCTCATATCTGTAATGCTGGAGGTAAAAGATGTGTGATATTGAAAATACTTCAGCTGACTGAATGCCTTCTTGTAGGTATTCTCTGAAATACTGTACTTACGGGGGACTCTCCGAATCCATAGCATTCCCCATTCCTAGAATTCAGTTCAGAGTTGTATTCAGAAAATGCTACCTCCTTCAATGCTATTACCACATCAGTTAATTAGTTCAAAAGAGATGGGAAGACTGTACTCATGGGCCTTCTTATATAAGCAAAAGGATGCCTGATCCTTGCTGAAGTGATTTAAATTACGCCAGCGCTCGGCAACCTTTGGCATGCAGCCCATCAGGGAAATCCGCTGGCGGGACAGAATGGTTTGTTTACCTGCAGCGTATGCAGGTTCAGCTGATCACAGCTCCCACTGGCCGCGGTTGACCGTTCCAGGCCAATGGGGGCTGCGGGAAGTGCCAAGCAGCCACTTCTCACAGTCCCCTTTGGCCGGGAACAGCAAATCGCGGCCAGTGGAAGCTGTGATCGGCCAAACCTGCAGTTGCTGCAGATAAACAAACCATCCCAGCCCGCCAGCGGATTTCCCTGATGGGCTGTGTGCCAAAGGTTGCCGAGCCCTGAATTAGACCATATTGCCAGTGATTACTTTTCCTTTGCTATTTGACTGAGAGAACCTAATCAACCTGTCCTGTACTAAAATTAAAAATCAATTATTTACATTGACTTTAGAATATGGTTAATATTCTTTGACTCAGAAAGATATATTAAATCACTTGATCTGACTTGTTTCTTTGTATTTCTTGACTTGATTTAACTGCCCATAGAGTAATTGAGACTCATACGTATCTGATTTTTTGGGACTAAGAAGGAAAGTTACAGGCTGTAAATTCATTACAATAAAATATTTGTTTATCACTGGAAACATTTTAAAATATCTTTCATTTCTTTTACTCTCCTGTGAATATAAAGATACATTTAAATTGTAAATTGATCCATCGCCCATTAAAGCCAATGGGAATCTTTCAGTTACCTTCTGTGGGCTTTGGATCTGAGCCAAATGGCATCTGATTCTGTACTTGCATGTTTATCACAAACCTTTTCTGATGCCACCTCCATTCAGAGCAGAATGATTCAACATGCTAAATAAGCAAATAAAGTACAAAGTTATACTCCACTGTCCCTGCTTCACCTAATATTGCCAAATGCAAAATCATACAACTAGGAATAAGAATACAGATTATGCTTATAAAATAGACTGTATCTGGGAAAGCAGTGACTTTGAATAGGACTTTGGGGTCATGGTGGATAACCAGCAGAACATGAGCTGCCTGTGCAAAGCTGGAGCCAACAGGGCTACAGTGAACTCTGAATGCATAAACAGGGGAAGATCAAATCAGAGTAGAAGGAGGTATTACCTCTATATATGGCACTGATGAGACCACTGTTGGAAAACTGTGACCTAAGATGGTGAAAAATTGGAGAGGATTCAGAAAGGATCTACAAGAATGATTTGATCTGTGGAAAGCATGAGTTACAATGAGAGAATTAAGGATTTTAGGATTAGATCCACAAAGGGAATTTAGGCATTGCAACATTGAATCTCTCTCTTATCCACTCCTCAGTGAAGGTATCTCACCCCAGAAGGATTCTTAGGTCATTCCTATGGAGTCAAGGAATGTCCCAGGAATCTGATCCAAACAAGAGAGCATTCATAGCATCAACTGTCGAGAGCTAAGGGCAGTCCAATATGGACTCAAGGCACTGCTCCAATATCTGGACTTACCTCAGCCATGTCATACATCAACAGACAAAGGGAACAAGATCTACAGTTCTTCAAAGAGTAGCTCACCTCCTGATGACTTGGGCAAAGAAGAATCTGCAGTCAATTTGTTCCCTTCATATCCAAGGCAAAAGTGAATGTTATGGCTGACTGATTCAGCAGGCAATGGGATCATCTAGAATGGGAACTATACTGAGAAGTGTTACATATCCTGGTAAAGAAATTTAGTCTTTCAGCAACAGATCTGTTTGCCTCCCACCTGAATCGCAAGATTTCAGTGTCAATCTCTTGGCAATGAGATCGCAACAAGGGACTCATATGCCTTCCCTCCCTTTTTATCTCCTCACCAGAATGCTGCAGATCAGGAGAGAAGTAGTACTGGTAATTCTGGTATCCACATTCTGGTCAAGGAGACCTTTGTTCTCTGATCTCCTTGACACAGTACAAACACCTCCCATCTGTTTTCCATCTAGAAGGGATATGATATTAAAAAAGCCAATCCACATAGTCTGACCCTGGCTGCCCAGTTCATGAATAGAGTCTCTCAAGCCGAAGAAGTTATTCAGAGAGCTAATATCCACAGTTTTAGCTTCCAGAAATGAATCTTCTAACTCAGCATACTGAAGGGCCTGGTTGAGCTTTAACCATTGGTGGCAGGACAAAGTCTTCACCCCTCCTCCCCATCTGCATCAGTCCAAGATTTGATAATTTCTTCAAAATGGGCTTGGGGTAGGCCGAGCAGTTCAGACTTTCAAAAGTACAGTGCTGCTTTGTCAAGCATCCTTTGTGCTGTAGATAAGTAATGAATTTCATCTTACCCAGATGTCCAGCATTTTTCGTTTGAGAGCAGCATCTCTTCTACATCTTCCTGATGTTTATAAACAATTCTTTTATCTGGTTCTCTATTCCATTATAGGTCCTCTATCTGAACCACTTGTGAATGTGTCTCCTTACTTTCTAACAATTAAAATGGTTTTCTATTCTTGTGGCCATCATGTCTTTTTGCAGGGTGTTTGAGTTCAGAGCTTTTTACCTGGAACCTCAGTGCTGCATGTTCTATGAGAGTCAAGTGGTACTCCAAACTGACCCTGTCTTCATAGTAAAGATTAACTCAGGCTCCATAGAACACAGGAAATTATTCTTCCCTTCTTCTGTCCCCGCACCATCACACTGCCACAATTTCTCTTGGGATGACTGCAGAGCTCTAAGCACATTTTCACCGCACACCCGCAGGTCAGTAGGGTAAATGCTTTGTTTGTTTGTGCTTTATTATCCAGTGTTAAACAGAAAGAAGGCTTCAAAGTCTTCCATTTCCAGGTGTGGCTGAGATATCATCTCAGGAGCATACAGGTCGAAAAGTGTAACTCCATCTTCCAGTATCAGAGCTCCCTCCCTCAGAGCTGTGGCAACTTCACAGGCAGAAAGATCATATGCCTCATACAAGAAAATCTGTAAGGCAGCCACCTGGTCATCTAGTCATACCACCTATAAAATTTTACAAGTTGGACATCCAGTCATCATCTGATGCTGCCTTCAGTACACAGTTGCTCCTTGCTGTAGCATCCCAGTAACTATTAGGAAAGGATTATCCCCTTTTTGCATTGGTCTGTAACTGCATATAGTTCCTGTCCTCCCTCCGCTCCCAAGTGGACACCGCTGTAAAAATCCCAGTGGCCTGGATCTGTGGATAGGAATAAGAATAGGAAAATTTATCCATGTCTCACATGAAAACTTCCTTTCTTGGAGTAATGATCCAACCTCCCCCTCACCCCCAAATCGGCTGTTAATTGGGAAAAGATACTGCATTATTAATTGACACTGAGTTTGCTATTCATAGATTCTAAGGCCAGAAGGGACCATTGTGATCATGCAGTCTGATTTCCTGTATAACACAGGCTGTAGAACTTCCCCAGAATAACTCTTAGAGTATATCTTTTAGAAAAATAAATAGTCAATCTGGATTTTAAAATGGTCAGTGCTGGAGAATCCTATGACCTTTAGTAAGTTGTTCCAATGGTTAATTACTCCCATTGTTAATAATTTACACCTTATTTCCAATTTGAATTAGTCCAGCTTCAACTTCCAGCTATTGGATCGTGTTATACCTTTCTACGCTAGACTGAAGAGCCTATTATTAAATATTTGTTCCCCATGTAAATACTTATAGACTGTAATCAAGTCACTCCTTAACCTTCTCTTTGTTAAACTAAATAGATTTAAAACAACAAGGAGTATTTGTGGCACCTTAAAGACTAACAAATTTATTTGGGCATAAGCTTTCGTGGGCTAAAACCCACTTCATCAGATGCATGGAGTGGAAAATACAGTAGACAGGTATATACAGTACATGAAAAGATGGGAGTTACCTTACCAAGTGGGGGCTCAGTGCTAATGAGACAACTCAAGTTGCAATCTGGATCACTCTCACACATGTTTTCTAATTCTTTAATCATTCTTGTGTTTTTTCTCTGAACCCTCTTCAGTTCACCAGTGTCCTTCTTGAATTGTGGGCACCAGAACTTGACACCATATTCCAACAGTGTTCACACTAGTGTCTATGTCAAATACAGAGATAAATAACATCTCTACCCCTACTTGAGGCTCCCCTATTTATGCATCCCAGGATCGCATTAGCCCATTTGGCTACAGCATCACACTGGATGCTCATGTTCAGCTGATTATCCACTATGACTCCCAAAGCTTTTTTACTGTCATTACTTCCCAGGTGAGTGCCCTACGTCTTTTGATCCTAGGTGTATACATTTACATTTAGGTGTATTAAAATTCATATTGTTTGATTGTGCCCAGTTTATGAAGTGATCCAGATTGCTCTGAATCAGTGACCTGTTGTCTTCATTATTTGCCACTCCGATTTTTATGCCATCTGCAAATTTTATCACTGATCATTTTATGTTTTCTTCCAGGTCATTGATAAAAATGCTCAATAGTGTAGAGCTAAGAACTGATCCCTGTGGGACCACACTGGATACACTCCTGTGTGATAAATCCCTGCTTATAGTAATGTTTTGAGTCCTACCAGTTAGCTAGTTTTCAATCCATTTAAATATGTGCCATGTCAATTTTATATCCCTTGCTCTGCAAAAAAATTGTTCTTTTAGTCATAATGATTAATTTTCCTTATTGATATAAAGTATTTTGATTTTCCTAGGCTATGGAAGTGTCTCAACTGATGATTTCTCAGAGGTGGAACCACACCTCCACTGTCTCTGATTAGCAGGTTTGGTCTGCCTCCAAGGCTGCACAGAGCAGAATATCCAATGTCATGGATCTGTGGACCTCATTACGCCAAGAATCGACATCTTCAGATAATACATGGATAAATTTTCCTGTTTTGAGGTGACTATTCCATATACATTGGGAATAGTAATAGTTGGAAAAAGCATGACGCATTCTTGCCAAAAATACTCATTTGAATGATATTACCCAGGCACTCTACATCAGTGAGTCACTATATGAGCAACATTCTGTAAGTAAAGAGAATAATGGAATGCAATTAAGTTGGATGGGGGTTTTGGACAGTGAATCCTGTCTAACTAGACTATTCTCGAGATGCTGACAAAAGTTTTATATTAAAGTGTGGTCAATATGTCAGGGTAGGCTATTGTCTGACAGAGATGGCCTTCTAAAAAGGTTTAATTATATTTTAGTTCTCTGATATTTGCTTGTGTTCGGAGAGGAAATTAAGGAGTGATTCCTGTAATTATTACTTCATTTAAGGCCTCAACAATTACCATTTGAAGATTTTCATATGTCAGTTGAAAATCTGTCTAGCCGGGAACTTTGTTGATTACTAGTGTTTAGATTCACAACATTAACTGGATTGTCAAGCAGAACTCATGAAGCAGGGTCCAATGAGAGAGGGTAAATATTGTTAATAATCTCTTTATAATAGAGGTGGTGATTTTTTTAGAGATACAAACTGTTCTATTGTTCATTTTGGTGTCCTGGTGCCTTGTACTAGTTCTAAATTGGGCCTCTTTTTTTAGTTGATAGGCAAGGAGTTTATCAACCAATATTCCCTTTTTTCATAGTAGTAATATTTAGTCCAATTGAACGTCTTTCTGGTTTGCTCTGTAGGAAAGATATGGAGTTTGCCTTTTGCCAATGTAAATGCTCTACAGTATATTGCTCTAGGCAGTGTCCACCAGTTTTTCTGTTTTTCCTATTTACTTTTTAAATTGGAAGCCATTGAGATTTAGTGGACTCTGCAGCCTTCAGAGCATCACATCTACTCCTGTCTTTTATATATTTCATCTGTACTGAGCCTGCCAACTTTGACAGCATTCCTTTAATGTTAAAGGATCTAATTCTGTTTCCAGTTACATTGGTGTAAATCAGGAGTAAATTCATTAATGTCAATGGATCACATCAGTATAAAACTAACGTAAATGAAATCAGGCCCATGTTGTATAGAGATTTATACATAAAATTGAGCATGCCACTATTGGCATTTGTGTTTCATGAACTATAACTATAGCCATGTGTAGGTACTCGTCTATGTAGGTCTTTGTGGTCCATTTTGGAGTGAAACCCCAAGTAAATTGGTCAAGAACACATTTGGCTCTAGGCAGGGTAAGCTTGCACAGTGACATTATTTTACAAAAGTTTTAGCTTTTCAAAGATTAAGGTCTACTCCAGCTGCTTTGTGCCATACCAGTAGTGAAAATTAGCCAGAGAATTAACTTAATTGTCTTCCTGGCTATTTTCATTCAGTATCATTGAGCTGGTGTAGCAGCTCCCATTGAGCAGCTCCCTCAGGCATACCCCAGGAATCCCTGGCTTCAAAATGGCTCTTTAAGGCTCTGAGCAGCCAGAAATAATGTAGAGCACCCCTGAAGCTGCTCTAAACTACACCAACAGATTTTGAACAAACTTTTATCCCCTACATTCCTTAGCTGTGCTAATCATATTTCAGCAGCAGCTTAGAATATGTCTATAAGTATCTGACTATATTCAAATGTAACATCGTTTTGCTGTTCATTGTCCCTCTTTAATGGAATTAAATGTAGTTTACTTTGTAAATTACTTTGTTCATCATAGTTATGAGGAGTTCCAATGGGAATGAAAATAGAAGCTGATTAGAAGAAAGCTTTAAAATGTATATGGTGTTAAATGGTATCAGTGTTACATGAGCAACATATGGCCACTGGGAAAACATGAATAAACCTGTCTAGCTAATTAGATTTATTCTAGTGGTTTAGTTCCATGAGAGTCACACGATTCTATCCAGTGACAGAATTTCACTAGTAATTTGTAAAGCCCTTTGAGATCCTTCCAGGTGAAAGACAGTATATACATTTTAAAGTGATACCTCTATTTTCTGATCAAAGCATTTTTCTTCTCCAGTTCTGCTTCTTTCTTCAAGATTGTATTTTCCCCCTCCTGTCTCTTTTCTCTTGTTGTTTCATATCGAACACTCCTTTTCTGTGCAGCTTTACAGTCTTTCCAACTTTATTTCTGTACTCTTCACCATGGTATCTTAGCGCACTAAATTACAAAATTTCATGATCTATATGAGCCTTCCTCACAAAACTATTTTTTTCTCATCTCCTCACATCCAAGATGGGCAGGATTGCTTAGAACTTAGTTTCTCTCTTATTATCTTCATTGTCTTAGTCTTCTTCATACTTCTTGCCCTGGTTCTAGTAGCAGGGATATTTGTGAGTGAGAGTGCACACGCACTGTGCTATGGCACTCTCTCTTCCTAACAAGCACATGGTCATAACAGGCGGAAAAAAGCCCATCCCTTGAGCTTGCCTGCATGGAACTGAGGGTAGTTGTGGCTTAGTGCCATTTTGTAAACATTCCTTATATCTATCAGAAAGTGCAAATGCAAAAGGAAATAGGCTGGAGAGATATGAAGATATCCAGGACCAGGTCCTCAATGGTACTTAGGCATTGCTTTGCTCAGCATTGCAAAAACTAAACCCCAGGTCCTCTGTTCCCCAGTGGAATCCTCAGCCCTCAGTTAGGTGCCCAGACTTCCCATTCAAGGCATCGGGAGAATTGGGTGCTTAAGAAATGGATCCTCAGAAGGCAGTAAGCTGAGCAGGGAGCCACCTAAGCTGCCCAGCAGTGAAGTGCTGAAGAGAGGGTTGAGGAGAGAGCACAGCTGACCTAGTGAGCCTGGCTGATGGGCCAAAGCTAGGTTCTTCTTGGGATACTCTGCCACAAACCCTGTCCTGGAGTTAAGAATCTAAGCCAGGTCAGCCTAGGGTGGCCACAGACACATCCACAGAATACCGGACATTCCAGGACTTCTGGGAATGGTGTGAGCCTGACCCTGTTGATATGACCTCAGACATAGTGTTTGTATGGTCACCCTGCACAGAGGATGCCATTTTGAAGATAATTCTGCCCCTCCCTGCTGGCATGACCTCACAGTCTCCATGCCTGTGAGGTCACGCCAGCAGGAGCAGAGTGGAGTGCTCTTCAAAATGATATCCCCATCTGTGATACCAGACTGAACCACATCGGGTTTTGTCTTAGTACTGGACAGGGGACAAATCACAGAAAAAGAGGACCATGTCCATTTTTTTTTAAATGGAGAAATGGCTATGACCTAGCAACAAAATCATCTTTGTCTCTCTTCCCCAGTCTCTGTGTTTCCTGCTCTTGCTCAATACCTTTGTCACTCTCACACTACACTTCCATGGCACTCTTTCCCCAGCATCTATCAGTGGCCTGCATCTAGTGCTCATGCTATGGGGTTTGACAGGTATCAGGTTTTAGACATGTTCAGAGCATACCTACAGGTATTACCAGTGAGATAGGCATTCTGCCTAATTTGAGAATTCCACTTTTCAAAGTCTCCATGGCTTCAACATGAGTTAAAGTTTTGAGCAGCTCATGAGCTGTGGGGTAGCATCAGAGCTTAGGCAGCTTTGTGAATGCTACATGAATTTGATAGAAATATAGGTGCCTAGGGTATTTATGTGCCTTCTGAGTTAGGCAACACCTGAGTGGAAGTTTTGAAAATATCAGTGACGCTTAAATGGTGGACATAGGCACCTAAGTACTTTTGAGGATCTGGGCCTTCACCTCTCTGTGCCTGTTTTCCCGTTTATCCTTTGTCTGCCTTGTCTATTTAAACTAAGCACATAAGGGCAGGGATTGCTTCTGTTTATGCAGTGCCTAGCACAGAGAGGCCCTGATTTTGGTTATTGGTTGTGCCTCTAGATGCTATTGCAATAGAAATAATAAAAAATAATCCAGTTGCATCAATTACATTGTTCATAAATAAAAATGCTTTTATTTAACAGTAATCTGAAGACTTCCTGCTTCTTTGAGAGTGCTACACTAGACCTCTCATTTACTTTTGTCTGTGGAGAGCTGGGACATTAAAGTTAATGGGAGCTTTTCCATTGAATTCAGTTGATCCTTGTATCTGTCCCAAAATTCTGAGGAATTGCTTCCTGGAATATTTTGTCAATGAACTGTGGTAGGGACAGAAGAATGGCTTTCTGATCTCCTACATGCACACTTGATTCCTGTGGTTTTTATTTCTTTAATATGACCTCTAATTCATGACTGACATTTCATTTGTTTAATGAAATTATTCCCCAGCTCTAGCGGCATGCCCATCAGCTCAAACAGCTTTCCTGTTCACCTTCAAAAATGTCAACCATTTGACCTTCTCAGTAGGAAAACTGCCTCATAACTGTAATCTCTAATATTCTGTGCTTGTAGAATTCTTTTCTGATATTGTTGTTATTTTCCCCTGTTCTTTTTTTCTCCTGTGATTTTCTGTGAACAAGGTTAAATACCATTCTGTTATATGTAAAAATTGACAAAGCGTCCTGTGGCACCTTATAGACTAACCGACGTATTGACTCAAACTTTCATGGGTGAATAGCCGCTTCATCAGATGCATGTTGTAGAAATTTCCAGAGGCAGGTATAAATATGCAAGCAAGAATCAGTCTAGCGATAACAAGGTTAGTTCAATCAGGGAGGATGAGGCCATCTTCTAGCAGTTGAGGTGTGAATTCCAAGGGAGGAGAAACTACTTTTGTAGTTGGCTAGCCATTCACAGTCTTTGTTTAATCCTGAGCTGATTAAATATGTACCTGTACATCGTCCAAACTGGATAATCCCTACGTAAAAGAATAAATGGATGCAAGTCACATATTAGGAATGGCAATATACAAAAACCTGTAGAACACATCAACATCCCTGGACACACAATAGTAGATTTAGAGGTAACCATCCTGCAGTAAAAAAACTTCAGGACCAGACTCCAAAGAGAAACTGCTGATCTTCAGTTCATACGCAAATTTGATACCATCAGCTCAGGACTAAACAAAGACTGTGAATGGCTACAAAACTACAAAAGCAGTTTCTCCTCCCTTCGTGTTCACACCTCAACTGCTAGAGGAGGGCCTCATCCTCCCTGATTGAACTAACCTTGTTATCTCTAGACTGATTCTTGCCTGCATATGTCATAAACAGATAGCTAAGGGTTAATGTCTCTTACACCTGGAAAGAAGTAACCTGAAACACCTTGATTCCAGAGGACCAATCAGGAAACAAGACTTTTTCAAATCTGAGTGGAGGGAAGTTTGTGTGTGGGTCCTTTGTTCTTGGTCTTGAATCTGTCCCTCTCGGCTATGGGAAGGATTTTTCTGTTTCCTGCTTTCTAATCTTCTGTTTCCCAGTTGTAAGTACAAAAAAGATAAGACAGTGATTTATATGTTTTTTTTATTTTGTATTTACATGTGTGTAGTTGCTGGAGTGCTTTGAATTGTATTCTTTTTGAATAAGGCTGTTTATTCAATATTTCTTTTAAGCAATTGACCCTGTATTTGTCACCTTAATACAGAGAGACCATTTTTATGTATTTCTCTTTCTTTTTACATAAAGCTTTCTTTTAAGACCTGTTGGAGTTTTTCTTTGGGGGTGGGGAACTCCAGGGAATTGAGTCTGTGCTCACCAGGGAATTGGTGGGAGGAAGAAGTCAGGGGGAAATCTGTGTGTGTTAGATTTACTAGCCTGACTTTGCATACCTCTGGGTGAAGAGGGAAGTACTTGTGTTTCCAGGACTGGAAATAGAGAGGGTGGAATCCCTCTGTTTAGATTCACGGAGCTTGCTTCTGTGTATCTCTCCAGGAACACCTGGAGGGGGAAAGGGAAAAGATTTATTTCCCTTTGTTGTGAGACTCAAGGGATTTGGGTCTTGGGGTCCCCAGGGAAGGTTTTTGCGGGGACCAGAGTGCCCCAAAACACTCTAATTTTTTGGGTGGTGGCAGCTTTACCAGGTCCAAGCTGGTAATTAAGCTTGGAGGTTTTCATGCTAACCCCCCATATTTTGGACGCTAAGGTCCAAATCTGGGACTAGGTTATGACAGCATATTTATACGTGCCTCTGGAAATTTCCACTACATGCATCTGAAGTGGGTATTCACCCATGAAAGTTTATGAGTCAATACATCTGTTAGTCTATAAGGTTCCACGGGACTCTGTCGCTTTTTACAGATCCAGACTACAACGGCTACACCTCTGATACTTGACATTCTGTTATATGCTATCAGGAGACGCACTGTCTTTCATTTGTATGTAAGGGTTTTTTCTTGAATTAATATAATTGGTCATTATTTTGTTCAGCTGGTGGCAGCAGAAATAACTGTGAATTATTAATCAGATAGAGTAGCTTCGTATGCCAGGTCCCTTTTCATTAATTCAGAATCCATTGTATTGTTATGGGATAATGGTCTCCTGCTGCTATATACCTTTCAGGTAAAAACAAAGGTGGATACTGACATGGAAACTACTTCTCTGAATCTGCCTCTGATAAATGCTGAAACAAAACAAATATCTACTTCTAAAGTCTGTGAACATTTAACTTTTCTATCAGAATATATGTACTATAATAGATAAAATAGAATCAAAATGACAGATATAGATTTAAATCATTTTAACTGATATATATTAGAGTGTGCAGTCATGAGGTGTTTTTACAATATTACTGACCTTCTGCATTCTGATTTACCTGTTAACCTACCTATTATGTGCTTTAACCACTCCAAGACCAGCTCCTCCTCCTCCTTCCCTCTTTCTTACCTCTTCGCTCAAACTTTTTTCTTTCTGTTCCTTTTGCCTGCTTTGCCTACTTCTGACTTAAATTATTTCCTCATACTTGAAACAGTTTCCTCAAAGAGAATTCTTTCCGAGGTGTCTGGCTGGTGGGTCTTACTCACATGTTCAGGATATAACTGATGGCCATATTTGAGGTTGGGAAGGAATTTTTCCCCATGTCAGATTGACAGAGAGCCTGGGTAGGGGAATGGGAGATTGACTTCCTATATCATGATGGTCTCTTCTGGCCTTTAAGTCTATGAGTCTTTGGTCCCAAATGAAATTAATGGAATTTAGCACAGGCATACAAATATGTACTAGTGTATTTCATTGGAGTATCTGATACATTTATCCTCAGCAGAATCATGTCACACATCACAATGCAGCCTTGTTTGGTGCCAGGTGGTAAAGTTCTGGAGTCTTAAATTTTCCCTTACTCCCTTTCTTCTGACAAAGGAGAGGTGCTGATCAGAGATGGAAAATGACAGCAGATGCTGGTAAAGATTGGGTCAAGAGTGTGATCAAGGCGTTGAGTAGGACATTAAGTCCAGAACTACTCGCTGAAAGAGAAAGCAAACAAAAGGAATTGAAAAGTTGCAGAATCAGAGTGATCATGGGGTTTGTGATAAGAGTGCAGGTTGAGATGACAACCAGCTGTGGAAATCTGAGAGGAAGGAAGATGAGGAGCCAGGGGACAGTAGATGACAGCTTCACAGAAGGAGAAGAGAGAGGAGATGAGTAGAAATGTTAAATACAGATGCTCACATTATATGAACAAACCTATACCAGAGTGCGACAGAATTTGATTGTACCTTTTTATAATTTCCACTGATAATATGTCTTATTTTAAAGTAATTTTTATTTTTATAAAATTACATTTTCATAGTTGCAGGAAAATATGTAGAGGGTCATTCAATTATTTAATTACAATAGATGTTGAGATTCAAACAGTTAAAAAACTTAAACTGTTAAAACCCAAATTGTGAATGTTACTTGTCAAAATGCACAAAGTAAATACCCTTAAATCAGACTCTCATAAGTTCTCATGCAGCATTTTTCTTACTTTGCCTGTCTGTATATTTCTATTATTATCTATGGAATTATTTTTCACTAGTTTGTGTGTGCATGGTGAAATCAACATTGGTTTAAGATTTTGATCATTCTAAGGCTATCTCTGCTTAAATCAAACCAAATACATGTTGTCTTCCTATTGATAGAATTGCTTTTTACAATGTAGTTGTCTATAGAGAAGAGCCATTTGTCACAAATGTTTAACAGCCATTTTGATGGCAATCAACTCGATATATAATGCTAATGTATTTTCTAATATGCCCAGCTGTCTTATTTATATTACTATGCACCATACAATCCTTATAAAACTGTTAAGTGTTACTGCAGATTCTCCTTATTTGAATGTAGCATTGTTAATGCTAGATTAATGAGAAAAGTGTTTATCTTCCTCATCCATGCCACAGCTGTTGAACTGATAAGTCTTGGCTTTATTTAATTTTACTGCATTGCTGATTTGTATACTGATGAAATACAACAGTATTCACTCACTGAAAACTCTGTTCTTTCAAACTCTAATGACCTTTCATGGTGTAATATCAGAATTTTTTCTCAAAACTTAATTTAAGCCTTACATATGGAACTTGAGGGATGGGAAGTTCTAATCTAGACTTTTGGTATGGACCAGTGTTTACTAAATTGAAGATAGAAGCTATTTCCTGTATTCTTTTTGGCATATACTACCACCAACAATTTCTGCAGTTTTCATAAAGTGATTTTTCTACACAGATTCATGGTAAAGACACCAAATGCCCCAAAGGAAGTTCTCTTCTATGCCTGTGGACAGACAGCCTGGCTATGTATGATACCCAATTCTGTACCTAGAACTTCAAATGCTATAGTGAAAACCTCTGCAACTAGGTAAAGGAAGTAACATTATTTACTGCCTATTTCTGTTATTATGACATAGAATCATAGAAGATTGGGGTTGGAAGAGACTTCAGGAGGTCGTCTAGTCCAACCCCCTGCTTAAAGAAGGACCAATACCAACTAAATCATCCCAGTCGGGGCTTTGTCAAGCCGGGCCATAAAACCCTTTAAGGATGGAGATCCCACCACCTCCCTAGTTAACCCATTCCAGTGCTTCACCACACTCCTAGTGAAATAGTGTTTCCTAATATCCAACCTAGACCTCCCCCACCGCAACTTGAGACCATTGCTTCTTGTTCTGTCATCTGCCACCACTGAGAACAGCCAGTCTCCATCCTCTTTGGAACCCCTCTTCAGGTAATTGAAGGCTGCTATCAAATTACCCCCTCACTCTTCTCTTCTGCAGACTAAATAAGCCCAGTTCCCTCGGTCTCTCCTCATAAGTCATGTGCCCCAGCCCCTAATCATTTTCATTGCCCTCCACTGGACTCTGTCCAACATGTCCACATCCTTTCTGTAGTGGGGGACCCAAAACTAGAAGCAATTCTCCAGATGTCGCCTCACCAGTGCTGAGCAGAGGGGATAATAAAGATAATCTGCTTGCAATGCTCCTACTAATGCAGCCCAATGTTCCATTAGCCTTCTTAGCTATAAGGGCACACTGCTGACTCATATCCAGCTGCTTTTCTACTGTCATCCTCAGGTCCTTTTCTGCAGAACTGCCACTTAGCCAGTCAGTCCCCAGCCTGTAGCAGTACATGGGATTCTTCGGTCCTAAGTGCAGGACTCTGCACTTGTCGTTGCTGAACCTCATCAGATTTCTTTTGGTCCAATCTTCCAATTTGTCTAGGTCACTCTGGACTCTATCCCTACCCTCCAGCGTATCAACCTCTCCCCCAGCTTAGTGTCATCCTCGAACTTGCTGAGGTGCAATCTATCCCATCGTCCAGATCATTAATAAAGATGTTGAACAAAATCGGTCATAGAACCGACCGCTGGGGCACTCCGCTTGATACTGGTTGCCAACTAGACATTGAGCCGTTAATCACTACCCATTGAACCCGACAATGTTATATTGGCTCACCTTATCCCACAGTAGACTGTGAATGTAAAACACTGAGAATAAATGTTTGCTATAAAATGTAAAAGATAATAAACAGAAAAGTTGCTTATTGATTCTCCAATTACTGCAATTTTATAATCAGAAACCACTTTAAGAATTGACAGCACAAGTGTTATATTACTTGACATTTTTTATGAAAATCTAATTGTGCTATTTATATTATTTGTTTTTTTTACAGAAATTAATAACATTGAATGACCTGCATGCACCACAGGTCTTTCAACCTGTCCCTTAAACAGTGACCAGGGACAAAATAAAATGAAATACATCTGCAGTGTTCTGGCAGGGAAACCACTGTATCATTTTCTTAACTGGCCAAGTGAATCAAAACTGGTGGCAGAAGATAGGGGACACAAAGATTAGCAATTTTCTTGTCAGATTTAAATGAGCAGTATTGAGCATTTTACATGTATGCAGATAACAATTCACATTTATATGGTCTCTTTAATCCTGAAGGATCAAAAAACATTTAACAAACTGATTTACAAGAGAACTTGTGGTAAAATAGTCTCATTTCCCTAAAATATGTTTTCCAGAGAATGTCATACGTACTATGGCGGTGCTGCGTTTCCCCAGGCATCTATTCTTGTTATTATTTGTTCTACTGGTTTTGGATAATATCCTAGTTAAATAAGTAACACTTCTTAGATTTAGTTTCTCCTTTGAGCTCCCTCAATTATTTTCTAAAAATTATCCCTAATAGGGAAAGGTTGTTTCCATTATTTCATTGGGATTTACATGGATTTGTTTCAAACTGACCTGCTAGCTGCATATTGGTACATTTCCTATTAGATGCCTTTCCTTTTGGCTACTGATGTACAGCAACTGCTTCCAAGTGGTTTTCTTAAAAACAGTTGCTCAAAATGTGGCCAACAGGAAACTGACATTATAGATAGTACTATTTATTGAGCATGGTCATGTCCTGGCCCTGAACATCAGCAGGTCTAAATAGGAGGTAAAGCTTAGAAATCATACTATGCAATATTGGGGGAAAAAATACAAATAAAGGTAACAATAATGAATACCTATCTTATCTAGCACATTTCATTGCAGAGACTCAACATATCACTGCAGACTTTTGCAAGATGCTACAGAACTTGCATTTTACTCTTCTGTCTTTCTTTTAAAAATGCTAATAAGTGACATATAATTGCATTCGAAAAGCTGACCTAATTTTGTGTCTATTGAACCTGTGTTCATTTGGTATCTAAATTGAATCTTTTAATAAGAGAAATGTCACAGTTCCATTCTGACTTTCTTCTTGGATCATTTTTCTTTTAAATTAAGTGTGACGCTGCACTCCATATGATTTTATGAAAATATGCCTATGAGTGTGAGTATAATGTAACTGGAATATGCTTCATGCAAAAAGTCTCTTGTAAGGTATTATTACAAAGCTTATAATCTACTGAGTGTGGTCATCCTATTTGTATAAATGTATCATTCTTGTATCTGAGACAAAAGATTCCTGTCCTGTGCCCAGGTCCAGTGCAAGGATGTTTCGCGCCCTAGGTGAAACTTCCACCTTGCACCCTCCCCTGTCCTGAGCCCCTGCCCTGACGCGCACCCCTCCCCCCCCCGTGTCAGCTCCCCTGCCCCGGCCCCAGTTCACCCCTGCTCTGTCTCCTCCCTGAGCACGCCATCACTGCTTCACTTCTCCTGCCTCCCAGGCTTGCGGCACCAGTCAGCTTAGGCACCGCAAGCCTGGGAAGTGGGAGAAGAGAAGCAGCCATGGCGTGCTCGGGGAGGAGGCGGGGCAGGGGTGAGCTGGGACGGGGAGATCCCCTGCGTGCTACCCTCCCTTACTTGCTGCAGGCGGCCCTCCCCGCACTCCCCTGCCCCAGATCCCTCTGCCTAAATGCCGGCGGCGACCGGGGCGGCCAAAGATCCGGCCGCCACGGTTGCTGCTGAAGAAAATGGCACCCCCCCAATCTTAGCACCATAGGCAACCACCTAGATCACCTAAATGGTCGCACCGGCCCTACTTGTGCCAAAGCTATATACGGGGGTGGAACAGAACAAAGGGAGCTGACAGTCATGAGAAATCCCCTAGTTACCAATTGAGCTGGAGCTAACAAGAACTGTACCGGGAAAAGGATTGGGCCCAGACTAGGAAGGAGTCCAGTCTGTGTAAGAAGCTTATTGGAACATGTCTGCGGGTGAGATTTTATCTGTAATCAGTTTCTTAATGTATTAGGTGTAGACTTGCATGTTTTGCTTTATTTTGCTTGGTAATTTACTTTGTTCTGTCTGTTATTACTGGGAACCACTTAAATCCTACTTTTTATACATAATAAAATTGCTTTTTGCTTATTAATTAACCCAGAGTAAATAATTAATACCTGATGGATCAAACAGCTGTGCATATCTCTATCAGTGTTATAGCGAGTGGACAATTTATGAGTTTACTCTGTATAAGCTTTATACAGAGTAAAACAGATTTATTTGGGGTTTGAATCCCATTGGGAGTTGAGTGTCTGGGTGCTGGAGACAGGAGCACATCTTAATCTGTTTTCAGTTAAGTTTGCAGCTTTGGGGTGCATGGTTCATATTAGCATGTCTGGCTCAACAAGACAGGGTTCTGGGCACCCAAAATGGCAAAGAAAATGGGCTCAGAGGTAGTCTGAGCACATCAGGTGGCAGTCCTGAGGGGGTCTTTGTGACCAAACCCATCACATTAAGTTCTTTACTTTTTTTCCCCTAGGCCTTTCCACTCAAGACCACACAGCATGGTGACTCAGCAAAATGTATGAGGCTCACAGGCACAGATAACCCTCAACCTTTGCTGTCTACTAGACCTGATGCAGAACAAATTTATTTGTATTTCACATTATTTTTTGTCGTCCCCAGGTGTGATTCACAAAGGGGACTTAGGCACTGCAACACTCAGCATTGCAGCACCTAATTTGTAGGTTCCCTTCTGCCTAGCAGAATGCACCTGAGTTAGATACCCAGGATCCCTATACAATGCAAGGAAAGAAGTAGGCACCTAAAAATAGTATTCCCAAAAGCCACTGAGTGAGGAACTGCCTAAACTAGCCAGTAGGCGATGCTGAGAAGGATGTGACCTAAACCCAATTCCTCTAAGGGAGCTAGGTACCTAACTCTGCGCACAAGGGAGGTCCCTGTTTCCACTCGGCATTCACAGCCATGAACCCTCTCCTGGAATGAGGTACCTAAATCATGACAGTCCTTTTTCAAAAGAACAGGAGAAATCAGGAAAGACCTGCTGCAGCATACCCCAAAGACCAGCGATCAGGGAACTTGCCTATCAGCTGGGACCCAAATGCAAATCACTACTCGACCTCAGGCAGAGGGGGAATTGAACCAGTCTCTCCCACATCTTGTGTCAGTGCTCTAATCACTGGAATAAAAGTTATAAGGGGAGCACCATCTCTTCCTATGCCCTTTCTATGGGTTTAGGCAGACTATGAACATTTCTACTGGATCAGGTCCCAGAGGCAAGATAGGCAGGGGTATGTGAATTCCTCCGAGGCTTCAGTGTCAGTTAGGCACTGAGCTGCAGGGCAGGATGAAGACTGAGGCAGCTGTGTGCATCCCCAACCACCAAAATTAGTCACTTTGATGTCTTTAACAGCAGAAGCTCAGGCACCTAGAGACTTCAGGTGCATACAGGTTGTAAGGTATTAGGCAGCACCTAAGCAGGGGTTTTGTGAATGCCAGTGGTGCCTAAATGGTAGATTGAGGTGCCTGAAGTGGCCATTAGGTGCCTGAATCCCATAAGTGTACAAGGAAAAATTATTATTAAAGGGATTAGTGTCTGTGAGAAATTAGGGCATGGATATGAACTAGTTGTCTGAGGCTTATTCCAAAGGAAAATGAGGTAAAGTTGGCTGGCGGATGAAGCAGCTAGAGAATATGGTAAAGATAATATCTGCTCCTTGAATTAAAGGGGATGGGGGGGTGTTCACTGTTTGCTGTTGAGGTTTTAGATCAAGGAATTTGGCTGGATTTTTACACTGCTACTAGAAAACCAGAGTGTAGCCATAGACTTTAAGGCCAGAAGGGACCATCGTAATCATCTAGTCCAGAGGATTTCAAACTGTGCTCCGTGGACCACTGGTTTTCCGCGAGCTCCATTCAGGTGGTCTGCGGATAGTTCCCTATAAGGTGCAGGCCTGGGCAGCTGCACACAAGAGAATGAAGGGCCACTCACCTAATTAGTGGAGCTATGCAGGTGTGGCTCTACTAATTAGGTGCCTGGACCCTGGAGAAGACACACATGTAAGGTGGTTGTCTTGTGGGGAATTGGGAGTAGGTGGGACGGGGCAGTGGGATGAGAAGAAGGGGCTGCGAACTGCAGCCACTGGGAGCTGCAGGTGGATGCGCAAATGTAAATAAACTGTCTGGTGGCCCACCAGCAGATTACTCTGATCGGCCGCGCATGGCCCACAGGCCACAGGTTATCCATCACTGCCCTAAATGCATGACTTTGCACTTTGCACTAGCACATATCATCCCAAAGTGATTTTGACCCAAATTTTATCCATTTCATAACTTCTAATTTCTTTAGTCTACCTCATCATTAAGATACAATGCTACTCCAACACCTGTACCTTTCTTCCTGTCTTTCCTGAACTACACATACCCCTACAGTAAAGTAATGAGGAACAGGTATGTTAGCCCCAGGCTACACAAATCTCTGGTACTATGGTAACCAAATGGCAGTTTCTCCAGGTTAATCAAGACACCTGGGGCCAATAAAGATCTTTCTAGAAGGCAGTGGAGATAGCTACATTGGTTGGGACACCTGAAGCCAATCAAGGGCTGCCTGGAACTAGTTAAAAGCTTCACAGTTAGTCAGTGAGATTCATGTGTGAGGAGCTGGGAGCAAGAGGTGCAAGGAGCTGAAAGCGAGAGGGTGTGCTGCTGGAGGATTAAGGAGTACAAGCATTATCAGACACCAGGAGGAAGGTCCTGTGGTGAGGATAAAGAAGGTGTGTGGAAAAGGCTATGCGGAAGTAGCCCAGGGAGTTGTAGCTGTCATGTTATAGGAGGCACGATAGACAGCTGTGATCCACAGGGCCCTGGGCTGGAACCTGGAGTAGAGGGCAGGCCCAGGTTCCCCACAAACCTCCCAACTCCTGATCAGACACAGGAGGAATTGACCCAGACTGTGGGTTCCACCAGAGGGGAAGATCACTGAGGTGAGCAAATCCACCAATAAGTGCAGGACCCACCAAGGTAGAGAAGGAACTTTGTCACACCA
Organism: Gopherus flavomarginatus; assembly: GCF_025201925.1. NCBI lineage: Eukaryota > Metazoa > Chordata > Testudines > Testudinidae > Gopherus > Gopherus flavomarginatus. The sequence continues at coordinate 140,901,548 of NC_066620.1, read as the reverse complement.
TCAATACCTGTATTTCAGTCATGACTACTGTCATAGCAGTCTCTCAAATCTGAACCTTAGAGTCCAGGAATGAGATACTAGCATGAATTTCCCTAAACTTAATTACCAGCTTAGATCTGATAGGCTGCCACCACCCAAAAATAGTGTTTTGGGGCACTCTGACCTCCCCAACCTCCCCTGGGGACCCCAAGAACCCAGATCTCTTGGGTTCTTAAAACAAGGAGAAATAAACCATTCCCCCACCTTCCCCCTCTCAGAACTTCCCTCCCTGGGCTATCCTGAGATACTGATCTAATCTCTTAAATCACCATATAGAGAAGCATCTCCCTTCCCTTCCACAAAGAGGCAAACAGATTCAAGGAAAACAGAGAGAGATTTTATCACTCCCTCCTCCTGTCTCCCCCACCAGTCCTGGTGAGTTATCCCAATCCTCTGGGATAAAAACCAAGGGAAACCAAAAAAAAAAATCAATCAGGTTCTCTAAAAAGAAATCTTTTAATAAAAGAAAGGGAAAAAGTAAAGAATTATCTCTGTAACTTCAAGATGTAAATATACAGGGTCCTATAGCTTACAGATACCAGAAAGAGACTTTCCCCCCAGTACCAATACAAATCAAAATATTCCCAGCAACTACACATATAAAAGTTAACCAGCCAGATCCACAATTGCAAAAAGAGTAAAAAAATTAAAAAGCCTAAACCGCCTGGTTTTTACCTTCAATTTGAAAAGAAACTTAGAGAGCCTGTAGTAATGTCTGGTCTCTCTGACCCTCTGAGAGAAGAACAAAGAACTCACACCCAAACTTCCCTTCACCCGAATTTAAAAGTATCTTGTCTTCTGGTCAGGTGTCCAGTTTCCTGCTTGTAACCCTTTACAGGTATAAGAGACTTTAACCCTTAACACTCTGTTTATGACAACTACTATTCCACCATGTTTCCAATACCCCTATAACATCTGGTTTCACTTCCTGCACCAGTAGTTCTAGTTCCTTTATTTTGTTACTCAGTCTCCTTGCATCAGTGTACAGACATCTTAGTTGTTTCTGCTTGGCTTCACCCAGATTCCTCGTCAGATTAGGTACCGTCATTTCATTACAAGTATTGCCTACCTGACTGTTACTGTCAGTGGTCTCAGCACTGTTTCCTCTTGTTATCCATTCTCCATTGCTATATTCTCTTTTATTTGATTTTCCTCCTGCTCAATATTAGAATCAGGTGACCCCTGTTGGGCCCTGCACCCTTTTCCCAGAGTGGATAGGTAAAAACTATCAATAAAGGGTGCTTCTCTCTGGACTGGCAGCAGTGCCCAGAGTATTTACAAAGGTGCTTTCAATTGTGGCAGCACACTTGTGACATAGATTTTCCTTATCTAGATGATTGGCTTCTGATGGGGAAGTCTCTTTGGGAGGTAATAACATCAACTTCAACTTTGCTCAGTCTTCTAATATCACTAGGAATCTGCATAAACCTAGAAAAGTCCAATTTAGTTCCAACACAGACCATATAATTCATTTGAGCAACTCTAGACTTGATCAGAGCCAGAGCTTACTTCCCCAAGGACTGGTTTCAATTGATGAATATTCTGATCAATCAGCTCAGAACAAGTCCACAAACTGGTTCGGTCATGTCTCTTCCTGCTGGGTCTAATGGGATTGTACATCAAGATAGTGAGCTCTAGTTAATTATCCTTCTATAAAACTTTTTGTTTAAATAAAGATATATAGTCTTAGAGATTAGAGTCTGATCCTGTAAAGTGACCTTGTAGAATTGTGCCCTCATCATAAAAAATCATAAGTACTGATGCATTCAATTCTAATGCGTATAGTAACAACAATGTGCAAATTATGTATCTTTAATATGTATTAAGCAATTTAAGTTATTCCATGATCTGTTAATGCACTTCAGTTAAATTTTCTTTTCTCTAATTACATTAGTATCAAACTGAGACACTAGTGAATTACTCTGAATTGAATGCAGTTTTATTTTTTGGAGTAGGGTAAATAGCCCCTACATACTACACAAGAGAGGCTGATTTCTGAGAAGCTTGTTTTGAAGAGATTAATTTGCATTCATAAATAACTTTTACTTATGAGTGACTTTATTTTTCATTACTGAACCTGCTAAACTGTAATAGCATAAAGGAGATCTGAGTATGCAATGGGACTTCCTACTAAAGGTTATCTTGTTCCTGTGAAGATTCTATTGTTGTTAAGAACTTAATAGTCACATTATAGACCAACAGGCTTTGTTTAGTCTGTAGAGATCTCTTTGACATCTAATTAATGTACAAGGTAATGAACACCCATTAGACAGCTGTTATGCTAGCCTCTAAGAGACATCACATGAACATGCACTTTATACAGCAGATTTAAATTTCTAATCAGGTTTATTTTATAATCTTATTTTCAGTATAAATACATCACTGAGTGATTAAGTTTAACTATTCCTGAGCAAGCAAGTTGACAGTACATAATTCATTCACTGTTCAGTGCAAATACTACAAATTCAGTGTACCTGGCCATACCTCTTGAAGTCAGTATGTTCTTTTGACAGATCACATTTTGTAAATGCCAGTGCATGGTATATATTGTAAATGTTTGGCATTAGCATTCAAACATGTACACTTTAATTTACACGTAAATCTTTTACAAATTAATGCAAAAATAAGTAGCAAATAAAAGATAATTTAATACCTCCAAAAGCATTATTATATATCACCATTTGTATATTTCTATAATTTCAACAATCAATCTCAAAGTAAACATTATATATGTATATATAAATTGATCAGTTCAGATATAGATATAAATATAATCTCAAAAATGTTTTGTGTTCCAATGCCAATGTCAAACATTTACAATATACATTGTGCTCTTTCAACTAGCAGGAAGGAAACAGAATGGCTTTAGTTAAGCAACATCCTGGTAAACATGGTGGGTATCATTAAGAGTATGTCTACAGTGCAATAAAAGAACCATGGCATGGCCAAACCTGGCCTAGGTCACCTGACTTGGGCTCACAGGACTCAGGCTGTGGAGCTATAACATTGCAGTGTAGGTGTTTGGGCTCAAGGCTGGTGCCCCGAATCTAAGACTCCAAGAGTGGAGAGGCTTCAGCCCAAGTCCAAATATTTATATTGCAATTGTATAGCCCCGCAGCCCAAGTCTCACAAGCCTGAGACAGCTGACCTGGGCTCTGAGACTGGGTGCTGTGGCTTCTTTAGAAGACTTGTTTTGCCAAGGCTGGGGACCAAAGCTTAAAAGGACACTAAATAGTTAGTCACTCTCTGAAGAGAGTGGGGAGGCAGTTGTTGGGCACTTTTCACAGAGAACAGACTGACAGAGAGAGAGAGAGAGCCTTTTCTGAGGGTCTGAAGAAGGAAAACCTGCCTGGCCCGCTATGACAAGGTAAGATAGACATGCACACAGCCCTTTCATTTTTTTAAATCTTTTTTTTGCTTATGTTATGCTTTGTTCCTGCTGCTAAGTTTAAACAATACCATGTTTTAAGAAAGCTGTTCAGTCATCTGTATTAACTATTGGTCACAAGCTCCGAAAGCTAGAGGAGAATAGGATGATAAGTAATAGCCAACATAGACTTGCCAAGAACAAATCATGACAAACTAACCTAATTTTCTTCTTTTTGGCAGGAGAGAGGACTTACTTAATGGGTAGGAAGGAAACAGTAGACATGATATATCTTGAGTTTAGTAAACAAACTAGGGAAATGTTGTCTAAAGGTTGAAAAGGAGTACTTATCTATGGTTTGCTGTCAGACTGGGAGGATGCATCCAGTGAGCTCCTACAAGGTTCTGTGCTGGGTCCAGTACTAGTCAATATTTTTATTAATAGGGTGACGAGACAGCAAGTGTGAAAAATTAGGACAGAAGATGAGGGGTAAGAGGCACCCATATAAGAAAAAGCCCCAAATATCTGGACTGTCTCTATAAAATCAGGACATCCGGTCACCCTATTTATTAATTACTTGGATAATGGAGTGAAGTGTGCTTATAACATTTGTGGCTGACACTAAGCTCGAAGGGTAGCAAGCCCATTGGAGGAGATGATTAGAATTCAAAATGACTTTGATAGACTGGAGAATTGGTCTGAAATCGACAAGATGAAATTCAGTAAAGGACAAAGTACTAAACTGAGGAAGGAAAAATCAAATGCACAACTACAAAATAGGGAATAACTGACTAGGCAATAGTGCTGCAGAAAAGGATTTGGGGGTTATAGTGAATCAAAAAACATATGTGCCAGCAATGTGATGCAGTTGCAAAAATGCTAATATTCTGGAGTGTATTAACAGACTATTGTATGTCAGACACAGGAAGTCATTGTCCCACTCTAGTCAGCACTAGTGAGGCCTCAGCTGAAGTACTGTGTCCAATCTGGGGAACCACACTTAAAGAAAGATATGAACAAACTGGAGAGAATGCAGAGGAGAGCAACAAATGATAAAAGGTTTAGAAAACCTGACCTATAAGGAAAGGTTAAAAAAAAAATCTGGGTATGTTTAGTTTTGAGAAAATACTGCATATGTTCAAGTATGTTAAGGGTTGTAATAAAAAGGACAGTTATCAATTGTTCTCCATGTTCATTGAAGGTAGGACAAAAGGTAATTGGCTTAAACTGTTGCAAAGACAATTTAAGTTAGATATTAGCACACACTTTCTATCTGTAAGGATATTTAAGTACTGGAACAAGTACCAGTGGTAGCTTTGGAATCTCCATTCTTAAAGATTTTTAAGAGCAGGTTAGACAAACACCTGTCAGAGATGATCTAGGTCAGGGTTGGCAACCTTTCAGAAGTGGTGTGCCGAATCTTCGTTTATTCACTCTAATTTAAGGTTTCGTGTGCCAGTAATATATTTTAACGTTTTTAGAAGGTCTCTTTCAAGAAGTCTATAATATATAACTAAACTGTTGTATGTAAAGTAAATAAGGCCTTTTAAAGTTAAATTAAAATGCAGAGCCCCCTGGACTGTTGGCCAGGACCTGGGCAGTGTGAGTGCCACTGAAAATCAGTTCGTGTGCTGCTTTTAGCACCCGTGCCATAGGTTGCCTACCCCTAGTCTAGGTAAACTTTGTCCTGGAGAGATGGACTAGATGACCTATTGAGGTCTCTTCCAATCCTACATTTCTATGATGCTGTGAAAGGGGAACTCAAACCTGCTGAGCCTGCTGGGATCTGCTGAGTAATCATGGTTGGTAAACATGATACTATAGTTCTGGGCCCAGTCTGAGAGGCAGAGAATTGTGGGATTCTGCCCCAGGAGATGTTAAGGCACAAGGCCTGTGGCTGAGGGGTTGCACCCAGCAAGACAGAGAGTAGACAGAGGTGCAACTAGTCCTGTAACCATGACATATTGGTGTTAGCATGGTGGGATGAATGTGACTGGTGAATTTCTAATAAATGACATCAGCAGTAAAAACAAGCACCATAGAAGGAAAATGTAAGAAAAAGTGTCTTGTATTCTTTTCAGGAAGAGAATAGGAAAAAACATTCTGGAAGAAGTAGGCTAGCTTCCCTGAGGGAAGCAGCCATGAGGGTGATGGGAGGGTATGTAGTGACTGGAGCAGGAATCAGACCCTGTCCAGACTGGGTTCCCTGAGCCAACAGGTACTGCTGCACCAGACACAGGGAATTAGCCTGGGAAGTGATCACTGTGCTCTGACTGGATCTGTTGGATCCAGAAAGAAGGGAGTGCTGTCCTTGTCAAGAACAGCTATATGTCTCAGGTACTTAGACTGCCCCTGCTATTGTAGTGTCCGAGCAACTCATAATCTTAATGTATTTAAAGACTCTCACTAGCCTTTCAAGATAAAGAACTGGTGTTATCCCCTTTTTACAGATGAGGGAACAGAGATACAGAAGGATAAAGAATTTGCTCCAGGTTGCTCAGGAATTCTGTGGCAAAGCAGGGAGTTGCATTCAGATTTCAGGCTTGTGCCCTAACTGTTGAACCATCCATGAACTTATATAGAGCAAAGAACTATGTGGGACCTTTTCGTACAGTTGCCAGCAGGGTTGGAGTAGCCCACTAACAGGATTTGTGAGAAGCATTACTCCAACAGAAGGGGAGGGGCCCTTCAGTGGGAAACACCATGAACAGATCTTTCCCAAAAAACCCACAAGTTACCTGTCACATTTTCAGAGTAACTGCACCTATTTTCACTCTCCATGGGCTATGAAGGGCACCCACTTAGAGGTTTCCAGCTCCTACCCATCACCTATCTTGGGCAGAGACCTGCATCTCATTCCCTCCTGACCAGGGGTTTTAAGGCTGCACAGGGCCCTGGATTTCCACTCTGATATCCCCTGTAAACCAAACTGCCTAAACAGGCCAGAATCTGTGTTTTGCTTTCTCTCCAAAGGCTATAATGAATATGTAACCTGCAGATGTAAGTTACCACACAGTTCCTTCTAAGCAAGCACATTTATTCTTAAGGTAAAACATCAGAGAGAAAATATATTAAAACAATAAAAGAATCTACATGCATGCTAAAGAACTTATCACAGGTCACCCCCGAACTGCAGCTTAGGGCTCTGGAAGGTTTTAATTCTTCAAAACCCACAACTGGATTTTCCTCATGACCGCAAGTTTTTCAGGGCTACACTTAAAATGCTGCATTGGCACAGTTGCATCAATGCAGCTGCGCCACTGTAGTAGCGTTTTAATGAAGACGCTTGTCGCCGATGGGAGAGAGTTCTCTCGTCTGCATAGTTAATCCACTTTCCTGAGAGGTGGTAACTGTCATTGCCAAAGCTCTCCTGCCAACATAGCACTGTCTATACAGGGGGTTAGGCCAGCATCACTATGTCACTCAGTGGTGTGGATTTTTCACACCCCTGAGCGAAGAAGTTATATTGAAATAGGAATGTATTGGTGACCAGACTTGAGATCAAGATCCACAAGGATGGCTGGGAAGATGAGTCATTTCTTTATACAGCTCAGGCCTTTGATCTTGGCCTTTTGTAACTGGTAATCATCACACAATAAACCCCTCCTCAGGGTGTAGTTTCAAAGGCTAGGTTTTTGCATAACTGGAGTTAGGAAAGTTGCATTAACCTCTCCTTAGGGAATTCCTAGGAAATCCACTTAATGCTTATTGTCCCAGAAGTCCATACTTGTCTCACACATTTTCAATGTAGTCTTTTGAATTCCCACTTCTTACATCAGTCACATCTCCCCATCTAGAGAGGTTACCTACAGTCCCAGCCCACAATAATATATACATTTAATACTGTAAGATCTTTCAAGGATATTGCAGAAAATTTCTATATCGTGCCTTTAATAGAGTAGTGGACTTGACAAGGCACTAGTCCTGAGGAGTCCTAACACTGTGCCCCAAGGGCCAACTTAGAAATGGTTATGTTTTACTATGAAATGTCATGGTGCATGCCACTTTCAACCTCTCTCTTTTTTGTCTGCTCTGGTAAAGTATTACTGCACTTCAGCCATGTATCTATGGCCTTGTCTACGCTGGAAAGCTTTTGCGCAGTAAAGTAGCTTTCTGCGGTGTAACTCCCGAGGTGTACACCCTGCCAAGCCACTTTGTGCACAGAAACTGCTCAGTTGCAGCACTGCAAAAAACCCACCTCCATGAGAGTCGTAAGCCTTACAGTGCAGATGATCCAGTGCTTTTTTGGCAGTGTAAACACACTACAGTGCAGAAAGCAATCAATTGGCTTCCGGAAGTGTCCCATAATTCCTCAAGTGGCCACTTTGCTCATTGTTTTGGACTGGAGACGTGCCCCTCCCCTTTCAAAGCCCTGTTTCTGACAGCCATTGTGTGCTGTGCTGATCTGCTCCGGGACACAAAGCAAACCATTAATGGGCAGTGCTCATGCTGTTGAACACAGGTGTGTGTGTGCGTGCGCGCATGCACTATGCAGAGAGCTGGTGGGGTAAGTGGGGGCTGATGTCAGGGTTTCCACCTCCCCCTGCCTCAGGACTGGTTGCTTCCTGCAGCTGTCTGAACTTACAAGCCAGCATGCTGACACACTCTCTGTCCCCCAAAACACAGTCTCTCCTCCTCCCATCCATACACACACGCACTCCCTGTCACACGCTCTGCCCACCCCCCACTTCAGTTGAAAAGCAGCTGGCAACGTAGTAGGATGCCCTGGAACAGTGGGATTGGGAAACCTGCATCATGTGACGCTGTGCCTGCCCCATGAGGCATTACAAATCCTTCCTAAAGCATCCTGCGGCCAGTTACACAATGGGATAGCTACTGCAATGCACTGCTGTCTTTGCTATTGCAAGACCTGGTAATGTGGATGCACTTCACCGTCACAAGGGGCACAGTGTGGACACGCAACAGTGGTTTAATTCCAGCACTTTAATAACTTGTTGCACAGAAACTTGCCAGTGTAGATATACCTTTAGAGTATGTCTTCACAAGCAACATTAAAGCACTGCCATGGCAGCATGGCCATGGCAGCGCTTTAACATGGTTGTGTAGTAGCAGCACCAGCACTGGGAGAGAGCTCTCCCAACGCTGTAAAAAAACCACCTCCACAAGGGGAGTAGCTCCCAGCACTAGGGCATGTCTACACTGCCACTTTACAGCGCTGAAATGTGCTGCTCTCAGAGGGTGTTTTTTCACACCCCTGAGCGAGACAGTGGCAGTGCTGTAAAGTAGCAGTGTAGACAAGGCCTTAGTGATTACTGGGAACCCCCAAGGCTAGAGTTTATAGGACCTAGAGACTGAGATGCCTTTAGCACTTATCCATGAGTTACGGTACAGCTACCAGGCTACTGAGTACCTCAAGAAGTTGGATGTACCACAGCTGTATTAATTACAGCAACACCCCTTTGAGATTATTTGTCCAAGAGGCTGAAAAATATGCTTTAGAATATTGATTTAGAGCATATTTTAAATAGTTTTCTTATTGTGCAAGTTGGAATTTATCCTTTTCTTAAAAAAAAGCCTATAATCTTGTTCTCAAAATTAAAAATGCCACAAGATATAACGCCTGCATAATAATCATTCTTCTGGCTTGTGTAACATTCTGATCTGTCCCCACAGATGCAGAATACTTTTAATTTTGAGATTAGCTCCAAAGAGAAATCATTTCAAGTTGACTAGCCAAACAAAAAGCTAGGGGGCAGATGGTGTACCTCAGTGTAAATTTACGCCAGCATAGGATCTGGCCCTAGGACTCTTGGATTTTGGAAGTGATAGTCTCCTTGGTTCTGCCACGTACATATTTCATAAGAGTTTAAAAATATTTTATCCTAAATTATTATAATGTGGTGGTTATATTTATATTTTTAAATAAACAGGACAGTAAAGGTAACTGTAAATATGTTTTAAAAAGTGAAATGCTACTGCTGTGTGTCTTCTAAACCTCCTCGCCCCCATTTTTTTAAAGGACAGTGTGTATTTTGGTCAGTTAAACAAAATATACCCTTGCTTATCTTCACAAAAGTATTTGTTCTGTTGGTGTTCATGAGACTAACTCTGAACTCCCATTAATGTTAATGAAAATTGCGTGCACAAATCCTCTGAGTACCAAGAGGAGAGAAATTCCAGAATGTTTTATTCTTAATAGAAGACATGAGATTTGTTTTACTTTGCTTCAAGCACTCTTTTCTCTAATACACTGTTCATTAATGCTGCAACAGATGCGTTAAGGCAGGGGTATGCAACCTATGGCACATGTGCCAAAGGCGTCACATAAGCTGATTTTTCAGTGGCACTCTCACTGCCCTGGTCCTGGCTACCTGTCCGGGGCCTCTGCATTTTAATTTAATTTAAAATGAAGCTTCTTAAACATTTTAAAAGACCTTATTTACTTTACATACAACAATAGTTTAGTTATATATTATAGATTTACAGAAAGAGACCTTCTAAAAACGCTAAAATGTATTATTGGCAAGCAAAACCTTAAATTAGAGTGAATAAATGAAGACTTGCACACCACTTTTGAAAGGTTGCCAACTCCTGGTTAAGGCATTTTAAAAGCTAAAACAATTAGGCTGACCTTTTGCTAATCTCAAACTGTGGTGCCATCTAGTGGCCATTTATTTAGCACATTCTATTCTATTCGCTCTCATCACTGTAGGATCTCAGTATATTGGTAATATATTAAGTGAAGTGACTGACTTCTGTCACATCTGGTTCATTCTCTTTCTTTCTCTCTCTCTCCCCCTCCCCCAGGGGAGATTAATAAAGTTAGGGAAATATAAAGCTATCATAGATGAATTTTAGAAAAAAGTTTGGTTATAAACAATTATGGTTTTCTGCCTGCCTGTATTTATTAATTGTGAAAAAGCATAGACATTACAGAAATTTTGGAAGTGTTTACTGGGTTTCATTTGTTTGCAGTTGGATTTTTTTGTATTTTTCATGAATTGAAAATTAATGACTAATTAATTAAGGGCCAAGTTCTTGTCTTACGGAGATCTACTCCATGCATCTTTGCATGTCAGCTAACCACACTCAGAATTGTCTATTACTTGACCCTTCACTTTGGATGTTGTGGATCTGACTTGGGGGTGGAGGGGCACTTTTGGAGATTTGCATGACTCTGCCTTTAGGACTAGATCTACAACAGGGACGTAGGGTACATCATCTACATGTCAAGCTGGAGATGTAAATTCCAATTCAAATAGATGTACTGTGCTCGCTCTGATTAAGCTAGTTCACTAACAGTATAGTGTATCCATGGCGGTGCAAATGGCAGGTGGAGATAGACACCCCAAGTATGTACCCTAGCTTCTTAGGTGGATATGTTCTTGCAGCAACTGGTGTATCCTGCCACTTGTGCTGCCTTGGCTACCTGTGCTAGCTTGATGAGAACTAGAGCAGGTATGTCTCGTCTAGTTGGAATTACACCTCCCACTTGAAGTGTGGACATATGCTTAGTCTCAGCATTGCAACACCTAACTTTACGTGCCTTGTCACCTACTGGAATCCATAGCTCCAGGTTAGGTGTCCAGGCTGACTATAGCATCTATGGGGAGAGTTGGGTGCCTAAGAATGGGATTCACAAAATTCTAGCAAGCTGAGCAGATAACCACCTAAACTAGTCAATGGGAGATGCTTAGGAGAATGGGAGTACTTGTAGCACCTTAGAGACTAACAAATTTATTTGAGCATAAGCTTTCATGGGCTTTAGGAGAATGTGTGGCCTAATCCCTGCAAAGGGATTGAGGCCTCTACACCCAGATTGGAGGGAGGTACCTATCTCCACTTATAATTCAATTCACAGCTGTGAATCCTCTCCAGATCTTAGGAACCCAAGCCCTTTCTTGCAAAAACAACTGAGGAGATGGTGGTGCTCTTCTAGCCTTTGTCCCAGTGATTAGGGTATTTACCCAGAATGTGGGAGACCAGGCTCAAATTGCTTTCAACTATACTCTGATCACAGATGTAGATTGATGTTAAATATTAAAAATAATATTTATTTTTAGTGTACTATGTATCTCTAAGTTTTTTCCTTTAAAACTTTGTAGCGGCTGTAAGACTTTGCACATTGAAGCCTTTCTGATAATAAATACAAAATAAAGAAGAATTTTTGTTGATTGGACTAAAAGTTAAAACACCTCTATTGCATGTTTGCCTCTGCCATGCCACCTAGAGAGAATGACATTTGTCAGATAGTGTGGGCTGGAATTAAATCCATTAGAGAAGAGAGAAAAAGAGAGACAGCTCACATAATAATTAATTAGCCCTTTTCTGCTCAATTCATTTTATACTTCAGTTCTTTTCCTGTGACTTTTGCGCTTTCACCTGTGTAGGGTCAGGCACAATATAACCCTTAATATTAACTCTTGGCTAAATTCTGCCTGGTTCTTACATAGACTGCATTAATAGGAGTTCAGGGGCTGCTGCTCCTTCTCTACTTGGGGGTCCACCATGCCCAAAACGGGGTGGGGAGGATGAATGCCTCCACATTTATTCCAGGCTTAAGCCACAGGATTGTGATGAGTGTGTTTCTCTGGCACACTCGGGAATTATGCTCATCCATTCAGGGCACAGAAGATTACCATCAATGTCCTATCAAAACTAATCACTCTGGCTTGTGTTTGGAATCTTGGGTACTGTCAATGAACTTTGTGCAAATGGGTTCAAGAATTACTAGCAGAAAATATTCAGGAAATAATTCTGAGAAAATCAGAAGTTTTGTGAGGACCATTTGTGAGTAGAAACAGACGTGAAATTGGATGAATAAATTCTTCACTGCAAATGATTTGCTCATCTCAGAATAGTTCCCAAACAAGTCAAAAAAAATGAAACCCCATCTTTTTCTTCCTGTAACATATTAACCAAATAGATGGAAATGGAAAACACACTACAGAAACAGCATATACCCACTATGTTTTATCTCCAAAGATAAACTGTAGGCAATTTAAACTCAGTCACTCACAGACAAATAGAATCAGATAATTGTTGTCCCAAAAGTTCCACTTTCCTTTTTTCTTTAAAAGTAGAATATTCCCACAAGATGCCACTCTTTTATGCTCTAAGATATACTGGAATGCATTAATCTCAAGCCAAACTGACAAGAAAGAGAGTGATAAAAAATGACAACCAATGGCACTGCATTCATCCCAGCTAAACTGGGAAATAGAGAGAAATAGAAACCTTCACAGAGCAGCAGCTGTCCAATTAAATTGAGCAGATTCCCCACGCTCAGATTCACTTGCCTTTAAAACCTGAGGGCTTTTATATAAAATCATACTTACTTCTTATTAGGTGCTTTTAAATTATTTTAGCTTTTTTGATCCAAATGTAGTCGGAAGAGAAGAGAATGGCAATGAGATACTGAGATGCGGCAGCCATGCAGTTAATGCATTATTCACATTCCCACTAACTCAGAAAATTGGAAGAGAGAAAGAAGAAAGAAACCCACACACCAGGCCAGATTCTCCTTCCTGACACAGGAGGGCATTCTCCTGCTTCAGGCCACATAAGGGAGATAGTGTGAGTCCTTGAGTCCTGGGAAGTACAGAAACAATTCTCCCTTCCTACTTCCCCAAAGGTATTTGATCCCCAAAGGGGGAAGAGAGTATGTGGATTATGTTCCACCTCCTCCATTTTATTAGAGTAACTTACTGCAAAAGTGACCCATTGACACTGTTACAATGAAATAACCTTTGGACTGAATATATACAAAAGTGTTATTGCAACTCCTCTGTTAACATGCATAGGACCATAAAAAACAACCATGATTCTTTACAAGAACAAAACTATTAGGGGAAATAGGTAACATTTCTCATGAGCTGTTTTATGGAGGCAGGACACAATATATTTTTCATGAACTATTTTATGGAAGTCTGACTCCAAATATTGTTTTATCACCCTCTTTTTTCCAGTTGTGTCAACCCTCCTGTATTCACTTCTCTATTAGAAGTGTATTTGGTAGTTTATTTAGCCATAGTGCTGGGAACCCACAACTTCTATTGAAGTCAGAACCAGAGTCTCAAGTAGAACTTAGGTAAATCCTTCAAGTTAAGCACATGTTTAATTGCTTTCTAGAATCAGGGCCTAAATTCACTATCAACTCTCATTTTATATTATTAACCACTATTACTAAGTCCAATAGACTCAGAACACATAATCTGGGAGAGGAGAAGTATCTTTGCTAGGCTTTTACATATTCCATAGCTCCTGACTACAGGATACACAAGAAGTTTTCTTGATGTTGTCATCTTCTTTTAACGTGTGTCACATTGCTTTAAGACAACCTCAAAGAAATTATCGTAGATGCTATTGGCGCTATTTAAAATTTTATTCTGGAAAAAAAAGTAAGCGGAGTGAAGTGGAAACATTTTGATGTCCTGTCACACATCAGTTGGTTTAATTGGCTATAACTATTTTAGTTCACTTTTCTATTTGTCCTCGAGTTTGACTGAGGGGGACTCATTGTAGAATTTAGACATCTTAGCAGCAGCACCTTTGGAACTTTCAGACCAACTCTATTGTAATGTTCTGATTCTGGGCATTTTTTCCTCCTTGCTGAATGGTTGTTTTCTCTAATTCCTTCCCACGCAGTGCTTGTGCTGCAACTTCATTCTCTGTGCCTCTCATCTTCCCTCCCCCTCTTCCCCTCAAGTTTTCCTTTCCTTTTCCCAGTTCTCACACACTTATGAGCTCATTATCTCACCATACCCTTTACTCATGCTAATATCCACACTATGTATAATTTGGGGGGAAAGGAGAGGGGGAAACAAAGCTTTTTTAAAAAATGGAACTAACATATTTGCCACCTTCCACTCAGATGACTCTGCTTATATATTACATCTCCCCATCACCCTTCTTCTATCTTGTCTATTAGATTGCAAGGTGTTTGCAGACAGGATTGTCTTATATATAACATAACATATATTATATGTTTGTTCAATGCCTGTCACAACAAGGATCATATCTGAGTTTGGCACTTTTAGACTCCACTGGAACAGAAATTAATAATCATGTTACCTGTGAAATGACACTCAATAAATTCAAACATTAGCTGGGCCATGTCTACACTGGAGAAATAGGTTGTGTTTTAAAACGTTAGCTGATTTGCAGACAAGGTTTAATCAATAAAAAAAGTTAGTTGGCTGTGGTCCGTCCTAGGAGGAACCTTGTGTTGACCGCAATCAGCTAATCACTTGGAACACCTATTGAAAGATCTCTTTCCTAGAGTAGATACGGCTTGGAGAATAATTGGCATTTTATCACATTGCATCTGTTGTGTGGGGGAAAAAGAGGATATGTGATACTGGCAAGAGATGTTGTACACACCTACAGTACACTGTTAGCATCACTGCATATAAAAAGCTACATAATGATACTATCAAAGTAGTGTAGGTGTGAACAATATCTCTTGCCATCATCCCATATCTTGTGTGTGGTTAAAAACTCAAATATTTCTTGCTAAGGAGGTAGGGCAAAATCTATACAACCCATATCTGGCCTGTTTGTTGTTTGTTTTTTTTTTCTCACCCCTGACATTTTTTGCAAGGTGAGGGCTGGTGAGCAATGGTTATCTCCTTCCTTCTTGTCCTCTGTGCCCAAGGTGAAAGATGGCTGGAAAAGCTACCAGCTGCCCCTAGAAGATCTAGAGGATGGGACGACTTATGTCTGCACTGCAATTAAAAACCCACAGCATTTATTAAAGATTGAGTATTTATAACTCCACCTTAATGTAAAGTCTTACCAACAAGAAAACTAATACATTAAATACAGTACCAAATTTGGAAGAGAAACTGTTGGTGAATTTAACAGCCACTGGATGTCATTGTTGTGCTATGAAACTACAACTAGAAGGGCAAGATAAATACAAGCTGAAATGTTGGCTCTATTGAAAGAAAATGGAGCAATCAACATTTTCAGACTTTTAATTTCATACAATATCAAAAAAGACAGTCATATGAAGCAGTAGCTGTTAATAATATAAGATTCCATAAATATCCATAGAAACATAAGGCATTCAAGTGCTCCCTAATGCCAACCTAGCTGCTACCATCTATGATAAGGGATGAATCACTGCAAAAATCTTAACTTGTCTTCTGTGGAACTATGCCAGTTTATAGAAGGTAAGGATCTGGCCCCCAGAGTGACTACCTAAAAACATAACCCGGTCTAGTCTTTCAACATTTTCATAATTCATATTCAGTTTTATTTGCATGCAAGGTTATGGTATCTCTATAATAGTACAGTATGAGACAAATCCACTCTTCTCCATGAGTGTAGAGGTTCCCCAGACAATGGGATTGGTGCAGTTATACTCTAAATGAGGGGTAGGGTATGCCCTATGTACATGAGCAGTAGACTTAAGTCTGACCTCTATCACTCACTGTGGCCATGATGAGAGAATTTGGGGCCAGATCACTAAGTGATGAGTGTGCAAGGGATAGGAGGCAGTGGAGCAAGTGTTGGGTGGAGAGGGCTGGGGTTAGTACTAGTGGAACGTCTGCTAAGTGAATCCTCGTGTCCCTCTGCACTGCAGGGAGCCATGTAAATCAATGAGCTGGACTAGGCTTCCTGGCGTAGCTCTGCAGCTGCTCTGTGGCTTGCCGGGGAAGATCCCTCACCATAATTTGCCCCAGCAGTACATCTGCCCAGAACATGGCCTGGAACTGGGGGACTAGACTCGGGATTTTAGTCTGTATGCATACGTTTTACACTCATATAAACTCTGAGTACAGTGGATAGTTTAAAGCACAGCTGGTAGTGGAATACATGCCCCGTTTCTATTCAGTGAGAACTGCAATTCTTGAAGTATCCATCTTTTGCTACAGAGAGATTTGAGAAATAATGTATATGGACATAGTAGAGTGCTCAGCTCTATACCACACAAGCACTGTGCACCCCCTTCCTGGTCACCTAAAGTCCTCCAGTCCAGTCCAGAACTGCTCTCGTGCCACTGCTAGAGGAGCTTCTGCGTCTCTGCCCACACTCCATTCCAGACAGTGGAGCCGGCGTTGTATAAGTAGGGCCCTACCAAATTCATAGTCCATTTTGGTCAATTTCACGGTCATAGGGTTTTAAAAATAGTAGATTTTGTTATTTCAGCTACTTAAATCTGAAAGAGGAGTTGTGTGATTTGCTTGTGTTTGTTGTTGTGGTGGGTGTTGCAGTACTGCTACCCTTAATTCTGTGCTGCTGCTGGCAGCAACACTGTCTTCAGAGCTGGGCAGCTGGAGAACAGTGGCTGCAGGCCAGGATCCCAGCTCTGAAGGCAGAGCAGCCACCAGCAGCAGTGCAGAAGTAAGAATGGCATGGTACGGTATTGCCTCCCTTACTTCTGTGCTGCTGCTGCCTAAAGAGCTGGATGCTTAATTAGCAGCCACCACTCTCTGGCTGCCCAGCTCTGAAGGCAGCAGTGCAGAAGTACGGGTGGCATGGTATGGTATTGCCACCCTTATTTCTGCACAGCTGCTGGCAGGACGCTGCATTCAGAGCTGGGCACCCAGTCAACAGCCACCGCTCTCTGGCCACCCAACTCTGAAGGCAGCGCAGAAGTTACGGTGACAATACTGTGACCCCCTTAAAATAACCTTGTGACCCCCTGCAACTCCCTTTTTGGTCAGGACCCCCAGTTTGAGAAATGCTGGTCTCTCCCATGAAATCTGTATAGTATAGGGTAAAAGCACACAGAAGACTAGATTTCATGGTCCGTGATGCATTTTTCATGGCCATGAATTTGGTAGGGCCCTACATATTAGGCCATAGCAATTTGTGTCCGTCCCTGTACACTGGGAGACTGCAAGTGCATTTTGCCTTTCTTCAATACTTTTCCTGGGGCAGTATGGCTCTGCAGGATCCTAAGGCTGTGCCTTATAGGTGCAATCTAACCCTTAGTGGCTTGGTCAGAACTATCTCTCACGGCCTGATTCTGCCTCCTTTACTCAACTTGAATAGTACTGTACATGGTAAATAGTCCCACTAAGTAAAATGCTACTCAACTTGAGAGTAAGATTGACAGAAACAGCTTTCAGAAAATTAGTAACCTAATTAGACTGTGAGAAACCAGATCTTATACCAGACAGTTATAGATCAGTGCCAAACAATTTAAACTTCCCTGCACATGGGCAAGTACATCATAATCAATGCCAAAGAGACACAACAAGGAATTCTCTAGTAGCACAAATTAAGAGACAAAGCCAGCAATGGCGATAACAATGCACAGAAGAGAGAGAGTGCATAGAACATAGTAGGTGAAATCCAGAATACCATGTTTCCATAACCATTGATTGGTCTGTTTAGCTGGGAAATATTGCTCAATAGATTTAGATCTCTATCAGTGGAAAGACATTTTTAACCAAGAAACATAGTCTGTGTAATAACGACCAGATTTTGCTTTAAGTAATATGCTGTAGCTCAATTTTTTTTAAAAAAAATCTCCAAACTTAAAACTTACAAAAACATCATTCATTGCCTGTAAAGAGGCACTGTACATTCAATGGAGTAAAATTCCCACCACATGCACTGGGTTTTAGCCACGTAACTCCTGTTACAGTCAGTCACATTCTGATACCTGCAGCTGTACGTCTGATGGTTTTAGTGCACCAATAAACACCTCTAGACTAATTAGCATGAAAAACACCCATGTCATTTATCATTACCTGAATTTTTTTAAGTACAAAAGTGAAACATCTTTTTATATCAGGGGAGTTACGATCTCGTATATGAAGGTGCAGTGGAAATTCTAAAATTTCACAGGTTAGGCAGGACTAGATAAAGATAGACCAGGGCCATAGATACACCTCACATGGGGGGACCCCCCTGGTCCTCCCCCAATGCCATAGCTCTATCTCTCCTTGAGAGCACTGGTAACAGGCACTTATGTCACCTGCTGGGTTGGTGAGGTTGCTGCCAACACTCCTCTTGGGGGAGGCGGGGCCTTCAGACATCCTGGAGCACTACTCCCTGTCTTCAGGCAGGTTGGGGTCTGTTCCAGAGGAGGTAGGACTCAATCTGCCCACCTGAGCAGAGGTCCACTCTGAAACCTACTGCTCTGGTCTGGTTCTCACCAACACTATCTAGCACAGAATTCTTGGGGAGGGAGCTTCTGCCCATACAAACCTGGCAAAGCCATGACAAGGTGGCAACAGTGAGGAAATATTTAAAAAGCTAAATATATAGAGCTTGGCTAAGCAACAAAGCTATGGATCGTGACAGCTCCCTACAACTATTTGAAGGCTGTACATAGCAAGAAGTCATTTGGGGTAACATAAACAAGTATAACTAGACATACTGGGATGAAATCACTAAAAGAAAAGAATAGGTGGAATATCAGAAAAATATTCTTAGTTTGAGACTGTAGAATAGTCTTCCATGTGAGGTGGTGGTAATCCCCTTGCCTGAAACTTTTAAAATTATATTGGGAAAAAAAGAAACCCACTCAAAGTGTACTGAAATGAACAATCTTGCATTATCAGGGGTGCAGACAAGGCCTGTTATATGTTCTTTAATACTTGCATTACTCAGGGCATTTTATGATAATTCCCATAAGCATCTCCTCTGAAAACTAGCAATGATGTTCTGACACAAATGAATCCACATGTCTGGCATTGCAATTAGCTTTCTGAAGACAGTATGTTCTTGATGATGGCAGCAAAGCTGTCAGCACTGTTAAGTAAAGACACTTATCAAGGGAAGCTGCCCTACCCAAGGCTTGGGTGGGGACGTGCACATGTGGAGCTAGCAAGATATTTGTAGGGGTATTTCTGACCACTCCAGTAGGTCATATTCGCTCCTGTGCAGACAGACAGCACAAGACCTTTCTACCATTTAAGTTCCACTTAAGACCTCAGAACAGGGCTTAATCAAGATTTAAGGCTGGCAAGCCTTAGGCTGGCAGGGTGAATTAGCATGAGATCACAATATAATGGGGCAAGTAGAATCACTAGTAAAGCTAGTGTTTTTTAAGAAAATGAGATTTTTTTTGAAGGCAGTTTTCAAAGTCTGCTATATGAAAAAATATGAATAACACCCCCAAAAATTTAAAAAACATAATTCACGGTGTTCACTTCACAGAAGCAGTCATGTTCTCAGCATCCTCAGGCTCCTGAGATGTGCTAGAACCCATCATTTTAGCGTTCAGAATGCTATTTAATCTTGTCATCTGCTAGAGCTGTTATATTAGCTTTGCTGCCATTTCTTTCTCTTTTGTTCAAGTACAAATGTATTTTGCACCCCAGTTTTTGGAAACTTTTTGAAAAAAGAAACGAAAATTCAGTCAAGAAGCATGGGTTTGCTCAAATGAAAGAAGAGGAAATGCTTCTTGGTACACTTCAAAACTTGACTCTGCAGCCCCATGGAATGAGTTATATAAGATATCACTGGCTCTCTGGGTAATGTGTGATCTAAAAGGGAAAGGTGAAAAGGTGAAATACACATTTTATAACAAGAATATTGTATTTCTTTGCAGAAGGCTGTATATAATAATGCTATTGAGGCTAAACAAGGGTTCTAGTATGGCTCTGGAGTGTTTGCAGCATGAATCTTGGCTGGAGCGGCATGACCCAGCTCCATAACATGAGTTCTATGCTGCAGAGACTTTGCACGTACCCTGAAGAGACAACAACATAAACCCTATATAGCTACCCAGTTCCTCCCCTGCCCAGGAACAGTCTGCCACTCTAGCCCACATGGTTAGCCTATGCACCGAGGAGTGCACAACAGACCTCCAGACCCAAAAGCATAAGCTGCTTCAGCATGAGGTAAAGATCTGTAGGTGGGGCTATATTAACTTCAACCTTCCATGGGCTGGTGTAGAGGGGGACCTGTAACACACACTCACCAGTGGGTTACACCTTCATAGTGGGCCTGAAATGGGGCTGGCAACCAGAGTGTAGCGATGGGGCCCATCTGAGGAAAGGTCCCATCATAAGTCAGTCAGTAGGGAGAAACTGCTTCCTGAGCTTCTGATTCAATCTGATTTGGATAAAAGTATCTCTACTTTTGCAAGTGTGCAGGGCACCCAAGCACTGTGGAACCTAGCTGTATGAAAGCATCTTGCAGAGCAGCACACAATAGCTGTTCGGTCAGAAAAGCTATGCAGTCTTCCACACTGCAGAGATGGCATTCTAGTAAGGCAGAGGCTATTCCAGCTGTTTGGTCAGAATAGAACTGGTCAGGAATTTTTCAACAATTTGTGTTTTCATTGGAAAAACTGAAACTTTTTGTGGAAACGTATCAGTTTCAAGAAAACATTTATTGGAAAGGGTTTTCAGGTCCTGGCTTGTATTTCTGGAAGCAGGCCAGAGGCAGTGAAGAGAGAAACCACACTCTAAGCTAGATAATAACTTAGTGTTAGGGTATTCCCGATTGCATGTGCAAGGACCAGGTTCAAATCCTGATTTGCCAAATAAAATTTCAGAATCGTCTCATTCTTGTTCCAATGCAGAATGACAACCAATTTCTCTCTCTCTCTCTCTCTTTTTATTTTATTTTTTTTTTAAAGAAAATGGAATTCTTGTCTACCAGACTGCCTTAGAGTGTCATAGCTTCTGTGAAGAAGTTACATCTTTGCTCCATGGTTTTGGGGAGAGGATTTCCCCTGCAGCTCTTATTTGACATACTCAGAACTGGCCTCAAATGTTTCTGGCCATCTTAGAGTAATTTTTAGCTACAGAGGTTTGTGGCACAGATTTCTACTCCATTTTTTCTTTCTTGTTGAAATTC
This sequence comes from Gopherus flavomarginatus, assembly GCF_025201925.1. Lineage (NCBI taxonomy): Eukaryota > Metazoa > Chordata > Testudines > Testudinidae > Gopherus > Gopherus flavomarginatus. The sequence continues at coordinate 140,880,409 of NC_066620.1, read as the reverse complement.
TGACCAACAGCTTCTCAGGAAAATATTGCTTGGGACTCTTCCAAATGGCCAAAGTTCATCCAGACTTAAGGAACAACACATAGTATTACAAAATTTGACAGCAGTAGTACTAATAGAGTGGTTTGCGAAACAAGTCAGGGTATATGCAGCGCCATGACTGAAAGCTGATTGATCTTGTTGATTTAGCAGTGTGGAAATGTATAAAACCCATGGGCTTTTCCTTGGATGTCAATAAAAATTGGAGGATCCAAAAACAGTTTTTTCCAATATATTTTAACCCACAGTCTGAATGGGATCTATTTGTGTCATGTTAGGACTTTCTCTAGTGCCCATCACAATAATGTCTAAGTGCTTCCATAGTATGTAAATTCTTATCCGTTAAGAAAATGAAGCCATGAAGATACTAATCTTCATACTTGTACTAGGTCATTTTGCATACTTTAGGCTCAATCTCACAAATCCTCAGTTCTGAATAAAAATTACTCACTTGAGTATGGGCTAGAGAGTGAGGGTGCAATATGCATTTGTGCTTTGAAAATTCTACATGGTGATGGTTCCAGTGAACTTATTCTTCCTCTGTGCACCAAATGACGTGTGGTTGCTTTCTAAATCACAGACAGACATCAGTAGGCAGTGTATTTTAGATGAAGAGCAAAAGATGTTCATATTTCAACCTCCCCTTGAAATCTAGGAGGGAGGAGCTGTGTTTCTCTTGTTGTTCTCTTCAAGGACATGTTTGTGATGGTAAAGGAGCCATTACCCAGAGATTATAGCTCAACAGGACGATAAAATGCTCTCTGCTCTAAAATTAAAACAGCCACCTGTGTATTTTAATATTTACATATTTATAATAAGCCATACAATTGTCTTAACTTGTGGAAATATTCCAGAAACTTTCAGAAATGTAAACTGAATAGTGTGTGTGTGTTACCTACATGTTTCTGTTGCAGAATTTAGCAGTGTATGTAAGGGAAGAAACAGTGGGAAAGATACATTGTTCTTGGCTTTTGTTTTAGGGTGCCTGCAGTCTTGATGGAGTTGGGCGGGCTGACTCTACTGGGTGAGACAAGATCATCCAGAAATGGCAGGTATTAGTTATGCTGATTGGCTGTTTGAAGCTACTTGGGTGATTTCTGTTGTGGGCAAGCAGTCTGGCAGGACAGAGCCAGAGTCACTCTCTGAGAGTGGAACCAATGGGAATTTAAGAGGGTGGGGAGAAGTTTATAAATGGAAGAAGTGGGCACCAATGAGAAACTCAACAGTGAGTTGAGGGACCAGAAAGGTCTGGTGAAAGGATTGTCTTCCAGGGACTTTGCTTGTTTGTTGGATTTAGACTGCAGTCTCCCTCATCTCACTGGAGAAGGAGAGGACTTGTCATTGCCAAGGGTTAAAGGGCACTTGAAGGATACTATGGAATTATCACTTGTTTCCCAGATTTTAAGGATCTTGCATGCTCTATGGGGGGGTTGAACACTCTTTAACAGAGATTGAGACAGGTAAATTCTCCTAGAAAAGAGCCGCAGTGAAGTGTGTGTGTGTGTATATCATTCTATTTTGCATTATGACAGTAACAAGTACTAACTCAGGGAAACGAGCACTGAAAATGTTGTCTTTAAAAGTATTATTATTTCAAGGGTTATAAGCAACTGCTCTGTGTGTCTGCACGTCTCTATGTGTAAATGAAGTATTTATAGAGAGATTTTGCATCATACTTCTATCAGAGATTAATTTTGAATAGTGTGTGTGTGTATACTATTAACACTATTCAGAGTTAATCTCTGATAGAAGTGTGTTACAAAATCTCTCTGTCTATATATACTATATAAATCCTGAAGAAACTAAAATCTGATCTGTATCACAACGCAAAAGTAAGCAGAGGTGCGGGGAGAGGAAAGAAATATTATATCTGATGTTAGTATGTTGTCTTCCCCAAACCCATTACATATACATATAAATTTGTATAAATTCAGTCAATGTTAATGTTCTGCAAAAAGAACTGATAGCTACACTTTTGTATTTTTTAATCATTCTATGCTTCCAAGTATTTGTTACTCTTCAAATATCTACATAGCTGATTCTCCCCAGATGTTACCTTTCATTTTTCCAAGTAGGCCTGCAGGCTCCATATTATAGTGTGTATGAGTCTTAGCAAAACAAAATAATTAGGAAACAAACGTGAAAAGTGCCTTGTGAAAGGATATTTTAATCTGTACAAAATTACATCAGTCAACAACATGAAGCAGGTACCAGTACAGCTGCAGAAAGTCAGACCTTCAATCTGAACTCCTATTTTTTTTTTCTTTTTTGATACAACAAAGAGGTTTCTGAATAGGTTTCACACAATGGCCAAAAGTATCAACAGAACTCTGTTCCTGTTGAGGGTATGTCTACACTACAGCTGGAAGAGGTAATCTCCATCTTGGATTGACACACCCGCGCTAGCTCTGAGAGCTAGCACACTTAAATAGAAGTGTAGCTGCTGCAGCACAAGCCGCAGAAGGCGCTACTTGCCCCATGTATATATCTTGGTTCATGGATGGAATTGTATTTGTGATGAATTGCTCCTCCCAATGATTGCAATGCCAGAACTACATTTCTCTTTTTAATGACCTAGCTTGATTAGAGCCGGAAATTATGCTTAGCCCAGCTGGAAATTATTGCTTCTGGCTTCTGTGTAAACATACCTTTAGGCACCAAAATAAGTGCCCAGCATTCCAGAAGTGCTCAGGATGTTAGGTGTTAAGATCTTTTGATAACTTGACCATACAATGTCACAATGAGGTACTTAAATGGGGGTTACTTAATTGGGGGCTGATCTCTTTTGAAAAATCTGGCCATATACCACTATCACCCTAGACAAATAACAGAATGATGTAATAGGTGACCTTACAGCCTACAAGACAGTCACAGAGAAGACAGGAAGAGCTAGGGAATCCAGAGCTGGGAATAAATTAACCAGACTTGGTTTTTTACGGTATTATTTACTAGCTATTTATGGGCATTGCAGAAGAAGTATCTTGAGGAGAGATTTGAATGAGGAGAGGGTGGCAGCACAAGGAAAAGGAATTGGATCAGTTTAACCTATTTTTTAATTTTGACTGAAACTGAGTGGCTGATGATGCCACCTGTTGGTTTTGATACCAAGTACATCATTGCTGCTCCTTATTTAATTGTGAATCCAGGCTTTGTTGCGACCACCTTCTTAGGTCAATCCCAAGTGGGCACCTTTGTTCCTTTCCTCTCATGATCTGGCATGGGAAGGATATTTGAGAAAGACACATCTGCGATCCCATCTGTCAATGGGAAAATGATTTTCTACTTGTTTTATTAACAAGAACTGAAAAAAGGGGCAGTCATATTGTATGCCCTTGGAGTCCCTTTAACACATAACTGAAAGTTATATAGATCCTTCAAATTTAAAGTGTCAAATTCAAGTTTCTTGTACTCACTTTTACATTTTTAAGTTGGATGCTCCCTGTAAAATTTACATGCAGAACAGCTTCAGTGAGTTATTTCAGGTTTATAAGGTTTCAGACAGAGCGACCCATGATTCTGTGTAGTTTATATTTTGTGGACCACTTTCTAAGAGAGAGAGCTTCTCGTGAATCAATTTCACCTACCAACTCTCACCTTCTTACATCCATTACTGCTTGATTTTCAAATACTTCATTATGCAGCTATGGATGGACCACAGGACACAGGAAGAGAACAACTGGTGGTATAAACCTTTGCATCTATCTATCTATATGAGTGTTCCAACTCCCCCATAGACAAACACACAAACCTCAAACCCTATATATAATACAATATCAATCACCACTTGATATTTAGTTATTTAAATTGATAGCAATAGTGACAGTTTCCTTCTATATGGTACATACTGCTTCTTGTGGAAAGGAATCCAGACTGTCCAGGAAAACATTATTTCCTGGTAAAATACTCTGTGTGGTTTGGTAATGCATTTAAAAAGACTTCAAAAAGCCAGATGGTTGTCTCTGTTATTTCAGTGTTATTCATTAGTGAGTAGCCCAAGATACAGACTTAAAGTAAGTGAATAAAATCCATTTGTGTCATCATTGTGTTATGTTAAGTAAAAACTAAATAAAAACATACTATTAATGTAATATTTTCCCCATGAGGGCTTGGTAGTGGAGCTGAGTGCAGTACTGCCAAATTCTACAATGATGTAAACCGGATGGATGCTAAGCAGATGTAATTTCATCTGCTGATTGCAATGAAAGCTTATAAAATTATGCTTGGAAAACATTTCTGCCTAGAGATGTGTTGAGAAATGAAGTTCAATAAAAGTTTAAGGACTATTATTTCTTTTCCTCCAAATTTTCGTTCCTGGTGATGCTATTGCTCTCTTCAGACCCTTTCACAGGCAACTTCTTGCTTTCTGCATCTTCTTCAGGTTTCTTGTCCTCATTTTCAAGACCCTGCACAACCTATCTGTCTAAATCTCTCTATATTGATTAAAAGTGAGCATGTGAGTGTCTTTACATCACATGTCATGCAGGACACTTTCACAATCATGCACAGGATTTTTTGTGTGTGTACTCACCCACTCGCAAGTCATGACTCATGCATGACTCACATGATATAGATGAAATTCTACCCCCTAACAATGGGACATGGTGTTTTTTGAGCTGAATTAATAAAATATTGATTAAAGTTAATTGCAAAATGACTTAGTAATTAAATTGCTGACTTGAAAAATAAACAGTCTCTCATGAACTTCGCTACAACCGACAATACATGATAATAACTCTATTTGCAAAGTAATGTTTAAGGACTAGATCCTGCAAATGGATCCATCTCAGAGCATCCTGTACCACTATAGGGCCAAGTCAGTGACTTCAACTGCACCCTCTTACAGGGATGCAATATAGTCCTGACCTATGCTAGATACAACCACAAGGACACCTGAGACTGAACACACTGAATTACAGGTAATTCAAACTTAATGTTCGTTTTTATGTCCACAAATTCTGTCATAGTAAGATCAGTATGAATTCCATGTGAGGAATGAGAGCCTATGTCTCATCTGTCAAGTTGAATACTACTGGCATGGCCATATTATGAGTTGCTGATGGTTCCCAACGTTGTAAACAAAATACCCATGCTTGATTTCTGGATAATGAAAAGAAAGATCAGTTGAAATGCTAATCCTGTATTACAGCAAAAGAAAAACTGCTTCTCGGATAATTTTGGTTTACTGATGTTCACACAAAGATGTCTCTCACAGTATTTGTATATTTTCCAATACATATGCTGTAGTATAAATGTTTTATACTGTATCATAAAACCCCTATATATCTCATAATTTTCTACATGAATACATACACAATATGTGTGTAATTAGTGCTCTTTCTATTGAGAAACTTATTGCTTGGATTTCATCCTCCAGGAGGCAGCACCTTCTCAGTTTTCAGGACCATATCACATTTAACAAAGTTATAACACAGTAGCTGAAAATAACTTCTTCATGTGGTGAATCTTGTTTTCTCGCAGTTTGTACATAATCCTGGTATGTCTGCCAATCAACTCCATGTTCTTTCCTTTGAGATGAAAAAAAAATTATCTTTGAAAGCAAGAATTTATTCTGTCATTTCTGACGTGCTTTGAGTAACACTACCTGAAGCATCATTAATGCTTCATCTTATAGAGGAAATTGAGAATAATGTTTATTATGCACCAGTATTAAGGGTATAAGTAAAGCTTTTTCCTTTATACTATAGGTGTGAACTTATTTCTTAACTCTTTTGCATTTTATGCATATACTAAATATGAGAGTTTGGCTACTGCATCTGTCAATCTTGCAATGGTGTTCATGGTTCTCTCCACTTCCTGCATTAGATGTGCTAGAGGCAGAATGGTTTAGCTAGCATGACTAAAGAGTAAATTAAGCTTCTCTGGGCAGTATAGGCAGGTCCTAGATATGTTATACACCATTTTACAAATTCTAACACTTCCTTAATTTGCCTGTTGGTTTTGTAATATTCTTCAGTATAGGTTGATTAATTGATCGCAGAAACTTTGCTACTATTAATGCTGTTTTAAATATGGCTGTGGCTAATTCAGTTTGAACTACAGTGTAGCCAGGGATGGAAAGTGTGCAATATCCTGTGTTCCATTTTATAGAACCCAAGGTACACGTTATTTTCTAAGTACCACAAGAGAGCAAAGTTTCATTAATGGTTTCTATTACTGCCAATACAAAATCATTTATAACCAGGAATTAGAGTGCCAACAATAACGAAAATAGCTGGGGAAATGCCAACAATAACGAAAATAGCTGGGGAACTTTCAGCGCTTTGCTTTGACAATATATCCCTAGGTATCCAAATCATCCACAGTTCTGCATAAATACTTCTAAAGCTAATAAGACAAACTGTAAATTTAAAGGTGGGTTATTATTTTGAAAATGTTGTGATTTATCTGCTGCAGGACAACTTGTTTTCACTAACAGTAACAAAGGTGTAAGCATCATTAACATGTTAACATCAAACCCCTAATTAGGACTGTTTAAATGCTTGCATTGTTAAGTACAGCAGTTTAAGAAAGGCACTCAACTACACTTTGAGCTGGGGGTGTGATACCCGCACTAGCGCTGATTGAGCTAGCATGGTAAAAATAGGGTGCAGCCGTGGCAGTGCAAGCAGCTGGAAGGGCTAGCCACCTTGAGTACACACTCATCCATAGGTGATAGAGCTAGGGGAGCTGGGGATGCCGCCGCATCCCGGAGCTTGAAATGGTTTCCATCATATGCAGGGTTTACAGTTTAGTTCAGTGGCTCTCAGCACCCTCACTATATAAAATGTTCCAGAGCCCCTGCACCCATCTGAGACAAAGGCATGTACTCAAGGTGACTAGCTGCTGCTCCATTTTATTTTTATCTCACTAGCTCAGAGCTAGAGCAGGTATATCTCCTCCGGCTTGAAGGGTAGACGTATCCCAAGCTTCTTCTCTGCACGTATTCTTAAAGAAGCTAGCAAAAAAATCAATGAGTGAATTTTTAAGCTGACAATTTTAAAAGTTCACTGGATTTGAGAGAAATTCCTGGGGACTCGAAAGTGGCAGATATAACTGTTATTCAGTAAAATTTTAATCAGGAAACTATAGATCAGTTACTTTAAATACTGGAAAATATTAGTGATAGGCCAAAAGTGTGGACATGTTCAAATCTGGGATTTGGTATAGACCATTATAGAGAGAGTGGCTATGTGCAAAATTTGGGTCCCTAGCTAGGTATGAACTGCAAACCACCCCTCCCTCTCCATCCTAGAAGTTCTAGGTGTTTGGACTGAGCCCACCTCTAGAAAATATCTTAAAGGTGGACTACACACTGGGCAGGCACTTCTTGATTAAGGACAGGCAGCATGAAATCAGGCAAGGGGATGTCTTGTTTAAAGATATTACTAACATTGTAGATAAGGAAAGTGCAATGGATGTTAAAATACAGTTAGATTCTTGACAGCCATTTGGCCAGATTTCACATCGGAGATAAATAGCTAAAATAAAGAACAATGGAAAAATTAGACAAAGTAAAATTTTGGATAGAAAACCGAATTAAAAGTGGGAATAAGATTATAACAATTGTTTCAGTTGGAAAAGAGTTTATTTTATTTATGTATCCAATATTTTTCCTGTCCCCGGATTTTTGTGCTGTAAAAATATACAGAAAACAATTTTAATAAAATATTAAAATGGGAGTACTAACAGATCTTCACTCACAAATAATACAAAAAAAAAAAAAAAAACAACCAGTGACAATCTCTACTAGCTTCCCAGCAACAAATAACTCCTCACTCAACTTTTCCCTCATCATTTTAGTCAATCAGTTTCTCAGTCAACCTTTCCCCTCTGCAGGAAAAGCCTGGGAGAACAAATCAGTCCTGCAGCTTTCCCAATAAGTCACCAAATGCAAGTTCTGGTGAGCCATGGAGGGATGTGAACTCTAGACCCTTCACTGAGAGCATTCTACTGCCACCCCACTACTAGCTCTCAACTTCCACAATCTAATTTGTCTAAGGTTTCTTTGGCCCCATTCATCAGCATGGTATCTGAGCTCCATATGAGGTAATCTTTCATATAGGCTCCAACCCAACAAAGCACTTACTCACGAGCTTTACTGTGAGCAAATGAGTAGTCTTATTGATGTCAATAGGAATCCTCATGCTTCTAGCATATGCTAAAGTGCTTTGCTGGACTGGGGCCATAGCTGGGATGAGTGGGGTACAACAGGTAGCACATTTTGGGACCTCACTTATCCTAAACACAGAGAGAATACAGCATAGCCCAAATAGACTGCTAAATCTTAAGCGTATAACCTGGGGAAAAGCTAAGGGTATTCAAACACTAGAGAGATGGGAGGGAGCCCTACGTACGTAGAAAGACTAGTGTTTGGTTTATCTAGTTAAAGAAAAAGTTGTAGTGTTATAGTGACTTAATGAACCTCAGAATATGTTGAGTAGATTCTATATAGCTGAGATAAACTTTTCAATTTGGTGATGAACTAAAAATCTTTGACATCAAAGGGGGAGATTTTCAAAGGCACAGATGGCAGTCAAGTGCCTAACTACCATTGCAGAATTGACTCATTAATCCCAGAGTAATATGGGAAAGATCTAAGATTCCTGTAGTTTAGTGTGTTTAGTGTCGAAGTGTCCATTCATTTTTTGTAAACCAAGGAAGGGTGCTAGTATTGTGCCTTTTGTTTAATTTGCATCTGGTATATTTGGGGAAGTTACCAATTTATGAGTAATTTATTGGTGTGATTTTCAAATATGCCCAAATTATTCTCTTAATTTCAAGGGAACTTGTGCTCCTAACTCACTTAGGATAAATCACACCATTTGTCTTTAGTCATTTTTTGTTAAGTGGAGGTCAGACTTTTGTGCATAAGAACCAAAAGAATTATTTATTAAGCAAAAAATTGACACAAGGGATATGTAAGATTATCATTAAGGGACGTGTTTATTCTTTAATCAAATGTCACAAGTTAATAACGCTATTCATTGAGAAAGTTACACAGGTGTCCAGGGATTAATTACCTTTATTTTATTATATTTTTGTTACTTATAATTGAAGACAAGAAATGTTGAATGATATTAGACATCTTTCTATGCACATAACTAGTCTATATAACCAGTTATTCCCATCATTGTTACCTTTGTCCTCTGTCCCCCTTTACCTTCTTCTGTTCATTACACCCACTTGCTATATCTTGTCTTAATTTATATTGTATATTTTTCAGAGCAGGAAGTGTCTGTGTAGGACACTGCCTAACATAAGATGAGAGCCTCTGGGTGTTATTGTAATGTAAATACTAATTCTATCTGTGAAGATAACAGTATAGTGTAAATTACAGTTGTATATAAATTTACTGTTTATAATGCAGTATTCATTGCTGCCAGTAGATGACATGTGTTGTCTGTAAGTTATGTTGAGAGGTATGAGCCTAATCTTGCTGCCCTGATTCAGGTGAGTAGTACCAGTGACTTCTGTTTATTAATGGGCTGCTCACAGGAGAAAGAACTGCAAGATTACTTGCCATGGAGTAAAAGGAAGATTGAGAGGGTCAGATCCTCTGGTTCAGATAAAGCTGCACTTAGCACAGGACCAGGGTGGGGACAAAGTTGACTTCAATGCCACCTTTGCATTCCCCCAATTTGGGGACTGGGTGGGGGCCTAATTTACCTCCAGTACAACTTGAAGCAGAGCTGTATAAGTTGTACACACCTGCTTATGGCACCATGGGGCCATTTCAGCAGCAAGGAATTGCTGGGACAGAGAAATGCCCTCGCCATCATGCCTGTTTTCATGGGAATGCCCTCTTTGTAATGCAACCAGCATCATTTCCTTGCCATGACCCATTATAAATAGAGCTGGTTAGCAAATGTTTTTTTTCCTTGGAAAAAAATGACTTTTTGGTGAAATATCAAAACCTGAAAACTTTTGGCTAAAAAAACAAAAACCCCACTGTGATGTCCCAGGGGAGCTGTAGGTTGGGTGCCTCATGCACCATTCTTCTCTATAGGCCAGGCTTCCAGAACAGACTAAATTTCCCATGGTTTACCCCATTTTCCCCTCTTGCTGAGCTACCACAGTGCATCGTGGATTTCATGGGGGCGTGAAGTTCTTATACATAGGGTCTGTAAAAAGACTTCAGTGTCCTCTAGAGAAAAACTGTTATTAAACATAATGAGTAAATTCTCAATGGGGACTTTGGTGTTGCAACACCTAACTTTTAGACACCCTGCTGCCTGGAATTCACAGCCCTGAGTTATGCACTCAGGCTCCCCATGCAATGCATAGGGAGAGTTTAGTGCCTAAAAAAGTGACTCTCAGAAACTAGGAAGCTGAGCAGGGAAACCTCTTAAGATGGTCAATGGGAAATATCAAGAAGGAGGTGCATGTCCCTTTTACCCAGTGGTTAGAGCACTCACATGGAGTGCAGAAGGCCCAGGTTCAAATCTCTTCTTTGCCTGTTGTGGAGCAGCAATTTGAACCCACATCTCATATATCCAAGGAAAGTGCTCTAATTAGTGGGCTCTGGTGTAGGCTCTCTTCATCTCTCCTGTTGGAGCTGATCCACTTTATATATAACAATTAAATAGTCATGCAGGCAGGAACTGGAACCTGGGTCTCCCCTTTCTAGGTGCATATGCTAACCACCAGGCTGGAGAGTCATTCTCATCTGCTCTTGCTTTTTGTGTCTCTGGCCCATTGAATAGTTAGTTATTTGATACAAAGTGGAACAGCTCCATCAGGAGAGACTGAAAGAGTCTCATCCATCCTCTAGCACAGTGATTTGGCATGCTCCTAGGCTATGAGAGATTTGTATTTAAATCCCTGCTTCATGTTAGCCAGAGGAGGGATTTGAACCCAGGTCTCCCACAGCCCACGTGAGTACTGTTAAAACTGGCCTATTAGGTAAAAGGGAGCCCATCCTCTGGCTGCCTGTTGTATGGGTTTAGGCTTGCTCAGAGCGTGCATATGAGAACAACTGTGTAGCTGGGATAGGGGGAATGCCTAGTTTGTGAATCCTGCCAGGGCTCAGACATGAGCCAGGTGCTGAGCTGCTTGGCAGGGTCAGGACTGAGGTGGCTCTGGGTGTGCTTGGCTGCTAAACTTTGGTGCCTAGGGGACTTTATTGGTAGAAACATAGGTGCCTGGGGACTTCTGTCACCTAAAGAGTTAGGTGGCAGCTGAGGGGGAGTTATATGAATGCCAGTGGTGCCTAAATGTTGATTTTAGGGTCTAAAGTGGCATTTAGGGGCTTAAGTCTCCCTTATGAATCTAGTCTCAAACTTTTTTATTATTATCAGCCTTCCAGATGATAACCTCTCATTAGGACAACTTCTGCTCAGAAAGAAGAGCGGTGTCTCTTGGCTCCAGCTGTAATTATACCCCTACCTGTTCCCTCAGTATGACTTTGCTGTAACACTTCCTAAAGTAGAAACAGATTATGGGTTTTTCCTGCCCGTTCAGCCTTGACATTTTTATTTTTACTTCTCAATCTCCCCTCCTATGCAGCAGACGCTTCACTTTCAGCTCCAGAAGATGGGCCTAAAGCCTTTTCTATTTAACTGATGCTACATGCTGGTGCACAAATTGCCTGGCAGGAGTGATGTGCAGTGATAAGGCCTACATCTTACAACAGGAGACTTAGTAGCTGCTTGGCTTCTCACAGCAGAGTAGAAGTCTGATTCCAGATTGGATTTGGGACTAGTGCTTTGCAGTGTGATGTGCTGCCACTTGGCAAAATAAATAGTTGAAAACATTAATAACTAGATGTTAGTGATGGTTTAACCTCAAAAATATCTGAGGTTCATTTTTCAGAAAAACCTAAAAGTTTTAACACTCATCTGAACCACCTAAGCTCTTGTGTCAGAAAAACGGAGCTGAAAAATGTAAAGATAATCCTTCATTTTGCTTTTGGTGAGGTTCCTAGTATTTCCTGTCTGCCACTGAGCCAAAATATCAGAACAACCTCTCTTGCAATACTTATGACTTTTGGTTCTCATCTTGGCTAGAGTCCAAAAAGGCAGAGGTAGGTGAAAGTGAAAAAATAAGTTTTAGCTGAAGATTCAGGCTTGTTCTTATTTTTATCAGAATTGGTTCAGGGATTCCTATGGAATATGTTGTGCATTTAATGTAACAAAGTATGTTGCATGTTGTTGTAAATGTAAAATGAGCCATGCAGGTATAATGGCTAATATTGCATTAGTTATAGTTAAGGTTCATATATGCCCAAAGCACTGTAGAGACAAACAAAGATGGAGGCAGTAGGTTTGCACACAAAGGGAAACCTTTGAGTGTGTGTGCAATGGCTCATATAAACAGAGCACAGAGATCTATATGCAAAGTGTATTCATGCTTGTGTGTGCTGCAGGAGGACATCTACATTTCTAACTAGCCGTATGCACACACATTAATCTGATTTCCTCACACAATTGTGATAACTGCACAGGCAATTGAGATAACTGCATTTTTGTCTGTGAATCTCAATCAAGCATTTTTGAACATTTTTTTCTCTATTGTATTTTACACACAAAAAAACTATGTTAAAAGAACAATTTTTAGAATTGTAAAGTGAAGAATTCAAAAGATTGGGCATGCCAGAATCAAGACTGCCTGTGTAACTTTAATTCACCCCCCTTGTGAATATACATTATGATAGTCTTTATTTACAAGATCACGTATTTTCCATAGGCCTCTGTCTCATTTAATGCATAGGATGGACTGCGTTCAATTAATGAACAGATATTAAAAATTATGTTTTATCTTCTTATTCAGTATGTGGTCCTAGGCTTTATTTACTGCCAGAGGTGAAAGTGGGCCAGTACAGCATACCGATAAGAAATGGCCATTGGTAGCGGCCCATATACAGTCAACATTAAAGCACTGCCATTGCTGCACTTTGTCACTGCCCCTTTTGCCTCGCTCAGGGCCGCCAGTTGGAGGGGGGAGCAAAAAGGGCAGCTGCCATGTGGCCCTTTAAATCACCACTGGAGCCCCAGGTGGCATGGGCCACGCAGTGTGGAAGACTGGCCGGGGGAGGTTTTTATATTACTTTCACGCCTGTTTACTGCACAAAATTCAAATCGTGTTCTGAAGACAGAATTAATTAATTTCCTCATGAGCTTATCTATAGAACTCATCACAATAGTAACTGAATGCTTTACATTGTTAATTATTTTCTTTTCACAAAACCCCTTGTGAAGTGGGGGCCAGGGCTGGCTCCAGGCACCAGCAAAACAAGCAGATGCTTGGGGCAGCACATTTCTAGGGGCAGCATTCTGGTGCCAGCCATCAAAGGTGCTGACTCCGGGGCATGGGGGAAAAGTGCCCTCGCCGCCCCAGCTCGCCTCTGCCTGCTCTCCTGAGTGCACCACCGCCACTCTGCTTCTCCCCCCTCCCTCCCAGACTTGCTTCGTGCAAAACAGCTATTTCGTGTAGCAAGTCTGGGAGGGAGGAGAAGCCGAGCGGCACGGCGCTTGGGGAAGGCGGCGGTGGTGGAACGGAGGTGAGCTGGAGCGGGAAGCAGTTCCCTACTCCACGTTACTTCCTGCACACCACCACGCTAGCTCACCTCTGCTCCACCTGCTCCCTGAGAGGGAGGGGGGAGAAGCGGAGGAGCAGCACACCCGGGAGAGCAGGCGGAGCGGAGGTGAGCTAGGGCGGGAGTTTGTGGGGAGGCCCCCAGGAAGCAGTGTGTGTATGGGGGGAAATGCGGCACACCCGGGAAAGGAGGCGGGGCTGGGGATTTGGAGAAGCGGTTTGGAAGGGGTGGAGTTGAGGTGGGGCTGGGGGCAGGGGGGCACAAAAAAAGGGGGAGGGCCAAAATTTTTTTTGCTTGGGGTGGCAAAAATCCTAGAGCTGGCCCTGATGGGGACAGAGGCATTAAGTCCACCTATGATGTGGAACTCAAGCACAGGGAGATTAAAATCCATTTTTTTCATGCCACTAATATTTGGTGCAAGTTTGAGACACCTAGGACCTGATTTTTCAGACTACTTTGCATTATATAGCAGTTTATGTATTCAAGTACAGCTCCCATAGACTTCCATGGCAGTTGTGAGTACCTAGCACTTCTGCAAGTCTGGCCCCAGCATCTCAAGTGGGACACCCAGAAAATGAGGAACACACATTAGTGACCACCACTTTGGTTTAAGTAACTTGCTTAGCATCACATAGGAACTCTGTGACAGAGGCAGGGATAGATTCCAATTCTCCAGGACAGCATTTAACTGCCTTAACCATGAGACAATGTTTTCTCTTCCTGCAGTCGTCTATCTCATTCACTATACAACTTTCAACTTCTTCAATTCCTACAGACAAGTGTCTTCCACTACACAGCCCTGATTAATCCCCAAAGCAGGTCCATCCTGTGCACTGAATGAACCACTGGACTGTGGGAAAATAACATATAATTACATAATTAAAGACTGTATCATAATGCATACTCATAGTAGGGAGCAAATTAAGTTTGAACAGGCAACCTTAAAGCTGGTATTTCCGAACTTTTGAGTGCTTGATTTTGCAACCTTAATAAATTTCTTTCAGGGTCATTTTTCTGTGTAATATATATTAAATATGCAATAACTATATTAAAGCAACATTCCAGTTGCATGTTTAAGTACTCAAAAGCCAGGAAATGTTAAAATTAAGATTCTTTGTCCTCTTGTATGTAATTAATTTCAATACAGTCTTTAATTGCCTATTTGTCCATTCATACAATATAGTAATACTTGTCCATTTGTATTCTATATTCTGTAAACATTTTAAATAACAGGATCTGTTTTCATATTACTGATGTGTAAGGATTACTAAAACAACCAAAATTAACTGACAGAAAGGAACAGTTAACTTATTAAGACTGTTCTCATCATCCCATACAAGGTCCAACAGGTTGTCCTATAATCCTACTGTCCTATAGTATGTCATAAATATATATTATATATAAAACAATTAAGTTCAAACAATGTTATTAAGATTGCAAAGTGAAGCACTGAAAAATTAGAAAATCCTAGATTTACAATTGTGCATTCAACTTTAATTCTGCCTTTTCTGTGCCCATGCTGTGCACTAAACGAGGTAATGGTCCTGTGAAATACATAGTCTTTAATTATATGATGACATACTATCATATATTCATAGAATTTAACGTCAGAATGGACCATTAGATCGTAGAATCTGACCTTCTGTGTATCACAGCCCATTACATTCACCCAATTGCCCCTGTATCGAGCATAGCACCTTCTTTCTGACAAAAACATAGCATGTTTCACTAAAGCATACCTTCCAGAAAGGCATCCAGTGTTCACCTGATGGGGAATCCACCACTTCACCTGGTAGCTTGTTCCAATAATCACTGTTAAAAAGTTATGCCTAATTTCTAATTTGAATTTATCTAGCTTCCACTTACAGCCATTGGTTCTTGTTTATGCTTTTCTCTACTAGGTTAAAGAGCCCTTTAGTACCCAGTATTTTCTCTCCATTTATACACCATAACCAAGTCATCTCTCACTCTTATTTTTGATAAGATAAACAGATGGAGCTTGTTAAGTCTCTTACTGCCAGGCATTTTCTCCAGTCCTTGAATAATTTGTGTGGCTCTTTTCTTCACCCTCTCTAATTTTTCAACGTCTTTTTTTAAAATGTAGACCCCAGAACTGGGTGGTGTTCCCATATCAGTCTCACTAGTATCATATACAGAAGTAAAATCACCTCCTTACGCTTACTCACTGCGACCTGGTTTATGCATCCAAGAATACCATTAGCCCTTTTTGCCACAGCATCAAACTGGAAGCTCGTGCTGAATTGTTCGTCCAGTATGACTCTGAAAAGAATTTTCAACATATGCTTTCTAATATGCAGATATGGCCTGCATTCTTTGTTCCTAGATGTATGACTTTGCATTTGCCTGTATTAAAACACATTTTATATGAATGGGCCAAAGTTACCAAGTAATCTTATTCTCTGCGACTTCTCTGTTCTCATCAGTATTTGCCACGTCACCAATCTGTGAGTCACCCACAGATTTTATCAGCAGTGCTTTTATATTTTACTTCCAGATCATGGATTAAAATGTTGAATAGCACTGGGCCTTGTACTGATCCCAGTGGAGCCCCTTAGAAACAGCTCCATTCAGTGATGGTTCCCTATTGACAGATATTCTTTGAGCTCTGTCAGTTAGCCAGTTTAACACTTTCTTTATATTGTACAGTACTAATTTTTGAATTAGAATGTCATGTCTAAGACAACTGTGAATGATACATGAATTTTTGCATGACATACTTATGTAATGAGGCGGGGACTACAGCTCTCTGTCCTTGAAATATAATTCTAACCTGCACTCTCAGCCAATCTTTCATTTGAAATTCTACTTCCTTCTATTGGTTACTTAGCTTTTGTCTTCAGCCACCCTGCTTGTATCGCTCTCTTGACTGCTCTAGTTGCATGTCCTGTTCCATAGCCTCTTTGATTTCCATCAGCTTCACTGTTGAAATTTAAAGACAGTGCAGCATGTTTATGGACCAATATCTGATCCCTTTCCCCTCACTCCCTGATGCTAGGTGTACATATACTCTGCTCAAGGTGTCAGCTAACACCAGTGACCTTCCTGGACAATATCTGATCTCTACATGGTAGTGCTGGAGGTGCATCAGTATACACTGAAACACTAATAAGAGCCATGATTGTCTCTAGGAGTTTGTGGTCTGATTGCATTATTACTGGGTGGGCATAGGTATATTGATGAAATCTTTCCACTACAAATACCACAGGCAGAAGTTTTTTCTCTTAAGGCACATTTCTGTTCAGACAGGGCTCTGATGGCATAAGCAACAGGCAGCTCCTGTAAAAGAGCTACATTCAATCCTTTCTCTGATGCATCACACTGGATTGTCAGTGACTCTCTTGGCTGGTAGTACTTCAGGACTACTCAGCAGGTAAGGCCTCAGCTACAGTACTGTGTCCAATTTGCAATGCCACACTTTAAGAAAGATGTGGACAAATTGGAGAGTCCAGCAAAAAAAATGACAAAAGGTTTAGAAAATTTGACATGTTTAGACTTGAGAAAAGAAGACCAAGAGGGGGACCTGATAAAAGTCTTAAAATATGTGAAGGGCTGTTATACAGAGGGTGGTGATCAATTGTTCTTCATGTCCACCAGAGGTAGGACAAGAAGTAATGGGTTTAATCTTCAGCAAGGAAGATTCAGGTTAGATATTAGGAGAAATTTTCCAACTATAAAGATAGCTAAGCTCTGGAATAGGCTTCCAAGGGAGGTTGAGGAATTCGCATCACTGGGGAATTTTAAGAACAGGTTAGACAAGCTCCAGTACCTGCTGCTGACTGAAGAGACGTAAGATCCTGTATACTGCTTGCTTGGTCAGGCATTTGCCCAAAGTCCTAAAATTATGGGTGAAATCCCTGCCCAATTGAAGTCAATAGGATTCACAGAGGACCAGCAAAGGTGGCAGGGAGTTAATTGCCATGAATTCCCCATTGCCTTCCAGAACACTGTTGGTTCTGACTTATGGAAAGGATGAACAGCTCCTTGGCACCTGTGACCACACCAGCCTGTGTAGCCTCAGGATCAGTCACTCCAACAGAGAGTTCCTCACGCATCCTCCACATCCCTGAATAGTTTGTTCAGCAGTAGTGATAGAGAGCAGCATTTGTCAGCTCATCTCATATATGTTACAGGGGTCATGGATCAGTATTCACGTTGCACTCCCTGTCAGTACTCGGCCCGCGCTGGGGAAGCTAATGATCCAACCAGCAGACCAAATTCAGTGATGAATCCTGGTCATGTGCCACCTGAGGCACGTTGTGCATATGCTAAGATATATGCTACCCACCATTAGATGTCAACATCCATGTTTTATTTCCTTCCTATTCTTTACTCCACAAAGCTTGGTTGTCTCAGTCCCAGTAAAGTGCAAGAAGAGGAAGATTTCTTAGCCTGACAAACTCACATTGCCACCAGGTACACAGCAGCTGTTCAATCTCAGCATCAAGATTAGGAACAAAAATAAAGGAAAGAAACATCTCAGGCAAGCAGGTTAATTTTAATGCTAGTCACAATGCTCTGTCAACAATTTGTTATCAGTCCTTTAGTATTCAAGACAGATAAGACAGGTAGTGTTGTTGTTGTTTTCCACAGATAATTCATTTTCCTCTGAACACAAGGATTGCATACCAAGACTGTCTAGCTCATTAAATTCCTCAGGCTTAATTAATTATACCAAATAAAACACTACTAAAACATGGTCCTCATTACATTATATAATAATAATAAACACCTAGCTTATATATAGCCCTTTACACTTTCAAAGCACTGTGCAAACATGATCTAATCAATACTACTATTTAAAACACATTTTAAAATATTTAGCCATGAATATATTCAAGAAGTGAAGCAGCACTGATTATCACCTTGTAGTCATCTCAACACCACACTAGATGTGTTTTTAAACATAATAGCAATGAGTTACATTGGCCGGTGCATTGTGCAGAAGTGTTGTACCACATCCCTGCTATAAAATTTTCAAAAGTGCCTATGGCCCAAATCCTCAGAGGTATTTAAGTGCCTAACTTCCATTAAAATCAATAGGAGTTAGGTGTCTAAATACCTTTGAGGATCTGGGTTAAGTGACTTAGCAGACTTGTTCCCCTAAATTATTTTGAAACTCTCACCCTGGGTAAACAGTGAATTTCAGTCTTTGATGCTGTCACTAATTGTCACCAGTGTAGTGGTCTCAATGTCAACCTTTGGAGTATTTTAACCAGAAACAGCAATAAGTCACATTGGCAGGACAATGTGTGAAAATTTTAATCAGCTGTATTGTTCCAGGTCTGTATGTAAAACAAGGAATGTCTTTGATACTGTCTATTTTAAACTTCGTTTGCATCCAGTATAAAATTAGATATTTTTAAATATATTTCATTGGTTTTCCAGAAACAAAATAAAAATAGCTAAAAATAAAATCTTTGTAGCCATTCATTTAAAAATTAAATAGCTATAATATTTTTAATTTTTAAATTATCTTTACAGATTACTTAGTCGTACCTCCAAACCTATAAAATCTAGTTAAAGACACAATAAAAATAAGAGAACTAGTTTCTGAAGAGTCAGGCGTGTGATCACTAGTTGTAACCTCAGATAATGTCCAAACAGGAATCACAGATTCAGTTAATAATGTTATTGAAAATGTTTTGTTATGATCACAAATTAGAGGGAAAAATGTAAATCATTTGTGATTTAAGGCTTGAGCCAAAGTACATTGAAGGTATGAAAGTTTTTCCATTGACTTAATGGGTTGAGTCTTCATCTTTTAAGTTGCTGGCTGGAAATGTTCACAAATCATAAAAGTTTCACAGATTTTTTAGCATATATTTTATTAATCCAAGGATTCATACAAGAAGTTTGCTAAAATTGTTGTTCTCTTTTTTTAAACACATGGCACAAAAGCCAGTAACAGAATCAATACCACATGCCTTAAGCGATCAGTTTCACAAACAATAAAATAAATGCAGAATAGTGAAACAAACAGATTGCAAAAAAAAGAAAAAAATGAACCCCCAAAAAAGAGCTGAAAATTATTCACTGAAAATATCTGGAAAATAATTATGTTCAGGAAATGCATTCGTAGAAATCAAGATTGTTTTGGGAATGATTTGCTTCAGATAAAAGGGATAAAATTCATTAAAAAATATTCAAAACAAATAGTTCAATCAGCTTTAATATTTATGTATATTATAGAAGATTTTGATGGTTTAATTGTTTGTAAAGTTAGAATAAAATTACTATAAAACTATATTTATAGTTATAAATATATAAAGTGTTATAGATTTTATTTGTAACTATAAAATAGATTAATCATTTCATTAATTATAGCTTTCCAATAGTCCTATGTTTCCAGTTCCATATGAACTCCCTATTTTCAAATGTGTGTAACTCTGTGAAAATAATCATTTTGAGCTGAAAGTTGATATGTAGAAACCTGATACGTCTTAGCCTGGGTGAAAACATGGCTAAAAATGTGTGGTTTTATTGTTAATGTTGTTGTTAGTGCAAATAATAATGTATAAGGGACAAAAATAAATAGAAAAAAGTCTACCTGAGTGGAGCCATTAAAAAGTAAACAAATACTGTTTTTTGGCATTGCCTTTACCACAGTACTTCCTATGTTTAAAATGTATGTACACTGCAGTGGTATATTTATACAATGTTATGTTGAATATTTATTTTTAATGCTGTCCACTGTGTGTAATTATAAAAATGAATTTAAAAAAAAAATTGAAAATAGGAAAAAATGTGAAAGTTTAGAATTAGAGAGAAACTGAGTCATTGAAGTGAAGTGAGAAGATGAAGAAAGGAATATAAGAAAGAAAGGGAATCTGCTTATAGGGAAGCTTATACGGAAAAAAAGGCTGTGAATTTTTCTGCAAAAATACTGTCTTTCCAGCAATGCCAACTAGTCCTATGATGGCTAAGAATCAGGGACTGCAAGTGAAATCCTGGCCCTACTGAAGTCAACAACAAAACTCTCATTGACTTCAAAGGGACCAGAATTTTCTTTTGAATGAATAATTGCCATGAACAAATAATTGCCATGAACAGATTGGACCTGAGTAGAAAATGTTCTGGAGCACTAAGTGCTGGGGACTAGCGTGCGGCTCTCAGGGAAGGCATATTCTGAAACTGTCCGGTTGCAGCATAAGGAGATGTTATAATCTTATGTACTGGCCTACCAGGGAGGAAAAAAGCAGTTCTCCCTCCATCAGAGTATATGGAATGTTCTGAACAGCAGAATTGCTTTTAATATTTCTTGCTATAAAAATTTTTGAAAATACTTCACAGATAACATTCTTCAGATCCATTCTTGATTAGCTGTTTCTCTGAACCATGTGGAGATTGGAGTGAGACAAACTCAAAGTTCCTTCTGCTTTGTCAAAAGGTTTTATTTACTAGAGTCCTTGAAGTATTTGGGGAACATTGGACCACAACCTGTAATTGGTCAGTAGAATTTGTGGGCGGGCTATTGGGTCCTTTAGCCCATACCCTCGTTCAGGAAGACAGGGTGCCTATGTAACCCATGCCTGCTTAGTGTGATGCTCTGTCCCTCTCTAGTGGCACCTAGCCCATCTAGAGATTGATGAGTCTGCTACAGCCTGACCTAAGAGGCATGTGGCTTTTAGCTCATATAGCAGAGCCTCATACACTAAGCTGCAGAGGTCCCAGATTTCATCCTGCCTGCTCATGATAGAGGTCTGTCAGTGTTACACTACTGTCTCTTAAATGTGTAATTGTTCAACCCCTCCTCACCAAACCATCTTTGTGCAAATAGGCTCACTAGTTTTTATCCTATCCCTAATCTTCTCTTTGGGTTGGAAAATATTATAGAAAAGCTTATGGCAAGGCAATTGTGTGGCAGATTCTGGTGGCTTCATATTTTGTTTTCTTTTCATTGTTTTAATGAGCTAAAATCACAATGTGACTTGTAGTAGCCAAATTTCATATATCTCAAGCTCTTGGTCATCCCCAATTTTTTCCCATTCCAAATCATGAGCCATATTGGAACATTCAGGAAACAGTAATTATGGTCATTCTAGTTCAGGATGCATTATCAAAGTCAAATGTTCATACCTCCAACATTCTTAAACTGATTTTCTTCAAAGTTTTGCAGGGCTTCTAGACACCTAAAAATCATGATGTTTAAACAAAAGCAGTTGAGTAATTTTGAAGCTATGTTATATTTTAAAGTTGGAATTCTATCTTAGCAATAGAGCAAGCTATTTATAACCATCATTATTATGTGTTGACAATTTTGGCTTTTTAAATTTAGGTATATGCACTAAGAGAGTGCTAACTTCAGTACATTGAGGTTCTACCAAATAACCACATTCAGGAGCAATATCTATCACCTGGAGACTGGAGATCTCAGCTGCTGTGAAAATATGCACTGTGGCATAAAAAAAACCTTTCTAGTTGCTGCGGATTCCCTTTTATATTATTGCCAGTTGACGTTAGCAATATTTGGCAAGAGGAGTTAGTACTGAAAGGGAGTGTCATGGAATGCCAAAGGCAGACTTTTTTGCAATTACTAAGCCTTTGATTTGGGCTCAAGGCAGAGGCTCCCTTGCTTACATGGATTATATTAAGGCCCCTTCCTCTGCTCCCACTGGTTGTACATTTTAATGACTGACAGCTGAGAAATTTAATTATAATTTTCCCAATAATACTTGCAGACTTTATGATCCATTATGAGTAGTACATGGTTTTACTGTCAATAATAAATAAATAAAAATTATAGGGACTTTCCTACAATTCCCCATCTCCTACCATTGACTTTATGATTTGAGAGAGAACAAACTGGCTAATAAGTACTGACTTGTGATCTTATGAAAGATGCTTCTAGAGGCAGACACTCATAAGCCAGTAAGATGGCTCATTTCATAATCCCCATTGTATAAAATACAGATATAAAGGTTGGATTCTTAGTTTGTGTAAATTGATAAAACTCCATTAAAATCACTAACTGAGAATCTGGCCCTAGGGAACAAAACTGTTCATTCTGTTTTTCCAAATACAAGTATTAGGACTTCCCATGCTCTCATGGATTGGTAACTGGTTAAAATATAAGAAAGGGTAGGTATAAATGGTCAGTTTTCAGAAAGGAGAGAGGTAAATAGTGTGTCCCCCGGGGGTCTGTTATGGGACCAGTCCTATTCAACATTTTCATAAATGATCTGGAAAAAGGGGTAAACAGTGAGGTGACAAAATTTGAGGATGATACAGAATTACTCAAGATAGTTAAGACCCAGGGAGACGACAAAGAGCTACAAAAGGATATCTCAAAACTGAGTGACTGGGCAACAAAATGGCAGATGAAATTTAATGTTGATAAATGCAAAGTAATGCACATTGGAAAGCATAATCCCAACTATACATATCAAATGATGGGGTCTAAATTAGCTGTTACCACTCAAGAAAGAGATGTTGGAGTCATTGTGGAAAGTTCTCTGAAAACATCCACTCAATGTGCAGCAGAAGTCAAAAAACAAACAGAATGCTGGGAATAATTAAGAAAGGGATAGATAATAGGACAGAAAATATCATGTTGGCTCTATATAAATCCGTGGTATGCCCTCATCTTGAACACTGTGTGCAGATGTGGTCTCCGCTTCTCAAAAAAGATACATTGGAATAGGAAAGGTTCACAAAAGGGCAATAAAAATTATTAGGGATATGGAACGGCTTCCATATGAGGAGAGATTAATAAGACTGGGACTTTTCAGCTTGGAAAAGAGATGGTCAAGGGGAGATATGATTGAGGTCTATAAAATCCTGACTGGTGCAGAGAAAGTAGATAAGGAAGTATTGTTTACTGCTTCTCATAACATAAGAACTAGGGGTCACTAAACGAAATTAATAGGCAGCAGGTTTAAAACAAATAAAAGGAAGTATTTCTTCACACAACGCACAGTCAACCTGTGGAACTCCTTTCCAGAGGATGTTGTGAAGGCCAAGACCATAACAGCGTTCAAAAAAGCACTAGATAAATTCATGGAGGATTGGTCCATCAATGGCTATTAGCCAGGATGGGCAGGAATGGTTTCCCTAGCCTTTGTTTGCCAAAAACTGGGAATGAGCAACAGGGGATGGATCACTTGATGATTACCTGTTCTGTTCAATCCCTCTGGGGCACCTGGCACTGGCCACTGTCAGAAGACAGGATACTGGGTAGATGGACCTTTGGTCTGACCCAGTAGGGCCATTCTTATGTTCTGATCTTGTATCTCACACGTTCACCATGGACTACCGTCTGTTAGGCAACTCAAAGAGGAATTCAGCTGGCAGGAATATTTCTGTGCCAAGATAGGATAACAGCTGAGCTGGCAAAGGCATATGTTTGGCTTTATATGACCCTATTTCCATAGGCTTGAATGATAGCCCACCATCCTCTTGGATGGTTAAGGCAGCAGGTGTGGCATCATTGTTTTTGTTGCCTAGTGTAGAAGTAGTTATTTTTGTTGGCTGGGAAAATGGCAGCTGCTCAGCTGGTTGTATCAGAGGTAATAGCTCTGTATCATAGCTTTCTGGCTTGTCTAATACAACTGACATACGACACAAATCATTCTTGTTATAGTAAAGAGCAGCATTGCTTTCTCCCTTCATATACTCTCCATCATTACCAGAAAAAAGGACTTTAAGACAGAAATAAAGATGGATTTGGTCATAGTGTTGATCAAAACAAAATAGAAAACTAAACTGAACATTCAGCCACTAACTAGCTACCGCCATTGTCCATTTGTTCTAAAGTACATGTACTAAGATGTTCTCTCTAAATTGACACACTGAAATTATGCAAATTTGTATTAATATTTGGTCATGACGTATTTTCCCAATCTGGATTTTTTCTTTTATACACAGTTCATCCCTAGAGGCCATTTATGGCCATGAATCCATGGGCTATAATCACAGCTCTAGGAATGTTAACACAAACTCTTTTCTATCTTACGCTGAATATTCACCAGCATCTGCTACAGGATTAATAAAAAAGATTTTGCTACACATTATAGCCAATTAATAAACAATTTGTTTATATAGTTTTTTTATCTTACATGCAGAATCAGCTGTGTGCGTATCTCCAGGGCTTTAGACAGTGGTCCTTGAGTTCTTAATTTACATATGGCCTTTCATTGACTCTATCTGTCATCATAATGTACTTTTTCATCTGTATGCAGATGATACGTAGACATTAGCAAAGATTTTTCTCCATTGATGCTAATACCGCTTCACTATTTAAATCTACACAAATTATTCGGATGAGTTTTCATTTCTTTTAATTACGTGTCTCTAAACTGAAGTTATTCTGCTAATTAAGCTAAGGCACAGAAGGATGAGCGCTAGATTCCTTAGTTTAAAGTAGAATTTCCAGTCCCTTTACACTGCTGGCAAAAACTCTTCAAATTCTTAAAATGAATACGTGAGCTTTTGAAGCATGGTAACTATTGCTTATTTTGCTTTGACTTTCAGTTGAGGAATACCTTTCATCCTTCACCTTCAGCTCAGTTAGGCTGAAAATTCTATTCACGTCAAAGCTGCCTCTAAAGTTTATTTTCATAATTATTTTTATGATTAATTTGATAATTAATAAGAGCTGATTGTTAAATTAAGATGTTTCAAATCATACAAGTTTGTGTATATTATTTGTATTTTTCTTTATTTCCATTGTCATCCAGCAAAGTCCCTGATTCTCTATATTCTAATTTCTAGTCTTCAAGGGCTCCAGTTCACAAAGGTAGTGATGCACATGCATTGTTCCTTTGACTTATGCGAGACTACTCATGTGCTAAAGTTAAGTAGCTTGCTAAACTGAGGCCCGATGCTTTAAATAGTCTCCAACTGACTTTAATAGGAGTTGAGAGTGCTGAGCATCTTGGAGGATGAGACGTACAGGATAAATGGATGCATTTGAGTCATTTAAACTTATCCACATTTAGTACAATATTTGGAGTACATTTACTTCCTCTTCAGAATTGGCAGCAACACTGTCTCTGAAGACATTTGCAAAATTGATATCCAGATAGAGTTCAGGTGTCAAACAACTGCAAAGTTTGTACAAAGTATGAATTAGGGGGGATTGGTTGGAAAGGATTTGAAAAGGATCATCATCTTAAATGGCTCCAAGTGTATGTACTTTTTAGCATCATGTAAGAGTTGAATATAAATAATATTCAGGAATTAAAAGAGAGTTCTGTCAGCAAGACAAATGAAAAGGAGGAAAAAATTGAAGCTAACATAAGTGAAGATCAACAAAGAGTAAGAGGGTAGCAAACAAGAAAATTTACAGAGAATGTAATCTAGGTCCAGTTATCACCACCCAAAGAAAACAATGAAGTGTTTATTATTTTTATTATGCTAGAATAAGTAAAATCGGAGCATCCTCAACACTGTTTGCTTAGCTCAATGGCAGGTCTGAGAAGAACTTCATTGTAAAAACAGAGATTTGGAATCCTCTGAAAGTAAAATGTAAAAGCACGCATTGTTGACTGCATATCCTTTTTTGTTTATATGGATGTGTGCTTGGTTATATAATCTCTGAACAATGCAGAATTTAGGAAAAACATGAAAAGGTCAGCTCTGTAAATATTTACTTCCAAAGATTTTGGAATACTTTTGTTTTGAAATGACCTCTGGAAGTCAAGCAATATTATCCTTGGACAGCCCTTTCCTCTCATCAATTGCACTTCTATTTTCCCAGATTTATTCTTTCTTTCTTAGTTGTGAAGTCTCCAACATGATTTGGGCACTTACTTATAAATTACTTGAAGCATGTGAATCCCTAAATGTTGAAACAGTGCACTGGATTTTGAACAGCTGGAGCTGAATTCATCCCTGGTGCAATTCCACTGACTTCAGACTTGTAGGCTGAACTCCTTGCTTCTCCCACAGGGAGGACAAACGTTGAAGTATAGCAAGTGATAGGGCTTTTCTGCATTAACTCCTGCTTTGAAATAGGAATAGATCAAAATGCACTAGGGAACGTTAATTGCATGGCAGCAGAATCAACATGGACACTTGGTACGTGGCAGGCTAACACAGAGTAGATTTATACACTAGCTTGCTCTGAATTAAGTGTGTGTATAGAGAAACCCCATTCAGTTCATTGCTGAATTTGGGCCAAAGTAGAATGATATTTCACACTGACTTGTTGTGAAATTCACAAAATCTATTAAATTTTCCTCTTTCATTATAATACAAAACACTAAAGCATTATTAACTTTAACGACTGCTAATAAAATACGAAAGCAAACAATAAATTGTTCATTAAAGCTTAGGTGAAAAATCTGGTGGAAAAAAAGTGCCGTCTGCTCAAGATTGTTAAGAAGAAACCACACAATGCCGAAGGGTCTCTTGAAGATAAGAGAAGGAAAAAATAAAAGTACTAGCTCTGATTGAAGACACTATTTTACATGCGTCTGACGAAGTGGGTATTCACCCACGAAAACTTATGCTCCAATACATCTGTTAGTCTATAAGGTGCCACAGGACTCTTTGTTACTATTTTACAATAAACCTCTTCAGCTTTAAAACCTGAAGAAAATGATGGAGGTTTATTTATCTATTGTCTTTCATTTTATTCTGCTCACTAATGTTTAGATGCTAATCCCTGTGATGGGATTTCCATTTTACCACACATAGGGAATTTAACTGTAATTTAAGTTATAATTCAACATGTCAGATCAATGATATCCATGAATGCTGATTGGTCCCAGTAGCATTTGTTGCTATTACTGCAATAATGAAGACGGGAAAAATAATTTGATTGTCTTTTGGGAGAGCGTCTATTAAAGGTTGAACTGGCTTGGCTGAGAGAATAAGACATAAATTTTCAAATCAGTATACACCTACGTTTTAAATTTTAAAAATACATAATTAAAATTATGAGCAAATCAACTTTAATATTTTCCCGGTAATAATAATGCAGTTGGCTATCTTAGGTTTAGCTAAAGTAGATGTGGTACATCTTGACTTTAGTAAGGCTTCTGATACTGTCTCACATGACTTTCTCATAAACAAACTAGGGAAATACAACCTAGATGGAGTTACTATAAGGTGGGTATATAACTGGTTGGAAAACTGTTCCCAGAGAGTAGTTACCAATGGTTCACAGTTAAGATGAAAGGGCATATCTCGTGGGCTCCTACACAAATCAGTTCTGGGTCCAGTTCTATTCAGTATCTTCATCAATGATTTAGATAATGGCATACAGAGTACACTGATAAAGTTTGCAGATGATACCAAGCTGGGAAGGGTTGCAAGTGCTTTGGAGGATAGGATTAACATTCAAATTTATCTGAACAAATTGAAGAAATGGTCTGAAGTAAATAGGATGAAATTCAACAAGGACAAATGCAAAGTACTCCATTTAGGAAGGAACAATCAATTGCACACATGCAAAATGGGAAATAACTGCTAGGAAGAAGTACTGTGGAAAGGGATCTGGGGTCATAGTGGACCACAAACTAAATATGAGTCAAGAGTGTAACACTGTTGCAATAAAAGCAACATCATTCTGGGACATATTAGCAGGAGTGTAGTAAGCAAGAAGTAATTCTTCCACTCTACTCCGTGCTGATTAAGCCTCAACTGGTGTATTGTGTCCAGTTTTGGGCGCTACATTTCAGGAAAGATGTGGACAAATTGGAGAAAGTCCTTAGAAGAGTAACAAAAATGATTAAAGGTCTAGAAAACAAGAGCTGTGAGGGAAGATTGAAAATATTGAGTTTGTTTAGGCTGGAGAAGAGAAGACTGAGAAGGAACATAGTAACAATTTCAATTACATAAAAAGTGTTACAAGGAGGAGGGAGAAAAGATGTTCTCCTTAACTTCTGAGGATAGGAGAAAAAGCAGTGGACTTAAATTTCAGCTAGGATTTAGGTTGTACATTAGGAAAAGCTTCCTAACTGTCCGGGTGGTTAAGCAGTGGCATAAATTGCCGAGGGAGGTTGTGGAATCTTCATCACTGGAGATTTTTAAGAGCAGGTTAGACAAACACCTGTTCAGGATAGTCTAGATAATACTTAGTCCAGCCATGACTGCAGGAGTTTGGACTAGATGACCTCTTGAAGTCCCTTCCAGTCCTACGATTCTACTCATCACCATGTTATCTATGCAGAAAATACAGAAGTTTAGATTCCCATAGTTTTTTCCAAGAGGACTCCCTAGTGTAAATGCTAATTCTATTGTGGTACTAATATATTCTGCCCTTGGAGGTACTCATGCTATTTCCACTGAAGTCAAAAGAGGCAATGTTTACACATCTAAATGGAGAATTTGGCCTATAGAGTTTTTATATAACAGAGGTCAGCTCAAGACACAAAATTTGGATCTAGATCCAGAGTATGGGAATATTGAGTTAGATTTTCAGTCAGTCTATTTATTTATTCATTCATGCTGGTTCTCTGGCACCTATCAAAGGTTTTAGATACATCCCAAAATTTAAAAAACCCCAAACCATTAGAAAATCTAAAATTCACTGATGATAATATTTTAAATAATCCCAATTCAAAACATCAATTTCCAGTACAAAAGATTTTATCACAAATGACCAAACAGGCCACCCAACCATATCCCAGTGTAAGATTACAGTGTTTATTGTAGAGCTAGGAGCCATTTAAAGATTCAGGTTTAAATTTAAGTTAGGATTTTAACACATCCAGAATTTGCATCAAGTCCATATCTATCTACAGGCATGAATCCACAGAAAGGAATTCAAAAGTTGAGGAACACAATTAATACCTAAATGAATGGAGTAAAATTGCTACCGCCTCACCAAACTACTCTATAAATAAAAACATAGCAGAGTAATGATAGTAACACAAAGTCCTTAATCAAAATGTTGGCTCACTAGACCAAGGGTAAAATTTTCAGCAGTCCCACATTTTAAAATGTATTTAGACATTGCTCTCTGCTTAGCATTGCAAGGTTTAAGTGAATTAGATGGCTAAGTTCTACTTTCAGAAGTGACTTAATCATGGGAGGTGGGTATAATAGGCATGGGGTGGCTGAGTCTCCCCTGGCGCTGCCACGGCTGCTGAACTCTTAGTTGCGGGGTTTTGGGGGAAAGATTTTGATTTATTATGTTCCATGCAGGTTCTGGGGTAGTGGAGGAGATGGTATGTGCTACTGCCTTCACTGCTGCCCCGGGACCTGCATGGGGCATAACAAAAGCTTCTTCCAGAGAAGAGAAATGCAGCCGCATGCTCTTCTCTGGGCAGCTTGGGGTCTGGGGAGGGGAGGCACAGCACGGCACAGCAGAGTGCAGCTGCAGCTGGCCCAGGACTCCAGGCAGGGGAGCTCAGGGCTTCAGTCAGTGGGGGCTTCTCTTGGAAGGGGGCATGTCTTGGGCCTTCTACCAGCTTGGGGGTCCTCTGGCCAAAGGTGGGGTCTTGGGGATCTTGGGGCTCCGTCCAGGTGGGAGGGGTGACTTGGGGCTTCGGCTGGTTTGGGGTTACTCTGGCCGGCTTGGGGCTCCTCAGGCCAAGGGGAGGCCTCAAGGCTCCTGTGAGGGGGTCTTGAGGCTCTAGCCACAGGAGCAGGTGAAAGTGGCAGAGCTGAGGCTAGCCTTGCTGAAGGGAGCTCAGTGGTTTGAGGATTGGCCTGTTAAACCCAGGGTTGTGAGTTCAATCCTTGAGAGGGCCACTTAGGGATCTGGGGCAAAATTAGTACTTGGTCCTGCTAGTGAAGGCAGGGGGCTGGACTTGATGATCTTTCAAGGTCCTTTCCAGTTCTAGGAGATAGGTCTCTCTCCATATATTATTTTACCTGCCACCCATGGACTTAGTTCCAGATTCTCAAAAGGTATTTAGGCATATAAATAATTAAATATTCTTTGGAACAGGGGGCCTGGAATCTGTGTCTACCAGGCAAATGCCATAACCTTTGGGCTATAGAGTCATTCTCCCTCTCGCTCTGGCCCAATGAATGTTTAATTGTTTATACACAGTGGAGCAGCTTCAACAGGAGAAATTGAGAGAGACTTTGGGCAGAGGTGAGAGGTCCAAGTTAAAATCCCTCTCTACATCAAACAGAAGGAGGACTTGAACCCAGGTCTTCCACCTCCTGAATGAGTGTTCTAACTACTGGACTAAAAGTTATAAGGAAAGTGAAGGCACCACCTCCTGTGGACATTTTGTGTAGGGTTAGGTGAGCTCTGAGAACACCTACTGAATTGGGGTCTACAAACAAGCTAGCCAGAGCAATGCTTAGTTGGAGGATCTCACTAGGTTTTAGGTGTATGGTAGGCACCCAGGAGGCTCTGTTCATGCTCACTGGCGGAAACATAGGCACCATGGAGACTTCAACAGCTGAAATTTAGATACCTATAGAGTAAGGCAGCAGTTGAGCAGAGATTTTGAGGATCTCAGTGATGCGTAAATATAGGAGTTGGGGACCTAAAGTGGCAATTAAGTACCTAAATCCTTTTGTGGACCATAGAACCATAGAATATCAGGGTTGGAAGGGACCTCAGGAGGTCATCTAGTCCAACTGGATTAATTCACTTTTGAAAACTGAATTTACACTCCTGAGTAAAGCATTTTTGAAAATTGTACTGCAAGTCAGCTAAGCCAAACCTCATGAATGTATTTTAGTGATGAATTATTAACCTAACAGTAACATATGAAACTGTATATTTTAGCATCTCTGAAGAGGAATCAGATATTTCATATGATAATATATTACATAATAGACAATGCCTAATGATACAAGATTTTTTAAAAGTTACCTTGTGGTAGACAGAGGGCCTGATGTGCCTTTTCATTTTACACTCTCCATTTTTCTTCATCAATCCTCTGTCCTCCTTTCTGTGCTCCCACAG
This sequence comes from Gopherus flavomarginatus, assembly GCF_025201925.1. Classification (NCBI taxonomy): domain Eukaryota; kingdom Metazoa; phylum Chordata; order Testudines; family Testudinidae; genus Gopherus; species Gopherus flavomarginatus. The sequence continues at coordinate 140,849,000 of NC_066620.1, read as the reverse complement.
AGCCTAGTCAGAGAGCTTGATCATCCCCAAACTCCATGGTTTATGAACCCAATAAACAGGGCCATCCCTAGCCATTTTGATGCCCTACACAAGGGGCTGTATGGGGCCTCAGGTCTCTGTGGGGGGGCTGGCCCCAGGCCACTGTGGGGGAGGCAGGGCTGGCCCCAGGTCTCTGCCCTCTCCACCGGTCCCAGACTGCTTTGCTCTGCTCCCCTGGCTCCCAGCCTTGGGAGGTAGGGATGGAACTACTGCCCAGCACTCAACAGCGGTGTGGCTGGGAGCTAGGGGAGTGGAGCAGGCTGGGGCCGGGTTGCTCCACTTACCATGTGGTGAGTGCAGGCCCATCCTCTGCAGCAGTCCTCAGGGGAGTGGGGGCAGGGATGGGAAGAGGCAGGGCGGAGCAGGGCAGAGGCTTTGGGGAAGGGGTGGAGTAGGGGGTGGAGCTGGGGTGGAGTAGGGGTGGAAAGAGGTGGGGCTGGGTCAGAACAGGGGTGAGGGCCATGGGGAAGAGGCAGAGCAGGGGCTGGAGCATTACGAAGCTACATACTTTGCATATGGGTAAGGACGGCCCTGCCAGTGAATCCAATAAGCAGCACATTGGGAAGATGGAAGGGAGCGCATTTGAGTTTTCAACCTAATGAGCTATAGAGGGGTCAGGCAGGCTAGAGAATAGAGAAGATCACCAAAAAGAATGACATAAGTGAACCCAACATGAGAGCAATGATTGCCTTTGAGACTAAATGACAGGCAAGAATCTTTGGGCCTAAAGAGAATGGCGCTTATAGGGCTAATCACCATAGCAATCTGCTAGTTGTGATGTCGGAAGAAAGGACATTTTGTATCTGTGTTTTATCTCAAAATTCCTCTTTTCCAGTGGTGCAAGTATGGCGGTCCAGTCCGGTCCGCCATACCAGTAAGATATTTATAGCTGGTACTCCATACCAGAAAGAACAGAACGTGGGGCCACCAGGTAACCCAACGCTGGCAGCTTCTGCAGCGTGACTGTACCATTCCCAGGCCCTCCCACTCCCCCAGCCCTGTCATCCTGCAGGGCTGCTATACAGATCCCAGACAGGACTCAGGAGACGCAGCTGCATGGAAGGTCTGGGGGCAGTACAGCCGTGCCGGAGGAGCTGCCAGTGTGGGGCCACACAGTGGCCCCATGTTCTGCTCCTTTTGCTGCTGCAGTTCCAGGAAGCCCTGTGGTTCAGAAATCTCCAGCGCAATGAGAGGAGAACAGAGCCCCCCTCACCCAGCTAACGTGGGATGGTTCATGGGGAGTGGATGGGGAGAGCCTAGGGGCCCTGGCTGTGAGTAGGGTGGGGAGGAGTCATGTTGGGGAGGTCACATGCCCCCCCTTTAGCTGGTGCCCCCACCCTTTGTGTCCCTTCCGGGTACCAGTAAGAAATGAATGCTACTTTCACCACTGCTCTTTTCTATGTTTGAGCTGTCGCTTTTCTCTTTGTAGCTTAACTTCTCCTGTGTAGGTTTGATGCTAAAACGCATCCAAACTTTTAAATAACCAATGGAAGGTTTTCCCAATCTCAAAGCAAATGTTCAAGGTTAGGTATGTTTTACAATAAAATAACATGTTTCCCTAGAGAAATTTATACTCACCGACTTTGTCTGTCAGTAAGCATGCTTGCAAGTATTCAAAACTGAGCAGTATTGGTTAATTGCGATAGCTTGGGTTAGCCATACGGCAATGCTTCTGTTCCCTGATAGGATGAGCCCGTAAGAATTTCCAGCATGAATGACTTGGGTGTATGAATTTAAAAAAACTGTTTCTGTAAATAATTATACATGCAGCTTTCAAATGTGCTTATATCTGCATCATACAAACTCAGTTGCTCCAACTGTTTGCAGAAAGCCAGCACAAGAGATACAAGCATTGCTGAAACAAAGGGCTGTCTACACTAGGGGTGGGGATCGATCTAAGATACTCAACTTCAGCTACGCTATTCGCCTAGCTAAAGTCAAAGTATCTTAGTTCGACTTACCTGGCTGTCCTCATGGCAGTGAGTCGACTGCCAGGGCTCACCCATTGATGCTGCTTACTCCTCCTGCCACGGTCGAGTATGGGCATCGATTCGCGGATCGATTTTTCGCGTCAATTCCCGATAGATCGATTACTACCCGCCAATCCAGGTAAATTAGTCCGGCGGGTAGTATAGATGTACCCAAATTCTTTTTTAAAATTGAACAAAATATGGATGGAAAAGGTTTGCATTATTCACCAAGCTCTTTTTGTGTTCTTGTAGTAAATGTCTTTTCATATTATTCAGGAATTGGCATGATTTCTGTGCACCAAAAAAATTAAATCATGACAACATATCTGATCACAGTCCTTTAAAAATGAACTGGACCTTTCACCCTTTAACCTTTAAAGGTAGAGCATATCTGAAGAGAAAGGCTGAACTAATTCCAGACAAAGGACCCTTTAGTATGGAGAGCATGAAAAAATAGAAGGTTATAATCTTACCCTGGGACAATTAATCAGAAGGTAATAGGTTTCCATGTGCTAGTTTACCTCTGAATGAATAAAGTGTGAGGCAACCAATGTTAGCTATAAACAATTATTTGGAAATCTACTTAAAAGTTTTGTTTTTCAGTGTTTTTCTTTGTAATTTATATGTTAAGGATTGTAATATAGGGTGCTAATTGCATCATTTTGCAACACTTAAAGAAGGGTGAATAGCATGTCACTGATGGTATTCATGCAAACCTACAGCAACACAACATAGCTTTATTAAACCTTGAGGGTAATTTCTGTTCTGACAGAAGTCATAGGGAGGTAAGTCACCCCAAACTGTCACTGCCACTTTCCTCCCCTTCAGATGTTAAACTTTAGAGCATTCTAACATATTTCAGGCTTACCCCAGCCCATTTATACCCACAGCCCTAACAAGTATATATTATTCCAAGGCCAAGTGATGGCTGCAGCCTTGTTCAGCCTACTACATGAGGCAAGGCAACCATCATCTCTTCCATAACACCTTGGGCTGCCACTCAGAATCCAACCCCCTTTAAAACACATCAGCTTGGCCCCTAAAGACTACAGATACTAGCATCTTAAATTGCATCTTGATCCCTGCTACAGCCCTTTTCTTGGATCTAGATAAAGTATTAGGTTCTCCATGTCCCAAACTTTCATGTTGCAGAGAGGCTAGCTGTAATTTACTCCATTTCACACACATTATAGGCGACTCACCTGCTTCTGGCGATAGCCAGTACAGACCTCAATTTCAAAAACTTAGGGCACCTCTATTCAAGGCAAACTGGAAAGCGTTTGCTTTTCTTGGCTAAAGTTGCACACCCAACATGTCACAGAGTAGGCAGTAGAAGGGGGAACTCACATCCTCCCTACCAAAAAAACACCAAACCAAACCAAACCAAAAAAACCAACTAACTTTCTAGATAAAATAGTTTGGGCTGTGGCAGCAACAGTAGGCTGCCAGTGTGCAAATAGTCTCTTAACGTTTTGCAGCCCATTATATTTTGCTACCCTAGGCAACCTCCTGCTCTGTGTGGTTATGCAGCCTTGTTTTTATTTTTTGTAGTTGTCAGGTATGAGCCTATATATGGCTCCCATTGGGAAAGGCCGCAGTATGTAATTTAAGATCAGCAGTTGTCATGTCAGGCAGCTACTTACTGATCCTCCTGGCTAGAAGAGAATTGTTGAGCGTCAGCAAGAAGGAAGGAAGAAAAGCAACACTAATAAATACACAAACTATTTGCGGAATGTGTTTTAATAAGCTATTTTATTTTTATTCAGTTAGACATGTGGGTGATAAAATGTCTATTTCCCATACCCATGTCTGAAGTGCCATTTTCAAAAGTGCTGGCCCAGAGCCGGCCTTACTTCCAGAAATGTTGTTTTAATGTAGCACAGCCAAATTTTCAGCACTAAAATGGCTTTCCCAGATGGGGAAGCATTTGGTACTTCTGAAACCTGGTTATCAGGACGCTGAATAAGAACATGAAACTCTAAGAAAGGGTAAGGACTGTCATTGACAGCAAAATATTCAGATTAGCCAAGTTAACAGTGTTCAAAAATATTGAAACTTTTACAGGGATACAGTGGTTGTCATTAAAACAACAGTCACTACACATTAGGCTCTAAGACACTGCTGTTACTTTATTTCCTGTTCTACATAGGAGGAAACTGGTGTTTCGGATACCAGCGTGTAAACTTAACAAAAACTGACTTTCTGTTCACAAATCCCTACCCAGAAGCATAACAATTATATTTGTTAGTAGCACTTAACAAACTTGACAGAAGGATTCAGTAGGGGCAAACAGTTAGCCAAAATATAGAGTCAAGTTTGCTGTGAGGAAGTATTTAATCAGAAAATGATAACTGACAATCATTTAAGAGCTCCACAATCCCACAATTGAAGAGGAAGGCTTTGCTGGTTAAAAAATAACTTGGTTGAGAGGGAAAGTGAAGCCAGCTGTAAAAAATAAAATATAAAAATAATAATATATAAGAAATGGAAGAGACGGGAAGTTGATAGTAATGTATATAAATGAAAAGTTAGGAATTGTAGAAAATTGTCTGAAAGGGACACAAAGTGAAATCTCTTACTAGATTACTGGATTGCTATAATTCCATTACTATATTGTAGACTTATCAATAATCATTCAGAAAAGTCAGAAGTGTTGAATAAATATTTCTGTTCTGTATTTGAGGGAAAAACATGATATAGTCTCATCATATGATGATAACACTCTTCCCATTCCGCTAGTATCTCAGGAGGATGCTGAACAGAAACTACTAAAGTTAGACATTTTAAAATCAGCAGGTCCAGATAACTTGCATCCAAGAGTTTTAAAAGAGATGGCTGAGGAGCTCACTGAGACATTAATGTTGATTTTTAATAATTTTTGGAGCACTGGGAAAGTTCCAGAAGAAAGTTAATACTGTGTCATTTTTTTTTAAAAGGTAAATGGGATGAACCAAGTAATTATAGGCCTGTCAGCCTGACATTGATCCTGGGCAAGATAATGGTGCACTGATATGGGACTCAGTTAATAACAGATTAAAGGAGGGTAATGTAATTAATGCAAATTAATATGGGTTTCTGGAAAATAGATCCTGTCAAATTCTCAATATCTTTTTTTGTTGAGGCTACAAGCTTGGCTGATAAAGTTAATAGTGATGATATAATATACTTAGACTTCTGTGAGGCATTTTGACTTGATACCTCACAACATTTTATTAAAAAAATAGAATTATATAAATTTAATGGAACGATTGTGGTGGATTCTCCATCACTAGTACTTTTTAAATCAAGAGTAGATGTGATTCTAAAGGATACAGTCTAGGAATTATTTTGGGTAAGTTCTACAGCTTGTGTTATACAGAAACTGAAAATCAGTCCCCCTTCTGGTGTGACACATTGGGCACACAAAAGTTGAAACACCTGAAATTACAAGTTCCCTTAAAAAATCTTGTCTCAAAGATTTTTCGAAGCCAAAGTGACAGGAGGGCTAAAATAGAACTCTGTAAAGGAAGCTGGTTTTCAACCTATTGTGGATTGGATGTAAGTGCTTCTATGTGAGATAGTTGTAAGAAGCCACAGAGTTCATTTTGGCACCCCCACCCCCAAGAGCTGGAACTTGCTGTCCAACTGTTGTCCCTGGGCTTGGTGCTGACTCTTCAGACTCCCCTGTAGCTTTAACACACCCTCTCCCAGCTGTGAGCCTTCTGATTTACTTCTTGACTTTAAGTCACTGACCCCCTTTTCTTATTCTTTGCCAAAAGCCTTTGGAATTTCAGTCTAATATGGAGCTAAACAGACAATGGCAAAGGCAAAGGCACTGTGCAACCAACCTTTTTAACAGTCCTACATTTTGTTTCTGATCCCTTGTTAGTTTAAATAAAGCCATTGAGAGTGAATGTCCCATCTCCTTTTCTTTTATTATCCCTTTGAATGTGCTTTGTACATTCCTTAGATTATCAGCATTGCTTCTATTAGTGTGAGTTACTCCAGGTGTCCCATGAAAGTTTCCTTGGGGGAACTAAAAGTCCAATTTCCCAAGGTGGAGGCATTGGGATGGCTGAATCTGGCACTTCGTTTCTCCAGGGTAGACCCTATTGGGTTTATTAGGCCCCTGTCTTCTTCTTAAAGCCTGAGGACTGCTGCCCAGAAGAATACTCTTGTCCAGATACATACGAATGAAGCTCCCAGGAAGGAAATGTTATATTTGGATTTACATGCTGAAAATAGGTTTTTAGATGGTATTGATGTAGCACAGAAAAAACCCTAGTTTATAATAATAATAAAATACTTTACACTTAAATAGTAACTTTTATTTCTAATGTCAGAGCTTAAATATTCATTATAGCTCACAACAGTCATGTGAGATAGGTATGTTAAACATTATAAATGGGGAAACTGAGGCACAGAAAGGTTAATTGATTAAACCAATACTATTGTTAGAGGTGGGAATAAAGCCCAGGAGTCCTGAGTCCTACCAGCAGTACACACATCTAAATTGGAAACTGGAAGTCTCCCATACCATCGTCAAATATTTGATAGTAATACAGATATTTAAAGAGGAAAAAAAGGCAAACTGTAATGTTTTTGCTGTATGTCTATATTTCCCGCCCCAATCCAAGCTGCCTATGTATGAAATCAGTACCTTTGCACATTGCTACTGTAGGTGAATGCTCTCTGGGAAATTTAGAACATCTGTGGAGAAAGTGCTTCTTTTGTTCTTTGGCTTGTTTTAAGATGTGTCTAGCACAGGTTTTATTACCCTCATATCTCTAGTTTTTATTATCCCTAGAAACAGCCAGTCTGCAAAGCAAGAGGATCAGTCTCTGATGTGCGTCTCCACTATTTCCCCACTCCCTTTTGTTCACGTAACATTCTTTTCCCCTGGCAGTCCTGCATCTCTATCATTTCCACACTAGAGAGCCCACGGTGGTTTTATGTTGCCTTCATACCACACCTTTTTAAATTCCTGTAATAAAAATGTTTTAAATCAATAAGTTGCATTGCACATTTTAACGGTGAAAATACTACGGACAGTATTTCACGTCTACATTTAAAGTATTCAAACCCTAAGTCTCAAGCAGCGGACAAAAAAATAGAAATCAAATGAGAAATGTTACAAAGGACTACGGGGCAAAGAAAGCAAATAAAATGTTTGAATCAACACACAAAATGCTAGTAACCAGAAGCTGGTGAAAGGCTCGGGTATTCTGTTTAGCTGAATGTCTGCACTGTCTGTTTAGGTACTTCACCCAATGTTCAGTTTTGCTGAATACCCCATGAGCTTCCCACATCTCTAGTTACCTGTTGCTCTGTTACTTCTTTTCTCTCTCAATCTGAGTCTCAGCCAGGAGTTGCCTGTAGGACCTTCTACAGTACATCTCGTCAGTGAATCCAGGTTGGTTGGAGAACTGCAGCCAGGTCTAAAGGCTTTACAGTCCTTTTTTGCTGGGATGGAGGAGGGGATGTCAGGGATTTTCTTCTGTCTCCTGCTCATGCAATGTTGGGAGAAGACAGACAAGTCCTGGTTGCCAAATCTTGCAACCACCAAGCAAAGTGAGTAGCTGATTGTTGATCCTTTAGCTCTGCTTAGTATCCTATTCTTGAGGAAGAAAGCAAGAGAAGCACCAGTCAGCTTCTTGGTCTCTGTGACAACTGAGATCTGCTTCTCTCTCCCCCAAATTCTAAACTTCCATGTACCCTCCAATGTCAGTGATGTTTGTGGTGCTTATCCAAGCCTGAACATAACTGATTTTCATCGTTTTCAGGAAGTTTAGTCTTCAGTTTTCTCATTTCTTCTTTTCTTATACCACCCATAGGCACAAAAGAGAAATAGCATTACCAGAAAGATGGAACTGATGGGTTTTGTGGTCAGATCATTGTCAAGTGAGATAGCTTGTATCTGATGGGAATTAACTTCTCAATTTCTCTGTTAAAGTAACAATGCTACCTTCATCCTAGAGATGGGGGAATATTGCAAAATAATTCCTACAATTTCAAAAAAATAAATAAATTCATGTTAGACTTGTCTTCCATGGATAAGTGAATCCTGTTAGAAAGCATGTTAACTAATACAATGTAAAACAGAGTGACAAGGTGGGTAATCTTTGATTGGACCAATTTCTGTTGGTGACAGCAAGGCCGGCTCCAGGGGTTTTGCTGCCCCAAGCAGCCAAAAAAAGCCACCATCACTATCTGTGGCAATTCAGCGGGAGGTCCTTTGCTCCCAGCTGGAGTGAGGGACCCTCCGCTGAATTGCCGCCGAATACCCAAAAGTGCCACCCACTCCGGAGTTGCCGCCCCAAGCACCTGCTTGATAAGCTGGTGCCTGGAGCTGGCCCTGGGTGAGAAAGTCATGCTTTCAAGCTACACAGAGCTCTTCCTCAGGTCTGGGAAAGTATTAAGAGTGTCACAGCTAAATACAAGATTGAACAGATAGTTTAGCATAAATAGTTAGCACATATTTTAAGGGACCGTTCAAAGTGAAATAGTCTATTAACACTCCTGTGATCATAGGACAAAAAAAGGTGGGTTAGTGGGTTACAGATTGTTGTAATTAAGCAGAAATCCAGCGTCTTTATTCAGACCATGATTTTTAGTGTCTAGCAAAGATATGAAATTAAGCTCCCAAGCTTGCCTTTTGAAAGTGTTGTGCAGGTTTCCTTTGAGGATAGGGACTGAAAGGTCAGCTATACAGTGATCACTTTGTGAAAAGTGTTCGCCCACAGGTAATAGGGTGTTTTTGTCTTTTATCATTTTCCTGTGTGAGTTCATTCAAGCACATAGTGATTATCTGTTTTCACCCATATAGTTGTTGTTCTAGCATTTAGTGCACTGGATGAGGTACACCACATCTTGTGATAGGCATGTGTAGGACCCGTGGATCTTGAAAAATGTATTGATCATTGTAGCAGTGGAGATATGGCAGCAGGTTTTGCATCTGTTGTTCTGGCAGGGTCTGGTGCCACTTTGAGTTGGTATGCCCTAGTTTGTGGGGAGCTTGCTTCTGATGATGATCTTGGAGAGGTTAGGGGGGTTGATTGAAGGCCAGAAGAAGGGATTCAGGAAAGATTTCTTTCAGGATGGAGTCTCCATCGAGCATGTATTGTAATTGTTTGATGAGCCCCCTGTAAGGGTTCCAATATGGGTGGTAGATGACAACTAGGGGTGTGTGGCCAGAGGGGTTTTATATCTATATTGAAACAGGTTCTCTCAGGGTAGTTCGGTGGCCTGTTCCATGATGTGAGCTGCTTCTCTGGTGGAGTGTCCTTTTTTGGTGAAAGCAGTTTTGAGTGTGGTAAGGTGTGTATCCTGGACTTTCTCCTCAGAGCATATTCTGTGGTATCTGAGTGACTGGCTGTAGATAACAGATTTCTTGGTGTGTTTGGGGTCGTTACTTGATCTATGAAGGTAGGTCTGGTGATCCATGGGTTTCTTGTATATAGTTGTCTTCATGACACAGGTCAAACACCCCGAAAGTACCTGCTGCAAGACAGAAATCAAACCTCCTCCAACCAGGATTTGGGGCCCATTTTGCTAGTCTTTGTGCAAACAGGTAGTGAAATATTTCAGAGTAATCATAGAAAATGAAATTGTAATCATGAGTATTTATATTAGAAACCTAAGAACTATGCTCATCCACTTAGGGAACAGGAATACACATTATCAAAATGTTCAGATTTCAAATATCAGATACTCACAATGATCTTTTAGATTTTTCTCTTGAAATTATTGGGTGAATAATTTTGATGAAGAATACAGGAAAATCAAAATCTGTTCAGATAATTTGGAAATAGAGAGGCAAAGTTTGTTGAAGAAATTATTCACTATACAATATTTGCTTGCTATTCCCTATCATTCCCCTTAGATTTTAAATTTGGTATGTAGGTTAGTTTCTTACAAGTTCCTCATGATGGGAAACTATTGGCAAATTTCAAATCACAGACCAGAGTATATATCACAGGATATATATACTCTGTATGTCATCAGTATATATTCAGGATGGGCTCAATTGTGGAGGTATAGAGGGTAGTGTGGTTGTACACTTTCCCAATGGGAGTTCCTAGATAAATTGTGCCTCATCTAGGCATAGCAGATGAAGGCCTGGCCTCACTGAAGTCAATAGAAGTTTTGCCATTGACTTCTGCGGGGCTAGAATTTTACCCAGTTGACAGTCCCCAGAACTAGGTGCAGCCTGTGTGGGTATATCTATATGTGTTTTAAAACCCACAGCAGTGAGTCTTAGAGCCTGGGTCTACAGACTTGGGCTTGTGAGGCTCCCCTTGTGGTGCTAAAAACAGCAGTGTAGGCGTTGCAGCTTGGGCTGGAGCTTGGCTCTGAAGAATCACCTTCTTCCAAGGCATCAGAGCCCAGATTCGAACCACAGCTGTTTATAGTGCTAGAGTGCATGTGTGAGTCTGAAGACTCAGGGTTTGTCTTCATTACCAGGGTAAGACGACCTAAGTTACACTACCCCAGCTAGGAGGGTTAAAGCCCCACATAAGATACCGTGGAAAGAAAAAGAAAATCCTGCAGTGCTTTTCCCCACAGTGACACCTCAGCCTACAATTGAATACAAACGGCTTGTGAAAGGTGCTAGTTTCATAGCCCTGAAGGCTGTAATTAAAAGCCTTTCCCACAGTGACCCATCCTGTGCTTCAACTCTTTTCTTGATGAAGCAGCTCTTTAAGTGTCTGTTCAGCCCTTGATCTTATTGCTAAGATAGCCAAAAATGATGCTGAATGTGATATTTTCTATGATGTAAAAACATGTCTACCAGGAACAGAAGTGAGATCATCAGCTCACTTCACATAGGCCATCAAACAGCCATCAGATGTAACAACTTTAATTTACTAACCTGATTCTGTTAACATAGAAGTGCAAGGTTCCATACTCTGCTATCAAACACCTGAACCATCCTGTTCCCTTGGTCCAAGAGGTATTATAGATTCTAGTATAGTTTGTCATGGTATAATTCCCCACTCTGAACCTTAGCGTCCAAAAGATGGGGTACCAGCATGAATTCCTCTAAGCTCACTTACCAGCTTAGTACTTGTAGCGCTGCCAGTGCCTGGTACACTCTGGTCCTCCCAAAACCTTGCCCGGGGACCCCAAGACCCAGTCCCTCTGGATCTTAACACAAGGAAAGTAAACCCTTTCCCTCACCGTTGCCTCTCCCAGACTTCCCCTCCCTGGGTTACCCTGGAAGATTACTGTGATTCAAACTCCTTGAATCTTAAAACAGAGAGGAAAATTCACCTTCTCCCCTCCTTCTCTCTCCCCCTCCCAGACTCTCCCTGAGAGAGAAAGTAATCCTAACACAGAGAGAAAATTAACCTTTCTCTCCCCCTTCCCTCTTTTCTCCCCACCAATTCCCTGGTGGATCCAGACCCCTTCCCCTGGGGTCTCACCAGAATAAAAAAACAATCAGGTTCTTAAACAAGAAAAGCTTTTAATTAAGAAAGAAAAAACAGTAAAAATTATCTTTGTAAATTTAAGATGGAATATATTACAGGGTCTTTCAGCTATAGACACTGGGAATACCCTCCCAGCCTAAGTATACAAGTACAAATTAAAATCCTTTCAGCAAAATACAAATTTGAACTCCTTCCAGCCAAATACACATTTGAACTCCTTCCAGCCAAATACACATTTGCAAATAAAGAAAACAAACATAAGCCTAACTCGCCTTATCTACCTAGTACTTACTATTCTGGACATATAAGAGACTGTATCAGAGAGATTGGAGAGAAACCTTGTTGCACGTCTGGTCACTCTCAGAACCCAGAGAGAACAACAACCAAACACTAACAGCACACACAAAAACTTCCCTCCCTCAAGATTTGAAAGCATCCTGTCCCCTGATTGGTCCTCTGGTCAGGTGACAGCCAGGCTCACTGAACTTGTTAACCCTTTACAGTCAAAAGAGACATGAAGTACTCCTGTTCTATTAACCCTTAACTATTTGTTTATGACAAGGTTCTACAAAATTTCCACATTTACAGGGAAGAAAGCAACAAAATCTACTCTAACTCTTCCCACTAACCCAGAAAAGCTAGATGTCCATGCTATAATGATCAGCACTGAAACAGTTAACAATGTAAACCTTTAACTAACACTTTTGGTCATCTGAGTTAACACCCCTGAAATGAATGAAGGACAATTAATATTGCTCTAACAGCTACTATGCCTAATTCTTCTAAATTACCTTGAGTTGGAGATACATCAAGAATGAACTTGACTCACTGAATGTTTTGGGACAATTCCATGATCTGTATTACATAGGAGGTCAACTAGACAATCACAGTGGTCCCTTGTGGCCTTGGAATCTATGAATCTATGGGTATGTCTGCATTTAAGTTGAAAGGTGCAATTCCCAGCTTGTGTAGAGGTACCCGCACTAGTTCTCCTCAAGCTAGTGACTAAAAACAGCAATGTGTCCCCAGAAGCCTGGGCAGCAGCTTGGGCTTGCTGCCCAAGTATGTACCCAAGGGTTGGGCAGGATTGTACTCAGGACGGCTAGCCTGAGCAACCACCCATGCAGCCATGGCCACATTATTATTTTTAGGTACTAGCTGGGAATCACGCTTCCCAGTTCAGATATAGCTGTACCCTATGTGCCTGTCTGCTTATATACTTAAACATACAGCACTGGACTAGTTCACATTAGGGAACTTCAGTGTGCAACCGTGAGGAATAGAAATTTTCTTTTCTTTTTTTTAATGAAATCTTAAAATCTGTAGAAAGTAGTTAGGGTCATCAGAGAGATTCTGGTGTATCTCATAGGACTGAATAATACAGCTTATGAAGAAAATATATAGGACCTCACGACTGAAGTGAGATTCAGACATGTCATCACTATTCTGAATTAGATCTTTAAAATGTCTTTTAAAAATATTTTATTTCCAGATTTATATATATATATATATTTAGTATATTCCTAAATATGTGAAAAGGTTTTTTTGAATATGTATTTTGGTTCTTGCTTATACTACTATAAAATCTGACTGGTTAAGGATGGAAAATTGCTTCAATAAAATTAGTTCCTTAGCAAATGCCCTCTAGTATCTCATCTCAGAAAGTAGTAATGATCAGGAAAAATTAATCAAATGGAGGGTTACGTGCAGTAAGAAATAGTCATCGCAATAGCTCACAATAGCTCACCCCCCCAGAAAGAACATGAAAGGAAAGTGGATTGACAAATCATGAGCTATTGTAGAAATGAAGAACTGATGGTATGTTCTAGTCCTTCTGATTTTTTAACACATTGAAATGCTCAAGAAACTAACTCCTTTCATGAACTTTAGCTGGCCATTAGCCGTTAATAAAGCAAACTGTCATGTATCATCCGTGTTTAGTGACAGAAAATATATATTTTTGAGATAAAAAATAATGAAAATACACATGGTTATTATTTGTAAAGACTTAACTGTAAGTTTTTAATGATTAATTTATCTGGCATCTAATACCTTAATAGATCATGAGAAACATCAAGGGAGGAATGTGGTACTGCATTTTTAAAGTCTTTTTTCTCTCTCTCTGAATGATAATAGGCATGGAAGCTATCATTACTCTTGTTAGATGATGGTTCCTTTAGGAATCTCCTATGTGTTACCTTTTAGAGAAAAGGTCAGAGAAAACCTCTTGGGAGTTCCACTGCAGGATACAACTAACACAAGCGTAAACTGTATGGAAATGGCTAAATTATCTTTAGAGAGACCTTGGTCTTTCTCATCAATCAGACCCTTCTGAACTAGTAAAACAGATAAGCATTCTGCTGGCAAGACTGTTACTATCCATATGTTTGTCATGACTGTCACTACAAATTTATCAATGAAAAGACAGTTGTCATATGTTTCTAAAGGAAAATCTGTCTATCAATAGACACAAGGGTACGTGCAATTTATTTAAGTGAGAGCTATATGAACATAATAGTATTAATTGCAAAAATGTACTCTTTAAAGTTACAATTAAAAATCACAGATAGTCAGGAAACATAAAAATTAACATTGCTGTTGCAACATTACCTCAGACACATTGCACACATCTTGTATAGTTTATGGTATACATTTTACAACATAATCAATCATCTCTTAGGACTTACATTTAACAAGAACAATAGAGGGTTACAAAACAGAGTACTTGTAGAATGTGACTGAGAGATTGTTGAAAACTTTTGCCTTTCTTGTCTTTTTTTGACTTTGGCTATGCAGATTTAATGTTGAATAATAGTTTTTGCATTTAATTTAATCACATTTTACTCTTCTTAGATTTTAAGGAGAAAATAAACTGGATGGGAAAAGCTGTTCTTTTTGAATACTGCTCCCTATGTGTACTCCACATGTGGATACAAATGCACACCACGCGTCCAAGACCCAAACCTGCCTTCTTCACACACACCCCCACACACAGAGAAGGACTATGCCCAGAGATGTGGGCTGTCTCCTCTCCTCACTACTTCTCACTCAGCAACAACCATCGGTGTTATCTTTACTGTCTTGGGGAGGCACATATTTCTGCCAAGTGCAGCATCTGTCACTCCTTCCTTCCCCAGATCTGATAGGGATCAGAGCATCAAATGAGGAAGTACCACCTGGAGAGAGCCATGAGACCCCATTTGGATCTAGGCTGGGGAGACTATCTTGTACATCAAGCTGAGTGCCCCTCCAAATTAGGTGAGTCCTCATATTCAGGTCCTAAAGACTTACACACACTTACGATCCAGCAGTATCAACTCTCGTACTAGCTAGTAAGCCAAAGAACGAACATCCACCATCACTGACCAAGAGCTCCAGGTGGGACCGTTCTTCCCCAGTGGTATTGGCTTATGTCATGGTATAATCCCCCACTCTGAACCTTAGCGTCCCAAAAGATGGGGTACCAGCATGAATTCCTCTAAGCTTAATTACCAGCTCAGTACTTGTAGCGCTGCCACCAACCAGGAATTCCAGTGCCTGGTACACTCTGGTCCCCCAAAACCTTGCCCGGGGACCCCCAAGACTCAGTCCCTCTGGATCTTAACACAAGGAAAGTAAACCCTTTCCCTCACCGTTGCCTCTCCCAGCTTCCCCTCCCTGGGTTACCCTGGAAGATCACTGTGATTCAAACTCCTTGAATCTTAAAACAGAGAGGAAAATTCACCTTCCACCCTTCTTCTCTCTCCCCCTCCCAGATTCTCCCTGAGAGAGAAAGTAATCCTAACACAGAGAGAAATTAACCTTTCTCTCCTCCTTCCCTCCTTTCTCCCCACCAATTCCCTGGTGAATCCAGACCCCGTCCCCTGGGATCTCACACCAGAATAAAAAAAAACAATCAGGTTCTTAAACAAGAAAAGCTTTTAATTAAAGAAAGAAAAACAGTAAAAATTATCTTCGTAAATTTAAGATGGAATATGTTACAGGGTCTTTCTGCTATAGACACTGGGAATACCCTCCCAGCCTAAGTATACAAGTACAAATTAAAATCCTTTCAGCAAAATACAAATTTGAACTCCTTCCAGCCAAATACACATTTGAACTCCTTCCAGCCAAATACACATTTGCAAATAAAGAAAACAAACATAAGCCTAACTCGCCTTATCTACCTAGTACTCACTATTCTGGATATATAAGAGACTGTATCAGAGAGATTGGAGAGAAACCTGGTTGCACGTCTGGTCACTCTCAGAACCCAGAGAGAACAACAACCAAACAGTAACAGCACACACAAAAACTTTCCTCCCTCAAGATTTGAAAGTATCCTGTCCCCTGATTGGTCCTCTGGTCAGGTGACAGCCAGGCTCACTGAACTTGTTAACCCTTTACAGTCAAAAGAGACATGAAGTACTCCTGTTGTATTAACTCTTAACTATCTGTTTATGACAGCTTAGGCTACGTCTACACTACAGCATAAAATCGAAATAACTAAAACCGGTTTTATAAAACCGATATTATAAAATTGATTTTATGCGTCCACACTAGGGCACATTAATTCGGTGGTGTGCGTCCATGGTCGGAGGCTAGCGTCGATTTCTGGAGCGGTGCACTGTGGGTAGCTACTGTGAAATGATGAGGCCAATAACTTCGATTTCTGTCCACACTAATCCTAAATCGATATAGTAATATCGATTTTAGCGTTACTCCTCTCATTGGGGAGGAGTACAGAAATCGATTTTAAGAGCCCTTAAAATCGATTTAAAGTGCATTGTAGTGTGGACGGGTACAGCGTTAAATCGATTTAACGCTGTTTAAATCGATTTAACTGCGTAGTGTGGACCAGGCCCCAGTCCCATAAGGACCAGAAACATGAGGCCTGTAGATGCACCAGATCTGACAATACCAACTGCCAAGACCCGTCGTGCTCAGGGTTAGACTTAGACTTTTACCTCCCCAGCAAATACTTTTGCCCTCTCATGCCCACAATCTCCTCCGCTATTGAAATCAGTCCTTCTGAGGAACATTTCAATACCAGATGAGTTATCCCTTCTTCCGTTCACAAGCCAGAATCTCCATTTACTGGCACATACACATACTGAAGGCATCAGCCTTTTTGTCAGCTGACAATGTAGCAAGTTGATTGGTGTACTGTGGGTCACGTCTCTTTCTGTGACTGGCTGGATTCTTATACTATGGGACAATCTTTCAGCTGCCTTCTCATATTTCAGCCAACCTCTCCAGTTCCATTCTGTGATTGGCACTACCACACTTATATTTGCCTTGTGAGTTCAATTTACTGAGTTATTACTTATAGCAAAAAAGCGACAGAGTCCTGTGACACCTTATAGACTAACAGATGTATTGGAGCATAAGCTTTCGTGGGTGAAAACCAATTGCATTTATGCTCCAATACATCTGTTAGTCTATAAGGTGCCACAGGACTCTTTGTTGCTTTTTACAGACCCAGACTAACACGGCTATCCCGCTGATATTTATAGCAAAACACAGGTTGTGTCTTCTGCCTAACTTATGATAGAAGGGACCAACATGTTTATTTTGAATTAATTCCTGCAAGTATAAATCAGGAGTAACTCCACTGAGGTGGACAATCTGAGATTTTGGGCCTGATTCCTGGATGCACCATGAACCCATTATACTAGTGCCTTAGGAAATAAACAGGTCCCACTGCAGTTCTTTTTAAATGCTATGAGGACATGGGAGTCTAGCTGGTGCAGTGAGTTGGCACAGAAGTTAGAGCTGCATTTAACTTTTGGGCATTGATCTGCAGATACAAATTCTGCAATTTGGTTGCTGTTGCGGGAGTCTTTTGAGGAGGCCCCTTGCTCTCATTTGGGTGACCTCTCACAGCCCTCAGTGACAAATCTGAAGCACTGAGCCCAAGGCCTCAATTCAGCAAAGCAGATAAACATATGCTTAAGTGCTTTGCTGAAGCAGGGCCCAAGTGCAGACGTTTTGGTTCAACAAACTTACATTCCAGTCTAATAAAGAGAGTGGAGATTATAAACTCTGCAAGATAGCTCTGGAGCAAGGTGTTTACAGGCAAAATTGGTAGCACTTGTATAGCTCACAAGCCAAATAGCTTCAGAACAAGGAGTTTTGGAAAGATTTTCTAACCACGTAACAGAGTCCAACAACGACTATGAAAATCTGTATTGGATACTGTGAGAGACAATAAAAGTGAGCTAAAAAACTTTTGGAATCCAAAAGGAAATATAAGTCCAGCTAGCAAAGCCAGTGAAGGATGAAGTTCCGCAAGTCAAATAACCCTGGATTTCCCTGTCCTGTCCTTCTGTTTTGCCACTTTTTTCTTTAAACCAGCCTAGAATATTAAATGCAAAATATCATGTTAAGGTTGCACAGTCAAACATCATAAAAAGTCAGGAAATATAAAAATTAAGGGACAAAATTCCGGCCCTATTGAAGTAAGTGGCAAAGCTCCCATTGTTCCCACTGGGGCTAGGATTTCACTCATGGTTTCAATAGTAGTATTAACTAGTTGCATTTTAAATGCTTGCTGCTCTTCAGGCCTCTTTCTGGAAACGCATATAGCTTCATATACGGCATTTGATCATTGGAAAATGATACTATCAAACAGGATGTGTAATCATATATGTTGGGGGAAAGAAATTCTCAACCCATATAAATTGGTAAAACTTCACTGATTTCAGTTGGGTAGTACCAACTTAAACTGGGAAACAGTTTGGCCCAGTTTTGTGATTTTGATGACATCATGCTGCTTCCAAAGTGAAGAGGGTTGTTTTTTGTTTTTTTTTCAAGTAAATGGGTCAAAAGAAAATGGGAAGTTGAAAATTAATGATGGATGCTGTGTCTTCATTGCAAAAAGAAGGGTGTACTTGAGATCACTATCGTGATATGTGTATCTTGAGGCACTGTAGTTTTTACCTCAGTGTAGCTAGTCAACATCAATCCCATACCCGCCCCCATGACTAGCTACATTGAGGTAAAAATTACAGTGCCTTGTCTCCACTAGGATTTTACATTAAGAGAGCCATCTTGATGTAAAAAACACACCTCTTTTATAATTGAAGACAAAGCCTGAGGGGGATCAATTCTCTCCCCTCACAAACAAGACTTAAAGATGCTATTGAGGCACATATTGTACAACTGCTATGCAACTCATTGCATCAGAAATATACCAGTGTACTTTTTAATAGAGAGCACTATTACATACTGGAACAGCCTTTCTTCCAGCATAGAACACTTTTCAACAATAAAAATTATGCAGCATAAAAACATTAATAGGCCTGATCTGTTGATCAGCAGCTTTATATTTGCAACTAAAATGAATAAAAGCTCTTCTTCCTCTTTTTTTTCCCCAGAAATAATGTTAGCACCTTTATAAGTACAAAAATTGTTTCCCCAAACAGTTAACAGAAATGAATGGCTGAAATGTAACCAAAAGCTGCAACTTCAACTTTGAGTAAGAAGAAATATTTATTATACAGAATTAAATGTGCACCTGTTTCTGCCAGTCATTTAGGTAATCACTGTATATAAATTTATACGCCATGAAAAGCTTTATTCGTGTTCATATGGTGTGAAAATTGAAAGAAAAACTCTAAATTATTTACCCTTTTAAACAAAGCCATTTAGATTTATCACCTGCAGCAAGGGAATTTATTCACATATCATAAAGCTTCTGTGAAATATGGTGATGAAATATGAGTTAGAAAAATGGATTGACGCTCTACAGAGACCTTAAGATGTGGAAAGCAAATTAACTGCCCACAACTTCAATCAACGTGGTCTTATGAGTTTGGGACAAGGCCTACATCCAATAGCAGCCTGTTGCTCTACAGTAGCTGAAGAGGAGACATAATGCAATGTGATCCTTTGTCTAGATCCAGCTGAGAAATTTCCATGTGAAGCTTAAGTCCAGCTGCAACTTTTAGAACATGGACTTCAGCTGTCAAGACAACACATTATTATTTTCCCTTCGCACCTTACTAATAAATGTCAACCCAAAACAATTGAATAGCAATATGTCCATCTACTGGATGGCATGCACGGAACTAATTCCCTGCTTTCAGTAGGAAATGTCATTTTTCTCTAGCCTTAAATAAGCTGATTAGTATGTAGAAAAGCAATACTGCTTTGATTTCTATGAATGTTTTCTTTATTTCTTATTCTGGAGCTTCAAGTTCCTTTCTGCATCTACTTAACTATTTCCCAGTATACCACCAGGTGTATATTCAGATGGTGTTTTCCACCATGCATCCAGTTGTAATTTACATGTGGAAAAGAAACTTATTCTGCAATAATTCATGATCTAAAATTCTTCTCCATGAAGAGAAAATTTACTATTTAGATTTATACTAGGAGAAAAATCCACAACAGACGAACAAATATAAAAAAATACAGTCTTTTGCATTTCTTTAAAGCAAAGAACACAAAAATAATCTTGCTCCTCAGAGTGCACAACGATGACTACAGGATATCATTCAGGAAAGAAAATATTTTTAAATCTAATTCTTCAGAGCTGTTGTTTCTGCATAAATCAATGCTAACAAAAATAATTTCATTTTAATCTGTTATTCTTGTATTCCATTTGAGCACCTTAAGATCAATACGTATTGATCTAATCCTTAATTACATTAATTTTGCTTAGGAAATTAGGAAGGCCATAATGAGAATGTGAAGTTACTTGAAGACAGTACATTATAGGTTGTCTAATTTAGCAGGAGTCTGTGCATCAGATTATTTCATTATGAGCAACCAATTACCATACAAACAGAGAAATAAATAAGATTTTCTTTTTGAATTTGCATTTTTTGTATTCCTCTGTAAATTTTAAGAGCTTAAGTGAATTTACAGCCTAACTACACATTTAATGTATACCCATTTTATTCACAGGTTACATCATTGCATATAATACTAACCTCTGACTTTGTTTCTTAATGCATAGCATTTTAAAAACAAGAGCCCCTTGCATCTATTTGTGGGATGTTTTATGGCCAATTCAATAGATGTTAGACAAAAATAATGGAATGCTAATACTTTTTATGTTCTACATATTCTTTTCACTAAACTGTTCTTTACATGCAGGGCGAGATAGTCCATTGGTGTGATTAGGGTAGTCAATAGAGCAATGCTGATTTATACCAGCTGGGGATCTGGCCCATAATGCTATGTCAATGGCACTGTTGCTACTTATAATGATAATGAATATCATTGTTTTAATTAGATAGATATAGGGTTTATCAATACAGCAGAATGTTAGATGTTAAAATTTCTCCAATGCTCTTTTTGGTTTGTTGTCTTCTTTTTGAAGTTGTGATGAGGTCAAAATTGGGCGATTGGCATCATGTTTGGGATGGTTCCTTGACCACTTATCTTTTCACTGTATCCTGGGATGTAAAATAACGGCATATGGAACGGGGCATGAAACTCACTTATTGGGCCTGATTCTCCACTCTCTCACACCAGTGTAATCAGGAATATTTCCGCTGAGTTCAGTGACACTACACTTGTGTAAAACCAGTGTAAGCGAGTGAAGAAGCAGGCTCAAAGTTTCTGCAAAGGCAGTGAATTGTTATGAACCAGGAAGATCTATTACATTGCTTAACCACAGCACCCAGTAAGGCCAGCCCTGCTGAAGCCCCACCACCATGGGCTGAAGCTCGCCACCGGAGTCCAGCATCTGAAGCTGGGGGCAGAGGGTTGCAAGGAAGAGCTACTGCTTGGCTCCCCACCCCCCCATCTCTGCCCAGGAGGCTGTCGTAGCCTCAGGAAAACCCCTTGGTAGCCACATGCGGCCTTGGTGTCTGCATTTGAAAAACACTGCCCTAGGTTGCCATTTAACACATACAAAAATAAAGTGGGTGTAAAAAACTACTATTCTGATTTGGTAGCCTCTACATCCACATTATAGTCCGGATAGCAGTGATCACACAAGATGCAAGACAATGGACAATCAGCACTTGAGTGCCAAGTACTCAGTCTGTGGCTTTCCATACTTCCTCTCCTATGTGAATGAGAAGTGCCATTTAAGACCTTAAGGAAAGTAACATGTAATACTGTACATGGGCTAATTTTCAAATGCTTAAAACCAGACTATTTTCACACTAGGGTAGGTCCAATTCTGAAGCAAAATGCCCAACGAAGAATCAAGGCTGCAAATTCACTATTTCAAATTGAGGACTACATATCATATATACTATTCTTTTAAAATCACATTTGAGTTGTTAGAGTGCCAAAAAGCATCCATGAAACGTCTTACAGATCAGGTTTTGGTCAGTTCTGGATAACTCAGAAACAGTCAGATTTTTATTAGACTTTCCAAAACTTTTCATTTCTGAAGTGAGAATAAGCACGAGAAATTTCAGTCCAAAAGATACACACGTATTTTTGAAGGCTATAAGCACCTGAAGATAGGGATTTATGATGGATGTGACAGCTCCATAATTACCGTGTTGCTGCCACAAAGCTGTAATATACACAATACTGATGTTCTGAAAAGAAACAGATGAATTTGCTATTCAGAATTATATCATGGTCCCAGAAGAAGCTAGGTAGCTTTAATAACACACTTGGTGCTGAAAGCAGTTTGTGGTTTTGGAGCTGGAGTAGTTGCAGGGTCATTCTGTTCCATTCAGACAAAGAAAAGGCTACCCTCTGCATTCTGCAAATTCTCTTACAGTGTTAATCAGCATGTCTTCAAGCCATTTATTTACAAGACAAGGTGTGAAAGTTAAGTCTGGCCTGTTTGTCAATATTGCGCCTCTTGGAAAACCACACAGAAGGAGGAGAAAAGTAATAAATACAAGAATGTTTGGTAGAGCTACCTACAGCTGAGTGTAAACAAGCCAAGTAAACAGTGCCACAATATAGACACAGCTGAAAGCATTTAATTATCTTGTGACAATTACAGCAGTGTTGCAAGCTGCTTTCAGCTATTTTTCTTTCCCTTTAACACTAGAGCCCACTCAAGTAAACAGTGTCAAGAAAATATGCAAGCCTTTTTTCTTGATATAAGAATTTAAGAATGTTTTAAAATTCCATCAGTCAGATTTTTTAACAACTTTGGGACTTCAATCATATGTCTACACAGCCCGGAGCAACAATGTCTACACTGCTGTTTTCAGTGCTGTGGCTGAAGCCCCATGAGCCCCAGTCCAGAGATGCAGGCTCAGAGACTCATTACAATGGGTTTTTAAAATGTGGTGTAGGCATAGACTAAGGCTCCACACTGTTTGACTGTTATGTACTTTTTTCAGCACTGAATATTGTATGTATCATTTATTGATTTCTTCATTTGTATTATGCTAACCATACAGCACAGTGGAATTTTTGCAACATAAAGGGTCAAACTTTTGATGTCAGCATGTGTTTGCAGGATTTGGGAAACTATTGCAAGGGACCACAAGGGAAAACTACCAACAAAGGTGCCAACTGCTGAAGTGTTTTTTTGTGATGTGGACACCTTTGCAATAGGAAATGGAGTTAGACTGCCAAACACATTTTACTCATGTAGCTGAACAGCAACCAAAAGCTAATGATTGCTTGAAAGAGAGACCTTACCTCTTAGAAAAGGTACCATTCCCTCTTGATCAGTGGTCAGCGTGGACACAATCTTGTCGTCCTGCTGGACTCATAAACCTGATTCTTTAATGCCTTGCACTTTGTGTAACCTTTACACCAGAGTGTAAGCTCTACCAAGGTACAAGGCACTGGAAAATCAGGTCCCCAGATAGCAGCAATGGTCAAAAATGTTGCTTGTCTTGTATCAAATAGTCATACTTTTTTCACCTCTAACTTGGATTATTGAAATTTGTTGGACATGGACCTGACCCTAAGGTTCACCAGAACCTGCAGCTGGTACAGCATGGCACAACCTACCTGATAGGCAGAGTAGACTGATGAGGAAACATCACTCTGCTCCTGCACTGCCACAGCTGGTCAAATTGTAAGTCCAGTTTAAAGTCTTCATCCTTATCAACAACACAGTAAATAGGACAGAACCCAGGTAATTCAGCAGCTGTTTCTCTCTCTGCTGCCCCGCATATCAGCTACACTCAAGGGAACGCTTTACGGAGTCCAAGTTTAACCTCCTGATGGCCAACTTCAGGGTATTCTCAAAGGAGGATTATGAAACTCACTCTCATTGGAAATCAGTCCAAGCCTCACTCTCGCCACCAGCAGAGAATGTTGAAAGGTGCACATGTTTGGATATGTGTAAACTCGAAGTACCATCTCATAAGGCAATGGACACAGTAGCTGTGGAAATCAGCTACCAGTATGTGGTCACTGTCCGAAATCTGTTTGAAAGACGCAGAGAGGTTCATTCTTCATGCTAGAAGTATTTTTTGTATTTTTTCATTTAGTGGAGCATCCAGATAGTATGGTGGTGAGTACTGTATAAATACATATAAAATAATTTATAATGGGTAAAATTTTCAGAAACATCCAAGTGACATAGGTGTCCTAACTCCCATTAACTTACAGCAGAATTTAAGCTCCTAAGTAATGTAATCTTTCAAAGCAGCAGTTACTGATGGAGCTTTTTAAATACACCTCCACCCCGGTATAGAGCGACCCGATATAACACAAATTCAGATATAACGTGGTAAAGCAAGGCTCCGGGGGGCGGGGCTGCGACTCCAGTGGATCAAAGCAAGTTCGATATAACACTGTTTCACCTATAATGCGATAAGATTTTTTGGCTCCTGAGGACAGTGTTATATCGAGGTAGAGGTGTAACTTTTTTCTTTTCACCCCAATATATTTGATTTTTGCTGATCCTGAGCCCTTCATCATGCTCTGTGTGACTATTAATGAGAATTCATCAACATTTCTTAGGGATAATACTTGTCTTTTGAATAAATATGTATTTAGAAATATTTTTAATATATTATGCCTACTTAGACATTCATATGTATTATAAAATAGTACAGTGTGTGCTATTTACCTAATTGGAACAATTGATTCAGCAGCCTTCAATTTTATTATATAGATATGTACTTACTAATGTTTTATAAACAGTAAATAAGGTATGCAATAGATCATAATGGTTTGCATTCTTTGGCATTTACTTGATTTTAGAACTGTTCATCAACTGTGAACCATTTACTTAAAGTGGAGTTGTACTACGAAAGTCACTTAAAAATTAGTACAATCAAATTATTATTTATTTTTTTATTTGTATAGCACCATCAGCAGAAGTGCTTTACCGACAGGCTAAATGAAAGCTGTGCAATAGTGATAACTAACTGGTTTACCCAGTCTACAGCCAGGATTCCAAGTCCATTTATCAATAGTTTGCAATTAGGTTTCAGAAATATGAGGATAAATTCTACAGTG
The DNA here is from genome assembly GCF_025201925.1 of Gopherus flavomarginatus. Taxonomy (NCBI): domain Eukaryota; kingdom Metazoa; phylum Chordata; order Testudines; family Testudinidae; genus Gopherus; species Gopherus flavomarginatus. Next base: position 140,824,243 of record NC_066620.1, on the reverse strand, counting down.
CACAGATATTTAATTATCTAACATGTTAAGGCTTGATTCAGGATTTACCTGAATATCTAAGCACATTAAGATTTGTTGAAATTTTGCTTTGTTTTTTTTCCTTCTGATTGTCGCAGAGTTTGGTGAACTGTTAAGAAAAAAAAATCACACAAATTGGTCTATATTTGTGAAATGTCAACTGTAAGACTGAAGTGTGGGTTCCTTCTACTGCTCCATCATTCACTCATTCAGCCTTAAGGGAATTTGTTTCCTGGAGATATGAACAACTATACAGTTGGAGTTTAATGACAGTTGCATTTCAACCTTAATATAGCTGTCATTTCCACTCCCACTCTGACTAAAAGGACCATAATATGGAACTACAAGCACTGTGATATACCTTTGATACATGACACATTATCTATTTATCCAGGGTGTTTATGAGGTCACCCATCAACCTAGTATCTGAGTCTTTTATAAGTCTTATTATATGGATATGAACTATTGTAGTGTTGGATGGTCTAGACAACACTAAAATAGACAGACAGGCAGATATGTGTAAACTGCTACTATGCATGGTATCATTAGAAATTTTTTAAAAAACAATGCCACACTAAAATGTGTACCATACCATGGCCTCTTGCTAGTTCTTATTAGGGAATAATTAAAAAAAATAGAAGTTCACTCTTTGAGAACTTATTTGCAATTCTACCACACCTTTTAAAAAATTAATATTTAATTTTATCAAGTAACAAAAAAATGAAATCTTCTGGGTTTTTTCCCATTTGCAGGAGAAGTAAATTCAGACGATAATCTTACTATCACATCTTTGTTTGTGGCTAGAATCTATGGGATTGCCTTTTATAGAGGTAACAGAAAATCCAATAATAATCTCTGGCTTCTATTTTGTGGAAACACATAGCAAGCCTGGAAGTCTTCACCCAGCACTGTGAATTCCTCAAGATAACATAATATCAATATTTATCTAGTTTTCTGATTATCAGCAGCATATTTCTAATATGTCATAGCCATTTTGCACATTTTACTGAAATGTCAACATTATTTTTTGATCAGTAATAACTGTGAAAATATGTAGAGTAACTCAGAAAGTATGGAAGAGTATGAGGCTTTGGAAGTATACCAGAAGAGATGTTTGAGACCATGGCCCTGATCTTGCAATTCCACACATGTGAGAAGATCAGGACCTGAATGTCTCACACCTGAGTGTTCAGTAATGTTGAGAAGGGACATGAGCAAAACCCCAAACGAGGTTTAGAAGGATGAGCAAAATGAATTATAGCACCTTGGAATAGTCATCTGTCTTGTTCTTATTTATTACACCAACATGAGAAGTTGGCCACTGGTATAAAAGAGAAAGAATGTGACCCTTCCTCAAGAACAAAGAGTAAAGACCAAGGAATGCATGCTCTGAACCCTCCCATGATGATAATGTTGAAGAAGATAATGTCAGGCTGCAAAACTGTCCCAAACAAGAATAACAAGATGGAGAGGATGAAAACAACATATTCATGCATGATATAGATTTAATCGAACAAACAGCAAAAACTGTCCTTTTTGTATTATTCAGGCAGCTACAGGAACAAAACAAAACAGACATTCTATTTATTACTACCAATAAATTAAACCAAATGTTAATTCAGTTGCTGAATTTTACCAGTGGCATTGGCTGAATCATTTTGAAACACAAATATTTTAACAGTTCAAGCTGAATCCTATGCAAACCAGCAATGTCATTTGGCAATGGCTTATATATTTACCTATTCGCACATCCCCGTTTTCCTAATTGGAAAGTAACATAGTACATATTGTCTGGATATGACTTATTAATATGTCATATTCTCACAAAAAAGGTGTCTAGAGGCTCTCAATATCAATTCTGTCATTACAAAGGCTTTTCCCCATTATCTCTAGTCCTCCTATTGTGACCTGTATGTCTACACTGCAATAAAAGACCTGTGAAATGGCTGCGGCTGGTCCAGGACAGCTGACTTGGGCTCATGGGGCTTGGACTGCAGGTGAGGCTCAAATACTTTGTTATTGAAGATGAAGTGCCAATAATTGGATGTGTTGTTGAATGGGGAGTAAAACTCACACCCCTTATTCAGCTGAGTCCCAAGTCTTTCTCCTTTGGCATTTTTCTTGTGCTTTATTATGCTGCTAGAGAATCTCTTCAAATTAAGAGCAACAAGGACTCAGCATCACAGTCTTCTGCTCTACCACAAACCTTCTGTACCATAAGCACTTGTGTACTGACACTATGATCAGCAACTAAACCACAAACACAGGATGGGGAACAGAGTTCAGGATCGGAGCTGGAGAACTTGGAATTTTAAAAAAAATTCCACAAAATTCACTCATGAAAAATTGTCACCTTTTTTGACCAGCTTTACTCTAAACGTTCTGTTCCAAAACACAGACGTCTGCCATTTGAGCACATTTTTGTGAGCTGTCAGGCATATTAAGGTTTTTGCCCTCTTTGTTGGCCATTCATTAGAGAGTGACATCATCACAGTCACTTGAAAAGGTCTGATTCCACCCAAAAAGAGCAGTGCCGTTGGAGCCATATGCACTGCTCAGTACATTACATACCTTCTTTACCATTCTGTTTCTAAACTCTTTCCCACATCAGAATAGGCACAGCTATCTAAAATGAAAAGAGGATGATTTAAACCTGGAAAATCCATACATTCTAAGGATTGAATGTATACTCACCGATTAACCATGTATGTTACTGTTTTTTCCCCAAATACAGTTTATTTAAAACTGATAAAAGAAATAGATCAAGGAAAAGACAGTAGTCCTTGGTGTGTCAGTCATAGCAAAGAAGCTATGAGTTTACCTTCTTCAGAGAGAAGGTATTGTTGATATGTACATTAGTGCTGATACCAGTATTAAAATTCATTATATGAAGTACAGAATAGAAGTGCTGCTTCTGGCCAATTTCTAGAGGCTAGCATTACTGATAAAGGCTGAAATGTACGGAAACCTATCAGTGGAGGAAATGTGCTTGCAAAATTCATTTCCATCATACAGGGAAGAGAAGGGATCAGACGCCAACTGCTGTCTGCTTCACTTGGTTTGCATATGTGTACAGGACGTAGATAAATGTGGCTGTAACTGGATGTCCGTGGCTTAGCCTTTGCTCCTAAAGTCTTTGAACAAGTAGTGCCAGCTCTGTCATAGGCAAACACATTCCATGAAGGCAGAGATCACAAAAAATATATATAAAATAAAATTGTTGTTCAAAGGGTGTTTTTATTTTAAAAAAATATTAAAATAACAAATACCATGATCTGAAAATGGACAAATGATGTGTTGCATTTCATTGCTTTGAAAAATCTATTTGTAAACTCCTCCTGTAATTGCCAGATCATTTCCTTAGTCTATTACATTTATTACCTCCTTTGAATAGCCTGTTGACACACTGAAAATGATCATTTGTTTCCAGGGGGGAAAATTATTTCAGCGGGTCTTAGAATGCATGCATTTAGCATAGTCCATTATCATGTTCATATCCTACTAAAATGTAGGTTATCAATCACAAAACATCACCAACTCTTCAAGTAGAAGAATCCTGACTACATGTGAGGGATATCTTGTGATCAAAGCCTTGGTCTGCATAATAAAACATGACATAAAGGGGGAGTGAAGGGGAGAGGAAGGGAAAAGGAAAGACAGATGCTGATGGGTAGCTCTTGCCATCCACTCAGTCATCTTATAATTCTAACCATTCTATTTGAAACAGACAAGGGGACTGATTGCCATTGTTTTACTGATTAACCATTCTCTTCCCTTTTCCCAAAAGGCACCCTGGCAAACTCTGCTTAGTAAATATTGACACCTGTAAACCAAGCTGGATGATGCCTTTGGCTCTTCAGCTCTCTTCCCATCTGTTGCCTGAGAATTTTAAGTAATGTATTTTGGGACTCTTGCTCGCTTTTCACTGAAAACTGTAAAAATAAAACCCCACTACCCAAAAGCTAATCCGAGAGCCACATGGCTCTAGGGAGGCCTCTAGTAACTAAAGAGAAAACATAGCATATGTAAAATGTATATCCCACTGGCCTCTTCTGCCTACTCTCCTTTAGTTAACAGCATGCCAGGGTAATCTGCTTAGTTACCAATTGGAGCTTTCTTTCCCTTTCCCCATGAGATCACCCTGACCACGATCAAAGTCCAAACACATTCTCGGCTAACTGTATTGTTCCCAAGAGTGGGATTAATGACTAATTATGTCAGGTCACTCATCCAGATGGCCTCTCAGATGTTCCTTTGTCATTGCCTGACCTTCCATATGCCCCTTTGACCTTGAGGTTTATTGCCATGGCAACATGAAGCCTCAGTTTCCTTGCTGAGATTGCCAAGAAGTGGCCAAAAGCGGGGATATGGGATAATCTATCCACACTTTGTATTCTGCTTCCATCTCATGCCTTGTTAAATCCAATGAATAGATAAAAAATGCTATCTGATCCCAGCTGAGTGATGACCATGGTCATGATTCTATGTTACATGCTATGTTTTTTAAATTAGCAGACAGCTTTGTACATGGAAACGTGCATTTAATTTGAAGAACATCAATCGCCATAATGTGATCTTTTTATCTCATTAATGTTAAGCAAGGGTAATAGAATGGAATTACAAAATATCACTGTGAAAGGAATACAATTCAGAGAATTAGAGATATCCTCCATTAAAGCCCTGGAGATGTTTGGATAAGTCTGCTTGTTCAGTTTCAGAAATTAAAGATTCTCCTACCTTTTCTGAGATTTAAATTCTAGCCTCAGATGTTGATCTTAGTCTGAAGAAGGATTTTAAGGTGGTTAATGCAATGGAGAAATTGCCTAAAATAACCAAATAAGTAAATAAAAATATAAAAGGAGAGTGACTCATGAACTCAATTAAATAAAAAGGTTGAACGTGTATTTGCATCAGATGATTTGTGTTTTCCTTTGCATTTTAGAGAGGAATATTGGATAAGATCTGAATTCACTACTGGGCACTGTCAACCAATTGTAGCAAACCAGTTAACAATATTACTGCATGGCCATATGATTCAATGAAATAATTCTTCTCTTATTTTATCAGGTTTTCTTAAGCCATGCTAAGTGAATTGGTTATAAAACAATTATAAATATAATACTTAATAATAAACATCTTGCTTTTATTTAGTGCCTATCATCCTGAAGTGATGATTTAATTGGGGGTTTCAGTGGCTATACTACACCCCCATTCCTCCCACCTGCCAGATTTTTTAAAAGAACAAAAAATGTGAAAGGAAGAGGGACTTGGGTAAAGACTGGAACATACCAATACATTTTGAGGGACATTCCAGAACTATTTGTTTACGTATGCTGGAATTATTCCACAGGATCCCAGGCCCAGATCCTCAAAGTGCCTAACTCTCATGGCATTGGGTGCCTAAATTCCTTTATAAACTATTTTATAGCATCCAACAAAGTGGGTATTCACCCCCGAAAGCTCATGCTCCAATACTCTGTTAGTCTATAAGGTGCCACAGGACTCTTTGCTGCTATTTTATAGCACACATCCTGAAGCCTTTTCACAGTCTTTATTTCAGGGAAACTCCCTATTTTCCCAGGGTAAAAAGTGAGTAAGAAGCAGGTGAGGCTCTCAGGATTCCCTCAAAAGTGAGTTATTCCTATGTTAAAAACTGAGCAAAAGCTGAGTAACAGCTTCAGGATTTGGAGATATACAAATGTGGATATCTCAGCTTAGAAAAAGTACTTGCCTCAAAGCTGTGCTTACATAATGCCATTTAAAATACAATGGAAATTGAATTAATGTCAACATTTAAGTCTATAGCAAACCCACAAAACAAAATAGAACCTTTTGCCTGCAGTCTATTCATCCCCAATGTCCCATCCCCTCAGATAAAATGAAATTGTCCTTACAATACGAAATGCACAAACAAATACATTTATTTCTGCCTATCTATCTGCCTATCCACAGAAAATTCCATAGAAAACTACAAGAAAAGAACATTAAGGTTACAAAGTGAAGCACTCAGTGGTTGGGAAATACCAAAGTGGAAGTCACCTGCACATCCTTAACTTTGCCCGTTTGTGTGTATGCACTTTGATTGAGGCCCTGATTCAGAATGTGTTACTCCAATTTTACACTGCTGTGTCTCCACTGGAGGGACACAGTCCATAGTTGAAGAATACTGCAGTTATATATTGTACACATAGTCCCTGCCTCAGTCAGTGTACAGGCTGAAAGATCAGAAATGAGGCAACAGTGCAATATGTAATTTTTGATCCACTCCGTGCAATATGAGCCATTTCCTGTTTTAGCCACTGCACACCAACTTACCCTATCAACAATACAGAGGGAGGGACTATCTGTACCGTCACTTCATTCATGACAAGACCCTACCTCAGGGGTCGGCAACCTCTGGCATGCGGCTCCCCAGGGTAAGCATCCTGGCGGGATGGGCCAGTTTGTTTACCTGCCACGTCAGGCGGTTCAGCCGATCACGGCTCCCACTGGCAGCAGTTTGCAGCTCCAGGCCAAAGGGAGGTGCGGGAAGTGGCGCATGCCAAGGGATGTGCTGGCTGCCCTTCCCGCCGCCCCATTGGCCTGGAGCAGCGAACCGTGGCCAGTGGGAGCCGCAATCAGCCAAACCTGCTGACGTGACAGGTAAACAAACTGGCCCGGCCCGCCAGGGTGCTTACCCTGGTGAGCCATGGGCCAGAGGTTGCCGACCCCTGCCCTACCTCATTAACCCTCCGATCTGTACTTAGACTGAGGAAAGAATATGTGACCATATATTTAAAGTCCATTTTGTAATGCATATTCACAAAGGGGCAGAGTTAAGGTTGTGTAAGCAACTTAAACTTTGGTCTTCCAGCATTTTAATTGCTTCACTTTGCAACCTTAACATTCTTTTAATATCATTTTAATGGAATTTCCTAGGGTTTCAAAAATAAAAATGAGAAAATAAAAGTAACTCCATCAAGTAAAGCTATTTGCTCAACATCAGTAGAATGTTCTGTCCATAACAATTTGTGAACTCAAAGGGTCTTAAGCTTACTGCGTGCACAGTGCAACTTATTCACGCATGCAAATCAACCACAAATAGGTTTTATGCATGCACATTCTATCATTTTTGGTGCAAAAGTAGCATGTGCAAATGATTTCCCTGTGCGAAGTTGTGCCCACACAAATGGACACTGGGAGGAGGACTTTTGGAAAATTTGCACCATAACTAATATGTTCAAGATGATGATTTAGTCAGTTCTATTGCTGTGAATAGCAGGAATGGTATCAACAATTTACCATGTTTAATAAGCCAACGCACTTTAGTATCAGCTAAAAGAATTTTAAAATAAGTCAATGTTGAAAGATGACTCAAGCAACCTTGTTGCCTAATGTACATGGTATTAATTCTTTAGAAATGTCTTGTATGTACAAATTGAAAGTGCATCACTCATAGAAAAATCCATATAGCCAGGTTTTTCAAGACCAGCTTAAACAGTAATAGTAATATTACTGGCTCAACATCATCCATTACTAATTCCCAGGAAGTGTCCTTGCATTGCCATTTATTGTTTAGAGTTTTATTTTTAGAAAAGTGACTAACGAAAAGTCATTATATTTTATGTAATGAAGAAAAATCTTGTGGCTAACAGCAGACCTGTTGTTTTCTTCATCACTTAATATTTTGTGCCTCTGTTTTCCCATCCCCATCTGTGAAATAGAGATAACACTACTGACCTTACAAAGGGTATGTCTACACTACAGGATTTTTCCGATTTTACATAAACTGGTTTTGTAAAACAGATTGTATAACGTCGGGTGCATGTGGCCACACAAAGCACAATAATTCAGCGGTGTGCGTCCATGTACCGAGGCTAGCGTCAATTTCTGGAGCGCTGCACTGTGGGTAGCTATCCCATAGTTCCTGCAGTCTCCCCCCGCCCATTGGAATTCTGGGTTGAGATCTCAATGCATAATGGTGCAAAAACAGTGTCGCAGATTATTCTGGGTAAATGTCGTCACTCATTCCTTCCTCCGTGAAAGCAATGGCAGACAATCATTTCACGCCCTTTTTCCCTGGATTGCCCTGGCAGATGCCATAGCATGGCAACCATGGAGCCCGTTTTGTCTTTTGTCACTGTCACTGTATGTGTACTGGATGCTGCTGACAGAGGCGGTACTGCAGTGCTACACAGGAGCATTCATTTGCCTTTGCAAGGTAGCAGAGACAGTTACCATCCCTATTGTACTGTCTGCCATGCCATTGTAAATTGGTGATGAGATGAGGATTATCAGTTCTTCTGTACCGTCTGCCATTCCATTGTAAATGGACGATGAGATGATGGTTATCAGTCGTTCTGTACCATCTGCTGCTGTCATGGGTGCTCCTGGCTGGCCTTTGCTGAGGTCAGTCGGGGGCACAAAGACAAAAATGGGAATGACTCCCTGGGTCATTCCCTCCTTTATGTTTTATCTAAAAATAGAGTCAGTCCTGCCTAGAATATGGGGCAAGTGTACTAGAGAACCAGTGTACCAGAGAGCACAGCTGCTCCGTGTCAGATCCCGCAGAAATGATGAGCTGCATGCCATTCTAGTGAGTGCCCTTGCAACAACCCCACCCGTTGCTTCCCTCCTTCCCCAACCCTCCTGGGCTACCGTTGCAGTGTCCCCCCATTTGTGTGATGAAGTAATAAAGAATGCAGGAATAAGAAACACTGACTTCTGAGTGAGATAAAATGAGGGGGAGGCAACATCCAGCTGCTATGATAGTCCAGGCAGGACATTAAACGGTGGTGGGGGAGAGGAGCCCAGCCTCCCGCTGCTATGATAGTCCAGGCAGTACAGAATCTTTTCTTTAGACATGAAGGGGGGGGGCGCTGATGGAGCTTAGCCCCCAGTTGCTATGATGAAGATGGTTACCAGCCGTTCTGTACCATCTGCCGGGAATGACCGGGAGTCATTCCTATTTTTACCCAGGCGTCCCTGGCCGACGTCACTGAGGCCAGCCAGGACCACTCACAGGATGATGAGGACAGCTATCAGTCATTTTGTACTGTACCATCTACCACCGGGGAGGGGAGGGGAGAGGATGCTGCTGTTCAGTGCCGCAGCACCACATCTACCAGCAGCATGCAGTAGACATACGGTTACATTGAAAAGTCAAGAAATGATTTTTTTTCCCTTTTCTTTCATGGGGAGGGAAGGGAAAGTAAATTGACGAGATATACCCTGAACCACCTGGAACAATGTGTTTGACCCTACAGGCATTGGGAGCTCAGCCAAGAATGCAAATGCTTTTCGGAGACTGCGGGGACTGTGGGATAGCTGGAGTCCTCAGTCCCTGCTCCCTTCCTCCATGAGCGTCCATTTGATTCTTTGGCTTTCCGTTATGTTTGTCACACAGCACTGTGCTGTGGCCTCTGACTATCATAGCCTGGAGATTTTTTTTCAAATGCTTTGTCATTTTGTCTTCTGTAATGGAGCTGTGATAAAACAGATTCTTCTCCCCATCAGACCAGATCCAGTATCTCCCATATGCTCCATGCTGTAGCTCTTTCTGGATTTCGGACTGCATCGCCACCCATGCTGATCAGAGCTCCACGCTGGGCAAACAGGAAATGAAATTCAAAAGTTCACGGGGATTTGCCTGTCTACCTGGCCAGTGCATCCGAGGTCAGATTGCTTTCCAGAGCGGTCACAATGATATACTGTGGGATACCGCCTGGAGGCCAATACTGTCGATTTGTGGCCACACTAACCCTGATCCGACATGGCAATACCGATTTCAGCGCTACTCCTCTTGTCAGGGAGGAGTACAGAAACTGGTTTAAAGAGCCCTTTAAATCGATCTAAAGGGCCTCGTTGTGTGGATGGGTGCAGGGTTAAATTGGTTTAACGCTGCTAAATTCGATTTAAACGCGTAGTGTAGACCAGGCCAAAGATGTTGTGAGACCTAATTAATTAGTGCTTGTTCAAACCACGCAATGGAAAATGGTGGGACGGATCCTCAGTCCATGTGAATGTAAAGGGAGTTTTGGATATGGATGAACTGTAGGATGCATATTTCTTTACTATAGCTATCTAAAGTATTGTAACTGGTTATTGTGGTACCCTCTTAAATGTGTAAAATAAGGAATTGACATCTCGGCTGAAACATTGTCTACAGGTGTGGTTCAGCCTGGTGCATATTTTTATGGCCATGTTTAAAGCCCTGAAAAAATTACTGTGAAAATACTGATACAACCTTAACTAAAGTGATGCAAATGGTGCCTTACAGTGTTTTCAGAAAAGCAACTTTTAAGCCAGGCTGTAAAAGTGTCATACCAATTTGTGAAGCAACTGAATTTTTATCTTGGTGTAAATCAATGCCAAAATAAAAAAATAGAAGAAGCTCTATTTTATCTGAAAAATCTCTATGTGATTTTGAAAGTTAACTGTGCATTAATGACTAGAGGCACTATTATACCTTACTGTTAGTGAATTAAGGTGTATTCGGTCAAAGGCATGCAGGTTTTTATGACGGCCATTTTCTGTGTGGTGTTTGTAAATGATCCGTCAATGATTTTCATACTGTTAACAATGCTGAAATGTTGTTTGGTATGTTCAGATATAGTGGTTTGCCACTTTTTGTCAAGTTTATTTTTATGAAGTATTAATAAGTGTAAGAAATGTCTTTCACCAAAATAAAATCTAACTGCCTAACACCTTGCGTGTGCGCATCTACATCTATGCAAAGTGGGAATAGAGCACTACCAAACACAATGATAATATTTTATGCCCACTTTGCACAGGTGCAAATGATTACACAAAAGGTGTGATGCAGTGGAGAATGAGAATAATATACATTATTGCTAATGAGGCCATTAATTTGGGGGATTTTATGCTCCCAAAAAGTATTCATAAAAGAGAGCTCTTTAGATTTTGGACTTCTAATGTTTCATTGTACTAATCTCTATGCTGTTTATTTGAAAATATAACATTAAATCACATAACTGTGGTATGTAACCTATCATTTAAATCAGTTTCTGTACTAGATGACTGGAGGATAGCTAACGTGACACCAATTTTTTTAAAAGGTTCCAGAGGTGATTCCAGCAATTACAGGCCACTAAGCCTCACTTGAGTACCAGGTAAATTGGTTGAAACTATAGTAAACAACAGAATTAGCAGACACATCATGTCTAAATGACTGGTGGCCCCCCAGTATGGGGGCCACCAACTAAAGGAGAGGACATGTGACATCCCCACATGACTCCTCTCTGCCCCACCCCCAGCCTGGGGTCCCTGTGCTCTCCCCGCCTCCTCCCCACCCAACATTATCTGCTGGGAGAGGGCACTCTGTCCTCCTGCTGCACCAGCTTCCCCAAATCCCGGCACATTCAGCTGCTTTTTCTGGCAGCAGCCAGATCCAGGCAGGGATTGGGATGGAGTTGCTCCCAGACGCTGTTTGGTTGCAGCAACAGCGGGCTGCCTCCCACCTTGGTTCGGCTTCCCGCTCAGCAGCTGAGCGAGCTGGAGCCCTCCCTCCCCGCTACCCCCTGGCGTGCTCTGTGTGCAGCAGCAACTGCCTGGGAGAGAGCCAGGATGGGGTGGGGAAGTGTCAGCCTGCTTCCTGCTCAGGCTCAGCTTCCAAGGACAGGAGTCAACTCCAAGCATGCCTGGAGGGGGAAATGAGGGGGGGCCTCCTGCTCACTAGGCTGCTGTCCCCAGAAGCTGAACCTGGGCGGGGGCAGCCTGCTGCTGATGCAGCGAGGCGCTCTCTCAGTTAGCCCTGACACTGCGCTGCACCAGTGTCCCAGGCAGCCGGGCTCCACCCCATCTCTTCCAGATCTGGCCCTGCCCCTTCCGCTCCCTGCCCAGGCCAGCTGCTAAGGCATACTTATGTGCCCCCCCCACACCATGAGTTGCCTTGTTGAGGAAGCGTCAACAAGGATTTTGTAAAGGGAAATCATGCCTCACCAATCCACTAGAATTCTTTGAGGAGGTCAACAAGCATGTGGACAAGGGGGATCCAGTGGATATAGTGTATTGAGATTTTCAGAAAGCCTTTGACCAGGTCCCTCACCAAAGGTTCTTAAGCAAAGTAAGCTGCCATGGGATAAGAGGGAAGGTCCTCTCATGGATCAGTAACTGGTTAAAAGTTAGGAAACAAAGGGTAGGCATAAAAGGTCAGTTTTTAGAATGGAGAGAGATTAATAGTGGTATCCCCCTAAGGTCTGAACCAGGACCAGTACTGTTCAACATATTCATATATGATCTGGAAAAAGGGATTAACAGCGAGGTGGCAACATTTTCAAGTGATACAGAACTAATCAGGATAGTAAAGTCAAAAGCAGACTGAAAAGAGTTACAAAGGGATTTCACAAATCTGGATGGTTGGGCAACAAAATGGGAAATGAAATGCAAAATAATGCACATTGAAAAACATAAGCCCAACTATACATATAAAATCATGGGATCTAAAATAGCTGTTACCACTCAAGAAAAAGATCTTGGAGTCATTGTGGATAGTTCTCTGAAAACATCCACTCAATGTGCAGCGACAGTCAAAAAAAGAACAGAATGCTGGGAATAATTAAGAAAGGGATAGATAATAGGACAGAAAATATCATGTTGGCTCTATATAAATCCATGGTATGCCCTCATCTTAAACACTGTGTGCAGATGTGGTCTCCGCATCTCAGAAAAGATATACTGGAATTGGAAAAGATTCAGAAAAGGGCAACAAAAATTATTAGGAGTATGGAATGGCTTCTCTATGAGGAGAGATTAATAAAACTGGGACTTTCAGTTTGGAAAAGAGACGACTAAGGGGGAATATGATAGAGTTCTATAAAATCATGACTTGTGTGGAGAAAGTAAGTAAGTGTAAGCAGGGGATTGGTCCCACTATTGTTGGGAACTTTCCTGGCTTATACTCTACCCAGATGAAATTGGCTAGTGAAAGGATCTGAGTCTTCATTTCCACTCCCTTGACTCAGAGTCCTGCCTGACCTCAAGGACTCCCCTTCCACTCTCCTGGGTGGCAGAGTCCTCATAACCCCAACAAGGCTGGGTCCAGGATTCCTGAGGGGGCGGTGTCAACCCCAAATAGTGTCGTGGTCATTTAGGACATGGGTTAGGGTGTCCAGGATACTGTCTCTGCTCTGGATGCTTCACTGACTCACTCATCATTACATATAGTTCAAAGCAAATATAATTTATTAAACAGCAACTAATTAAAAATAAGGAAAAAATGGAAAAGGTTAAAGGAAAACACACAACCCCGCTCTGTGGGCAAGGGGAAGCCACAAAAAGCTGTATCTGGAATGTAAGGGAAATTCGCAGTCTTTTCCTCACATGTCCCAGGCCTCCTGCCCAGGCCCTGGCTGTGCTGCATGGATGCTGCAGGACAGATCCTGTTCTGGCAGTGGCTACACACTCTGAGGTTTCTTCCCAGCATTGCCCCCTACCCCCTGTTGGGCTTACAATCTAGCCCCCCACCTTCTGCAAGTCTGGCCTGCAAGACTTGACTGCCCTTGATTGGTGGCATCTCCCTGCATTGGGCCCTCTGCCCAGGGTCCCCCCTCACTCTCCCCAGCTGCTCACCACACTTGGCTCCAGACTGCTCCAGCCCCAGCTCCAGCCCTAGCCCCAGTGCTGCTGCTCTAGCTCCAGCTCCCAGGGCTGCTCCTATGGCCCCTGTGGCTCTGATTGCAGCTCTGCTCCCAGCAAAGATTTGCTCCTCTGGCTCTTGCTGCTACATTACGCAGAGCTAGGTTGACCAGATGTCATGTTTTTAAAGGGACAGTCCCGTATTTAAGCTCTCTTGTTGGTGTCCCAACTTTTTCCAAAAAAAACTGGCAAATTGTCCTGTATTTTCTGTTTCCCCTTCCACTTCCCCTGCAAATGGAAGCAGCGCCTGTCCCATCCCTCCTGCATAGTGCCAAAAGGCTGCTGCTGGCCACATTCTGGTGTGAACCCTGGCAGAAATCTGAGGAGACATGTGACCCTGTGCCCCCCTCCCCACCACCACATGTTGCCTCAGGAAGATGGGGCCCCAGGTATTAGGAGAGGCAGGTCCATCCTGGAGGCCCAGCCAGGCATGGAAGGCAGAGACTGCCAGGCAGGGAGGGGAGGGTCAGTTGGTTATTCAAACCCCTGTGTGAGCGAGGTGTACACAAGTGTCTGGGAGGGGGGGTAGGGGTGTGTGTGTGTGTGTGTGTGTCACCCCCTCCCTGTGCGAACCCTAAAGACTTAAAGCTAAGGTAAATAAAAAGAATCCAACTACACAATATTTCTTTTTAATGGGGGCTCAGGGCTAGTTTACACTGGCAACACTTTAACATGGCTTGTGTGGTCATGGCACAGTACTGGGAGAAAGATCTCCCAGCGCGCTAAAAAAACCCATCTCCATGAGAGGCATAGCTCCCAGTGCTGGTGCACTGTCTACACCAGCACTTTACAATGCTGAAACTTGCTGCACTCAGGGGGTTGTTTTTTCACACCCGAATGAGAAAATTGCAGTGCTGTAAATTGCCAGTGTAGACAAGCCCTCAGTCAACTTGATGTTAATTAGAACGTTTGTACTGCATAGTTCTGACTGATAGCCATTGAACTTGATTGAATATGAGTAATTGTACTAGGTGTCCTATAGTCAGCATAGGGAAATATGGTCACCCTATGCAGAGCTTGTGACGTTATTGATATAAACTGGGACCATATAGAACATGGGTTGCAACCAAGGTCCTGAAGTGGCACCAGATCTTATGTAAAGGGGGTCATATAAGGTGTCTAAGACCAGGTTATGGGTTACTGGTTATGATTATGCTGTCTGTATGTCTGTATCATGTTGTAGTTGAAGTTATGAATATTGGCTGTATACTGTCTATATTTCAAACTTGTGCTGTGTTACTGGGAAAGATCCCAGACAAGTGGGTGTTAGCTCTGTTTAGCCTGCTTGATGGCCCATTAAGGACCATCAGCTACACAATTGACCCATTGAAAGGAGGCAGATATGCCTTGTGACTCAGCAGGGTGTGCAGAAACTGGCCCATGTGACTGCAGACTCCATTTTGCTGTAACTTTCCACGGTAAGAACAAAGAAGTGTTCTTACACCTGGAAAAGCCTATATAAGGCTGATGCCTCATCTCCATCTGGTCTTCAATCCTGCTTCCTACCTCTGGAGGGACTTTGCTACAAACTGAAGCTCTACACAAGGGACTGATGACCCATCCCAGCGGGGGATGTTCTCCAGAGACTTGATTTGAACCTGCAGTTTACTCCATCACTGCTATAAGCCTGAACTAAGAATTTTGCCATTACTGTATGTAATTGATTCCATTTAACCAATTCTAACTCTCATCTCTATCTTTTTCCCTTTATGAATAAACCTTTAGATTTTAGATTCTAAAGGATTGGCAACAGCGTGATTTGTGGGTAAGATCTGATGTGTATATTGACCTGGGTCTGGGGCTTGGTACTTTGGGATCGAGAGAACCTTTTTCTTTTACTGGGGTGTTGGTTTTCATAACCATTCATCCCCAGGACGGGTGGCACTGGTGGTGATACTGGGAGACTGGAGTGTCTAAGGAAATTGCTTGTGTGACTTGTGGTTAGCCAGTAGGGTGAAACCGAAGTCATTTTTGTCTGGCTGGTTTGGTTTGCCTTAGAGGTGGAAAAACCCCAGCTTTCGGCTATGACTGCCCTGTTTGAGCAATTGGTCCTGAATTGGCACTCTCAGCTGGGTCCTGCCAGAACCGCATCATCACAGAGCTCATCTCTTCTTCTCCCCCCATCTCCGTGGCTGGAAGCAGCTTGTCCCTTCCTCCCCACACAGTGTTGAAAGGCAGCTAACACCTCCAGGCTGCTGCTGGCCACTGACATAACCCAGCTGCATCCTGCACCATCCCCAGCTACAGTGCAGGCAGGAAGGGGTTAAGCCCTTAGGATGCATGGTGCACCAGGGCCCAGGGAACCTGATTGCAGGGACTTCAGTGAACCAAACTGGCCAGAGCGGTAGCTCAGCAGGAGGGGGTGCGTAGGGGATGGAGCAGCCCCGTGCTCTCTGGGGGCAGGATCCAGGGCAGGGAAGTGGGAGTGAAGAGGGTGTTAAGCCCCTGCCCAGGAGGCTGATGTGGAGTCT
The DNA here is from genome assembly GCF_025201925.1 of Gopherus flavomarginatus. NCBI lineage: Eukaryota > Metazoa > Chordata > Testudines > Testudinidae > Gopherus > Gopherus flavomarginatus. The sequence continues at coordinate 140,808,119 of NC_066620.1, read as the reverse complement.
GCAGGTTCGGGGTGTGAACAGGCTGGAAATTTCTTCCCTCCCACACCACTCCAGAGTTTAGCTGAAGGGCGGAGAGGCTTCCCCATGCCAGCGCTGTGCAGGGCTTTGGCACATGCAGGTCTCAGTACTTCATGGCTTCCCCAGGGCGCCTGCCCAGCCAGAGGCAGTGGGGGAAGAAAGGAGCCTGCCAGCGAGGCAGCTGATGAGCTGAGTGCTCTGTCCAGGGGCTGGTTCTCTGCACAGCACTGGGAAAGGAACGAGCCCTGCCAGTGGGGGTATGAAGGAGCAGCAGGGCTGGAGGGGGAAAGGGGCAAAGCAGAGAGAACACAGTGAGAGGGGGAGCATGTAAAGGGCTGATGAGTGGTGTCACGAGTTTGGTCACAGAAACCCCCTTGAGACTGTCACTTGATGTGCTGAAACTACCTCTGAGCCCATTTTTCCTGTCATCTTGGGACTCCAGAACCCTGTCTTGTTGAGCCAAACATGCAAGCCTGCTGCAACACAGACCCAGAGTCTGAACCACATCCCCAGAGTTGCAGGCTTTAACTGAAAAATCACCCAGCGGGTACTCCTGTCTCCAGCACCTAGGTGCCCAGTTCCCAATGGGATCCAAACCCAAAGCTTATACAAAGTAAAATCATAAATTGTTCACCTTTATAATACTGCCAGAGAGATATGCACAGCTGTTTGCTCCCCCAGGTATTAGTCACTAACTCTGGGTTTAATAATAAGCAAAAGTGATTTTTATTAAATATAAAAAGTAGAATTTTAGTGGCTTCAAATAATAACAGATGGAACAAAGTTACCAAGCAAAATAAAACAAAACATGCAAGTCTAAGCCTAATACAGTCAGAAACTGAATACAGGTAAATCTCATGCTCAGAGTTTCAATAAGCTTCTTTCACAGACTAGACTCCTTCCTAGTCTAGGTCCAATCCTTTTCAGACCAGCGTTGCGGTTTATGGCCTGGGTCCAGCAATCACTTACACCCCTGTAGTTACAGTCCTTTGTTCCAGTTTCTTTCAGGCATCTCTTTGGGGTGGAGAGGCAGTAATTAATACCTGGAGGAGCAAACAGCTGAGCATATCTCTCTATCAGTGTTATAGAGGGTGGACAATTTATGATAATGTATAAGCTTTATACAGAGTAAAACGGATTTATTTGGGGTTTAGATTCCATTGGGAGCTGGGTGTCTGGGTGCTGGAAAAAGGAAACCTGCTAAGCTGTCTTCAGTTAAGTCTGCAGCTTTGGGGATGTGGTTCAGACCCTGGGTCTGTGTTGCAGCAGACTGGCATGTCGTATGGCTCAATAAGACAGGGTTCTGGAGTCTCAAGCTGGCAGTGGAAAACCGGCTCAGAGGTAATTCCAGCACATCAGGTGGCAGTCCAGTGCCAGCCAGAAATGGGAAGAGGGGCAGGGCCCTGCCGGCCAAGAGCCAGCACGCAGCTGGGGCTTCACTGACGGACCAGCTGGGGGAGCGGCCAACCCCACATGCTGCATTTTTGCATACCCACCCCCATTGTTGGCCATTGGACCCCCCCACCACTCACTGCTGGTGGGAGAGCAGCTGGAGAGCAGGGATCCGACCAGCAGCAGGACCCGCCAGAACTGACTGGGGGGAGACAATTTGCCAGTTTTTAAGAAAAAGCTGGGACACCTGCAAGAGGGCTTAAATACGGGACTACTCCTTTAAAAATGGAACCTCTGGTCACCCTACACAAAAGCAGTCTCAAATCCAAGTTACTGTACAGCTAATACTATAGTTAGTATGGGAATTCCCAGGGCAGAGCAAAGGGAGATGGTGGATGAAAGATAGAAAGGATTATGAGTTCAAGTAGAAAATCTCTAAAACACTTCAGATCAAGCTGTTAGCTAGCTGGTGGGTGCTGGAGGATGGAAGGTACTAGTGTCCTGTCATTCCTTTCAACTATCAAAACCTAGCTACAGCACAGAAAATACCTATTATAGGTTTGGTGGTAGGCTACCAAAGACTTTGAAACAATATCTGAAACATAGAGATACATATTGACCACTCTCTCCTCCTGAAATCCAGCTGTTGTTGGATCCAGAGAATAAAGGCAAAGAAAGAACCTTGGAGAATATTGCTTCTTCCCTGAGTGATTCTTGACGTGGATTCCACTCTTGAGGCACACGTGCTCCATGCATGAGAGACCGGATTCTTTTTGGTCAGCAGTGTCCACTGAGGCTGCGCCACTTCCCTAGATGTCATCACACACACACACCACTTGAAAGCATCAAGGGAACATGAATCCAACCTTCCTTTTCTCTGCCTGTGACACTGAGAAGGAATCCCTGCAGTGTTACTAGTTAATTGTCACCAGCATAGTTACTAGTTTTTGTATTATGCCTACTGGGAAAAAAGAGGAGGAGGACACTTTTGTAATAAATAGGAATCCCCCTGTACAAGATCTTAGCTGCTATGGCTAAAGTAACATCCCCAGATTTAAAATTTGTCCATCTTGTGAAGCTGCTATACTACTTAATGATGGGCACTTTAGCTGCCTCTCTTGCCTCACTGAGGGACACATCTCTGGCAGATGCTCAATTTGTTGTTGCTTCTCCAGGAAGACACAGAAAGCAAGGGAGGCCCATCTAAAGTTCCTTCTACAGTAATAGCAGTTCCTTTTCAGACCCTGAAGTGAAACATCCCACCAACAACCGAGCTCAGTCACTTCCAACTAGTTTACCTCGAGCTCCCTGGCTTGTTCTTCATAGACAAGATTGAACTCTTCAACTACTGAGTCTGGCAGAGCAGTCAAGACCACCTCCACTCAATCATCATCTGAAAGAGACAGGAAGAAGCATCATTCCCAGAGTAAGCATAGACACAGGTCACTATTGCCAGTGCTTAGGAAAGTGAGCCACAAGATCCAACATCTCTCTGTCTCAGCTCACGCCCCTCAGCTGAAAGGCAAATGACAACCCCAGTCAGATCCCTCTGAATCCTCATTATCAGCTGGTCCCTGCCTGCATGAAACCAGACCACACTTTCTCTGGGACCAACTCCTCAGTACTATTGTACTGAACTCAAGGGCCAAAAGAGTTAGAAGTGTTTATATAAACTTTTTCATGGTCTAACATTAAAACAGTGATACTTCTGTTCCAGGCTTTTTTTTACATGGTTTACAGGTTTCTTGGCAAACATCCAAAAGCATTTATTTTAAAATTGAAAGATTATTGATTAAACACAAGAAAGAACAAGAAATTAAAACAAGCATTTATATTTGAAACTGGAATTGACTGATTATGCAAAACAAACTTCATTAAAATCTGTTAAAGACTTTTCTTTTGGAGGCAAAATGTCAGAGATCTTTTGTTTAAGCAACAACCTTTCTTTGATAAAAGGGGAAGGGTTATATTTTCTCTCAGTTTTGATGTGTGAAGTGTATTCGTTTATCCGGGTTCTAACAAATAGACAGACATAAGGTGAAGGACAGACAGGATAGAAAAGGTGGGTGAAAATTGAAAATTGACTAGGACTATAACAGTGTTTAAAAGGGAACTGGATAAATTCATGATGGTTAAGTCCATAAATGGCTATTAGCCAGGATGGATAAGGAATGGTATCCCTAGCCTCTGTTTGTCAGAGGATGGGGATGGATGGCAGGAGAGAGATCACTTGATCATTGCTTGCTAGGTTCACTCTCTCTGGGGCACCTGGCATTGGTCACTGTTATAGATCTATTCAAGAGGGTCAATGTCTACAGCCTCACAGCCAGCATAAGCAGGAGTATGACAGTTTATTTCTTCCTGCAGGAACAGAACCTGAAAGAAATGAAAGATCAATTAATTCCAGCAACAATATCTTCTGCCTCACCTGATGAGGCAGTCATTCCCTTCCACTCCAAGTCAACCAGGTATTTTATGGTCTTCCAAAATCTCTTATGATGCATGGAAGATACCTTAGAAATTCCAGTTCAGGAACTACAGCAAAGAAAAATCCTACAAATTTTACTGGATGTTCTGCTCTCATCCATACTTGGTAGCCTTACCATCCCTATCAATAAGAGGTTGTTGGAACTGTTTAAGGATCTGTGGCAGACCCCAGCAACTGTGGCACCCATGTCCAAGCCAATTGACACTATCAAGTTCTCTCTAACATGTTTGAATATTTCTACACCTGCCAAGTTCTGGGATCTCTGGTAGTAGAGGACGAGGTGTACAAAAAATCCAATAGCAAGGGCCTTCAAAGATGACACACAAGAATCAGGATACTAAAAATCTTGACTTATTTGGAAGAAAGATATATTCATCTGCGCGCCTTCAGATGCACATTTCAAATTATTAAGTGCTTCTGCCAAAATAAGACTGGGACAAGATGTCAGAATTTATAGAAAAGCTCTCGCAGGAACATAGAGAGGAAATAAAATTTCTAGTGTCTGAAGGACAAACAGGAGCCCAACTACTGCTGCAGATTGCCTTAGAATGTGGTGGCACATTCAGTGGCCATTTCCGTTATGATGGACTTTATGGCTCCAATATTCTGGACATTGGAAAATTTAGGATTTCCTATTAGAAGGCTGTGATCTATTCAGTACACAAACTGTTGAAGCCCTTCAGTCACTGACATATTTGAGAGTCACTGTCTGCTCTTAGGTCAATACATACTTCCCCAAGAAGAAAGCAGGCCAGATTCCAAAGGACAGAGGCCCTCTACCTGTTATTATTACAAATAATAGAAAATGCCAGAGCCACCAGAGAAGTAGCAGAAGTTCCAGTGTAGGAGGTCTTGTGCCTCTTCCTCTTGTGCTGCCCATCTTGCTCATGGCAGCAGGTTTGATGTCATCATCTAGAGACAGTCAGAAGTATCTGGGCCTATACCCCTATGATTATGATAGTCTCAGCAAGGGACAGGCAGTTCTAGAATTTGGATTCAGTCCCTCATCACCTTACGAGTCCTACCCAACATATTCTCTCAGAACAACCGTCAGATCCTACACCTGGACCCTGCTTCCTTACATCTGATATCCTGGATGGTGATTTGCTGATATTCAGTGAAAGAAACTGTTCAGAACTTTCTGCTCCAAACAGGAAAGCCTTAACTAGACTTCCTTAAAAATCCAAGAAGCATCTCAGCACCAGCTGTCTGCTCTAACAACACCCATTTCAGCAACACTGGCCTATTTACTAGCCCCAAAACAATCTGGACTTTCTATTAGCTCCATAAAGACTGCATATCACCCTCCTCTCTTGGCCACTACTGTATTTTCTCACCCTACAGTAGCTAGATTCTTTAATGGCCTTATTCACATTTCCCCCCCAGTTTGGGAGCCCTGTCTCTCTTAGAACATCAATATAATATTAACAGAGTTGATGGGTCCTCCCTTTGAGCCCTTAGCAACTTGTTCCCTTTACTGCTTATCAATAAAGGCTGCCTTTTTCGTAGCCATTACATCAGCTCGAAGGGTAGATAAGATTCAGCCACTAATGGTGGATCCCTGATACAATTTTCTATAAGAAGCATGTGACCAAGTTTCTTCACAAAATTCTTTCAGAGTTCCATATGAACTAATTTATTCAACTCACTGTTTTCTTCTCCAAGTCTCACTCAACTCAAGAAGAAGCTAAACTTTACACACTTGATGTAGGAAGAGCATTTTCGTACTACCTTAACAGGACAAAATCATTCAAGAACGCCCCTAGAATGAGAGGGTTAAGAGTCAGGCACTACCCTCGCAGAGACTATCTAAGTGTGTCTCCAACTGCATACAAAGATGGGTTAGAACCACCTAGCCACATTACAGCTCATTGCACTAGAGTTCAGGCAAAGTGTTTCCTGTTTGAAGATTGTCTCTTTCTGAAATTTGAAGGACAGCAATGTGGAGCTTGATCCACACATTTATAGGACACTATTCTTTGGCAGTGGATTCCAGATTGGATGTTCACTTTGGGAGGACTATTCTGCAGTCATTGGTTAAATAGGACACCTCTAAGCAAACAGATATGAACTTGGTAGTCGGCAAAAATGGAATCCATGTGGACAATCATTCAAAAAAGAAAGAATGGTTATGTATCCAAATGTAACTATGATCCTTCAAGATGTGTTGTTCACTGGGATTCCATGACCCCCTTCTTTCCATGCTTGTATGGAATCCTATTCCTCTGGGATTCTGTTTTGGAAAAGGACAGTAGAGTCTGCTCCAGCCTTTATATCTATGGGTGGTAGGACATCTAGGGTGCAAGTGCTGCCACAATGGACAATTCTAGCCCCCCAAAATCTAGTCCTGTGTGCAAGAGGTGCATGATCACCAAGAGTGAAATCCACATGGACAGCACATCTCAGAGAACCACAGTTACAGTAAGGTAAGTAACAATTCTTTTTTTTCCCCCTTCTGCAGGAAAGGAAGCGCTCAAAAGCTACTGAAGTTTCAGTTCTAAAACTACACATATGAAAACCCAATTACTACCAATATAAAGCTGTAAATCCACTTTTGAAGGAACATGATGTGATTATGTCAGACTCTCAGCTTTCATTTTAAAAGAAAAATTAGCTTCCAACTCTTACAGTTTTATGTGTACCCATATAACTATGCCTGTTTGAATTTTAAAGCAACTTGACTGCTCTGAGTGGGGAGAACATGCGTCTCAACAGATGGCAGCCCCAGTGCTCTAGGGACAGGAGGTTGCCAATACTATCCCAGCTGAGGACTTTGTGTGACAGAAGGGGAAGGGGGTAGCAGGCCCTGCACAAGCACCCAAGATGCCAGGGAGGAAAGAACATACTTGATGTAAAAGCAGCAAAGAGTCCTGTGGCACCTTATAGACTAACAGACGTATTGGAGCATGAGCTTTCGTGGGTGAATACCCACTTCATTGGATACATACTTCATGTTATTCCTACTCTCAAGGACCTGAGGGCCCTGCTGCTCCTCCTGGAGGGAAGAAGGAGGCCTCATGCTGCTGTCCCTGCCTTTCAGAAAAAGGAATCCCTCTGATATTGCCACCCCAAATGGGAAGCAGGGCCATGACATTGGAGGGCCCATGTGGGCAGGACCATAAGGTGTCGACTGTCTAGGATCCTGTATTGCAGGGGTCAGCAACCTATGGCATGCGTGCCAAAGACGGTACGTGAGCCAATTTTTAATGGCACGTTGGAGTCTGCCCATTAAAAACCCTGCCCAGCCCAGCCCCCTGTCTTCTGCCCTCCGCTCCCCCAGCAGGGGCAGGGAGCAGAAGCATAGCCGTGCGCACGGTGTGGGCAAATGGCCCCACTCTCCGGGCACAGCAAGCCGCGGGGTCCGCACTCCCAGGCCGGAGCACAGCAAGCTGCTGGCCCCTCCCCCGCCTTCTCCCCTCCCCTGGAGCCCTACCGCCGCGCGCAGCGCTCTGGGGTTGGGGCTGCGCGCTCCCGCGGGGCAGCGTTTGGCTCCGCGGGGAGGCAGACACGCTTCCCGCTCAACCGGCGCTCTGCCACTGCCGCGCGCAGCGCTGTGAGGGGCGGGGCTGTGTGCTCCCGCAGAGCAGCGTGTCTAGCTCTGTGTGGAGCCTCATGGTAAGGGGTCCAGGGCTGGGGGGGTTGGATAAGGGGTGGGGGCAGTCAGGGGACAGGGTGGGTTGGATGGGGAGGGTGGGTGCTTAGGGGCGGGGATTCTGGAGGGGGCACTGAGGGAGCAGAGGGGGTTGGATGGGGCATGGGAGTCCCAGGGTCTGTCAGGGGGGCAGGGAGGTGGATAGGGGTCAGGGCAGTCAGGGGACTGGGTGCAAGGAGGGTCCTGGGGGGGGCAGTTAGGATGGGGGGGTCTCTGGAGGAGGTGGTCAGGGGACAAGGAGCTGTGGGGGTTGGATGAGTTGGGAGTACTGAAGGGTGAACTGTCAGGCTGGAAGGAGGTTACTAGTGGAGTTCCTCAAGGATCAGTTTTGGGACCAATCTTATTTAACCTTTTTATTACTGACCTTGGCACAAAAAGCGGGAATGTGCTAATAAAGTTTGCGGATGACACAAAGCTGGGGGGTATTGCTAACACAGACAAGGACCGGGATATCATACAGGAAGATCTGGATGACCTTGTAAACTGGAGTAATAGTAATAGGATGAAATTTAATAGTGAAAAGTGCAAGGTCATGCACTTAGGGATTAATAAGAAGAATTTTAGATATACATTGAGGACACATCAGTTGGAAGCAACAGAGGAGGAGAAGGACCTTGGAGTATTGGTTGATCACAGGATGACTATGAGCCGCCAATGTGCTATGGCCGTTAAAAAAGCTAATGCAGTTTTAGGATGCATCAGGCGAGGTATTTCCTGCAAAGATAAGGAGGTGTTAGTACCGTTATATAAGGCACTGGTGAGACCTCATCTGGAATACTGTGTGCAGTTCTGGTCTCCCATGTTTAAGAAGGATGAATTCAAACTGGAACAGGTTCCGAGACGGGCTACTAGAATGATCCGAGGAATGGAAAACCTGCCTTATGAAAGGAGACTCAAAGAGCTTAGCTTGTTTAGCCTAGCCAAAAGAAGGCTGAGGGGGGATATGTCTGCTCTTTATAAATATATCAGAGGGATTAATATTAGGGAGGGAGAGGAATTATTTAAGCTTAGTACCAATGTAGACACAAGAACAAATGGGTATAAACTGGACACTAGGAAGTTTAGACTTGAAATTAGGCGAAGGTTTCTAACCATTAGAGGAGTGAAGTTCTGGAACAGCCTTCCAAGGGGAGTAGTGGGGGCAAAAGATATATCTGGCTTTAAGACTAAGCTTGATAAGTTTATGGAAGGGATGGTATGATGGGATAGCTTAATTTTGGCAATTGATCTTTGATTATCAGCAGATAAGTATGCCCAGTGGTCTGTGATGGGATGTTGGATGGGATGGGATCTGAGTTACTGCAGAGAATTCTTTCCTGAGTGCTGGCTGGTGAGTCTTGCCCACATGCTCAGGGTTTAGCTGATCGCCATATTTGGGGTCGGGAAGGAATTTTCCTCCGAGGCAGATTGGCAGAGGTCCTGGAGGTTTTTCGCCTTCCTCTGCAGCGTGGGGCATGGGTCACTTGCTGGTGGATTCTCTGCAGCTTGAGGTCTTCAAACCACAATTTGAAGACTTCAATAACTCAGACATAGGTTAGGGGTTTGTTATAGAAGTGGATGGGTAGGGTTCTGTGGCCTGCTTTGTGCAGGAGGTCAGACTAGATGATCATATTGGTCCCTTCTGACCCTAAAGTCTATGAGTCTATGAGTTCCGGGGTCCTGTCAGGAGGCAGGGGTGTGGTGAGGGGTTGGGGCAGGCAGGGATCGGGGGGGGATTGGATGGGTTGGGAGTTCTGGGGGTCCTGTCGGGGAGCAGGGAGCGGTTGGATGGGGCATGGGAGTCCTGGGGGTCTGGCTGGGGATGGGGGTGTGGATAAGGGTCAGGGCAGTCAGAGGATAGGTAGGGGGTAGGGTCCAGTCCGGGGACAAGGAACAGGGAGGCTTAGATAGGGGGTGGTGTCCTGGGGGGCAGTTGGGGGCAGGGGTTCCAGGAAGGGGTAGTCAGGAGACAAGGAGCAGGGGGGTTGGGATTTCTTAGGGGGGCAGTCACCCAGCCCTCTCCCCTGAGCCCTGACCCTCCACACACACACACACTGCTCTCTGCCCCGCACGCATCCCAGGCCCCTGCCCTGAGCCCTGTACCTCCCTCATACACACCCAGCCCTCTGCTTGACTCCATCTCCCCCAACCCACCAACAACTCTAGCCCTGACTCTGGCACCCGCACACATACCCAGGCTCCCCTCTGCCCTGACACCTGCACCCCCCCACATACCCAGCCCTCTGCCCCTAGCCCTCTGGGTCCCGGCCACCGGCCCCGCAGAGCCTGCTGCTGGTCTGGGGTTCTGGCTGCCGGACCCTTGCCAGCCGGGGTCCCAGCCGCAGGCCTCGCTCAGCCTGCTGCCGGCCTAGGTGAACAGAACCCCAGACCAGCAGCGGGCTGAGCGGGCCGGCAGCATAAGATCAACATTTTAATTTCTTTTTAAATGAAGCTCCTTAAACATTTTGAAAACCTTGTCTATTTTACAATACAACACTAGTTTAGTTATATAATATATAGACTGAGACCTTCTAAAAAACATTAAAATGTATTACCAGCAAGCAAAACCTTAAATTAGAGCGAATAAATGAAGACTCGGCACACCACTTCTGAAAGGTTCCTGATCCCTGCTGTATTGTCTTAATCTGCCACTGCTGCTTGGGTACATAATAGACTATGTTCTAAAGGCAACAACTGTGTAAAACAAAAACATTAACCAATAACCAGACACAGACATTAAACGAGCTCACTTGCACTTAGAAAAACTTATTTTGTGTTTTACCTTTTTAAAAAAATTCAATTTCTTTTGCAAATGTTTTTTGCAAAATTGCAAAGTTTCTGCATACTGATATCATCTGCATAGCTCAGCAGTCAATTAGTAATCTTCCCAGCTTGTCATCCACTATTCCTTCATTACATTCAGGAACACACATTGTCTGCTTTTTTTTTTTTTTCTTTCTCACATGTAGTTGCTAACTCCTCGCATTCCCAGTTCAGACTCACCAGCCAGCCTGTTATATCCACAAAACAACCAATGTGCTCTCTAAAGACTTCAGTTAACCAGCTTTCATTTGAAGAGGGCAGAGTTGGATCCACACAGCTGGATCCCCTAGGAAGAAATGTTTATAATAGTATAACTCAGAACCTTAACTAGCAACACTAAAAACAACGTGAAACAGAGTTAGCAGTGTTTATTTGCAGCATCACAGAGTTAATAGCTATACAGGAACTTTTGGTTTATTTGATCAGAAATACAATATTTTAAGCATTCTTTTTAAGCATTCCATAAATCCGATGGTGAGTTATGGACACTTTGGAATTAAATGGTGTTTTTACCATTTATTAAATAACTGTTATGCCTCACAACAGAAATAATTATTCATGAATGAAAGAATTAATTGCATTTTGCTGCTGCATTATACATTACGGTTTTTGCCACTACACTATGGGCTAAAGTTTCAAAAGATTTATAAGGTGTCATTAAAACTTTGCTCTGGATTCAGTCATGCCAAGTTTTTATTATTAATGATGTTGAAGAGAATTTTTTTTATGTACCATAGAGTGGGTGGGTGTTTATAGCATGGGGGAGGGGTTAGTATTTATTTTAAACTGCTTAGCCATTCTGAAGTTATATGCATGTAAAAGTCATTTACCAATATCAGGTAGTCTTTGTGCCTCTAGCAACTTTGCAAATGTCTTGGATAGAAAAGATAAAATTTAGCAACTAACTGACATTAGTAAATCTAGTAACCTGAACTATTGTGGGAAAACCAGTATTGCCAACTCTCGCCATTTTATCATGGCTTTAGCGATTTTTGGGGTGTGTGTTGGGGGGTAACCTGTCTCATGAAAGCCTGACAACCTGTGAATTTTCCCACAATCAAAAATCAAAATGGCCAGCATCTCTTATTACTGTGAATGGGGCTGAAGCCAGTAAGAGGGGGATTTCCCTACAGTCAATCTACATGTGCAGGAAAGGCTGCCTTTAATAAAATTAGCTTTAATAAAATTGAAGCCATGTGTAAAGGCAAAATGGCTTTACAATACAGGGGCTCTGAGGAGTATCAGACACCCTGTGGAAAGGTGGATGTGGAGAGTGAGGAGGAGGAGGGGATTGGACGGAGCAGGAAGTACATTTAGGGATTGAAAGAATGGGGGCCAGAGAGATGTGGGGGAAGGAGTAAGGCGGGGGGGTGCAGAGGACAATGATGGGGAGAGAGGATAGAATGGCAGCTCCCCCAGTCTGGGGGTAGTCATAGCTAAGGTGGGTGCCCCCTCCAAGCAGTCTGGAGAAGGCAATTTTTCCAATCATCACAAAGTGATCATGAATCATGGGATTTTGGCACCTGCAGAAGAGGTAAAAATCTCCTCCAAGCCCACAGTTTCCAGGGCTGGGCAGAGCTGTGTGTGAGAGCCTCAGGGCTGAGGACACAGACCTGCCCTGGCACTGAGCCCTCCCTTCATGTATGGTCCTAGTGCGGAGAGTGGGTCTTGGGGCAGCAAGACGCAGGGGAGGGGAGAAGCAGGTAAGTGGTGCTGGTCAGGGTTGAACAGAAGAGAAGTCCCAGGGCAGAGGAGAAGTCAAGGAAGTGGTACTCTTGGGTCCTAGATAGAGAAGTCCCAGGGCAGCAGGAGGCAGAGAACTATAGCTGCTTGGTCAAGATAGTAATAGGAAATGGATTTTAGGCATAAGAATAGTAAGTAAAGTCCCTATCTGAGCAGCTAGGAAGAGGCTTACATGTTTGTGTGCATTAAACCATGACTTTGCAATCTGAAATTATCACACACACACACTGGCAGAGGAATAGAGGGGAGTTAAAAAATCAAAAGACAGACTGAAAAAAACCCATGATTTGACTTTTTGAAAAATCTTATGATTTTTTTAGGCTAACCTCAGGATTTTTGGGGTTCTGAGTCATGATTTTTGATCTCTTAAGATCAAATACTGGAAAACACAAGCAAAAACCCAGTCATTTCAGGAAAGCAGTAACTATTTCTTAACAAAATGTCTCCAAAGGATTTGTAGGCCTCAAGCTTAAGGTGGATATACTCTAGGCAAATTGACAAGCTAAAATGTAGCCGCTTCCTTTCTCTCTCTCTGCAGGTGGATACAAGTGTGTATATCTTTCACCCTGTGAAACAACAACCAATTAAAGTATAAAAAAATTATGGCTGATGCAATGGCTCAACTCTATATTGAAATTATGCCCTTTCTTCAGTTTCTTTACTATCCTCGATTTCAAACTGGGATTTAAAATTGCGAAGCTGGATTTTGATGTGCTAGGAAGGGGGGATGGTGAAATCCTCTTTTGAGCAATTTCCTCATGGTGGCATAATGTACCATGCATATGCTGAGAAGATTTCTTGTAGTGATCCAACAATGGGCAGATCCATTGACTACACTGCTCTGTCACAGTCAGTTAGTTTTATCATATGAGCTGGGACTTAAACATTTTTATTTTTCTAAATATAGGTACATAGGCCCTAAGACTGAAGGAAAAAAAGAATTAAATCCAATTCTGTTTTTGAATGGATAATTGCAGCAATTTTTACAGAGGCCTAACCTGTGGCATTTAAAAGAAATGGATTGCTGTGAGGTAATTTGTAAAGATTTTGGTTGCTGCGAAAACATTCACTTTCAGAGGGTCACTTTGCAATTCTATAAATAAAAGGGAAATAAGTCAAATGAGTCACACCTGGTTCAAAATCATTTCAGCATTTCACATCTAGTAGAAGTGCCTTGTGTAAAATAAAAAAGACATCCAGAGATGTAAAGTGGTCAGAAATTCTCCTTTCATGAGGGGCATACATGCTTGTTCAGCCTGCTCTGATGTTTCAGATAATGAGCCTAAACTTGGCTCCTCAAAGCTAAATATCATCATTTATCTTAAAGTCAGAAATAACTGACAAGCACTCACCAGAAACTTAGCTGCTAAATTGGCTATTATGTTTCCCACTGTACCAGTGTGACTATTGATTGACAGTGTTCCCTCTTCCGTTGAACTGAACTCCAAGGGTAGCAGCCATGCGGGTTGTTTTGTCAGCTGCAGCTTTCACTACAGCCAGGCTGCTGGGCCGCTGCTTGTCAGTCTGAGCAGGGATGCTGCACTCTGCAGGGATCCCAGCTGAGGCCTTTCACCTCACCGACTGTCTGAGCTGATACGCAGCTCAGCCTCTGCTTCTCAGTAGAGGAACAAGCATTCAGGCCCCACGAGACCTCTGCTGTCTGCAAATAACATTTGAGAATTCACTGCAGTCATTTCAACTTCCCCCAAGAACAGAGGAAAAGCAAAGGGGGGAAAAAGCAGGCTGTGCTCTGGAGACCTGGAATAGCAGCATCAGCTGCACAATGATGAAAAGGGATTCAGAAGTGGTTATTTTTAAAACTACTGCTTTTGTTGTATGGATTGCTGATCTGCTTCTGCTCTCACTTTCACCAGCATAAATCAGGGGGAATGCCTTTAAGTCAACCACCATGCATTGGGTGTGAGAGCAGAAGCAGGTCAAGTATATCTGTACTATAAAACATAGGCAGAAGAATATGCCAGTGAATGACTATATTTGTCTTTCAAATTAGTTTTAAATTGCAAGGGCCAAATTCAGAAGAGACACATATAGTGGTGTAAATCAGACCCCCTTTATACTGATAAGACCCACTCTACTGCCCTTTCTGGGAATCTAACAAAAACAATTTATGTGCTGAGGAGCCAGAGAAAGGTGTAAGTTAAAGCAGTTACATTTAAACCTTCTTGTGGCCCCTTGTCATATAAATTATACCTGTTTAGACTCCCTTTGAGAATGTATCTTAATGAGTATAAGGTACCTTACTTCTAAATTTGGCCCAGAGTCTTCAGATTCATATTTAAATTTCTCTTCTCTTCAGTGTCAGTTTACCACCCATCTGATGTCCCGCTGGTCCTCTCGAAAATTCCTTCAGCTTCTTGACAATGTTGCCTTTACATTCTTCAGAGCTAGTTTATCACTCACTTAGGCCTGGTCTACACTAGCCTATTATTTCGGAATTAGTCAAGTTATTTAAAAAAAAAAAGATTCCGTCCACATGACCAAACTTATTTTTTTTTATTTAAAGGGCTCTTTAATTCGATTCTGTACTCCACCTCGGCAAGTGGAGTAGTTGTAATAACCTTAGTCCCAGATTTGGACCTTAGCGTCCAAAATATGGGGGTTAGCATGAAAACCTCCAAGCTTAGTTACCAGCTTGGACCTGGTACCTGCTGCCACCACCCAAAAAATTAGAGTGTTTTGGGGCACTCTGGTCCCTCTGAAAAACCTTCCCTGGGGACCCCAAGACCCAAATCCCTTGAGTCTCACAATAAAGGGAAATAATCCTTTTTCCCTTCCCCCCTCCAGGTGCTCCTGGAGAGATACACAGACACAAGCTCTGTGAAACTACACAGAGAGACTCCCCCTCTCTGTTCCCAATCCTGGAAACAAAAAGTACTTTCCTATTCCCCCAGAGGGAATGCAACATCAGGCTAGCAATCCAACACACAGATCTCCCCTTGATTTCTTCCTCCCACCAATTCCCTGGTGAGTACAGACTCAATTTCCCTGAAGTAAAGAAAACTCCAACAGGTCTTAAAAGAAAGCTTTATATAAAAAAGAAAGAAAAAATACAAATGGTCTCTCTGTATTAAGATGACACAATACAGGGCAATTTGCTTAAAAGAATATTGAATAAACAGCCTTATTCAAAAAGAATACAAATCAAAGCACTCCAGCACTTATATTCATGCAAATACCAAAGAAAAGAAACCATAGAACTTACTATCTGATCTCTTTGTCCTTACACTTAGAAACAGAAAATAAGAAAGTAGAACTACTTCTCCAAAGCTCAGAGCAAGCAGGCAGCCAGAAAACAAAGACCCTAGACACTCAATTCCCTCCACCCAAAGTTGAAAAAATCCGGTTTCCTGATTGGTCCTCTGGTCAGGTGCTTCAGGTGAAAGAGACATTAACCCTTAGCTATCTGTTTATGACACGCCCCCCAAATTGCAGACAGTGGGGAAGCTCACTGGCGGCGATTTCCTTCTAGAACTTGAAAATAAACAGATTAATACAACACATACACCTTTACATATACTCCTAAGTATATAACTAACAGACTTCTACATTTTAAGAACACTTTTTAACTACTGAATTCTGGGAAACTCTTACGGGAGAGTGCATCAGCAACTTTATTAGAAGCTCCTGTGATGTGTTGAATTTCAAAATCAAAATCTTGGAGAGCTAAACTCCAACGAAGAAGTTTCTTGTTGTTCCCCTTGGCAGTATGAAGCCACTTTAGTGCAGCATGGTCAGTTTGTAGTTGGAACCGCCGTCCCCAAACATATGGGCATAGCTTTTCCAGGGCGTACACAATGGCATAGCATTCCTTTTTACTGACTGACCAGTGACTTTCCCTCTCAGACAGTTTCTTGCTGAGAAACACGACAGGATGGAAGTTGTGATCTGTTGCTTCCTGCATGAGCACTGCTTCTATACCACGCTCAGATGCATCCGTGGTTACTAGGAATGGCTTGTCAAAGTCCGGGGCCCTGAGCACAGGGTCAGACATGAGCGTTGCCTTAAGTTGGGTAAAGGCCTTTTGACACTCATTAGTCCACTTAACTGCATTTGGCTGGGTCTTTTTGGTCAGGTCGGTCAGTGGGGCAGCGATTTGGCTGTAGTGGGGTACAAATCGCCTGTAGTATCCGGACAAGCCTAAGAAGGATTGGACCTGCTTCTTTGACTTTGGGACAGGCCACTTTTGGATAGCATCCACCTTGGCCTGTAGGGGGTTTATGGTTCCTCGACCCACCTGGTGCCCCAGGTAAGTCACTCTGTTTTGGCCTATTTGACACTTTTTGGCCTTAACAGTTAGTCCGGCCTGCCTGATGCGCTCAAAGACCTTTTCCAGGTGTAGTAGGTGTTCGGGCCAGGAGTCTGAAAAAATGGCCACATCATCGAGGTAGGCAACTGCAAATTCTCCCAGTCCAGCTAGTAGACCATCTACCAGCCTCTGGAAGGTGGCGGGTGCATTTCGAAGGCCGAAAGGAAGGACATTGAATTCATACACCCCCGCATGGGTGACGAATGCTGACCTCTCCTTGGCAGGTTCATCTAGCGGTACTTGCCAGTACCCCTTGGTTAAGTCTATTGTAGAGATGAACTGGGCACGTCCTAACTTTTCCAATAGCTCATCGGTACGTGGCATTGGATAGTTGTCTGGACGAGTTACAGCATTTAGCTTACGGTAGTCCACGCAAAAGCGTATTTCCCCATCTGGTTTGGGTACCAGAACCACTGGAGATGCCCATGCACTGGTAGATGGGCGGATTATACCCATCTGTAGCATGTTCTGGATCTCCCGTTCTATAGCAGCTTGGGCATGAGGAGACACTCGGTAGAGTGGGGTTCTGATTGGGTGAGCATTACCTGTATTAATGGAGTGGTATGCCCGTTCAGTCCGTCCTGGGGTGGCTGAGAACAATGGGGCGAAGCTAGTGCACAGCTCCTTGATTTGCTGCCGCTGCAGACGTTCCAGAGTGGTTGAGAGGTTCACCTCTTCCACGCCACCGTCTTTTTTCCCGTCGTAGTAGACACCGTCAGGCCACTCAGCATCCTCTCCCTGGACTGTAAACTGACAAACCTGTAAGTCTCTGGAATAGAAAGGCTTGAGAGAATTAACATGGTACACTTTAGGCTTTAGTGAGGAATTGGGAAATGCTATGAGGTAGTTTACAGCTCCCAGGCGCTCTTGGACCGTGAATGGCCCTTCCCATGATGCTTCCATCTTATGGGCCTGTTGCGCCTTCAAGACCATAACCTGGTCTCCTACCTTGAAGGAACGTTCTCTGGCATGTCTGTCATACCAGGCCTTTTGCTCTTCTTGAGCATCCTTTAGGTTCTCTCTAGCAAGGGCTAAAGAGTGTCGGAGGGTGCTTTGTAGGTTGCTTACAAAGTCCAGAATGTTAGTTCCTGGAGAAGGCGTAAACCCCTCCCATTGCTGCTTCACCAACTGTAATGGCCCCTTAACCTCGTGACCATACACAAGTTCAAATGGTGAAAACCCTAAACTGGGATGTGGTACAGCCCTGTAGGCAAACAGCAACTGCTGCAACACTAGGTCCCAATTATTGGAGAATTCGTTGATGAATTTTCGTATCATGGCCCCCAAAGTTCCATTGAACCTTTCCACCAGGCCATTGGTTTGATGGTGGTACGGGGTGGCAACCAAGTGATTCACCCCATGAGTTTCCCACAGTTTTTCCATGGTCCCTGCCAAGAAATTAGACCCTGAATCTGTAAGGATGTCAGAGGGCCAACCTACCCTGGCAAAGATGTCTGTTAGGGCCAGGCACACAGTGTTAGCCCTGGTGTTGCCTAGAGCTACTGCTTCTGGCCATCGGGTAGCAAAGTCCACTAAAGTTAGTACGTACTGCTTTCCTCTGGGCGTCTTTTTTGGGAAAGGGCCCAGAATATCCACAGCTACTCGCTGAAATGGGACCTCAATTATGGGGAGTGGCTGGAGAGGGGCCTTGACCTGGTCTTGAGGCTTACCCACTCTTTGGCATACCTCACAAGACCGGACATACTTGGCAACGTCCTTGCCCATCCCCTCCCAGTGGAAGGACTTCCCCAACCGGTCCTTGGTTCTGTTTACCCCAGCATGGCCACTGGGATGATCATGGGCTAAGCTTAAGAGCTTCCCCCGGTACTTAGTTGGAACCACCAACTGTTTTTGCGGCTGCCATTCTTCCCGGTGTCCACCAGAAAGAATTTCCTTGTATAAAAGTTCTTGGTCTATAACAAACCGGGATTGATTAGAAGAGCTGAGAGGCGGTGGGGTGCTCCGTGCCGCCGCCCAAGCTTTCTGAAGGCTGTCATCCGCTTCCTGCTCAGTCTGGAACTGTTCCCTTGAGTCTGGGGTCACCAGTTCTTCCTCAGACTGTGGACTTGGGCTTGGTCCCTCTGGAAGCGATGTAGGTGATGGGGTTGTTTCCAGTGCTGGTGAACCGCTCTCCGCTGGTGCACCTGAGGGTATTTCAGGCTCTGGCTGAGCCTTTTGGGTATGGCTGTCTGTTGCTTCTGCCAGTTTTGGCTCGCTGGCGCCCTCTGGCGTTGAGTTTGAAGATGTAGTTGCACTTGCTGGTGCTGGTTGCTGTTCCAGTTCCGGGCCTGGGACTGGAGATGCTGTGGCTGTTTCAGTGGTAGGCATGGAATCCGGGTTCACTACCTCTGTCTGGGTCTCTGGTAACACAGACGGGGCCTCTGTGGACGGTTCAGGAACAGGAATGGGTCTGGAAGCTTGCCTGGTTTGGCTACGTGTAACCATTCCCACTCTCTTGGCCCGCCTCACCTGGTTGGCCAAGTCTTCCCCCAGTAGCATGGGGATAGGATAATTGTCATAGACTGCAAAAGTCCACATTCCTGACCAGCCTTTGTACTGGACAGGCAGTTGAGCTGTAGGCAAGTCTACAGCTTGTGACATGAAGGGGTAAATTGTAACTTTGGCCTTTGGGTTGATGAATTTGGGGTCAACGAAGGATTGGTGGATAGCTGACACTTGTGCCCCCGTGTCTCTCCACGCAGTAACCTTCTTTCCGCCCACTCTCAAATTTTCCCTTCGCTCCAAGGGTATTTGAGAGGCATCCGGGCCTGGGGATCTTTGGTGTGATGGTGGTGTAATGAATTGCACTCGCATGGTGTTCTTGGGACAGTTGGCCTTGATATGTCCCAGTTCATTACACTTAAAGCATCTTCCATCTGATGGGTCACTGGGCCGAGGTGAGTTACTGGAGACTGGTGAGGTTGAAGGGTAGGGTATCTGTGGCTTTACTTGGGTGGTATGTGGGGTCTTTGGCTGTCCTCGGTTGTAGGGTTTATGGTCTGTGTGCCCCCTGGGGTAATCGTTCCCCTTGACCGTAGCTTTCTTGCTTTCTGCCAGTTCCATCCATTTGGCTCCAATCTCCCGCGCCTCAGCGATATTCTTGGGGTTTCCATCTTGTATGTACCGTGTGATGTCTTCAGGAACACCATCCAAGAACTGCTCCATTTGTATGAGGAGGTTCAGTTCTTCCAAGGTTTGAATGTTGTTTCCTGTTAGCCAGGCCTCATAGTTTTTTGCAATGTAGTAGGCGTGTTTGGGAAATGACACCTCTGGTTTCCACTTTTGGGTTCTGAAGCGCCGACGGGCATGATCTGGGGTTATCCCCATCCTGTATCTGGCCTTGGTTAGAAAAAGTTTATAGTCATTCATTTGGTGCTTAGGCATTTCAGCTGCCACCTCTGCTAAAGGTCCACTGAGCTGTGACCTCAATTCTACCATGTACTGGTCTTCGGGAATGCTGTACCCAAGACAGGCTCTTTCAAAATTTTCCAAGAAGGCCTCGGTGTCATCACCTGCCTTGTAGGTGGGAAATTTCCTGTGCTGTGGAGCAATATTTGGCACCGGGTTGTTAGGGTTGGCTGGCACATGCAGCCCAGCTTTTGCCAATTCCAGTTCATGTTTTCTCTGTTTTTCCTTCTCTTCATTCTCTTTTTGTTGTTTTTCCATTTCTTTTTGTTGTTTTTCCATTTCTTTTTGGTGCTTTTCCATTTCTCGGCGGTGCTTTTCCATTTCTCGGCGGTGGGCCACCTCTTCTTCTTCTAGTTTTCTTTTGTGTGCTGCCTCTTGGGCTGCCTGTTCTCTTTGGAAGGCTGCCTCTTTGATCTGTTCTTCTTTTTCTTTCATCTCCATCTCTTTTTGTTTTATTTCCAGTTGTCGCCTGTGTTCAGCTTCTTTGATTTGTTCTTCGGCCTCAATTTTTGCCTTAGAAGTCATGATTCCTGTTTTCTTGTGTTGGGGTGCCCTCCGGTGTTTATCTTCTGCACTGCAGGTTCTCTGTTGCCTCCTGAAGTCTGCCTAGCAACAGTGCCTTTAGCTAATTTTCCTTTTCTCTCTCTAGCTAATGTTCAATGAAGGGAAACCAGAAAAACCACTTTATTTGCATGCCTATAAGTGCTGGTACTTGACTCCTAATGGGAGGGCTATTGCATGACAAAAGACCCTTAACATGCAAGCCACAAACTGCGAGAGAGAGCAGAAAAAAAAATTCTCTCTGGTTCCCTTTTAAAACCAACTGCTTCTCTCTGCTAAAAAGCCCTTAGCAGAGAAAAGAAAAATATAATATTTCTACTGGCTTCTGGATTCTGTCTCCCACCAGCTGCCACTCATGTAATAACCTTAGTCCCAGATTTGGACCTTAGCGTCCAAAATATGGGGGTTAGCATGAAAACCTCCAAGCTTAGTTACCAGCTTGGACCTGGTACCTGCTGCCACCACCCAAAAAATTAGAGTGTTTTGGGGCACTCTGGTCCCTCTGAAAAACCTTCCCTGGGGACCCCAAGACCCAAATCCCTTGAGTCTCACAACAAAGGGAAATAATCCTTTTTCCCTTCCCCCCTCCAGGTGCTCCTGGAGAGATACACAGACACAAGCTCTGTGAAACTACACAGAGAGACTCCCCCTCTCTGTTCCCAATCCTGGAAACAAAAAGTACTTTCCTATTCCCCCAGAGGGAATGCAACATCAGGCTAGCAATCCAACACACAGATCTCCCCTTGATTTCTTCCTCCCACCAATTCCCTGGTGAGTACAGACTCAATTTCCCTGAAGTAAAGAAAACTCCAACAGGTCTTAAAAGAAAGCTTTATATAAAAAAGAAAGAAAAAATACAAATGGTCTCTCTGTATTAAGATGACACAATACAGGGCAATTTGCTTAAAAGAATATTGAATAAACAGCCTTATTCAAAAAGAATACAAATCAAAGCACTCCAGCACTTATATTCATGCAAATACCAAAGAAAAGAAACCATAGAACTTACTATCTGATCTCTTTGTCCTTACACTTAGAAACAGAAAATAAGAAAGTAGAACTACTTCTCCAAAGCTCAGAGCAAGCAGGCAGCCAGAAAACAAAGACCCTAGACACTCAATTCCCTCCACCCAAAGTTGAAAAAATCCGGTTTCCTGATTGGTCCTCTGGTCAGGTGCTTCAGGTGAAAGAGACATTAACCCTTAGCTATCTGTTTATGACAGTAGTGCTTAAATCGAGATCGCAATCCCGAGTTAACAGTATTGTGGACGCAATTCAACATTATTGGCCTCCAGGAGCTATCCCAGAATGCTCCCTTGTGACTGCTCTGGTCAGCACTTTCAGCTCCAATACACTAGCCAGGTGGGCAGGAAAAGCCCCAGGAACTTTTGAATTTCATTTTCTGTTTGGTCACCATCAGCACAGGTGACCATCAGCACAGTCCACCATCACAGGCGACCATGCAGAGTCCACCATCACAGGAGATCACACAGTCCCAGATTTGCAGATGAGCCCCAGCATGGTCCAAATGGGAGGTACTGGATCTCATTGCGTGCTGGGGAGATGAGTCTGTTATGGCAGAACTACGTTCCAAAAAAAGGAACGCAAATACCTACGCTAAAGTCTCCAGGGCCATGATGGAAAGAGGCTATTCCAGGGACACATAGCAGCTTCATACAAAAATCAAGGAGCTCAGGGAAGCATACCAAAAAGCCAAGGAGGCAAATGGGTGCTCTGGGTCACAGCCCCATACATTCCGCTTTTATCGTGAGCTCCATGCAATTATGGGGGGTCATGCCACTACTACCCCATCACTGTCGGAGGACACCTGCAAGGGGAGAGTTACATGGAACAAGGAGGAAGAGACATTGGAGGACGAAGAGGAGGAGAAGGAGGAGGAGCACAGCACACAGGCAGCAAATGGGGAATCTGTTTCCCCCCCTAGCCAGGAACTAATCTTAACGCTGGATCCAATAGCCTCCCCTCACTCCCAAGGTGGGCTCCTGTTCCATGACCCTGGAGAAGGTACTTCTGGTGAGTGAGAGCCTGATCGGAGCCACGTGGGGTGGAGGGGAACCCAGCCATGCTGGGTTGTTCGCATTTAGAGTAAATGGCTCATCCCTGCTCTGAGCATGATCGGAGCCACGCAGTGGGGGGCGGGCGACGGATGGTTATTGTGTGCAGTGATCACCCTAGAGAGCTCGCAGGCCCTCCTTTTATATGGCAAACCCACCAGGCATTGCTTGCTGTGGAAAAGGGGGCCCAGCAGTTTGAAAGCATTGAAATGGATGTAGAAGAAGCAGAACCCCGCGTGCCCCTAGAGGCTGCCTGCAAGATGAATTCTGTTGTCCGGCCATGTGTGAAGGCTTACTCATACTAAAGTGCCCCCCTTGTTCTCTGCAATGTATTTTTTAAAATACTACCCTCCCTTTTTCTCCTCCCGCAGGTGCAAATGTTTCAATGCGGCCCCTATCTACTCCATCCCAGAGGCTGGTCCAGATTAGAAGGCGGAAAAAATGAACTTGGGAGGACATGTTTGCAGAGCTCATTCAGTCCTCTCACACTGATAGGGCCCAGCTGAATGCATGGAGGCAAACAATTGTGGAGTCCCGTAAAGCATTATAGGAACATGAAGAGAGGAGGGAAGCATGCAATGAGAGCAGGCAGGAAGCTATGGTCAAGTTCATGGCGGAGTAATCTGACATGCTCCACTGTATGGTGGATCTAATGCGGGAAAGGCAGCAAGACCACAGACTTCCGCTGCAGCCCCTGTATAATCAAACTCCCTCCTCCCCAAGTTCCATAGCCTCCTCACCCAGGCCCCCAAGGACACGATGGGGGAGGCTACGGGGACCCACACACTCAATCCCAGAGGATCACCCAAGCACCAGAAAGCTGGCATATGCAAACTTTTGATTTAGTTTCTGGACTTGTCCTTCCCTCCTCCTCCACCCCCCTAACCCAACCCTCCCCCTCCCCCAGTCTACCTTCTAAGTTCTCTCAATGCGTTGTGCATCAAATAATAAAGAACAGTTTTTAAATAATTTTGACTTTATTTCCTTTCATATATATAGGGTGCAGGTAACTTCAAGAGAAACAAACACAACTGTCACGCCGTACCCTGGCCAGTCATGAAACTGGCTTTCAAAGCTTCTGTGATGCGCAGCGCACCCTGCTACGCTCTTCTAATCGCCCTGGTGTCTGGCTGTGTGAAATTGGCAGCCAGGCAAGTTGCCTCAACCTCCCATCCCACCATAAAAGTCTCCCCCTTACTCTCACAGATATTGTGGAGCACACAACCAGCAGCAATTACAATTGGAATATTGGTTGTGCTGATATCTAACTGAGTCAGTAAAACTGCACCAGCACACTTTCAAATGTCCAAAAGCACATTCTATGCCCATTCTGCACTTGCTCAGCCTATAGTTGAACTGCTCCTTACTACTGTCTAGGGTGCCTGTGTACAGCTTCATGAGCCATGGCATTAAGGGGTAGGCTGGGTCCCCAAGGATAAACTATAGGCATTTCAACATCCCCAACAATAATTTTCTGCTCTGGGAAGTAAGTCCCTTCCTGCAGCTGTTCAAACAGACTAGAGTTCCTGAAGATGTGATCATCACGCACCTTTCCCGGCCATCCCATGTTGATGTCAGTGAAACGTCCCTTGTGATCCACCAGTGCTTGCAGTACCATGGAAGAGTACCACTTGCGGTTTATGTACTGGCCGCCTCGGTGTGCCGGGGCCAAGATGGGGATATGTATTCTGTCTATCACCCCACCGCAGTTAGGCTGCTCTCATTTTGGTGTCTTTGTGCTTCAGGGTAGGGGACAGCATGTCACAAAGTTCCATGAAAGTGGCCCTACGCATATAAAAGTTTCACAGCCACTGGGAATCATCCCAGACCTGCAACAATATGCGGTCCAACCAATCTGTGCTTGTTTCACGGGCCCAGAATAGGCATTCCACGGCATGCACCTGGTCCAGTGCCACCATGATCTCCCAATTGCCACATGCTGTGCATCTAGGAACGTCTGTGTCCATGTCCTCATCAGTATAGTAATTGCACTGTCATCGCTTCCTCGCCCGGTTTTGCAGGTACTGAACATACTGCTGGATAATGCGCGAGGTATTTACAATGGTCAAAACTGCAGCAGAGATCTGAGCAGGCTCCATGTTTGCCGCGCAATGGCACCTGCGTGGGTAATCCTTGAAAAAGGGCGTGAAATGAGCTGTTCAGTTCAAGATGGCCAATAAAAGGCAGTAAATGTTTGTCTTCTGTAGCTTCATCGGAGCCCAGGACAGCATCTACTGCTTTCTCCAGATTGTCTGTGTGGCTCTGTTCATGATGGCCGAGAAACAACAGGGAATTGTTGCCTTCTGTAGCTTCAATGGGAGCCCAGGACCAACAACATGGAAAAAGCAGCAAGAGCAGAGTTTGCGGCAGAAGCATGAACAGAGTTTTGGGCAGAAGCTGTGCAGCTCTGTTCATGATGGGCGAGAAACAGCAGGGAATTGTTGCCTTCTGTAGCTTCCATGAGAGCCCAGGACAGACAACATGGAAAAAGCGGTGAAAGCTGTGCGGCTCTGTTCACGATGGCCGAGAAACAGCAAGGAATTGTTGCCTTCTGTAGCTTCCATGGGAGCTCAGCACAGACAATCTGGAGAAAGTGGTGGAAACTGTGAAGCTCTGTTCACGATGGCTGAAAAACGGCGGGAAATGGTTAGATGAAAGAGTAGATAGAAAGAGGAGAGGACATTCGAAGTGGATTCAACATATCAGGAGACAGGCAGTGCACCATGCTGCACCATCTGCTGGCAGCATGGCTTCTACCGTAGCTTTCATGGGGGGAGGAGTGAGTGATAGCACACACCCAGGAAGACCCGTGAGAATGTTTTTGCCCCATCATGCACTGGGAGCTTAGCCCACAATTCCAGTGGGCGACAGAGACTGCGGAAACTGTGGGATAGCTATCACAGTGCAACGCTCTGTCATTCGATGCTAGCCTCGGTACTGTGGACACACTCTGCCGAATTCACACGCTTCAGTGGGGACACACAACATCGAATGTATGAACTCGATTCTGGAAATTTGAATAAAATAACTTAGAATTAATTTCGTACTGTAGATGTACCCTTAGGCTCCCCTACAACCTTCCTCACTGCTCTCTGTCACTTCCAATTCTTCCTCAGTCTTATTTCCCCCTTTCTTATCCAAGTGGCTATAGTTTGCCTAGAGATTTTAGAATCAAGCACAAAACAAATCACATTGTTTATCATATGACTGAATAGGGAGCTAATTTAGAAAAGGATTTGCTTTCTGAAATATGAATGCAGTGCAGCACAAAGTATTTTCAGGTCTTTTGACTGTATAAATAACCTTTTGCACTTCAAGGGTCATTAGATCACGATAGTTTGTAATGGAATTATAGTCAGCACTCTGCTCTTATGGGCTACTTGGTAATTTGCTTGTTAATATATTAGCACAAAGCATTGATCAAGTAGCTAATCCAATCACATGCTTGTTATTGATCCATTATTGAGCACCCTGTCACTGATCACTTTTGCTCAGGCCCAGTCAATAGTGAATGCCAAATAGGTTCGCACACACCTAATTAGCTTGTGAAATAAACCAAACATTTTCCTTTGCCCTGAAGGCTAGGATCAATGGAGAGCTTTTAGAGTAGAATTCAGATGATTTTTTCATCAACTTTTTCCTTTCTTTCTGCAGGCACTCAGGTTATTGCCTTAAAACCGCTTTCTAAGTCTTTCATTCTAATTTGAAGACATCTGAAAAGCAGCTGCCATGTCTGAAATGTTAGAACAGCTGTAAACAATAAATCATGAGGGTGAGGAATTTGAGGCTGCACGTTGGCATGTGGTCTGTCAAGCCAAAAAAATAGAGACATAAAAGATCAAGAGGTCAGAGGTACCTGAAGTCTACAAAATTGAACTTGTACTATATTTCATTCAAGAGAAACTTGTCAGATAGAGCCTTCCTCCAAAATGCTATTTAACAAGAAGTATCACTCATTTATTTATTAATATTATTTATAGCTAAAGAAGATAAGTCGCACATTCACAGTAAGCCTCTCCTATTACTGCCATCACACTTAGGTTGTCCCAGTATCGTCAGATGGAATCTTATACCAGAGACACAGAGTCTCTCTGATGAAAAGCACACCCTTGTTATGGAGGCTGAAACATTATTTCAGTTACACACATAAGTGCCAAATATTAGTGCTTTAACTCGTAACAGTGCTGTGATACCCAGTTGCTTATGCTGTAGCATGTGAGTGTTCACATAATGGATTAAATGTTATTCATGAAAAGAGAACTTTTAAAGAGGCAACTTTGGCTTATCATGGGAATCTAAGGACTTTTTTTTCAGATGCCTTTTCAGTTAAAGCAGCTTATTAAGTCTTTTAGAAAAATCCTTTTGGAAAGAATATTTTTTCCATTTAGTCAGAGGCCTTTTAGCTACAAAACAATAGTGCTGTAATAGTAGCTTCTATTAGATCATAAAAAAAGAATGCAAGATCCTTAGATCTTAAATATCCTTACTTCAGTTATTACCATTAGCACTATTTTATATAGCTAAGTTACATTTTCGCTTTAATCAGTTTTATTCCCTAATCTTGTTTTGATTATTATGATTTCCATTTTCCTTATTACTGCACCAGCTTTAATTTACTCAGACTCATAATCTGAATATAAACCAGGTACAGCTTTAGTATCTTTAAATGTATTTGAAACATTTAAGCGTGCAATGTAAAACCATTACTAAATTAATTTGATTATTTGCTTTGAAAAACAAGTATGTTCAGTTGGAAACATAGATGATATCTTTTCAGAATTTTTGTTATCTCATCTCTTGGTCTGTATTATAATTTATGGAAAGGAATTATAAGCTAAACTCTGTAAAAATTGAAGTCACAAACTAGCAAATTCCAATTATATCTTTCTATGCTTGTGTGAAAGATAGAACAAGGGATGGAGGTGTGTAATAATAACTGAGACCAAGGCAGCCTACTTTAATTGTTAGGTTACCTGGTGAAAAGTGCATAACGTGTAAATTGTCACAATAATCTATTATATACAATTATTTACAAAATGTTGTAAGAAGGAGGCAGAAAGATCAAATTAATTTAAACAGAAAAAGTTTACTGATACCACTGTGTTAAAATTATGACTGGTAAACAAAAGGGTAGAGGAGGAGAAATTAATAGACCAAAACTGGTGCTTTAGAAATTAGGGCAAATTGGTGAGCAAAATAATGAGGGAATGGACCATTCCACCCATCACCCTTTTGGGATCCCTTAAAAAGAAAACTTTGGGGGAGGGAAAAAACAACAACTTTTACCATCATTATGGGACAGATTGTTGCCAGACCTTGATACTTCAGTGGGGATGTTTGACTATCATCGCTGCACCAGCAAGTACTCATACCTGATACATGTGAGAGCCTGCTTTCTCTTTCCCTCCCTTGTGTGCTCCCTTCTGTCCCTCTGCCTCCCATCTTTCATCTGTCCTCTCTCTCTCTTGACTTCTTCATCTGATTCTGAATCAACTACACTGTACAATACCAGCATGACTGGATGAAACTGCCCATCCAGCTCTACTCATCCTAAGAAGGACCAGTGAAGGAGAGGGTCCTGACCAGACCAACCAGATAATGTCCCTGTAAGGGAGGTGACTGAGGGTCCAGAGCAACAGTTATTGTGACTGACTTGTCAGCCCAAAGCATCCAGCCATGACTGACCAGTCGCCCTGCAGCCTAAGAACATCAACTAACGCTGTATTTCCCCCATTTTTATTATCCTACCTCATCTCTCCTTTCTGTGTCTGTCTAAAGCAAGAAAGTGATTATCATTCCCAACTCAGTACAACAGAACTAACCTCTTTCATCCCCATCAGAAAGTACTGTTTGACTGAAGAACAGACTTTAACCAATATTCACTGTATCGAAAAAGGGACTTTGGTAGGTTTTGATTAAGCTTGTTCTGCATACGCCATCAATTTCATTTTCAATACTCTTTACCTCATTTTGATTCCTTTCTTTTAGTGTACAAGAAGAACAAGGAGTCCGGTGTCACCTTAAAGACTAACAGACTTATTTGGACATAAGCTTTCTTGGGTAAAAAACCCACTTCTTCAGATACATGGAATGAAAATTACAGATGCAGGCATCATATACTGACACATGAAGAGAAGGGTGTTACCTCGCAAGTGGAGAACCAGTACTGACAGAGCCAAATCGATCAGGGTGAATGTGATCTACTTCCAATAATTGATGAGGAGGTGTCAATTCCAGGAGAGAATAATTTGGGCTTGAATAGGGACTGGAAGTGGCTGGCTTACTACAAAAGCAGCTTTGCCTCCCCACTAAAGTCAAAGAGGCTGTACCAGCATAAAGTCAGTGTGATAGCAGAGTCAAGGTTTATTCATGTGAATGACTGCTTTCATGAGAGTCTGCAGAATCAAGCCTTTTGCCTGTGAAATTCAGAGTGGTATTTTTCATGACTATGTTTTTGCATGTACCACATTTGTTCTTACAAATGCGGAGCCCAGTCCTACAGTCTTAATGTCAAAGGGAGTTTTGCCTGAGTGAAGACTGGGCCTAGTATTTGAATACACCAACAGGTCATCTAATAGACATCTGACTGCACACAAAATGCAGTTTATGTATACAACTCAGATTTTGCAAGTGCTAAAACTTATTTGCAGAATGTTGTACATGCAAAAACGTGAGAATGCAATATTATGCCTACAATTTTAGAAGCAATTTTGCCCTCAGCATAGAAAGTGTCTATTAAATTTAGTCAAATGTGTATTTATAGTTTGGTGTGTGTGGTCTAGATTCTTACGTGCTGAAACTAGGGGCACTGGGCGTGTGGCAGCACCCCCTGGCTTGAAGTTGTTACCATCATATACAGGATTCATAGTTTGGTTCAATGGCTCTCAGCACCTCCATTATGCAAATTGTTCCTGCACCACTGTCTAGATTAATTTTTTTATCAGATTGGTAAGAAAATGTAACCTTTGCCTTTATTGAGTCCATCATTTAAATGCAATATATCAGATAGAAGGATTAATGCATGTAAATTCTGTAGCACAATATGTCTTTGCCACTGTGTGGCACATATACAGTCAGGATTATAATTATTTAAGTTCTCAAAAACTGTTTATTCTTTAGTTAAAATTTGAGGCTATAATCAGGTCCATCTGCATAACTAAATGGAAGAGGAAATTGATAAAATATTTGCCTGGCTCTGAAGCTGTGTAAAGCACAAAACACCTTCTCCACGGAGAGAGGGATTTACCACTGTATGGAGTGGGTGGAGATTCTAGGTCCTAACTGCACATATTTCCCAACATCTATGCAGAAACACTCTTTCTGTCCTTCTCCTATGTCCTTTCCCTACCCACCAGCAGCATATCTTACTCAGGAGTATGTGGACAATATTTTACTAGAAATGTTTATGAACTGTTCACTTCAGTCTCCACAAGGACTAGAAAGTGTGGAGTGGGAGTTAATGCTGCTCACTGTAGCATTAACTCTTACTGGAATCTATTGGAAATGTTATGGGTTTGCCATAGGATAATGCCTCGTGGAAGAGTAGCTCTCCGTCTTTTCCCCCTTGACCAGTCAACTACTCCCTACAAAAGCAACTGGAATTAGTCATGTTGAGTTGCTTTTGTCATCTTGGGGAAGACATCTCTGATGCCTCTTCAAGGTATACTCCATGCTTCCAATCAGATTTGGCCAGTATTTGTACTCTTTTTATCCCCTCTGCACCTCTTGGTGGTGGAGAATGCATTACAAATTTAACATTTCAGACTGTATCCCTTTCTGGTAATTAAACTCTACTTTCGCTAGTTTTAGGTAGCTGGGAAAAAGACATAATTAATTTTGTTTCTTTCATCTTGTGGAGTGTTGTAAATTGCTTCTTTCATCTCCAGCTTTGTTCTTTCAGTTGCACACCATACTGCCTCTGACAGTATACCGTATGTGTAACACAGTTGCCAACTTTCACGTTGTAAATAAGCCCTCCAACTTTCACAATAAACCAAAAATCACGCTAATCCCATTTCAAAACAAGGCCAAAACAAGCAAGTCCCTAAGACCCCAACACTCTACGTGACTAGATCCCTCCGGCGTTCAGTCTGGGACTGTGGTTGGCCCTCTGTGCACCCCTGACTCTCCCCCCCCCTTACCTCTGCTTGCCCCTCACCCCTGTTTGCTGGGGCTGATCAAAAAAAGAAGCTATAAGCCAAATAAGCTAGAATCCAAAAACTAGTCAACAACCAACTCACAAACCAATTAAGCCAAAAACAAGCCCAATTTCTGCATTTTTTTTCTCACAGGTTTGGCATGTCTCATGTGCGACTATTTTTAATTTGGAAAGGTGAAGCAAAAGTACTGGAAATTTGGCATTTCTGTTTATACCAAAACTGAAAAAATTCCAGGAAGGAAGATTGTGACTGATGGGAATAAAGAACTGGCACCCAAAGAAGATATTTTTGTAGCTATTCATACACTGTTACTCTTCCTTTAATATGACTACTATAAAGGTTGTGGGGTTAATTTGCCTTCATAGCAAAGGCTAAATTTCCTATTGGCTTGAAGTTAATATTGAGGTTCTGCAGACTTTTTTGCTGAAAGAAGAAAACATGTCTGAAAAAGTTGGTAAATACTTTATGGTACTAAAATATGGTAAATCATTTTAGCATGTTATTTTTAACCATGTATTTTATCATGATTTGAATTTGTATTATCTCTGGTTATTCCCAATATCTTTGTTCACGAAATTTTGAATTTTTACAGAGGAGATAAAAAGTAGCTTATCTCCATGAAAATGAAGGCAAATTGGCTACCTAAGACAATGCTGAACAAAAAAACAAAAACAAAAATTTATAGTGGAACAATGTTGTAAACGAAGCTCAGCTCTGAGAGAATTTTTTCACGCATCAAATTTAATGAAATAAAATCAAATGGTCCCAATATTATTTTTAAAGTTGTAAGAATCAATGGAAATGTATATTTGTCACATTCACCTATGATAGAGAACAATGTTTAGTTGATGAGATGCAACAATACTTGTATGAGCAGCAAGGGGCTATGAAAATGTTCTTTTTCCAAAATCGTTTAGAGGAGTGTTCCCTTAAATTGTGGAGAAAGAAAGAAAGAAAGAAAGAAAGAAAGAAAAGAAAGAAAGAAAGGACTCCCCTTTGATCTGAATAGCCACAACAGTTTAATACAGAACTCTGTGTGGGATGATCATCTATTTCTTTATACAATTTCTAGAACTAAAAACCACAAATCCTTGCTCAGCTTAGCTCCCTTGTGAAACATGGGCATTAGGCAGACTATCAGAGATGTATTCCTTGGAAGCCTGACATCTCTGGAATGTCAAGCAGGTTCAGGAAAAATGATAATACCAAACACAGAGACTTTCTTTCATGTGATCTGATTGAGGAAAAAGGAAATTTATAGGGAAATTATAACGTAAAACATTGCAATGTTGTTTTATGTGAACTGTTTTTAATATAAATATGTTAAAACAGTATCTATAAGAAAGAACTTCCCAAAATAAATCAATTCTTTAAGAGATAAAGTCAACTATTTAAATGCCATGAAAATCTCGATAAAACTATGAAAGAAGATAGTAAAAACAAAAGGATACGATTAACCCTTGAAGTACATCTTACCAATTGACAAAATTAAAAGAGCATGCTTTGACAATAAAATAATTACAAATCATTCTTCTGCAATTCTAAAAGAATCCTGGGCTGTAATCTATAGTGTTCATAATGCTATTTCACCCAGAGAATTCTAATTAACCCTAGGAACTGTCAGAAGGCCAGAGTTAACAGACAGAAGAGAATAAATTGGATGTCATTCAGAGATTAAATCAATTAAATATGGTAGAATTTTATTACATTTTCAATATATTTACAGCCAAATCCTGAGGTCCTTATTTCGGGCCAGATTCTGCCACTCTTATTAACTGAACAAGACCTTACTCCACGGCTAATTCCATTTTCTTCAATGGGGCTACCTCTCCTACTCACTATAAATCAGAGTGACAGAATCTGTCCCTCAGCTTATATTCATTCCTTTATCAGGCAAACTCCTACTGAAATCAATGGGAGTTATTGTAAAAACTAAACAAAAAACTAAGGGTTTGTCCCTTATGTAAGTTTTAGTGTGAATTTTTATTTTTAAATAAAGAGCCACTATTAACTCTTAATGTCGTGATACATTTTCTGGTAAAATGCTTTTTCTACCACTTTTATTCATAGATCCAGATTATGTAAGGCCAGAAGGTACCAATAGATCATGTAATCTGACCTACTGTATAGCACAGGCCATTACATTTCACCCAGCTACACCTGTATTGAGCCCAATAACTTGTGTTTGATTAAAGTATATCTTCCAGGCTTATTCACAGACTACAAGACCAGCATGTGGTCTCTGAAACAGGTCATAGTGAACCTATTCAAGGCATGCAGTATTGAAATGAAGTCATCAAGAGATGTAGAAAGTCATTTATCTGACTTACTCCAAAAAACTAGTTAGAGGATTATAAATCTTTACCCAACTTGGCCATACCAGGACCCAGTTTCTAGGATCTAGGCTAAAAGAACAGATATTACATGTGTGTGCAAGTCTGCCATTATTCCCTTCTCATTTAGCTCCACAAGAGGAAAGAGCTTGCCAGGACCTAAGAAAATAGGGAGCAAAATTACCATTTTCCACTGCAGCCAGAAATAGACTTATAGCTGGAAAAGACTATAGAATGCACCTCTCGTGCTTTCTGAAAGACGTTCTGCTAGCAAGCTGGCAGTTGCATTTTGCACCAGCAGAAGTTAAAGTTATTTGAGAGTAGTTCTATCGGGCATGTGTCAGTGTGGCAAAGATTATACCCAAAAGGAAAGGCTGAAATTGCCTTGCCAAGAATAGATTTAAAAATTCTTGTACCTGAATATCCAGAAGAAGTCGAGGATCAAACAAGACCTTTTGGGCGTGAATCCGAGTGACAAAATGTGGGCAAACTCCCTGTATGGAAGGATATGAAAACGTTAGCATACAGGCTTATTCACAGACAATGAGACCAGCATGACCAGTCTTTAAAACAGGCATTAGTGGACTTATTAGTCAAGAAGTGGGGTCATACATCAATAGAGTTTTTCATAATAAGCAATAAAAATGCTATGTATTCTCAGTTTTCTTCTGGAGCAGTGATGGACAGAAACTCAGAAATTATTCCTCTGGTGCTATGTCCCTGAACAAAGAACTCCTTTATGACTTTCTAGCAATCACACCAGTTCCACTGGTGGTCAGAAAACATATGACGAGATAGAGCCTAGGTCATAATCAGGCTTGGGCCAGACAATATTGACACATAGATCTCTTGGATCTCTCAAAAGTCTCTTTATCTTCTCCCAGTGTTGTTAGACTACTTGACTTAAAAAGCTGGATTTGCCCTTAATACCAGTTTAGAACCACTGCACTTTGTGGCTTGAATCACAGGACGCTAACTAACTCTGACCCAGCCTGTCCTATGGAAGTACAGTAAATCTTATTATATTATAGAAAACCATCCATATTTAAATGTTATTCTCTTAAATTAAAAATGTTCTCACTATGGACAACTGATAACCTTCCTCAGCATTTGCTTCATCCATCTTTGACTATTTTCTGCACTTAAATCTTTCAGCCTTCCTTTAACTTCAGAAGAACCTCACTTGCACAAGGGTCCCTAGTACATAATGGAATATTTGGCATTCATGTGACACCTGTCACCCAAGAATCTTAAGGCTCTTTCAGGGCCTGTTAGCATAGGGCACATAAAAAAATTAGTGGCAGCCAGCTTCTCCCTCCCCCCTAAAAGTCTCCCATCTGCTGGCAGCCCCGCCAATTAACTCCTCCCCCTCCCTCCCACCATGATCAGCTGTTCTGCGTCATGCAGGAGGTGCAGGGGGAGGAGCAGGGATGGGGCACACTTGGGGGAGGGGGACACTTGGTGGGAAGAGGTGGGGTGGGGGTGGAGCAAGGGCAGGAAGAGGCAGGGTGGGGGTTAGGGCTTAGGAGAAGTGGTGGGTTGGAAGCAGGGCCTTGGGCAGAGCAGGGGAAGGAAGAGGTTGGGAGTGGAGGCTTGAGGGAAGGAAGTTGGATGGGGGCAGGGCCTGTGGCAGAGCAGAAGGTTGAGCACCCCCAGGGCCTGGAGAAAGCCAGCACCTGTGCTTTAATGTAAGGTGCCATTACTATCCCCATTTCACAGAAAACAAAACTGAGGCAGTGGTTAAGTGATTTTCCCAAGATCACACAAGGAGTCAAAGACAGAAGAAGGAGCAGAACTCAGGTGCCCTGCCTTCTGATCATGCACATTAGCCACAAGTCCAGTCTTTTCTTCTTTTTACCCTAGCAACCTGACCATCAGCCATTATGAAAATATTCATCTGATTTAAAGGAAGAAATCAAAACTATGTTCACCTCCCAGGTGGAGAAAGTACAGCTGACATACGTACTATTGTTTGTTTTATATAATAAAAGTTACCATTGCATGTACCCATCATATATTGTTTGTATTATGATATATACAAACTTCACATCAGAAAAGATTTTGAACAAAGTTCAAATGGCTTGCTAGATCAATTGAACATAGTGTAGCTTTTAAAAAGCTTTTGGTACATGTCAAAATTACAGTAGGTCAAATTAAGTCCTTTTGTAAGGTAAATAAAGTTCAAAATACTATAGATTGGAAATATTATACTATAATGGTCACTATAATCTATCCAAAGCAAATTCACATCTTTAAACCAATATTCCTCTCAGTTTTTACTATATGAGATGTCTAATAAATGTTCTACATTTTACAGAGAAAGAAAAATAAAGGCAAAAATGATTTAACGTTTAATGTGTCACCACCTCTAGCCTAAAATGTATGTTTATTTCAGCTCCATAGACCTCTCTGTTCAATAAAAGTCTCACAAAACTATACTGAGCAAGGTTTAATATTCAAAGCATAGAATGTATTTTACTTGGCTACAAGCAAGTTCAAATACATAGATAATTTACAAACCAAGGCATCTAAGCCCATAAATTTCCACAGTGAAATATACAGATTTGACGACTTCACTTGAAAAAGTTAAAAGAGAAGTCTGGATTTTCATGAACTAGTAAGTTGTTTCTGAGTTATGAATGAATATAAA
This sequence comes from Gopherus flavomarginatus, assembly GCF_025201925.1. Taxonomy (NCBI): domain Eukaryota; kingdom Metazoa; phylum Chordata; order Testudines; family Testudinidae; genus Gopherus; species Gopherus flavomarginatus. Next base: position 140,772,511 of record NC_066620.1, on the reverse strand, counting down.
TATATAATCGTTATCAGCCAAGTCTTGGGAAATGATTGCTCCAACAGCACACTACAGTGGTGTGAATTCTCTTGTACAGGAATGTATCCAAGCATCCATTAGGATTATATCCATTAACTGAGGGCAACAGATCTGTAACACTTATTAAACAAATTCAACACAGTGAACGACTTCAGAAAACTTATGTAGTTTTGATGTTCCATTACAAGTCATCAACATTTGGACCCTTAGAAAGTACAGAAAGCTTTCATTTTTCCTGCAACAACCCAAAGTCAAGCTCTGTCCAAATGAAACCCTAATCAATTGAAGGGACCATATTTTAATTTCAGTAACAATGGCACAAATCTGGAGTAGATCCATTTATATGAATGGCTTTACTCCAGATTTCACTACTGAATCGAGACCAGCATGCATTGAATGGGATGTGACAGAAGATGTGAGTCACCTAGGTCAAATTCTATGATGAGTTACACCCATGCAATCCTACTTACTTCCATAGGTTTGCACCCAAGTCAGTGAAGAGCAGGACCCTATGCTCTTCAAAGAGTTAAACCCACTGAGATGTCATTTCTTAAATTCTAAAAAGTTTGGTATGCTTAGTATCTCCAGTACAATGACTTGTTGCCTTCAGAGCACTACTACAGAGTATGTTTAAGCCCTGTTTTTGCCCATGCAAGATGCTCATCTGAAGACTTTCTTTTTTTGTGTGCTATGCCAAATACTAAAGAGTAAACCATTTGCCCACAAATCCAGCAGAATAATTTTAGATACCTCATGCATGTTACCCAGCAGACAATGTGACACATTAGCTTTTTCTTTGGTTTGAATGAAATTACCAAATATTACCTGTCATAAACGGATAGTAGAGAGTTAATGGAACAGAAGTACTTCATATCTCTTTTGTCTGTAAAGGGTTAACAAGATCAGTGAGCCAGGCTGTCATCTGACCAGAGGACCAATCAGGGGACAGCATACTTTCAAATCTTGAGGGAGGGAAGTTTTTGTGTGTGCTGTTAGTGTTTGGTTGTTGTTCACTCTGGGGGCTCAGAGGGACCAGACGTGCAACCAGTTTCTCTCCAATCTCTCTGATACAGTCTCTTATATGTCCAGACTAGTAAGTACTAGGTAGATAAAGTGAGTTAGGCTTATGTTTGTTTTCTTTATTTGCAAATGTATATTTGGCTGGAAGGACTGAAATGTGTATTTGGCTGGAAGGAGTTCAAATTTGTATTTTGCTGAAAGGATTTTAATTTGTACTTGTATACTTAGGCTGGGAGGTATTCCCAGTGTCTATAGCTGAAAGACGCTATAACATATTCCATCTTAAATTTACAAAGATAATTTTTACTGTTTTTTCTTTCTTTAAGTAAAAGCTTTTCTTGTTTAAAAACCTAATTGTTTTTTTATTCTGGTGAGACCCCAGGGGACTGGGTCTGGATCCACCAGGGAATTGGTGGGGAGAAAGGAGGGAAGGGGGAGAGAAAGGTTAATTTCTCTCTGTGTTAGGATTACTTACTCTCTCTGCGAGAGTCTGGGATGGGGAGAGAGAAGGAGGAGGGAAGGTGAATTTTCCTCTCTGTTTTAAGATTCAAGGAGTTTGAATCACAGTAGTCTTCCAGGGTAACCCAGGGAGGGGAAGCCTGAGAGAGGCAACGGTGGGGGAAAGGGTTTACTTTCCTTGTGTTGAGATCCAGAGGGTCTGGGTCTTGGGGGTCCCCGGGCAAGGTTTTGGGGGGACCAGAGTGTACCAGGCACTGGAATTCCTGGTTGGTGGCAGCACTACAAGTACTAAGCTGGTAATTGAGCTTAGAGAAATTCATGCTGGTACCCCATCTTTTGGATGCTAAGGTTCAGAATGGGGAATTATACCATGACATTACCACTAACTTCTATGTTGCCTAAAACACATTATACAAACTGCTTCAAAGGAGGGATTGAAATCTTAACGTGGAAAGAGACAGATGTTTTGTTGTTTTCTCTCTTAGATAGGCATAAATCCAGAGCAACTTCACTACAGTCAATAAAGTCACTTATTCTTAATTCAAATCAGAGTAACTGAGAACAGAATTTGGCATTTCCTCCACCACTTTGATATCTTTGTGTGCCTTAACCCTATCCCAAATACATTCAAAAGGCCTACGGATTTGGTGGATTCTCCACCACAACTGGAAGTCTTTAAATCAAGAATAGAGGTCTTTTTAAAAGATGCGCTATAGCTCAAATAGAAGTTATGAACTTGATGCAGAAATTGTTGGATGAGGTTCTTTGGCCTTGATCTATCATCTGGGAGATATGTGGCACTCAATTGTATAGGCAGGTTTCAAGTTTAACAAGTTTACACCAATTCAGATGAGATTGTTGGTTTGTTAGTTTGCAGGAACCAGAAGTGGATGTATTGGAAAATGCCACATGTATTTCTCCAGAGAACACAGTTCAATATCAAATTCCATTGGTAATCTGAATTCTTAGAAAATGCATGGGTATCCAGATAAAACAAAGTTCATATCCAGTTCAATTAAAAGCTCTTGGAAATGACCAAAAGTTGAGATAACCAATTCTGGTTCATTAACATCATTGCAAGTTGAACCAAGGCTGATTTTGTGGGCATTTTAAGGTTGAATCAAAGGTTGTGATTTCATACCACCAATATGCTTTGCTCCCTGTATTGGAATGAGTCAGACGAACAGAAAAATAAAAGGCTATCAAATAGAGGAGCAATTAGTTTGCTGATAAGAGTGATTAACTCTGTGCAGAACACAGTATCCTCCAGTCTTGTGAACTCGATGCTATGTTTTCATGAGTCATGCAGCCTGCTCTCAGGATTTCTTTGTGCTAGCCAAGTTTGCTATTGTCAACAGTGTTTTAAAGTTTAGATTCTGGAGATTTAAGAAAAGAATGATGTCTTTGTTTATTCACAAGTTTTCATGAAAGTGTTTTACGATTTTTTGGTATTCATTTTTTCACTTTTTACATTTCTCTCCCCTCCCATAACTCTTTTTCTCCTCCTTTTTCACCTTTCTCCTCTTTTTTTCCACTACTTTTTCTACTTTCTACTTGGGGAAAGGAAAGAAGAAAAAGGGATGGAAAAGATGGAAATGATATAAAAATCAAAACAGTATTTTTTCATTTTCCAGTTTAATCCATAAAGTATTGAAAAAGACAAAAAATCACTAATATTTCCAGTTTCAAAAAAGCTTATTTTTGAATTTTAAAAAACTATTTAAAAAGATTTCAAGCAGCTCTACAGCTTTAATGCCTGATTTTTTCAGCCTGGTTTTCACCACAACTCCTATTGCCCTCAACATCCTTTAAAATCAAGCCATCAGTAATTAATACACAAAACTCTTGTTAAACAGGTAAATGACAATAGAGGGATCACTTCATCCAGGCTCTGCCATGGAATGCAGCAACTGTATAACAGCTCACAGTAACACTACATGACAATTTAGGAGGAATGAAGAAGGATAGCATATCCAGTTGGGAATTTACTTTACTGTAAATACTGTACATGTAGGAAATGCAACTAGGCAGAATATAATTACTTACACTGGAATGTGACCAGGATACTTGGGTTAACCCTCTACACTTACAAAGAGTGTCACAGGATCTTTAATTACCACAAATGGTGAAGACCTTAGGCTTAATTCTATATTTCATCTGAAAGATGGCTCCTCCAACAGTAAAGTGCTCACTGATGCGCTGAGGCACTGTTTCAGTAGTGGTTCACAGACAAGAGTGCCACCTACTGAATGACCAGAACCACTTCCTGCTGCACCTACATATTTCTCAGCGATCTCTCCTCCAGGCATTGAGTCTGTCTGGTGGTGGTGCTTAATTTGAGAAATCTGATGGGATCAGACACAAGTGGCATAGATGCAGCAGGACAGAATGATTAATTAATTATTAGTTAGAAAGAATTTTTAAGTAAATAGGCTATACTTGGCTTAATTTGTTTTAAAAAAAACCTAAACTCTCCTTTATTTTAAATATTGTAAATATATAGTTTAAATATTTCTAACGGTAAGAAATTATATTTACACTATAGGAAATTGATTCATATTTTAAAATAATACTAAACTGCCTGCAGATACAAAAAGGTTTAGCTGTCTTATAGCTTATATTAGTTTATTTCAGAATTAATTAGTGGCAATCTTGTGTATTCTGATAAATGGGTCATTCTTGTAAGTAATGGGAAACACTGGACAAAGAAAATAGGAGTTGAGCTGTCAGCATGAGCATCACTGCAGGAGAGCTTGCTGTGGCTTTCATTATTTCAACAGCCAATGAATGTTGCTATAGAAACTATATTGTTAGCAACCCATGTAAGGAAAGCGGATATGATAAATACTGATAAAACTAAAAAAAGAGAAAGTGAAAAGTATGGCTCTCATAACAACTGACCAGTAATGGATTACTCTTCCTTGGTTTTCCTTTTAACATTGCATGTGTAATGGATGATTGAGGTCAATAACATCATAGATTCATCACACCCTTTACAAAAATCCCTTTGTGCTTTAGAAATGGATTACAATTAAAATCAGCATCAAACCGAAACCTTTTCAATTTTGATTTTAAAAAAACTAAACACATTAAGTTCTCTATGTAAAGCTAATATGTAGTATCATAAAAAAACATTACCTGTACATAAACACTGAGACAATTTTAATGTTCTTTTCATAGGGTCTGCTCTAACTCAAGAAACAATAGTATTTGAATATGTAAACTATCTTTTGCATATGTAAATAGGTACTTGCATACACAGTTACCTGATTTGTGTATGTAAAAATGGGAGATTACCTTTGCATTCATTTGAACATCTCACCTGTTGTATATTGATTTGAACATTTGACCCTACCTAGTGAAGCCTGCAAACCTCTTTCAATTTTATTTTGTGCAACCAAGTAAATGCATAGAAAGTGGGTTAGAATAATGTTTGGGCCTAATATTATTAAGGACTTTGTAAGTAAGCAACAACATTTGGAAATTAGTAGCCAAACTGGAGATTTAAAACCTGGAATAGAAGTAAAGAACAGATTTCTTGCTGTAAAAGGGAGACTATAAACCATAGAGGTGGTTTGTATTTCACTTTGTGTATGTATGGAATGCATTTTCTACATACTGTAAATTCTACATACTGTAAATTGAATTTTGTTGTTATTGTTATTTTTCTATACACCTTTTCCCTCTGCACTGAGTTTCATGCATCCTGACAATAATGAGACAATACGAATTTTGGCTTTGACTTCAATAAGGAGAAAGGTTAATAGATACAGAAGAGGACCAGTGATGGAGCCTATAATGCTTTTAATTCCCTGCCCTAGTCATATGATCTGGGTTGGGTGACAGAAGTAATAGCTTTGCATTATGGCAGAAGTTAGGCGGCAAAGCTTCAGAATCTGAAGGGCAGCACAGTAGGAAGATTTAGTGATAGATGAGTTTCCATTGCTAGTCACCAACAAAGAACAATCAGGTAGGAGCAAAACCAGGAAAGCACATACCTGGAGATTTGAGGGGGAAGGAATTATGCCAGTTACCAAGAACAACATCAACATTAGTGGTATCAGACACAGAAATGAAGAGAGAGAGAGGGATGCACAGTCAGACCATATAATAGTCACCCTCCATTCAACTTTGAGTTACTCAGCACGGCAATGCTATGTAACCAATAACATTTCCATTGTCATATTGTCTTCCAGATCTACCAGGAATGAAAATCTTCTCAGCATTTAGAAATTATCACTAGTGTTGTCACTGAAAGTACTGAGTTCCTTTACCTCAACAGTCTCCCGAGAAATGCCAATAAACCTTTGCCAGTACTGTGCAATAGAAATCTGGCCTTCAAGTAGCATACAAATGATCACTCATACTTTATGCAAAAACTTATAAAAATTATTACATGGTAAGAAAAAAATTGGAAATGTGTTTTTTACTGAAAAAATAAAGTACAGTAGCCATAGTTGGTAATTTCTAATAGGACATTTTTTTCTTACATTGGTCCACAGTGAATTCAGTTGGGTCACTCTAGCTGAAAGAGTAAAAAATAATTCACCGATCTGGCCCCTTTTACCACTGAGTTTTTGGAGATCCTCACTCCCTTTTCTTACCATTGTGGAGGGCTGAGATTAATGTCCACTATGGGACTGTGCCAGGAACGTGGTCTTTTCATGTTAATGCTACTCCTGGAAAAGAGAAAAACTCTTGTAAACCTCTTAATGCCCTTTTCTCTTGCCGTGTCTCCCAACCCTGTCACACAATTTGAAAGGATATTAGAAGAGACAGAAAGTGAAGCACAAGTCCTCATTTTGTGAGGGTTTTGCATATCACTGGTTCACTGCTATGAGACGGTCAACCAGCTTCCCTCAGTCCCCATCCATTACAGGCACCGAAAAAGACAACCTTATTGTCAGAGCTGTGCAAACTGCGGGATGCTGCATTAAACTGGCAGCACAGCAAAAGTGCCTGCCAAGTCTACCTTGCTCACTATACCTAAAGGGATTAAAACTGATGACTAAAACCAGCTGTAGGACTCAATCACTTTCTATAAAAAAGAGAGGATCCAATTTTTCCTAGGAGAAAAATATTTAATGTTATAGTAATACTGTTATAGCAGGGTGTTATTATAATGCTTAAGCTTTGACTTAGGGTGTCCCAGATACAGAGCTTTGGGCAGGAGAGAGAATAGAGTGCTCTACACTAACTAGTGATTAAAAGGGGGCAGAGTATACTTATGCAATTGGAGATGAAGACGAACATTGGCCAAGGCAGCTGTTTCTTGGTAGCAGGGCAGTGGCATTTTGGGAGAAGCTGCTGCAGAAGGGAACTCTCTGTGTGCAGTCAATATAAAAACTGGACTAGTATGCAGCTTGTTAATAAATAAATGACATTAGAAAATATCCTGTGTCTGTGTCACTGAATTCTTTACCAATGGGAAGCTGACCTACTGCAAAGCCCCAGAATATGCTACCACTTAGGAGATGGGAAAAAATATGAGGCAGCTGTGTAACACTTGCTCATGTGAGGCTCTCAAAGTGCTCTGCTAACATTAAGTAACATTCTCAACACCTCAGCAAGGTAAGGAGGTAGCAGGCACTTTAAGGCACAAAGAGATTAAGTTATTTATCCAAGGTTATACAGCAAGTTAAGGTTGCAGTTAGGAACAGAACCCAAGAGTCCCAACTCCCAGTTCTTTGGTGGTTTGGTGCCACTGCTGCAGCTTATTAGAAAGAAAATGATTATAAGGAAAAAAATCTCCAGTAAATATGCCAGCTCCCATGAGTAACTTCCTAGAATCACTCTTGGCAATATCTAAATGACTAACCCTGCCATGAGATCCTTATGGGCAGACCCCTTATTCAGAGACAACCTCACTGACTGCAAGAAACTCTTTACTGCAGTGGGGCTTTGCATTGGCACATTGGTCTGCCCCACATGGATTCTATTGTATGATCGGGGTCTAAAAGAGCAAGGCTAATTTAATGTGACTCTATTTACATCTGCAACAACCTACAGACCAGTCACTAGATTAATAGATATTAAGGCCACAAGGGGTAATTATGGTCACCAAGTCTGACCTCCTAATTCTTGCATCAAGCCTATAACTTCTGTTTAAGACATAACATATCTTTTAGAAAGATATCCAGCCTTGAGTTCAAAACTTCCAGTGACAGGGAAGCCACCATGTCCCTAGTGGTTAATTTCCCTGACTATAAAGAATTTGTTTCTTATTTCTAGTCAAATTTGTCTAGCTTCAGCTTCCAAACATTCTATCTTGTTATGCCTTTTTCTGCTAGAATGAAGAGCTGTTCACTCTCGGAAATCTCTTCCCCAAGTAGTCGCTTGTAGTCTGCAATCAAGTCCTCTTAGCCTGCTCTTCGATACACTAAACATTGAGCTTCTTTATGTTCTCACTATAAGGCATGTTTTGCAGACCTTCAATAATTCTTACAGCTGTGTTCTGAACCTGTTCCAATTTTTCAATATCCTTTTTGAAGTCTGGACACCAGAACTGGTCAGTATTCCAGTAATGGTCTCACTAATGCCATACACAGAGATAATACTACCTTCATACTCCTACCTGATATTCCCCATCTTATGCAGGGGAATCCAAGGGTTTTTGCATCTCACTGGAAGTTCATGGTCAATTGTTGGTTATTCAGCGGGACTCCCAAATCCTTCTCGGTATCATTGCATTCCAAAATATTATCTTTCTTCTTGTAAGTGTGACCAACATTCTTTGTTCCTAAATGGATGGCCTTACATTTGGCTGTAATACAGCTAGAGCTGATCAGAAGGAACCATATTCCATTGGAATACACAATCCCATTGAAATCAAAACACTTAATTAAATCATGTCAATTTTGCCAAAATTTCATTTTCCCATTCCAATTTTTCATTTTGAAATGACTTTTTGTTTCATTTTTTCAATTGTTTATTATTTATTATATTTTATAATACAAAATTTAAAAATCAAAATTGAAATGAAACCAACTTTTTTGATTAACCTGAAATGAAAAAAAGATCAGACTTTTTCTTTGTGGCAAATTGAAAAATTTGGAGGGTTTGTTCCTATTTAGAATTAAGCTAAATTTCTAAATTTCAAAATCCATTGTGAAATAGAACTTCTTTCTTCTACACAGGTCTAAATAAAACACATATTGTTCAAATGAGCCCACCTTACCAAGAGATCCAATAAGTCTGTATAATTGACCTCTTCCCATCAAGTTTTGTATCATCTGAAAATTTTACAGGCAATGATCAAATATTTTATTTCAGATCATGGATTAAAATAATGAATAGCATTTGACCCAGAGCAAATCTCTGACAGACTCTACTAGAAACGCCCCCACTGACTGAAGATTTCTCATCTACACTTACTTTTTCAGATCTATTACTTAACCATTTTTAAATACATTTTATGTGGGCTACACTGATTTTGTCTAGTGCTAATTTTTTATCAAAATGTCATGCAGGACTAAGTCCAATGCCTAACAGAGTCCAGCACAGTTACTTTTAATTTAATTAAAAAACATTATCAATTGTTTGACAAGAACTACTTTCCATAAACTATGTTGTTATGACATTAATTATACTATCATCTTTTCATTCTTTACTGATTAAGTGCCATATCAAGCTTTCCATGATTTTGCCCAGGAATGGTGTCAGGCTAACCTGACATAGCCTAAAGGAAACTTGGGTTGTCCAATTTATCCTTTTAAAATATTGGCACAATATTAACTTTTTCCAATCCTCTGGAATTTCCCTAGTGCTCCAAGGTTCATTAAAAATCAACATTTTTAGTTCAGATAGATCCTTGGACAACTCAATAATTTGGGTGCAAATAATCTAGTCCTGTTCAGTTAAATAATATTAACTATAATAGTTTAACACCCTCAGTGATGGCATAGAAAGTATTTTCTTATTGTTGTAAGATATGAATAGTGATCCTTGTTTTCACATACAAAACAGAAACACTTATAGGATACTTCTGCTTTTTGTGCATCATGAGTGACAATTTTGCTATCTTTGTGACCTATAACAATGTTAGGATTTTGTTAGTTTCTGGTGTATTTAAATAATTCCTTCTTATCATCTTTAATGATACTGGCATTAGAGTTTTCATTGATTCCTTTAGCTTCTCTTATCAATTGTCTGCATTTCTAATTGCTGATTTGTACTCATCGCTATCAAGTTCCTTATTTTTACATTTCATATTGTAGCAGGGTCCCCTTGGCTCCTGCCCCTGCTATGCTGACAAAATTACTCAGAGACCCTGTGGTTCAGTAACCACTGGTGCCATTTATTTACAGGTTATGCTCCCACCATCTTTTTACCATACACAGCTTGGGTTCTAGTGTCTGCACCTAGGAGGAAAGTGCTACGCACTCCCCCATTCCTCCTCCCCCCATCTTCCTTACTTCCAGCCTTTTATAGAGTCCCGGGCTAATTGGGTGGGCAGCTGTCTCCCATTCCCCAGTTAGGTGCAGATTTTCTCTAGCCATTTCCAATTTACTTTCCTTAATGGGAGCTGGCGTGACAGAGGGCTGAGTCAGCAGTTCTTGCTCAGCCCCGTCACACTCATATATACATATATATAGATATATACATATAGATTTCTAGATATAGTCAAAAGAATGAGGAGTACTTGTGCACCTTAGAGACTAACAAATTTATTTGGGCATAAGCTTTAGTGGGCTAAACCCCACCTCACTGGATGCATACAGTGGAAAATACAGTCGGAAGACATATATACAAAGAGAACATGAAAAAATGGTTGTTGCCATACCAACTATAATGAGACTAATCAATTAAGGTGGGCTATTATCAGCAGGAGAAAAAAAACTTTTGTAGTGATAATCAGGATGGCCCATTTCCAACAGCTGACAAGAAGATGTGAATAACAGTAGAGGAAACAAATTAGCATGGGGAAATAGTTTTACTTTGTGTAATGACCCATCCACTCCCAGTCTTTATTCAAGCCTAATTTAATGGTGTCCAGTTTGCAAATTAATTCTAATTCAGCAGTTACTAATTGGAGTCCTTTTTTTGAGTTTTTTTTTTGTTGGAATATTGCGACTTTTAGGTCTGTAAATGACTTATTTAGTCAATATCTCTAAAGCAGGTGATGTAGAGTGCCAGCTCCCTCTCTATTACAACAGGATAAATTTCTCTAACATAGACAGGGCACTAAACAGTGTCAGTAGCCTGGGCTTCCCCAAACCACAAACAGGCACCTGAAGACCAATTTCTTTCTTTCTTTCTTTCTTTCCTTTCTTCAACTTGTGGAACTCCTTACCTGAGGAGGTTGTGAAGGCTAGGACTATAACAGTGTTTAAAAGAGAACTGGATAAATTCATGGTGGTGAAGTCCATAAATGGCTATTAGCCAGGATGGGTAAAAAATGGTGTTTCTAGCCTCAGCCATCAGAGGATGGAGACGGATGGCATGAAAGAGATCACTTGATCATTGCCAGTTAGGTTCACTCCCTCTGGGGCACCTGGCATTGGCCACGGTAGACAGATACCAGGCTAGATGGACCTTTGGTCTAACCCAGTACGGCCGTTCTTATGTTCTTATGCTCTTCCTCAGCAGTCATTTTCTTCATCCAACAGGTTAATCTTTCCAATACAACTCCTCAGGAGGGATAGTGTGACCCCTGAATCTTTTCTCTTCAGTTTTAAAGGGCTGGTATAGCCAATCATAGGATGCCTCTGCATATGTGTGAAAGGACTGCAAAACTGAGCCATGATCAACAAAATGACCACCAAATTATGGTCAACGCATGCTAAAAACATCTTGAATGGACTGGAGGATTGAGGAATATAAGGAGCTGGGACTTTGAAAAGCCAAGATAAGACACATTTCCTTTGGAGATTTTGGGTCTAATTTGGGTGCAAAGCCCCAGTAATGGAGAGTGGGAGAATGGAATTGTCTCCTCAACACTGAAAGCAGGTTGTGGGGTACTCATGTGATAAGGCTGTGGCCACTAACTTGCCTATGGACCGAAGTAGTAATTGCAGCCGTCTGAACTAACCCTGGGTGGAGCAATGCAGAGATGAACTCAATGCTGCACAAGGTGTGTGGGGGGTGGTATATTCCCTACATGTACCCTCAGAACTCTACCCTCCATGTATGTCAGAAATGCACCATTGCCAGGGGAGCTAGACAAAATTTTCAAAAGTGGTCTCTGATTTTGCAATCTATAGGTTTTCCATGCCCAGCTTGAGACATCTGGGGCATGATTTTCAGAGGTGCTGGTAACCCACAGCCTTCATTGAATTCAAGAGTGCCTGCTAACACTGCAGAATGATTTTGTTTGATTTCTTCTTTCCCTTTCTCTTTAATAGCAAAACTCTCTCTAGAAGTGCACATTTAAAGTAACCCACCACACATTTATCAAATAATAAATGTTTATCTTACTAGTCGTTCAGAAAATTTTATGAAATGCAACCAGAGAAACACTATACATTATTTACTACTTTTTTTTCTCTTGCAGCACAGATGCAATATATACCCAGAATACAGGAAGAACTTTTACACTTATGGTTCCTAATTTACTATACTAACTGGTTTACTATGACCACGTTTCCATTGCATACTAGATAGAAAATTAAGGTGCTGTCAGCATGACCGAGTGTTTCAGTGAAAGAAAATCATTTCAGACATCAACCACTTAAACAGTTGTCACTGCAGGATTCTCTATTAAGCACTGATGTAGTGTGTCTTTGGAACTGCATTGAGAGAACATCAGGCTATTCAATTCTTTCCATGGCACAGTTTTTGAAACCGACATGCCGTTAAGATTTTGTATCCACTGTGAAAGGAACATTTGGGTGAAGTTCTGATTCCGTCAATACATTTCTCATGACGGCTTTATTATTTCAACAAAGCTCCTGGCTGTGTGGGCTCCAAATGGACATTAAGGCTGAATACCAAAGTAAACAGGGTAGACAATGAACTTCATCATGCTAAACACCTGATGACTATCTGCACCAGCCCTTTCCTTTTCTGTCTCTGGCAGACTGCCTATTATGTTACTCCTCTTTACTCAATCGGCTGTTATCAGTCTTCCTCTCCAGGCGTCACCCACCCTCTTAGCCTGAGACCATTCCCTCCAACCCCAACCTTGTCCATTCTCCTGTCTGTTGCTATCACTTCTAGGACTCACCGTGTGCATGAATCAATTAGCACTCAGCTTAAGGACTGGCTCAGCCTGTTCACAGCCTCAAATGAGTACAGCGGTTTTTCTGTAGAAGCTGTTTTAGAAACATACTTACAATGTGTCCAAATGAACCTGAGATTTTTGGCAATACAATTGGCCAAGAAAGTTGATGACATAGGTCTGTTTCACTCACCTGCTTCGGAGGACCCAAGGTCATTTTTTTGCAAAGTTATAGGGTTAGTAATGCTTTGTTCCTAGTGTCAAGGAGTGGCTTCAATATCTCATGCTGGCATTTGTTGCTGGGAGGTCCATTGCCCTAAATAAAGTAGAAACATCTGGAATCACATGGGCAGCTTGTTTGCTGAGTTCAGCAGCAGGGAAGCCTGTAGTTACAGCTCCTCCCTACTGTTAGGAGACCCAGCAATTACAATCTTTACTAAAGGATTACTGGTGCATTAAGCATCCTACCTATAGTAACATTCCACAGATTCTATGGAAAGATATTCTTGAAGTGTAATTTACATGGAAATACATCCCCTGAGAAATAACCATCATTGATGGTTTAATGAAATTTAGTGACTGTTCCTAAAGTATAATGATTTCACTTAGGGAACAAAGTTAAGTTTCTATAGAACTTACATATGCTTGAATTTTAAGGTTCTCTGTCGTGTTTCAACACCAGAATAATAAATGAGATCTGAACATACCGATATTCTTTCCTGTCTTTCACTGTAACCCAAAGAATCCAGTCTTTCTGAGAATATATAGTGTGATCATGCTGTCATTAACAGCTATGGGAGTTTTGCTGTTGATTTCAGGGAAGCTGGAGCAGCCACATAAAATGGCAGGATGCATCAGAATTGTGAGACTTCAGCCAAAAAGTTCAGAACCACGGGCTTCATTTAATATCTGTCAAATGCACTGAACATGAAAAGCTTTATATAAATGCCAAATATGTATTTATTACCCAACCACAGGATACAAGTAACTCTCGTCAGCTTCAATAAGTTATTTGTTTCCTGTAGTGCGCTAAACAGGCCTGGCCCACTGGGAGTAAATTGCCATTTTAGGACCTAATCCTGCAAACACTGATAAGCGTTTAAATCAATGGGCTTAATCAGGGTAGCAAGCCTGCAGAGTGGATCTGTTAGTTTATTTTAGGAAATCTAGGATTTTTAAGGACATGAAATAAAATTGAAGCCTGATCATTGAAAAATTTGTTTTCTTGTTTTTATTGTACAGAGAGGCCAATGCTGAGATCTTCAAAAGTATTTAGGTGATTATCTTCCTGTTAGGAGCCTAATTCCATCACTTAGGTACCACTAACATTCTCAAAAGCACCACTCAGCAGCTGCCTAACCTCAGGGGCACCTAAGTCCCCTAGGCACCTAGCTTTCCACTAGTTGGCATTTGCAAATCTGTCTAAGCCCTGATGCTGTTCCACAGCTAATGAACACCTCAGGGCCCTAGCTCGAGCCAAAGCCCCACAGCAGGATTCTCAAACTAGGCAAGGGAATGACTAACTCATCAGCACGGCCTGATCCTGTAGGCATGTTCTGAGTACACTTAAGACCTAATATCAGTCAGACCCCAAAGCAGCAAACAGTCCATCAATATATTGGGGGTGGGAGGCAGCACAGCACTCACACAACAATCATCTAGGAGTAAGACAGGTATTGAGCATGAGCAGGAGACAGACTGTTTCAGCTGCTAAAGTATGGGATACCTAAGTAGCTGATCTGGCTTAGGGTGCCTAGCACCAGGAGAGGGTTTGTGGCTGAAGATCCCAAGTGGAGAGAGGTGCCTATCTCAGCCTGTCAGTGATATGTAGGAGGTCATCTACTTAGGTGCCAAACCCCCTCTTCTTGGCTTTTCACTCTTGAGGATCCGTTTCTTGGCTGCCTTACTCTCTCCAGGCATAGCATGGAGAGCCTGGGCAACTAGCCTGGAGCTGAGGATTCCACTATGTAGCAAGCCACCTAGAGGTTAGCACTGCAATGTGAGCAGAGTGATGCCTAAGTACCTTTGAGGATCTGGGTTTAAATGACTTTCCTGAGGCCCTACAGGAAGCCTGTGGTGGAATAGAGATTTGACCCCAGGTCTCTCATGTCTAGATTAGTACCCTAACCACCCGACCATCCTTCTACACTACTTGGTCTCAGTTCTACAAAAAGGCATTGCTAGGAACTTGCCAGTGTGTCCAATTGCAAAATGTTGGGAGATTTGCAATTTAATTTCTTTAGATTGTGAACGTGTGAGGGCCAGGACTCTTTTTGATGATATGGGTGGAAGTGCATAGCTCAGCGTGGCCCAGATTCCTGAGGCCTGTAGGTGTTATTGCAATAATTGTCATGGTAACTTTGTGTTTGGAGTCAATGGGATTATTCTCATAAAGTTAAGCATGTACATGAGTGCTTTTCTGGACTGGGGCTAAAGTACTGAGCTCCTCCCAGGAACAAGCCTATTGAAATGAAATTCAGAACTCCTATTGACTGGTGGGAGCAGAAATGTATCCTTAGTTTTTCCATATTTTTTAAAGGAGAAGCCACCCTCTTGAGGGCAGACAATAAATTTTGGCATAAATTATGTTTGCAAATCACTCATGAAAAATGCATTACATTGTCACACATGCTGTTTGAAAGCAGTAGCAGACTAAAAGCCTTTGTGAGCTGCCTTTTGAATGGGAGTTATTTAGTGTCAATGGAGTTACATGAGCGTAAAACTGGTATAATATAGCAGAGAAACAGGCCCTGTGATTTAACAGAGAAAACATATTTTTTAATATAGCTGAGTTTAAATTAATAAGAAAAATAAGATAAAGAAAATATTTGCAAATATTTGCTTTCATAGAGTCTGAGCCTGCAAATGCTTGCAACTGTCATTAACTTTCCTCAGCAGAGTAGTCTCATTCCGTTCAGGGGCAGTGTTTGAATAAGTGAAGTCATCAGAGTGTTCAGGATCAGGCCTGAGGCTTGTACTTGGTATACATTATTCAAAAGCTTTCCAGTCTCAGTAAAATACTTTTGCAATCCATGTTAGAAATTTAGGGGGTTTTTTTAATAGAACAAAATGCATGTATGCCTATGGACCCTGCTATTAATAACCACTGATTTTTAGGCCAGAGCTCACTGAGAGCTTCTGTACCAATGAAGCTTCTTTCTAGATTGACAGGTGGCTGATTAAAAAAAAATAAAATCTTATTCTGAAGGTTTTTATCATGAAGAAAAACCCTCTCCAATGGCTCAGAGCATTGTGATTTCTGTGGTTCTTTTTCTTGTGAGCTGTTCAATTAGTTGGAAATCTCTCTCTGATGGACTGAAGCAGCTTGAGTGAACGCCTGAGCGCACAACCAATTAGGCTCATTTGAAGTTGCAGAATTGCCTTCTTTGGTGTTAAAACCCCATGTCAAACACTGGGTCTAAGATCATTTGTACTACAAAATGAGATTGACAGAGCAGCTGCAACAGGGGGCATGCCTGCTGGACGACTTAATTGTGGAGACTGAAGGGCCATCATGAACTGGCGTGTGGAGATTGTATCACCACTGCTGCATTACAAATGCTCTTTATTAACAGTGATCTGTAATCAATGAGCTCAGGCTTTTTGCCAGAGCTCCAAAATCAGATAGACAGCCCTCCTCACAAGGAGTAGGAGGAGCCACAAGACCTCGCTTTGGTACTGAAAAATGAGACAGTAATGTGCTTACAGTACCTGACACTTTGTTGGGGATGTGAATCTAGGGAGGAGGAAATAATCATTCGATGTCACACAGCTTCCTTGATTTGGTAAAATATGCATTAGTTCAGTTGAACATGTATCAATATACACAAAATTGTATATATATTGGTATGAATGAAATGTGTTTATTTCAACAAAAGCAGTTTTTAATGCTCCAAGAATATACATGATCAGCTTGAACTGACACATATGTCTGTGATAGTGCCATAGTGGATAGTGTGTCCATAGTATGATGATCATTCATGGACAAAAATGATGTGAACTGAATTCAGTTCTAGCAAATTAACAAGCAAATTAATATCTTTCACTTTTTTTGGAAGGAGGAGGATTTTTATCTTGGGTTTTTTTAGAATAAAACTGGTGAAAATACCATGCTTTTGGAGAGAACGACCAGGGAGTTCACTGACAATGCTTCTGAACCAGTATGTTTGCTCATTCAATTACATTTTCTTTTGTACTATGAACATTTTCTTTTACTTTATTTGGCCACCTTTATTTAGAGAAATCAATAAAGTCACATGAATATTCAAAGATTTCTTTTTATAATCATGGATTTTTAAAAAAAATCTCATGGCAGTTCTCAGAGTGTACAAAAATCAGCAATGATAATAATCATTTATATAATGCTGTTCATTTAATAGGCATTTAATATTGAGCTTAGTCTCAGAGACTTCACTCTGTCAAAACACACAGTGAAGCAACTCCTCGTGCCTGAGTGAGAAGTACAGGATCCGGCCTACTATCTAGTTAAACAAATCTTGTGTAGAGTATAACAGTGACAACAGCATAATTATGACTGAACAGTAAATGAGATTAGCCATATAGAACCAAAGGCAGAGAATAGAGGCCAAAGCGTGCACTCCTTATTTACCTGAATAACCTCTACCTGGCTGAGCAGTAATTATGGGTTATTCACATGAGTACACATGGCAGGACTGGTCTCAGTTAACACTGGACTCTTTCTGCCTGGGACACAGTTATTTTTTCTGAATATATAATGACGTATGATCAAATGTTCCCGTATTAGAAATGTTTCTCATAAAATGAGTCATTTTTTTCAGCATAATGCTTTCCACCCCTCTATAAACACTGTTGAGATGAGACAAATTCAGGTTGTACCATTCTGCATCAATTATAAAGTGGGCCCCAAGTAGTGGAGACCACAGAATGGCTCTTGTTCCTCTTTGTAATGAATTCTGCTCAGGTCCTAGCAAATCTAAGGTCCAGGACAAAGTGAAATTTTATTCCGTTATTTTTATACAGTTTTTCTTAACCTGGTGCCAAACCTCTTCCCACCACCTGCTTGGAGTTTCAGGTACTCTGGTGATGGGAGCTTTATAAGTCAATGAATTACCATCTTATCTGTTTATCTAATCATAATCAAGACCTTCAGGAAATGTTATAAAAAATCTAATTTTAAGTAAAAGAGTTCTTATTCGAAGTATTCATCACTTTTATTTGATCATCCCACTCTATCTTTGCTAGAACCAGTATTGTTTGCACCAATATATGCCAATAAAAGTGAGCACCTAAGCTGACATAATACTCTAACCTAATAAAATAACTAATCAATAAATATGTGATTGAAGATAAATGGATATGTGTTTGCTCATACTAATGCATGTCCAACCAAACTAATACTCCTCCAGATCAATAAAGCTGTGTGGTGTTAGTTGATTTTTCCCCCTTCTATACGTAGTATCTATATAATTGCTTTACATTCTCTTCCCTGGTTATCTGAAAGTATGGCCTCACAACTAATCTGGAGGAATTGTTTCTTAGTGAATCTTTTCTGTCCTACATCTCATTGCCTCTTTCTTATTTATTCATATAGGAGCAAATCCTTCCCACTATCCAATGATCTTCCCACTTCATTCCCAGCATACAAGATCTGAAAGATAGTGGACATAGCAAATTACCACTCCACAGGGGACAGGATCACCTGTCCTAATAATGTGTCTTGGCTTGGCTTGTTGAAGCCTCATCCTCTTCCCTTCCTCCATTCACCTGTCTGAGATGTTTTTAACATGGGTCTATTAGAATTTGATTGTCATTTTGTTGGACATGGTCCTCTCACACGTGCGCAGCAGGGCATTGATTTTGGAACATGGCACCAAATTCAAACAATTGTAATGATCAGTGCAGATAGCACCCCCATCAGTAGATGGTGCTATATATTTATCTTTGCGTTAAGTTATTGTCTTGTATATTATTATGATGCAACTCTGACCCTTAGTGGTTAGCAGGAAGTTCAGTTCTGCCTGAAAAAAGAACAGGAGTACTTGTGGCACCTTAGAGACTAACAAATTTATTTCAGCA
This sequence comes from Gopherus flavomarginatus, assembly GCF_025201925.1. Classification (NCBI taxonomy): domain Eukaryota; kingdom Metazoa; phylum Chordata; order Testudines; family Testudinidae; genus Gopherus; species Gopherus flavomarginatus. Next base: position 140,753,796 of record NC_066620.1, on the reverse strand, counting down.
TAAGCTTTCATGGGCTACAGCTCACTTCTTCGGATGCATAGAATGGAACACACAGACAGGAGATATTTATACGTACAGAGAACATGAAAAGGTGGAAGTATGCATACCAAGTGGAAGAGTCTAATCAATTGAGGTGAGCTATCATCAGCAGGAGAAAAAAAACATTTGAAGTGATAATTGAAATGACCCATAGAAGGTGTGAGGAGAACTTAACATAGGGAAATAGATTAAATTAGTTCCGCCTGTGTGTACCGGAGTTGGTCTTGCCTTGTCCAAATAAATGTTGGTGATTCTATAAGTGAGTATTATCATTGATGGTAGTGGCTTCAAGCTGGCAAAAGCACTTTTGCCTGAGAGTAAATTTACTGGTCATGCAGAGGAGACTGGACTCCGAGTACCTGACAGACTTTGAGCTGTTGTTCTCTGCGAATGAATGGACTAATGAGAAAGCAGCACAGTACCTAGCAAAGTTTTTGGATGATGAGGCCAGAACATTTTACTAGCAGCTTTCCAGTGTAGATCATGAGTCTACAGACAACTATGCAAACACTTATACAACTACTATGAGTGGGGATTGGCCCTTTTGAAGTACTGGCAGGAATGACAAGCAAGGAGGATGCAGGAAGGGGAACACCTGCATAGATATTTGTTTGCGTTGAGGATACTGTTTGATAGGGCTTTCCCTATCCAGGAAATGGCTTGAGTGAAACAGAACCTGTTGCTCCAAATCTGGAACAGGCAATGAAGAGACATAGGCCCAGTGCCAAGCCATGAGAGAATCCTAAGTGAAAAGTCAGTTTATAATTTGTTTAGCAGGGGACCTTCATCATTTGGAGGTGAAGGAGGATAACATACTGGATAAACCTGTGGACCAGATTATACACAAAGTTCAAAATGTGAAAGAAATTGGTGTGTCCTTAAAGGTATCAGCTGTTAATTTCCAGCCTCAGGATGACTGCATTATACCAGATGCAGCACTTCAAGAAATGATTGCAAGTGAAGTGGTTAAAAAATTGGAGGAAGCCCAAGTGCAATCTACTCACAGGTATCCCAGGGGTCAGAAGGGAGAGACTGTTTCCTGAATAGGTGCTGCCAGGTGCCATTTGCGAGCCTGGGCTACGGAGGCAAAGGCCATTGGAAATAGAATTTGCCCCAACAGAGAGCCACATCAAGCTGCTGATAACATTAGAATGGCCCATGTGAAGAGCTGTCTAGATACCTGTTACTATGTTTCTGGAGACATCAACAACTGGAAATAATGCTATTGGACTCAGAATCTGAAATAAGTCTGAACCAGGGTGAGCACGCAGCACTGAAAAGGAAGAAAATGTGTTCTTCAGGATTTAATAAGTGATTATTAATCATCAATCATTGCAGATAACAGAAGAACTCCAGCTCCCATTGAACTTGAGGTCTCTGCATGCTAAATGGGCATTTGTAGAGACCAATATTTCTAGTGCTGATGTATTAGGAATGGATTTCATCTAATGGCATCACAAGAATTCCTGGTGTGTTAATAGAATAGACTTGTCCCTGAACAATATTTAACCACACCTGGATTTGAGTAGGAGAAAACGTAGGGAGCAATTCTTGGGGCCTTGGAGGTGCCTCTACCATGCCTACATGGTGACAAAGAGGAACTGCTCTGCATGGTGGCTCGGAATAAAGTTGTGGTGAAGCCAGGTCCTCATGCAGTAATACCCTTAAGGGTAAAATACTGTTGCAGTGAACCAGTCGGAGTGTTTGAAGCTCCCAATATTCAGTCAGGATTGTTGTTTAGCAGAACTCAGTTTCAGGCTGGACCAGAGGAGGAGTTCTGGATAAACAGGGGAGGCTCCAGGCAAGCCGCGGGGGGCACTCTGCTGGTCGCCGTGAGGGCGGCAGGCAGGTTGCCTTCGGCCGCATGCCTGCGGAGGGTCCGCTGGTCCCGCAGCTTCGGCGGACCTCCCGCAGGCAGGCAAGCCACCAAAGGCAGCCTGCCTGCCATGCTTGGGGCGGCAAAATGCCTAGAGCTCCCCCTGTGGATAAGAACAATTAATGTGACTGACCAGGAAGTACAGCCAGTGAACAATTAGATGCTGGAGACAGTATTCAATGTAGGTGGTGTCTCAAAGCTTCCCAAAGGGCAGAGATCAAGAGCTATGAAAGAGCTAAGTCAGTAGAAGAGGTGGGGGCTGACTTAACTGAAGTAGCTATAGAAGACAACGAAAGGAAGTGATTAGAACAGCTGTTTTTATTATATGCCAGGGGTCGACAACCTTTCAGAAGTGCTATGCCAAGTCTTCATTTATTCACTCTAATTTAAGGTTTTGCGTGCCAGTAATACATTTTAACGTTTTTAGAAGGTCTCTTTCTATAAGTCTATAATATATAACTAAACTATTGTTGTATGTAAAGTAAATAAGGTTTTAAAAATGTTTAAAAAGTTTCATTTAAAATTAAATAAAAATGCAGAGCCCCCCCGGACCAGTGGCAGTGTGAGTGCCACTGAAAATCAGCTTGTGTGCCGCCTTCAGCATGTGTGCCATAGGTTGCCTACCCCTGATATACGCTTTTGTGTTCTCCAGGAATAATGAAGAGCTTTGGAGATATGATTGGATGCAACATCAGACTGTTCTTAAATCAGGGAGTGTCCCTCTGAGGCAAACACATGTCAGTTTGCAAGGAGTTGCAGAACCTTCCTAGGACATATAGTCAGTGAGAATGGGTTGGAGTCCTAATCCCAGAAACTGAAAGTTATAATGAACTGGAAGGTTCCTACAAACCTGGAGGCGATACAGTTTATAGGCCTCCCTGGATTCTACAGGAGATTTGTAAAAAAATTCACAAAAGTGGGAAGCACCATTGTACCCACTAACTAAAAGCAACTTTGCCAGGACAGAAAATCAAAAAGTCTGTGAGATCCTAGATCCATCCTGTCCATTCTTAGTAACCTATGATGCTTCAAAGGTTGCTGTCAGATTTGCACTTGAACAAATTGGAAGAGCTTGGTAGGCACAGATTGTTGGCTTTTTGGAGATTGCAAGTTAAATGAAATGAAAACCAAGTAATCATCTACAGAACTGGAGTGCCTGGCTATTGTGAAGGCCCTCGATCTATCATCCCTATTTATTAGATACGGAATTTACAGTATACACAGACCACCAGGCCCTGCAGTGGCTCATTATGAAGCACCATTCAGAAAGACACCTGTGGAGAGGGATGTACAAATTGTTTAAATATACATTAGAGAGACAAAGTGGTGAGGTAATATCTTTTATAGGACCAACTTCTACTGGTGAGAGAGACAAGCTTTCAAGCTACACAGAGCTCTTCTTCAGGTCTGGGAAAAGTATTAAGAGTGTCACAGCAAAATACAAGACCAAACAGATAGTTAGCATATGTAGTTATCACTTATTCTAAGGGATCAATCAAGGTGAAGTATCCTCTAATGCTAAACTAATTGGCAATTTGGAAGTACCCCAGAAGGTTCCTGTGGTCATAATGTGAAACTGGTTGGGGAGGAGGAAGTGCTGGGGGGTTCTCAGGATCTCTACACACTGTGGTCTTCAACAGTCTGTCCACAATAGATAGGCCTGACCTAAAGGACATGAACCCTGCATTCTCTGATAATCTAGATCCAAATACAAGTGATGTGTCCATGACTGAATATGGAGTCAAGCTGGCAGATGAACATGGAAACCTGCATGGGTAGCAGACTACCTGGATTTCCTAGGAGTTCTGTTTAAATTCTTATTTAACTAGAGAGGGGAAAGTTGAATTTGGAATGTGGCACCAAATTTAAACTATTGTAATGATCAGTACAGACAGCACCACCAGCAGATGGTGCTATATCTTTCTTAGTGTGAAGTTGTAGTCTTCTTTATTATTAGGTTGTTGATATGATGTGGAAGATTAGCAGGAAGTTCAGTTCTGCCTGTGTGAACTGGAATTGGTACTTGCAGTGTCCTAATAAATCCCTGTGATTCTATAAGTATTACATAATATATAGTAAAATCAAATATGATTTTAAGTTATAAATTGAAGGGAACATCTAACAAAACCAGAGTAACAACATAAATAAAATCCTTCCCTTTTGAAGGGAATATAATTAATTATTAAGAAAATGTTATATAAAATATATGTTAGAATCCACAGTAAGGAAAAAGATATACACCTCTACCCCTATAACACGCTGTCCTCAGGAGCCAAAAAATCTTATTGCGTTATTAGAAAAACTGTGTTATATCGAACTTGCTTTGATCCACCAAAGCGCGCAGCCCTGCCTCCCTGGAGCACTGTTTTACTGCGTTATATCCAAATTCGTGTTATATTGGTAGCGTTATATTGGGGTAGAGGTGTAATTAACACTTTTTCTTATAAACAAGAAAAATACTTCCACTTTTATACTTTTGCTAAATTTGACTCAAAATCTGTGTTCCAATTGTTGGCACAAAGCTTAAAACATTTAAATAACTGTGATCTATGCCTATTTTCAACATCCAGAAGTCCAGCAGGACTCCCATTGAAGTCAGTGACAAAATTCCTGATCCAATGGGGGTAGAACCAGGTCTAAACTCTTCAACACATTTTTGTTTAAATTTAACTACCTTCATACAAAGTTGTTGGCTACTTATTGGATATTTTTCCCTGAGAAAATTATGTGAGTTTTAGTTATCCAATTCCAACATACTTTAACAGAAGTCATGCCACTAAAATCTCATACAAGGCTTTGAAAATATACCCCTTCAGTTCCATGCTCTGATATCAACAGCTGCATCCTCTATAATATGGAGTAAATAAGGGGGAAAAAAAATCTATCAATGCACAAACACTCCTTTTTTAAAAATATATTTTGCTTGGTGAAATGTATGAAAATACATCCAGTGATTATTGTCCTTAAACAATGTCACAGCTATACAAATAATTAATATTGATGCTTCAAAATTTTCATGATAATACTGCAAGCTATGGACTTTTTGCAGTGAGAAATCAAATTGTGCATATCTGGGAGAATGCCACATGCCATACTTACATGCAATTTCAAACAATGTAGTTAAAGCTTTAAAAGCAAATCGCTTTAAAAAGAATAAAGAGAAAATAAAACAATATATAGCAGTTGTATAATATTGCTTATCAGCCTGTGACAACAATATATTTAATTGTTATGATGAAATACTTTTTCACACAACAAATAATTAGATCGAAGAACTTGTGGTGTATTGAGGACTGTGGTAGAATTGCAAGCTAGCACTTTAAGAATGGAGGGGGGGAATGTGGATTGTTGTCTCTGTAGCAAAGTGTCAAAGCCCAGGCAGTTTGCAGACAGCCAGTCTAGAGTAAGGTGGGGTGAGTTGAGTCTCTGTCTCTTTCTGGAGTTTTTTTGGGTTGTTACACCTTTTAAATTCTATGAAATAAAGTAGAGTTAGCAAGAGTATTTTATGTTTTCATCTTTTTCTCTGTATGCTGTGAAACAAAACAATTATCACAGGATGTTGCTGAAGCCAAGATTCAAAGAGGGATCTGACATTTACAGGATAACAAGAATATCCTGTTACAAGTCTGATACAGATGGTTGTATATATGGTATTGATCAAAAATAAGTCAGATTTCCGGGAGATCAGTTTTCAAATGAGCCAATACATGCCTGCAGAAACGGAAAAAGAAGTGGCATATCCTCATGTCCTCAGTCTGAATTTTTACCTAAATAAAGTATCCTTCCCATTTAACCATTTTATGTTTCCACCAAAGGTCTTTAAATATATTTGCTCGGCCTGATCCCTGGTTTAGCTCCATTGAAATTGATGCTCATTAGGGCAAAATTTGAAGGTGACATGAAATTATGCTTGGGTGAAAATTGGTCAGTTAACAAGGGTAGATGTGTGTAAATTACATGCAGAGATAGGGAGTAGCAGGCAAGGCCACCCAGAGGAACATAATATTAAACCGTCATGCCTATCCCTCCTTTTAGATACTTACCTGCTGTTTACCACCTCAGCTTGTAAATAAATTACATCCATTGAATGCCAAATCAGTGCAAATTATATTATTTTGTTACTTACATTCTAAATCCCTTTGCTTTTAATTTTGGAGGGGGTGGTATTTCTTTCTCTCTCAAACTGTTAGCCACATATAATTGCTCTGCATTGTCAAACACTCTTGCCAGAGGTAACTGTTTTTCAATGGTGGATGAAAATATTCTCTCACTAAATTTTTTACAATATGGATGTTGTGGGGCTAAAGTTTGTAAAGAACTTTGTTAATCTTGGAATTAAAGGTGCTCAAGAAGTATATCCAATGGCCTCTTCACACAACCTGAGCGTGCAGCCTTCATAACTTCTTCACCCCAGTTACATTAGCACCATTCTGTACTCTTTTGTTTCACTGGTGACCACAGCAATGCTTATTCTTCTCACTAGGCACTGTGCCCTTTCTTCTCCCATGCCACTTCTTCCTTTACCCATCATCATCTCCCAGTTCATTCTCCCCTCTCCCATAGTCTGCTTTCATTAACTCTACTTCATCTCACAGTATGATTATCTCCTCCTTTTCTCCCACATTCAAGTCTTCATCTGCCCTTTTCCTTCTGCTGGTGAACTCTGCCCTGATCCTGGCTGCCAGGGCATAACCACATTCTCCTGCTGCTACTAGCCCTGCCTCCCTCACTCCCTCCAGCAGCTTAAAAGGAGAAAAAGAAACAGTGCCTAATTAACCCTATAATCATATTATTATAATCATTTTCCCTGCTCCGCTCCCCGCTCCCCCATTCTACAAACACATTCACAGTGTCCTGACTAAAATTAGACTGCAAGCTCCGCAGGCAGAGACCATGTTCTGTTTATTTGTTTGTTTGTTTGTGAGAAGAGCCTAGCACAATAAATACAATTAAACAAATAACAGTAATAAAATGGGGAAGATGCCTCGCAGATCCATGTGTGATGGGGCCTTTTCATGCAGAGGTTTTCCTCCTGTGGGGTAGGTGCTCAGCTGTCTCTTTGAGTCCAGGTACTTCCACAGGAGGAGACTCAGGGACTGATCATACCAAGGGAGGAAAGGGCAGGATGGCCTATGAGAGAGTCAAAAAAAAGATAAAACAGCCTGGGGCTGTAATTTCTTTTCCACAGAGCCCCCTTTGCCATAGGGATCCCAGAGATATCTGTGGACTAGACTGGGAGCCAGAGACACAGACCTACACTTGAGACATGCAGCCTTCATGTGGATGGCTGTGGCCTCTCATGGAGCCCTGAGGACCTGCTTGGTTTCTGTCCAAGCTCCATGGCCTATTCCCCAGGGTCCAAACTCTACCCCTTGATGGGACAATGTTGGGGTAACTCTGTGAAGGAACCTCATGGAAATTTTCTCCTTGTGAGGCCACTTCCATGTTTTTTCCCACAGAAAGGAGCAATTCAATTAGGATATGTCTGCTCTTCAGACTTGTGCTAATGAGCTTTAGCTAAAACACTAAAAATAGCAGTGTGGACTTTGTGGCTCTAGTGGAGAGTTGGGCTAGCCATCCAAGCTCAAGCCTATAGGGACAAGTGGACTTGAGCTTGGATGACTAGCTCCATTCTCTGCCAGAGCTACAACATCCACTCAGCTATTTTTAGTGAGCTAGCTCGAGCCCTGCTAGCACAAGTTTGTCAACCTGGGCAGGGAGGTTCATGTCCAGCTGCCATGAAGACATACTCTTAAATGTGCTGTATTTAGTTTGGACTAAGCAGGGGACATTCCCTTGAAAGGGAGGCCTGCTTTATCTGCTAACCATCAATTAATTCATTTCACTACTAGACATAATTTAAAATTCTTTTTACATACCCACACAATGCCAGATCATGGAAAGTTATGTTGATTTACCACTTACAGCCATTTTTCTGATCATCTCCAATCTAACACACAACTTTCCCTACCACTTATGTCACCAGTGAATATAGTCAGAAACTTACAAGGGAACTACAACTACTTATTTCACGACGAATTTGCCTAACAGACTATATTAATTAATACTTGGACATCTAAAACACCTTTCATGTGTTGGTTAACTAACTCTCCAAAAGCCCAGTGAGGCAGGTAAATGATATATAGTGAATCATTTCATCCACCACTGAAATGATAATGGAACTAGGTAGCTATTTAACAGCACATAACGCACTATACTATGCGTTTCAGCAGTGGCCCTTTCTTTTGATTTAATGGGTCCTGAAACTATTTTGGGTAAGTCATGAACATTTTTCACTTTGTAACATGGGTCCAAATTATGGGAAATGTTGCGAACCACTGCACTACACAATAGTTTAGGACAGAAATTGAATAATACGCTGTCCAACAGAGACAACGGGGGAATGTAGATAAGCAGAATGCTACCCACTTTCAAAATGGCCAGGGCATTGCTGTTATGAAGAGTGCCATGGAGTTTACTTATCACAGGTTGTCAGAGCTTCAGTTCTGAGGAGGAGGTATGTTTCCTACCACGCATATTATACTGTATTATTACATCTGTGTTGATAATACTGCAGTGTTAAAATGTTTTAAAAATAAAATCATAACAAAAAGATCATATGTATTACTTTAAGTAAAGGTGGGTCTTTTTTGCCTGGGCATGCCTCTGTCAGGAAAAAATAATTGCAAAAATAGCCAAGAATTTTACATTGTCTAGTCATACCTGCAAATAAAAAAAAAAAAGAAAGAAAAAGAAAACAAGAAATAGCGAGAAGATATTTCCATTTATTTGGTATGGGGAGGGGTGTGGAAGATTCTCAGATTGTAGCATATGCATTTCTATGCCAGCTTGAACTTCATAATTTAATTCAATTGCAGTATGGCTGAGCTCAGCAGTACATTTCATAGAAGCAGTAAACAAAGCCAGCCTCAATGTCCCATTTGTCAGCTTTCCCCACAATCAACACTATGTCTTTTTTCTGTGCCATTGCCTTTCATCCAGTGTCCCCACACCCACTCTAGTTACTGTCTGTCAAACCTCTACCCTCTCCTTCAATTCACTCTTAACATCTCTCTTGTTCTGTGATGCACAAAAAATAAGTTAGCTCTCATTATTCTGTCCTTTGACCTTCCCATTGTGTCCTATTTTTTTGTTTGTCTTTTTTCCTTTTCATGTTCCTTCTCTTCCTCTGTGTCACAATTACTTATTAGAACTAGTCAGAAAATGAGGGCAGGTTCCATGGAAAATGCTGATTTTGGGGGGCAAAACTTTGTGTACTGAAAAATTTTGGTCAAAAACCAAACTATTTCAATTTGGAAATACTGTACAATGCCTTATGGGAGGTTGTAGTTTAGATGCCTCATGCTCTCATTCTCCTCTATAGACCAGGATCCCTGGTCAGACTAATATTCCCATAATGCACCATGCTCTACCCTCTTGGAGATGGGAGTCCCTGGTTGTGATGCCTCATGAGAGATATAGTGCAGCTAGGAACCTGGCCTATAAAGGAGAATAGGGATATGAAGCAATCAGATTACAACTCCCAATGAGTCATGGAGGGCAGTGTCATGGTTAGAAGGCTGGCTATACCTCTGTTCCTTTTCTGGTCTCTCTGAGCTTTAGTCCTCAAGAGTCAGTCCTCATGCCTTTACTTATCTCGGTGTAGGGTGGAGTTTTATAATTCTCTCACTCTTAGCGCACGTCCAGACTAACCCGCGGCATCGGCGGGTTAAAATCGATTGCTCGGGGATCGATATATCGCGTCTAGTCTGGACGCGATGTATCGATCCCCGAGCGCGCTTACATCGATTCCGGAACTCCATCAACCCGAACGGAGTTCCGGAATCGACACGGAGAGCCGCGGACATCGATGCCGCGCCGTCCAGACGGGTGAGTGCCTCGATTTTAGAAATTCGACTTCAGCTACGTTATTCCCGTAGCTGAAGTTGCATATCTAAAATCGATTTTAATACCTAGTCTGGACGTGGCCTTAGACCAGGACCTCAGCCTTTGTGTATCCACCCTTCTTTCCCTGAAGGATAAGGACTGAGTTAGGGCACCTGAGGTTCTTCTCTTCAGAAGTCTGTGACCATGAGTGTACAGCAACCAGACAGGCTTCTCAAAACCAGTATATTGTGTATTTTAATAGTAGGAACAAAGAGAAAAAGGATTTTAAAACAACAGTCTACACCCATATTTATCTTACCTAATATCTCACCACCCCCTAAGGATTTTCTTATTTTTGATTTTTGCGGAAGGAAGTAAAAAATGGAATAATGAAGGTAAACTATGAATATAAATATCAGTCTTCGAAGGGGCCACTTAGGGATCTGGAACAAAATCAGTACTTGGTCCTGCTAGTGAAGGCAGGGGGCTGGACTCTATGACCTTTCAGGGTCCCTTCCAGTTCTATAAGACAGGTATATCTCCATATATTATTATTATTATTGTATTATTATATTATATCTATAATATAAATTATTATTTTTCTAATGCATAGAACATAATACAATAAAATAGAACCTATTGTAAGGGAAGAGGCAGTATTTAATTTCATTAAATGCACGTGCAAGCATACAAAAATACATACATAATAATTATGTAATACTCTGATCTGATATGCTATTAAGTTAAACTAATGCTAACTTAAGCCTCTTAATAATTTTCCCACTAAGTCAAGAAAAAATGTATGTTTTTTATTAAGAAGGTTTTTGCTATAGGTTTAATGGAATCCCTCTCCAGCCAAGGGTGATTATTATTTTCAGAAGTACCATAATACTGTAACTGTTTCAGATTTCTTTGTGGAAAACAACATAACAAATTACCCTGGAGTTTGTAATGTTCAAATAATTGGAATTTGATGTAAGACATTTATTTGATTAATAGTCCCTCCTTTTCTGGTACAAAATATTGACATGCAGTTTACAGCTTTCTCAATGGATTCATTATTGGAATTTCAGAAAAATAACACTTGGTTTGTTTACTGTTTCTAGAAACATTCCTGCCAGCAAACTGGTGAACACAGCAAAGCAAATTTATTTAACACATTAAATGAGAGTCTGGAAAAATAGTTTGCAATATTCATTCAGCTCTAACAATATTTTCTTGAATAGGTGACACTTCTGTAAGCAATACGTAAGCTCAGTTTTCCTATAAAATATTTAATTACATTTTTCAAATGTGTTATTCATCTTGGAGTCTGAGGCCATATAATACCTTGATCTCATTTATGTCAGTAAAACTCCAGAACAAGTCCATTAATCGATAGACTTTAGATTTACAGTAATGTAACAGATAGGCATCTTGCCCCTCGTTTTCAATACCTGCACTCTTTGGATGATTTCAGGAATATAAATATAGTATAATATAATATACACTCTGCTCAGTATAGTGATAAGTCATTGATTAAACTACCCAGAATATACCTGAAATAAAGCAGAGCAGATTATTAACATTTTAGCTAATAATCCAATGAAAACTGCCTCAAATGTCTAACTGATATTCAGTATGAAATATTCCATGCAAGAGACACAACATAAAATGTGATCAAGAGAGGTGATAAAAGGAAGAAGTAGGAAGAAAATAAACCTCTAAACTGTGACAGTTTTCTAATTAATCCCTCTTCCTGCTGCTCCTTACAAACAGAAAATAGATTGTAGCTAGATCTGTAGTGGCAAGGTAGATACCATTTCACCACAGGCTTTTGGTTTATTTTAATTGATTTGCCAGCTTTCATCCAAGCATCCTCTGCTGGGGGAGGGAGAGAGACAAAGAGAATACAGTAGCTGAGTAATCCTCTTCAGCTTGTCTCTATGTCTGACCTTTTAAGATATAAATTTCAAGGCAGGTGTGTAATATGGATGTGCAATATGTGTAATATGTTTCTCATGTAAGCATTCAACATTGACTGAACCTGGCAGAGTTCTGTACTCATAGATGGTAACGATGTCTTAAGAGTCATTGTATTGCTTAGCATAAGATAAAGGATGAGTGACTAAGGTAAAGAAGGAATTACTATCAAAGGCTGCCCTAGCAGACTTCTTTGCTCCCAATGCACAAAAGAGACTGCCCACATTTTTGTAGACTTACATTATTCCATTAACTGAGTTCGTATGGACAACCTTGTCACGCGCTGCACAATGATGAAATGTGAATATAGCGGAGTACTCTGAAATGACATGACTGCATTAATATTGTATAACTAACAGCTGTTCTTGCACTGGAACCATTAATATAGTTTTTACTTTTACTTTTCCATTAGTTGGTGAATAATAATAATATTTAGGTGTGTTGGACATAATAAAGATAAGTTGTGAGTTGTATCTTTGGCACTCTGGGACATTCAAGGAACTTGGGCAACTTCCAATTCAAGAGAAATACCTAAATGTGACAGGCGCCTTAGAAATTCTATCTATCTCATTTATCTAGCTAAGGTTAGCTCCTTTTGCACTCTGGGATAATCAAGGAACTTGGTCAGCTTCCAGTTCAAGATATTTATTTGGCCTGCTGCAAGCTGCAAAGGGATTTAAAATGGCCTGCAACATTTAGTAATATATAAAAGCTAAAATAGTACCATGAAGCCAGACCTTCAGGAAAAATACCCTTGTGAATACCAGCAATCCAAACAGATCCGTCAGTGAAGCAGAAGCTAAGAAACCTGAAAAGTTGGATTGTCTGGTGGATATTCATAAATGGGCCTGTTCCTCCAAAAAGTTTGCTTGCACATGAGCAGATTTACTTGTGCGAGTAATCCCATTTAACTTAATGGAACTACTGTTGTGATAGTGGAGTAAGTGACCAGGTCTTCCTCCAGAGGAGACCTGCCACAGTCTAAGGACAGGTCATCAGAATATGCACTATTTCACTAAACTCTGGAAAAAGCCTAAAAATCATTTAACCACAATCTTGCAATGTATGCTAGAACCTTGTCTTGAGAACTGGATTCTTCTTGATATGCTTTGAGACTACTCTGGGCTGTTTTGGTTTTGAGTTAAGATGTTTGGCTTAGAACTACTACTAGAGAACTCTGGAAGCATTGCTGTGAACAGCTTGGTAATTGTCCTTAGACTGAGGAGCATAAAACCCAGAGTAACCTGGAAAGATGAGCTGGTGTGTTTGTTTTGGGTCTGTTCTTTCCTTTACTATATTTTATTTTCTGCTTCAAATCATGGGTCTAATGGGTAGTAGGAAGCCTATTGAACTTCAAGCCATAGTGTATTTTGAATTTCATCAATATACTCTGACTGGTCCTTGATTTGATTTTGTGTGATATAAGAAAAGTATGTGAAAATTTAGGTTTGCCAACCTTGACAGTATGGAAGTGGAGAAAGGGATATAAGGAATTTGAACATAGAGATCTTAGTTGGTCTCTAGGAATAGAGCAAGAGTCAGGCGAACAATGTCAAGCTGACACTGACTCCAATAATGCGAGACTTGAAGGCAGGGTCTAGGCAGGGATTGTGGGAAGCGAGTTGGAAAGAACTGTAAGACAGGTTGTTTTGACCTTGTATTAGACAAGAACAGAATGCAGACTATAGCAGAACTTAATGAGAAAAGTGTGATATCAGGAAGAAATATGTATAACAAAAGGCAGCTGTTGCTCATTATTATATGAACAAAGGTATAAAAGCTTGCTTTAATTGTTTATGTATCAGAGAGACCTGCCTGGACCGGGTGAATCCCTTCCAGGGTGCTCTCTCTCCTTTTTGCAATTGCTTGAGAATAAAGACTGTCTCTGACTTGCTGCACCCAACCCAAGCGTGAAGGCCTGTTCTCTTCCACAATATTGTCTTTCTCACTATTCTAATGTAATCGAATCGTCTTCTACTAAACAATTAACTGAACTAAGAGTAAAGGCCCTATGCAAGGCTTCTTGCTTACTTCCTTCAATCCTATTGTTATATTATGTGCCCCACTTCACATTTTACTGTGGGTTTTTTCTTAGTTGTGCATTAACATATTACACAATTTGAATTTCCATTACTTCTTCAGAGTTACATTCTGTATTTAAATATTCTGTTGGATTGGGTGGTTTTTGTCCAGGTATTGTAACAAAATGTGTCAGACTAGTAAGCATGTAACAAAATTAAATTTTTGGCTGTAAATCTTAACAAAGAAAAAATATTTAGAAGTATGTTTTCTCTTTTCAGCTTGAGCCTGATAGAGCATAATAGATATTCTAGATGATAAAGGCCCACAACTGTAGAGTAGTTAAGCCAAGGCTAGTCAGTTTAAATGAATTAAAACCCATTAGGTCCTCTGAGGCCTCATAATTTGCGTCCAGATTTAAGCTGTAGTCACAGCCTTCTGTTAACTAATACGCATGCTGTGGATTTTCCATCCTGTGGATCACAAATTCCTACAATAGTGGGAAGAGGAAAAAAATACATCTTAGCTATAAATTGCCAAGCAATGACTGACAAGTATGAGCACAATCCTTTGCACAATGCTGAGCTAGAGATGGCTACCTGCCAGTCAGGCTCCAGAACTGCATGCTGCTATTATCTTTGCGCAATTATAGGAAATGATACTCTACACTAGACCTCGGGGTGTGGAAAGAGAGATAGCATTAGAACTTTTACAATTGTCTTTTCCCATTTCATTTACTACATAGATAAAATGGAAAGGAAATGAAGATAAATGAGAAAATTCTACGTCATATGCTTTGCAAAATGAAAAAGGACAATGTAATTAATACACAGTGTTTCCTGAAGGTTAGGGATTTTGTTTCCTTGTCAAGGCTTCAGTGTTGTGTTGAAGTTTGCGTGTGTTTAATAAATTTCAGTTGCAGCTTTTTTTATGTTTGTCAAGCAAGCATTTTTGCTGGGGAAAAATAAGTAATTTCCCAACCACTTACACACATCTAATTTATGATACATTTCATATATTTAATCACATCTCTGCAAATTCAGTCAGTCAGTTGATTTATGTGCACAGCTGTCTGATCACAATTTGGTACTTACTGTATAGCCACAACTGTGCAATGTCGAACTTAAATAACAAAACAAGACATAGAAAATACTGCATCGATAACGTCATTAGGTTCTTTGCAGTTACAAGACACTGTGATCATGCATTAATATATGTATACCACATGTGTACCTTGAGATCATGTATTTAATTGGGCATAAGAAATGTAAAACCTGAGTGTTGTACAGATAATAAAATATAAGCAGAAACATGTTGCAATATTGCATCACTCCGTAAGACACCATGTGGTTGTATAAAGTCACATATGTAAAGCAGCTCACAATTCGCACCGATCAAAAAATATTAAATTTTAAATGAAAAAGTATACAAAAACAGACTTTTTTGAGAATTTTTTCATGAAAAAGTCATCTCGTTTTTGGAACTATAGATTTGGGTGAAATTTTTCAAATTTAGAAATATTTCAGGAACAAAAGAAAGGGGAGAAAAACATTTTGCATTTAAAAAGTTCCCATTTTCTAATTATGTCTATTCACAATGCTAGTGGAAAATGAGTGAGTGAAAAAATGGAATCATTTTCACGGTTCAAGAAAATGCAGAAAGGAAACATTCAAACCATAGTTCCTGTCATCTTTCTCAACCCTTCTGAATCCAGACAAAATGAGAAAAAGGGTGAAATGTATTCTAGATTTCTGATTGACTCTGTTGCTTGACAGCCAAATCCAGAGGAGAATAAGCAAAATATTATAAAAATATTATACATTAGGAGAAAAATCTTCAGCTG
Source organism: Gopherus flavomarginatus (assembly GCF_025201925.1). NCBI lineage: Eukaryota > Metazoa > Chordata > Testudines > Testudinidae > Gopherus > Gopherus flavomarginatus. The sequence goes on along the minus strand of NC_066620.1, from coordinate 140,738,170 downwards.
GTGTAAACTGGCAGTATTCCAATAGGGGCGAAGGATGGCAATCAAAACAAAATGCTTTTAAAATGGGTGTAATGATACTTGCCTTCCTTTGCAAAGAACTTTGGGATCTATAGCTGAAAAATGCTACCTGAGCTAAGTATTACTGTTTTCCTTTAAAAAAAATCGTCATCAGCAGCCTAGTGTTCCTAGACAGAAACAAACTAATATGATACCCAATGGAAGGAAGGAAGCCAATTTCACCCTCAAATTTCCAAGGGGTTAAAAACAGCACAGAAGTGAAAAAGGATAAAAAATTATGAAAAATACCTGCCTCATAAATAATCTTTTCAATAATCATGACCAATTTTAGTCTTCATGTAGCTCAGTTTAGAAAGCTTCAAAATAAGGCCCAGATCCTCCAGTTGGAATGCACTTGTATATATTTATCCTCACTGAGGCTCCACAATGTTGCAAGGGACTGTCTACACAGTTCTGATCGCAGGTGTAGTTGTCAGATAGCCTAAGATCCCACTTAGGCTATGCTGTGCTGTTATTTTCTTATCCACATGAACAGATCTTCACTCCTGGGATATCTTATATCTTGCAATGATCTGCAAACATAAGAACTGAGCTAAGATGGCAGAAGAAACTCAACTTTTATTCTTATTTTTATCCTGTTGAAAAAAAATTGAATTTTAAATTTTCTGATGAAAAAAGGGAAATTCACAACCAGTGTCAGATTCCTCTTGTGACAGGGACTGCGCAAACATATAGCAAGATGGCCCCATGGTTATAGACCCAAATATGACACGGTTACAGACATAAAGAATTTATAATGTAATGTAAGGCAAGACACAAGTGAATAGAACAAATAAGAAGAAAAAATGGAGAAGGAAGATGAGTGCAAAAGTAAGGGACCAAATCCTCAGCTGGAGTCAATGCATATTTGCCCATGTGGACCAGTTAAGGGTCACTCAGTAAGATCATGCAGTTATATATATTAGCTATGTGCACACCTTGATAGTTCCAAATAATTGAAAATGGTGGTGGGGGGAAGAGTTCTTGGTTATTTATTTATAAAGAAAATAAACAAAAATATGTCTGCAATCTCCAGCTGCCATTCAACCTAACCATCATTTTTGGTTGTTTTTTGCATAGCATCACAACAGAAGCCAGTTATCAGGTGGGATTGGGAGGAGGGCAGGTTAGTGGCTTTACACATTCATTTATGGAGGGCATTCCATGCATAAGGGGCAGCAAGAAAGAAATCATGGAGGTGATTGAGGAAGACGTGTATAAATAGATAAGCAAATAAGTACAAGGAGGCAGATACTTTGGAAAGACTTTGAAGGCGAGGAAGAAAAGTTTGAATGTGATGCTGTGGACAACAGAGATGCAATGGACAGTTTCAAAGAGAAGAATGACACTGTCAAGGTAAAAAACAAAGAAGATAATCTTAGTAGCTTGGTTTTGTATGGATGAGAGGTGAGGGAGATGCAGTTGCTGGGCAGTTCACAAAGGCAACAAATACAACGGTCAAGATATGCCATGACACCAACTCAACCATTTCATCCACTAGGTGAAGAGTTTTGCCACTTTTCTGCATGTCTGTGTCAACCCATATTTGCCAAGCTTTTGCAAACATGAGCTGAGGTGTGCAGATGCATCGGATTTTGAAACTAAGGCTTAGTTTGAGCAAGTATAGACAGTTTGATGCAAACATTTCACATGGAGCTACAGAATACCCATCAAATAATCAGATAGTCCAAGAGTGCAGGGCAGGTATTTTGTTCCTAAAACTAACAAAGTGAAAGTGGTCAAGAAGGAGAGAAAGTCTTAATAAACTTTAATGTGTTCTGTCTAAAATGCTGATCAATCATGTTTGAAGTTGGTGAGCAAACTTCTCCAGTCTTACTAAAGTATAGCACATTCTTGGGGTTGGCTGGTTATTGCGCATGTTTAAAATTAGATATGCAGTTCATGAAAGTGAAGGAGTAATAAAATGGCTATATCCACTACATAATGGAGTAAGACATAATGCATATAGGTGCTGTGTCAACTTACCACACAGCTCTGCCAATGTCCTTCATTCGTTGGCTTGTCTTGAGCACAGCCTGCCAATCATGCTAAATTGTGCAGATACTTCTGATGTGCAAAGCCTTTGGCATCTAGAATTAGGTCAACAAGCATATTGTCACTTGTTGACATACTATGAACCAGAATTTAAAATCAGGTCTCCAGAGATTAGTCTAGTTCACTAACGCAATACATCACTTAGTCCCCCAGCCAGTATTGTTTTAAAAGTGCGTGTCTTTCTACTACGTTTTGCCTAACATTTAAAAAAATACATGGAGGCATCTTTGCGCCATTGGCAGGGCCAGACATAGCAGAACAGGAATGATGCATATCATGCTACAAAGTATTCAGGAATCTTTGATAATTAGGGAGCCCACCTATTCACAACTGTTCAGGTAAGACAATTTTCTACCCTTACCCCTAACTCTTTCTGTGGTATGCTAAGATCACCTTCCCAGATGTATCCTCCCCAAGAGTAATTATAAGACCTTCCAGATTTAACCTTACTGCATTGGAAGTGTTGATCAGCTGGAAATGAACTTTTCTGGAAGCACTATGTTGTCATAATGAGCCTTCTGGAAATCACATTACTGTCCCCTAGGCAAGAGGAATCTTTAGGTGAAAGCAAATCTTTAATTAGAGAAGTGGAATGTGGTAATTTTTACTCTCCTTTTTCTGTTATAATCCAGATCAAATTTTAAAAGTATCACCTTTCAAAAATACACTAACAAAAAACCTCTTATTTATTGCCAGTGAGTATTTTTACAGGAGATGGAGAATATGAAACAATGTGCTAACAGAATTTAAGAGGCCAGTTCTCCCAAAGCACAACAAAGGGTATGGATCTTGAAAGTTTAGATGCTTTAATGAAAGGTGGGTAAAGTACAAAACTAGCACTAACAATAGTACCATCATTAACCAGCAAAATGGTTTTCTGGCACTCTATTCTATTGTAATTCACCTACCTCAGACTGCCTGCAGAGTAAACTAGCATCCATGATCTCTTCAGTTTCTAGGGATAATTGCAGGGATCAGATGCTGGGTTTTAGCCCATCCCCTTCTTCTAGAATCATAGCATCATAGAATATCAGGGTTGGAAGAGACCTCAGGAGGTAATCTAGTCCACTCCCCTGCTCAAAGCAGGACCAATCCCCAACTAAATCATCCCAGACAGGGCTTTGTCAAGCCTGACCTTAAAAACGTCTAAGGAAGGAGATTCCACCACCTCCCTAGGTAACCCATTCCAGTGCTTCAACTCCCTCCTAGTGAAAAAGTTTTTCCTAATACCCAGCCTAAACCTCCCCCACTGAAACTTGAGACCATTACTGCTTGTTCTGTCATCTGCTACCACTGAGAACAGTCTAGATCCAAAGTCTTTGGAACTCCCTTTCAGGTAGCTGAAAGCAGCTATCAAATCCCTCCTCATTCTTCTCTTCTGGAGACTAAATAATCCCATCTCCCTCAGCCTCTCCTCATAAGTCATGTGCTCCAGTCCCCTAATCATTTTTGTTGCTCTCCACTGGACTCTTTCCAATTTTTCCACATCCTTCTCGTAGTGTGGGGCCCAAAACTGGATACAGTACTCCAGATGAGGCCTCACCAATGTCGAATAGAGGGGAACTGATCATGTCCCTAGATCTGCTGGCAATGCTCCTACTTATACAGCCCAAAATGCTGTTAGCCTTCTTGGCAACAAGGGCGCACTGTTGACTCATATCCAGCTTCTCATCCACTGTAACCCTTAGGTCCTTTTCTGTAGAACTGCTGCCTAGCCACTCGGTCCCTAGTCTGTAGCAGTGCATGGGATTTTTCTGTCCTAAGAGCATGACTCCACACTTGTCTTTGTTGAACCTCATCAGATTTCTTTTGGACCAATCCTCTAATTTGCCTAGGTCCCTCTGTATTCTATCTCTACTCTCCAGCATAGGGTTTAGTGTCATCTGCAAACTTGCTGAAGGTGCAATCCATGCCACCCTCCAGATCATCAGTGAAGATATTGAACAAAACCGGCTCCAGGACCGACCCTTGGGGCACTTTGCTTGATACCTGCGGCCAACTAGACATGGAGCCATTGATCACTACCCGCTGAGCCCAATGATCTATCCAGCTTTCTATCCACCTATCCATTCTACTGTAATGCTGCCTGACTGCATTGGGAAAGAGGTATAGATAGAGAGGTAGATTAACATTAATTCATCTGCAATTCGATAAATAAAATGAACTACACTAAGATTTCTTTCCAGGACCCTTCATGCCCCAATCTAACTTTCATGACGGGCAAAGAAGAGATGATCTTTTCACTGCACAGGAGGGAAGTCCCTGCTGTTCCAGCTTTAGTGTGCACCTCATTCTGGATGGACAGGGAGATCCCCTTGCTAATCAAAGCACACCTACCAAAAAAAACCAGCAAAATCAGAAACTTTTAAAATTTACCATAGGGTTTATTAATTTACAGTTTAAAGCAGTCAAAGGGCTGTTCCAGGAGTTGGGCATTGCTACTACATAGGGAAAACCCATATAAGCCTATTCCTCTCATCCCAGGACATGCCATTTGCATCAGCAGTGAGTTGCAAAATGGCTATTGACAGCTTTTTATCACCCAGTGATTTCCCCACGGATTCCAATGAACTGTCTCTGTGGCTGTATTTTACCACCAGAGCAACCACGGAGAGGCAGAGAATTTGGAACCAGATTTTTAGGGACTGCAAATGAAGCATTTCCATTTCAAACTAGTATTCCCTATTCCTTTACTACATCTTGTTCAAGCACACCCACCAACTGAAGTTTTGCACTTTTTACTGATTGCTGCCAGATCCAATGAGCCTGGCCCTACTCTGGCAGCATAAAGGTTCCTTCAAGAGGGTAGAAATGTAAAGTAAACAGCCAGTGGTATAATCCCACCATTTTTATTCTGGGATGCTGTGCTGGTAAAATGTGGAATATTCTTGCCATGAAAAGCTCATTGATATGAAACACTGATAAAAACAACAGCACACAACTAGCTCTACCGATCTGCTTATTATTTTTGTTTTATTTTTAAAGTTCCTTCCATTGGTAGCTACATGCAATAGCTATGTTTTTATTATAATTGCATAGCCTCATACTGGCTTTTTCTTTTTTCCTGGGATCCAAATATTTTGTTTTAAAACCTTAGAAAAGACATTGTGCCATAAGGTGAGTACTAAGTTAAAACACTAGAATATTAGCTTTTTTAAATGGCAAACTATTATTCTTTTATATTTTCTCCTTGTAGGCAGGAGTGGGTGGTTTATTTTTATGTCCTAATTTTTCTTTTGTTTGTTCTGTTTTTCTAGTGAACTCAAAATCAGACAAATCAACAGAGGCTGAAGCATTGAAGACAGGCTTGTAACTTACTTTGGCCTCTTGTTCCTCAATTTCATATAGAAACTTGAGAGAACTTGGTGCCAGTTTTGTTCAGATGATGGAAGGTCTGACAGCAGCTCCTTTGCCTTGTAAAAACCCTCAGCCAGCATGAAGCCTACTTAGTACAATAAACAACACAGTGTGAAATATTTTTGCAGGTGAGATGCCCTGCTGGTGGCCCACCCATAAATCAAGGGCACTGGCTAACAGCAAGGGAAACAGCTAGAGCTAAAAGAGGGGGAAATGAAGTGTTGCATATAACCCCCTACCGACTGAAGGTCAAAGACCTGTAGAGACTGACCATTTATTATAATTTATTAGTGTAGCATTTCTTACTTAAACCAGCAGGAGCATCAGAATCCAAGCACATTAGTTCTGAAAACCTGAGGAAGAATAAAAGGTCTTTAGAGGGTATGCAGTAAGTGTACAAAGGAAAAAGAAGTAAGGAAAAGCTAGCTAGATCAGTCTGTTTTCTTTTGACAAAGGTACAGCTTGAATGATGGCTGAGAAACAATGTTTTCAAACGTCACCAGACCGCCATAAAATAAACCTTCATTACAAAGAGAGAAATTATTAAACACATTAAAAGAGAGACGTGTGCCAGAAATACCTGTCAGCAATGCTGATACCTCTTGGAATTTTTAGCACGCATAGTAATTAAATGAGCCCAATCCTTCAGTCCCTCTGTGTATTCAACTCCCAAATGAACTCAATAGAAGTTCAGAGTTTTGAAAGACTGACTGGGCCAAATCCTGCAGTCCTTATTCAGGGAGGACTGCAGGAAGTGTACAAGTGGATGATCCTACTGGTTAATAAAAGCACAGGGTCAGATCCTCATCTGGCATAAATCAGCATCATTCCATTGAAAGCATTCATAAACCATCTAAGGATCTGGCCCATGATCTGCAGGGTATAGGAAAGGACTGAGAAATATTTTTCTGGGCATTGTTCCTGCAACAAGCAACAGGGGAAACGCTAGCTTTTGTATGTCAAAAGAATGGATCCATTAACAATGGAAAATTTGTATTTCACTCTTTTGCTTGTGTTTTACTTTTATATATTTAGCCATTTCCTAAATTAATTAAATAGATTATTAAGGTGGGCCCTGATCCTGCAAACACTTACCCATGTTTTTAATTTTATGCACATGAGCAATCCAATTGACTTCTCATTGTCTTGTGAACTTAAAAATGGGCCTATTTCACTAAACAATACACCAATGAGTCTATCCCAAACAAAAGGCAGCTTTAAAGTTCAAATACAAAAATAAAATGGGAATTTTCACATTTGTGATGGAAAAATTGTTCAGTTGTTGATTTTTGTATAAAAGATGCATTTAAGGGGTACAAAATCATCCAAAACAACCAAATTTTCACTGCTTTCACACAACTGTATTAATGAACTCAAAAGCTTTCATTGGAGTGAAATGTGAATATAAAAGTAATGATTATTCAGAACTCTTCTGTGATACCATGTACATTTAAAAAACCCAACCCTACCAAAACAAAACACTACACTGCACACACAATTCTCCCTCAGCAGAAGATATCAAAGAGAATGAAACATATGACAGATGTAGTTTTGTCACTTAATGCTGATACAGACTAACATGGCTACCACTCTGAAACCTGTACAGTGATGTGAGTGGTATCTGAACCAGTATACAATGTTATAGTGGAATAAATTCACCGCTGGGTAACTGTGGCCTGATTATGGCCCCTTTCCAATTAAAGCTCTAAAATCTAGTGTGCTTCAAAGCTAGTTGTTCGAAGAACCTATTGTTTAAAGTGTCAAAAAAAAATGCTTTACTCTACTGTGCCCACTATCCTTTTCCTGATCTGGAAGCCGATAGTATCATCCTGAGACAGGAGCGGTGCCAGAGTTTTTGGCGCCCTAGGCAGAATTCGGGGCTGCATTTTGTGTGCTCCCCATGGGGAGTGCAGGAGCTTCCGGTTCCACTCCCGTCACGCCGCCGCCAAAGGACCCACCACTGAAATGCCGCAGGCGGCAGCGACAGTCATTGAGCTGCTCAATTGCCTGCCACTGTTTTCCGTGGCACGTCAGCAGAAGGTCCTTCTTCGGCGGCATGACAGGAGCGGAACCAGAAGCTCCCGCGCGCCCCATGGGGAGCACACAAAATGCAGCCCCCCGAATCCTGGCACCCTAGGCAACTGCCTAGAGTCGCCTAATGGAAGCACCAGCCCTGTCCTGAGACCATATTTGTATCCATGCAAATTCTACTGTCCTGTCCTCTCCACTCAGAGATTTTACCATATTAGAGTCCATAAGTCTATATAATCTTTTAGGGACAGTGCTATTCTAATACCTACCAGACCTAATTTATCCTTCCTATATAGCTTCTACCCAGATACAGTATCCTACTGATTTTTGCCATTTTGTCATTTTTCAGAACTACCTATTCACTCAGGGTCCTTTTTCACTGCTGGACATTCTAGTCCACGCATTATTGCTCTCGAGGAGAGATGGTAATGAATTATCCAAAAAAATGTTTTTTGTTGGAAAATACAGATTCATTGAAACTATTCTCAGGAAAGGGTTGGTTTTGACAAATCTCCTAATTTAAAAAAGCTTTGAAAAAAAGTAACAAAATTGTCAAACATCACTTTGCAACATGTTCCAAATGAAATGTTTTGTATTCCATAGGGCTGACTGAAAACAAGAATTCCATTTTGAGAAAAAAAAAAAAAAAGAGGTTTCAACATTTGGTTTCATTCTGCATTGAGATAATACTGGCTAAATAGCTTATACCAGCACATTTGTTACTAGTATTCAAAGATTAAGAGAGCTTGCTTCCTACTGCCAACTGCCTTACTTAGCAAAATGGAATACCTAACTACTGGACTCTTAGGATGGAATTCTCAAAAGTTTTCAGCATTGGCCTACCTTTGCTGAAATTGAAATCAATGGGAGTTTTGTCATTTACTTCAAGGGGAGCAGAGCGTGGCCAGTGCTTTTCAAAATCTGCCCCACCCCTCAATTCATCTGCTCTCAGATATTACTGATGGATACAGCATTTGAAGACAGATACAAAAGGAAAATACAGTATTGCTAAAATTTAGGTAAAGTGCGGCAAATTGTGTGTGTGCACATGTGCACACACACACACAAAATGCAAAGAAAAGGTATTTACATCTCCCTAATCCAACCTGTTTGACCTATCTTCAGTCTGCAATTGTAGGCCAATGATTAGTAAATTACCCAACTCATCTATGGATAGGTGGGTACCTAAACTAGGTACCCACCTATCCATAGATGAGTTGGAATTGAAATTAGGGGCAGGAATTGAAATTAGGGGCAGTGTTTGAATTTAAAGGGGGGGTGTCAGGACCAATGAGATAAATAAAAAAGATATGAATAAAGTAAATGTTTTGTTAGGATTATGCAAATTTAACATAAGAATAATGCAAGTTACACCAAAACACATAACAGGTCTAGATTTCTAAAAAAATATACATTTTAAAAAAAAGTATTTAATTTAAAATGACTTTTGAAAAGTAAGCCATCATGGGGTAAGAGGAAAGTCCTCTCATGGATCAGTAACTGGTTAAAAGATGGGAAACAAAGGGTAGGAATAAATTATCAGTTGTCAGAATGGAGAGAGATAAATAGTGGTATCCCTGAGGGGTCGGTACTGGGACTATTACTGTTCAACATATTCAGAAATGATCTGGAAAAATGGGTAAACAGTGAGGTGGCAAAATTTGCAGATGATACAAAACTATTCAAGATAGTTAAGTCCCAGGCAGACTGCGAAGAATTACAAAGGGATCTCATAAAACTGGGTGACTGGGCAAAAAAAATGGCAGATGAAATTTAATGTTGATAAATGCAAAGTAATGCACATTGGAAAACAATCTCAACTACATATACAAATGAAGGAGCCTGAATTAGCTGTTAACACTCAAGAAAGATCTTGGAGTCATTGTGGATAGTTCTCTGAAAACATCCACTCAATGTGCAGCGGCAGTCAATGATTCCCAACATTCTGTTTGCTTTTTAAAAAAAAAACAGGAGTACTTGTGGCGCCTTAGAGACTAACAAATTTATTTGAGCATAAGCTTTCGTGGGCTACAGTCCTCTTCATCGGATGTAGCCCACAAAAGCTTATGTTCTTTTTGCAGATACAGACTAACACGGCTGCTACTCTGAAACCTTTGCTTTTTAAAGAAAGAGATAGATAATAAGACAGAAAATATCATATCGCCTCTATATAAATCCATGGTACATGTACACCTTGAATATTGTGTGCAGATCTGGTCACCCCATCCCAAAAAAGACATACTGGAAATGCAAAAGGTACAGAGATGGGCAACTAAAATGATGGGAAACAAAGGGTAGGAATAAATCATCAGTTTTCAGAATGGAGAGAGATAAATAGTGGTATCCTTGAGGGGTCAGTATTAGGACCAGTACTGTTCAACATATTCATCTGGAAAAATGGGTAAACAGTGAGGTGACAAAATTTGCAGATGATACAAAACTATTCAAGATAGTTAAGTCCCAGGCAGACTGCAAAGAGCTACAAAGGGATCTCACAAAACTGGGTGACTGGGCAACAAAATGGCAAATGAAATTCAATGTTGATAAATGCAAAGTAATGCACATTGGAAAGCAATCTCAACTATACACACAAAATGATGGCATCTGAATTAACTGTCACCGCTCAAGAAAGAGATCTTGGAGTCATTGTGGATAGTTCTCTGAAAACATCCACTCAATGTGCAGCAGCAGTCACAAAAGCAAACAATGTTGGGAATTATTAAGGAATCATTAAGAAAGGGATAGGTGATAAGACAGAAAATATCATATTGCCTCTATATAAATCCATGGTACATGCACAAAAACAAAAGGAAGTACTTCTTCACACAATATAAAGTCAACCCAGGGAACTCTTTGCCAGGGGATGCTATGAAGACCAAAACTATATTATAAAAAGAACTAGATAAATTCCTGGGGAATAGGTCCATCAGTGGCTATTAGCCAGAATGGGGAGGGATACAACACCATGCTCTGAGTGTCCCTAGCCTGTTTGCCAGAAGCTGGGAATGGGCAACAGGGGATGGTCACTTGATGATTACCTGTTCTGTTCATTCCCTCTGAAGCACCTGGCCTTGACCACTATTGTAAGACAGGGTACTGGGCTATATGGACCCAGTATGACTATTCTTATGTAAAAATTAATTATAATAATAAAAATGTTTAGTGCAGAAACTCCCCAACATAATGACCTCCCAAGATAGCAACAATGTGAGATAATAACCTTGGCAAATAATGCATTTTAAAAATCTTGGCCTACTAGGAAATATATTTATATAAGTTTCCATTCCCAGTCACAAATCTAGCAATCTGGAGCAAAATGACTAAAATATAGTCCAATAAACAAATGTTTATTTAACATGCCCCTCATTTTTCCCTCCACCGCATTCCACTCACCAGTGTTGTCCTTGGTCAGTGGAGACTCAGAGTTCAGAGGTGCTTTCATGTGAGACACCTTCTAGGTGGGGGACAAGAAGGCACCTTGCTTGTTCCTCCAGCTGCTCACTGTTTGCTCTGGCCACGGCTGTTCGTTGGGCCACCGTTCAATCCACCGCTCTGTTGCCAATGGCCCTGCGCAGTCATCTTCTGCTGCCACCTGCCACTGTGACCTCTGCGAGTTGGTCTCTTGAGGTTCCACCAGCTCTCAGTGATTTCAGCTGAGCTCTCAGGCCATGTCTACACTTACAGTTTTGCAGCGCTGGTAGTTACAGCTGTGTTAGTACAGCTGTATAGGGCCAGCGCTGCAGAGTGGCCACACTTACAGCAACCAGCGCTGCAGTGTGGCCACATTTACAGCACTTGCAGCGCTGTTGGGAGTGGTGCATTGTGGGCAGCTATCCCACAGAGCACCTCGTCTCATTTCGGCACTGTGGCTTGTGGGAAGGGGAAGGAAGTGAAAGTGTCTTTCCGCTTCCTGTTCCAACGCCCCGTGGTGCTTTGCTACACATTCCAAGCAGTTTGGCTGCATTGTGATTCTACAGCGCTTTTTTCTGCGATTTTTGTTATAAATGGAGCCTGAGCAGCTGACGACCTTATTGATGAATGTTGCCAGCACATCACGCATGGCAGTGGAGCTATTCCTTCAGCTGCAAAGTGAGAGTGACAGTAGTGACAGTGAGGAGTCAGACGATGATATTGAATCGCCTCACTGTGAAGACAGTAAATTGCTTGTGGCAGTAACAGACGTGCTCAGCTCCGTGGACCGGCACGTTTGGGCTCGGGAAACCAGCACTCAGTGGTGGGATCACATCGTCCTGCAATCCTGGGATGACGAGCAGTGGCTGCAGAACTTTCGGATGAGAAAAGCCACTTTCATGGCACTGTGTGCTGAGCTCGCCCCTACCCTGCGGCGCAGGGACACGAGATTGAGAGCTGCCCTGCCAGTGGAGAAGCGGGTGGCTATTGCAATCTGGAAGCTGGCAACTCCAGACTGCTTCAGATCGGTGGCGAACCAGTTTGGAGTGGGAAAGTCTACCGTTGGAATGGTGCTGATGCAAATTTGCACAGCCATTAATCGCACCAGGCTAAGAAGAACCGTGACTCTTGGGAACGTGCAGGACATTGTAGATGGCTTTGCAGAAATGGGGTTCCCTAACTGTGGAGGGGCAATAGATGGGACGCATATTCCTATTCTGTCACCACCCCACCTGGCATCAGAGTACGTTAATCGCAAGGGGTATTTCTCCGTGGTTCTGCAAGCGCTTGTGGATCACCGTAGGCGTTTCACTGACATTTACTCAGGATGGCCTGGAAAGGTGCACGATGCATGCATCTTTAGGAACAGTTCCCTGTTCAGGAGGCTGAGGGCCGGGACTTTTTTCCCAGACTGCAAGATCACAGTAGGGGACGTCGAAATGCCCACTGTGATCCTTGGAGACCCCACTTACCCCTTAATGCCCTGGCTCATGAAACCATATACAGGGAAGCTTGACAGGAGCAAGGACCCGGTTCAACTACAGGCTGAGCCGGTGCAGAATGACTGTGGAGTGTGCTTTTGGCCATTTGAAAGCACGCTGGCGCTGTCTTTATGGGAAGCTAGATTTAGTGGAAAGCAGCATCACCGCTGTTATATCCGTGTGCTGTACCCTCCATAATATTTGTGAAGGGAAGGGTGAAAGATTCAGTGAGGAATGGACCTCCGAGGTTCAACGCCTAGAGGATGAGTTTGCTCAGGCAGAGAGCAGGGCTAATAGGGAGGCCCAGGAAAGGGCTTCAAGGATTAGGGATGCTTTAAGGGAGCAATTTGATGCTGAGAGCCAACAGTAATGTTTGATGCATTTGATGTGCTTTGCTTTACCTTGGTGTATAATATTTACCACTTCCAGCAATAATATAACGTAGTGAAAAAGAAAAAAAACCTTTATTCAACATACAGTACATAACAGGCAAGAGGGTTGTGGTGGTGGACTGTACATTCACAGGTTTGAATATGTCCTATTTTGATCACTATTCAATGTCTGCTGCACTTCAGGATTACTATGCTGCAGAATAATGGAGGTGGAGTGAACAGGGTAAGAATTATAGTTATCAGGGCTGGTAGGTGATCGTACAGGTGTTGGGGGCAGCTGGGGATAATAAGGAACGGGCTGCTGGAGAAAGTTGTTTTGTGGAAATACTGAGGAACAAGGAAGAGGGCTTTGGGAGGGCTGTGGGTTACCAAGGTACATATTTGTCTGCATGGCTACAAGAGACTCGAAAGACTCAGTTTGGCGAGCCAGGAGGCTTATCATCTGCTTTGTGGTTTTTTTGGCAGTCAATTCCTTTCTCCTGCTTTCTGTTTGCCTCCATTCATGTACACTCTTTCTCCATTCATGTACACTCTTTCTCCATTCATACGTCTTCTCTCTCCATTCCTGTGTCTTCCTACTTTCTCTGTTGTAGTGGCTCATAACAGATTTGATCAATTCCTCTTTTGATTTTCTAGGAATCCGTCTCAAGTTCTGCAACCTACATGAGGCCGGTGATCCGGCTGCAGTAGTCAAGGTCACTAGAAAAAAGAGAGATAGAACCATGTAATACACAGAAGCTACATTGTTTATTATCACACGTTGAAGGACTTCTTAGACTTTTGGTAGCATCCTTCTCACATACCTCACATAACACAGAGAGGGCAGGCAAGCTAAGTCATGGCGAGCAATGGGGTGAGTGGTTTTGCCCTGATTTCCCCTTGGGAGTGGGAATTGACCAATGGGTCACTGGGGTTTATCAGCAATGGGTACAGGAGGTAGCTGGTGTCCTGAAGAGAGGACAGTAGTGAACAGGAAGGTGGTGAGCTGCTTGGGGGGGGGCTGTTCTTTGGTCCGCGTTCACGCCGTCCTGCTGGTGAGGGGGGGGAAGCACCACGGTGCTGGATGCCTGCTTGGAGGGGGGGTGGGGAACACAGGAGCGCACCGCGTGGCTGCCTACGTGCTGGGAGGGGGGGGGGTTAACAACAGAGCGCCATGGGCTGGGGAAACGCGAACCTGGCGCCCTGCACTCAATTATCCCTAAACTCTCAACAGGGTTTCCTACTGCCAGACATATCACTGCTGCGTGTTACCTGGGAAGAGAGGGAGGGTCTTCTACAGGAATGTGGATACCGCCCTGGCCCCTATGCAGCTTGCCTGTGTGCAGCCATGGTCCCCCCACCCCTCGCTGCACAGTGGATCGGAGGAGTTAGCCTGACCGGGACAGGGACCACGGTGGCTCTCCCGATCAACTTGAGAAAGCAAATTGCAAACGCTCTTGCAGCAACTTTTCAAGAGATTACCGAGGCAGATTACAGAGACGTGATAGAGCAAATCAATGGACTATTCCACGTTTAGGCATGCATGCAGGCAGCCATAACCAAAACCCTCCTCTCCCAAAACATAAAAATCTACTTAGCCGAGCACGATCCTCAGCTTCCTCCTCAACATCAGCTTCCAGCTGCTGCGACTGGCTAGCCTCCTCCTGGCTTGAGAAGAGCTCCTGGCTGCATGTGTACTGGGACTCCGGGGTGTCTCCCTCCATGCCAGTAGACTCACTGTCACCGTCCTCTACAACCTCCCCCACTTCTCTCTGCTCTGAACTCTCCATCGTGCTCCTAGGATTGGCAGTGGGGTCACACCCAAGTATGGCATCCAGCTCCTGGTAAAAACGGCAGGTCGTGGGGGCAGCTCCTGAGCGGCGATTTCCCTCACGAGCTTTGCAGTAAGCACTCCTCAGCTCTTTAATTTTGACCCTGCACTGCAACGCGTCCCGTTCATGGCCCCTTCTCATCAAGGACTGCGATATCTGCCCATAGGTATCATAATTTCTCCTTCTGGAGCGCAGCTGTGCTTGCACAGCCTCCTCTCCCCAAACACTTATGAGGTCCTGCAGCTCTGCATTGGTCCATGCTGGGGCTCGTTTAGTGCGTGGAGGCATGGTCGCTGAGTGATTGATTGCTTAATTGCACTCCACACCTGGCTGAGCAAACAGGAAGGGGATTTTTAAAATTCCCGGGGCATTTAAAGGAGGGGTCAGGTGAGCCCAGGGCAGTGGAGTTTGCATGATTACCAGAGAGGCTTCTAAGGTATGCTGGGATACCTGCTTATGCCACGGAGGTCAATAAAAACGCTGTTGGGTGTCTACACTTGCTGACCAGCGCTGGATCACCAGCGCTGGATCCTCTACACCCGAGGCTCAACCGGGTGTACAGCCAGCGCTGCAAACAGGGAGTTGCAGCGCTGGCCGTGCTGTGCAAGTGTCTACACATCCTAAGTTGCAGCGCTGTAACCCCCCTCACCAGCGCTGCAACTCTGTAGTGTAGACAAGGCCTCAGTGTGGGAACCTCGCTCGCTGCTAGTGCAGTCTGGGCTATCTCTTACACAAAAACACTGTACCCACAGGAGCACTGTCCCCACAACAGGACTAAGCACTTAGACCTGGTTGTCAGTGATATCAGCTGCAGTGGTCACTTAACAGAACAAAAGACTCTCTATGAAGCCTCATCAGCTCTGTCTTTAAACAGTGGAGAGGGACAGGTCCCCATCCTCTCTCTTGATGCCTTCAAATCATCACAGGCTAAGTACAGTTCTACTGCCCTTTACTCATACAAAGAACGACATTTCATCCCCCCCTTCCCCCCACATTCAAGTGGTTTGTAACCCAACCCCAGCCAAAATCTATCACTTGGACAACACAGCTCTGTTTGCTGGATGCCTAGGTAGACTAGGTGTGAATGTAAATATAATCTGGCCCTGAAGCCTTTCCCCACAGCCCCAGCTCATCATTAGCTGTCAGGAAGAGCTCATTTAGACTTTGCTTACAAATCATCGTTTGAAATTATTAGGTTGGCCAACATCACCGAAATGAATGCACTGACATCATAAAAAACAACAGCTGTATAAGGAAGCAAGGAAGCTAGTCTATGTTCATACTTTTCAAATCTATTATACTTTTTCAGATACACATATTTTATCATACACTCTATAAGCGTTTAAAGTGTGTATTAATGTTTTAGTTTAAATTCAGATTTCCTAACAGTCACTAAATTGTAACTAGCTCACAAAACTGGGGGGGAGGTGTTGGGGAAATTCAGGGGGGGGGTAGGGAAATCACTGACGTACACCCAGAGATACTCAAAAACTTCCAAACCAGTTCAGAATGTCACTCTAAAATGTGAACAGTCCTGTGATTCCCAGAGTGAAATCCAACCACCAAATGTTCTGCACAGTAAACATAGTTTCCATTCATGTAATAGCAAACAGACCATTCCATTTTAATGACTTGTGATCCTATAATCCAGGCTAAGGCTCAGAGGTGAGCTCACAATTTGCAGAGCTTTTCCCCTGAACCTTGCTAGCACTTTTCTGCTATTCGAAGTGTAGACTGTCTGGCCACAGATCCAAATTACAGACATTATATAAAGCTAAAAAACTGAAAGAAAGCCCAGAGGCTTTAATTAAAGCATACGGGTTCTTCAAGATTTCAACCTCCAGTATTCTGGATTGAATTTATCCATTTCTTTTCATTTTTACACAGGAGCTAATAGAAATTTCAAAGTTAACTTGTTTTATATCTTCAGCTAAAATATTCTGGACCTGAATTAGCACTATGTTACTCCAGTCACTAAAATTTATATATTTACACCATCATAAAACTGGAATAAGAGAAGATAAATCAGGATCCAATGAACGCTTATCTATCAGTTAAGTATCTTTCTGCTATCCCTATTTTACTTAATTTAATTAAAAGCAGCTTCTTCTCTTCTAGAAGGTTTTCCAGGGGCCAAAAGCCTAATATCCCTCTTTTAACACAGGACGAACTCTTATATTACAGCAATAATTACAGTAACTTGACATGTGAGCTACTGTGTTACTCGATTTTCAGGCATTTGATTGTAACATTGATTAAGCACTTGAGTATAAATTGTTTTTCATATTTTCCTGAGATCAAGTTGGCTACAAAGAGAAAGTATCTATAACAGGAAGTGTGATTTTTTAAATGATATATTTTTGCTCTGGTTCATTTCCTGGCTGTTCTGCCAAAAAAACACTAAACAATGAATTTAGATTGGAAACAGCAGAATGTCCTGTTGAAATTGTACTAAATTCAGAAGGGAATGTAGACTCATTCAGTCAAAGAGGAGTTTGAATGTTCTTACTTGGAATACTCTGCACAACTGAAAATAATAACAACGCCACTGGGAATAGTGAAGGAGACCTTTATTATTTTATTTTATTTTTACCAAAAGTCAAAATCAACCAGATTAGTTAATAATCCTCTTGGAATAGAAGGAGAATAGTTAATAATCTTGTTGAGATAAGAAAATATATCCTATATAGAATCATATATCTCATTACAAATATCCTCAACTACAAGAATGACTGTCTTGACTTCAGTCTCCAGTATTATAGCAATGAGGTCACAGGCAAAACTGGGTAGGCCCCCCAGTATATCCATAGCTAGAGGGGAATGTCTTCAGGGAATTAGGAAAATGGTGTAAGAACCAAACTAAAGCTAGATGATCTAGCGGCTATAGCAGGGACTGGGACTTAGGAGACCTGAGCTCAACTGCTAACTTCCTGTTTAGCATTAGCCAAATTAATTCCAAGTTTACCATTTATAAAACAGGATTGTACTTCCCCATTGCACACAGGTGCCTCCTATATAAAGAAGTGGCCATTCAATGTGTTAAGTTGTTACCTTGCCATCATCAAAAAGACAAGCTGGTTGAGAGATTTGCCAGGTACTTAAAATGATATTACAGAAATCTGTGGATAAGACAGGGGAAGGTTGGGACAGATGGTTGACATTCTTTCATTTTGCATACCACCACCACCACAACCACGCTGAGCTTCTCACATATCCCTTTGGCTATGGAAAGGGTATTTGCAGGAATATTTAGCACCTAATTCCAGGGAATACAAACCCTTTTGTACGCCTGCGCATTTATTTCAGTTCACTATAATGCCTTTTATTCTGCATGAGGCAACAACCGCAATCCAGAGACTTGTGGACTTGGTCTTGAAAGGGTGTACAAATTTTGCAGTGGCCTATTTGGGCAAGATCATTATTTTAGAAACCTAAGAACCGCAATTGGATTAGACCAGTGGTCCATCTAGTCCAGTATCCTGTCTCCAACAATAGCCAATACTAGATGCTTCAGCTGAAGATGCAAGAAACTCTGAAGCAGACATTATGGAACAACCTACCAGTTTGGGAATTTTCTTCCTGATTTTTTCAGGCATTGGTTGATTTTTGCTCAGAAACATGAGAATTTATATCCCCTCCGAATCTCTTTTGTTTATTTTTTTTCAATGAATTATATTTAATTCAGATCATTAGAATCAAATACTTTTTGTACTAAATGTACTAAGCTCTCAGACTCAATGGTATTTTGTGACATGGGAAAATAGGACTGGAAGGGGCCTCCTGGGTCATTGAGTCCTGCTGCCTATCACAGGCAATCCTGAAAATGAGTTCTATAAGTTAATTTCATGTTGTACAAAGAAATTTCCTTTTATCACTTAAATTTGCTGCCTTGAAATTGTATTAAATGTCCACTTGTCCTTGTAACTAGGAGCATACAATTTGCCTTCCCTTTACCGTTCATTATTACGTATATCATTGTCATCATCACCCCTCTAAGCAGTCCACACTCCATTTGGAAGTCTTTCCATTTCTTTAATCATTTTCCTCATCCTTCTCTGAATCCCATCCATTTCGTCTATATTATTTTAGATACAGATTAGGATACCCAGAACAGAACACAATATTCCAGATGAGGGCATAGTATTGATTTATGTAATGGCACTGTAATATTTCCAGTATTATGATCTATTCCATTCTTTATTTATTCCACCATTTTGTGTACATTTTTTGACTGCAACAGCAAACTGAGAAGAGATTTTTATTGAGGTGCCCACTGTGACACCCAGATCTCTTTTCCCGAGGGACTATCGTAAAATTCGAATTTAGTAAACTGCATGAGTAGTGCAAGCTATTCCTTTCAATGCATATTCAATGGAATTATTTAAGAGTAGGTTAGATAAATGTCTATCAGGGATGGTCTAGACAGTATTTGGTCTTGCCACAAGCACAGGGAACTGGACTCAATGACCTCTCAAGGTCCCTTCCAGTCCTAGAATCTATGAACCTATGAATTTGTCAACACTGAATTTCACCTGCCATCATGCTACACTTTTGCCAAGCCTTGTTAGCTTCCCTTGATGTGCCTCGGTCTTATCTAGTCTCGATTAGCCTAATTATTTTTTGTCATTTGTAAATTTGAATCCTGACTACTCCCATCCTTTTCCAGGTCATTCATAAATAAATTAAACACCAGTAAGTAAGTAAGGAACCTTGGGATATTCCACTGTTAACATTTTACCATATTGAAAGTTGATCATTTATCCCTACTCTTTGTCTCTTAGGTCCTGATCTTACACAACTGAAGGCAATGGAGGGGCAGAGTCTCAGCTGCTGTAAATTGTCATAGCTCCATTAAAGTCAATTTATACCAGCTGAGGATATACTCCTGCAAGTTTTGTCTTTGACTCTAGTGAGACAAGGATCAGGCTTTCAGACAGTTCCTAATATATATGAGCACTTTGCCTCTCACTCAGAGAGACTTGTGAGCTAAGTTCCCTGTAAGCTGTGTGGTTGCACAACAGCCTATTTAGAGCTGTGCAGGCATTCAGGGACCCTGCCAGGGGACCTCCCACAGCTGGGGACCGTCCAGGGGAGGGGCACCCCTCCCTCTGCCCCAATCTAGCCTGGCGGCCCCGGCTGCAGCTGGGATGGCGTGGACCCAGGCATGGCTGGAGTGGCCCAGCCTGGCCAAGAACCAGGACGTCCGAGGCAGCACCTACCCAGATATGGCCAGAGCATCTCAGCCCAGCCCGGCCCCAGGCACAGCCAGAGGGGCCGGGCCCAGCCCAGCCCAGCCCAGCCCCGGGTGCTACTGGGGCACCCTTCCCCCGGCCCAAACCCAGTCCCAGCCCAGACCTGCTGGGGCCAGAGAAGGGGCACCTATCCTACAGCCCCAGCGTCAGAGCTGTCATGGCGGGGAGAGGAGCCTCTTCCCCCCAGCCCAGGGTGCTGCTGTGCGGAGTCCTCTCTCCCTGCCATAGCCCCAGAGTACCCTCCTATACCCCAAATCCCTCATCTCTGGCCCCACTCCAGAGCCCACACCCCCAGCAGGAGCCCTCACCCCTGCACCCAACCCTCTGCCCCAGCCCTGAGCCCCTCATCCTTGGCCCCAACCCAGAGACCACACCCCCATCCAGAGCTGTCACACATCACCTCCATATTGGTGCATATAACAAAATTCATTCTGCACATGGGTGGAAAAAATTAGAGGGAAGGCTGCTTGTGAGGGACTTTATCAAAAGTGTTTCGGAAACCAAATAAACTGTCAGCCAATTCTCCTTTACCTATTATTTTTAACATTTTTATAGAATTCTAATAGATTAATGTTTCATTGAAGAAGCTATGTTGGCTTACTCTATCTATCTTGTTCACCTAAGTGTTTTAAAATACTATTTTAAATTATTATATCAACCAATCTGTCTGTTGCTCAAGTAAAGCTTACTCGTATTCTCAGATCTCCCCTAGTCCATTCAAAAGAGCAGCTGATTTTAATGATTGCATTTGTTTTGCCTACCAGACTAGCCATTTCATTTTTAACTTCTTTCATATCTCTTGGATGGATACCATCTGGTCCCGGTAATTTGTTTCTTCTTAAAGTATCAGTCTGTTCTGCCACCACAGTCCAGATCATCAAAGGTATTTAGGCATCTAACTCCCATTGCGGATCTAGTCCCACATCTATAGCTATATCCATCTGTGACAGTTCCTCATCTTTATTACCAAAAATAGGCATCTAACATTCCAAACATCCACTGGGTAAAAGATTGATGCATAGAAATAATTTAGCTTCTCTGTAATGTCCTTATCCTCAGTGTTCAAGGTCTATCAGTTTTCCAGGATTTTGTGTCAGTGTGACTGGGAGTAAAGTTTATTATTAAACATATAATTCCTTAAAGACCTCTAAACGTGGAAAGTCATAATAAAGGCAAAAGCAGGAAGACACATTTCTGCACAATGGTATAAGAAACTAGTAATGTGCTGTAACCCATTGCAATGTGATTTCTTGGCAGTAGATGCTCTTTCTGAGTCCACACTATTTCTAGGTCTTTAAGAATTGAACTAGCAATCTATGGTAGCCCTTGATAGCTAAGGTTATTAAATGGCTTCCATTATAATGTCCTGTTTTCACATGCTCATTACTTTCACAAACATTCATGCTGGAAAAAATTCCATACTTGATCTTTGCGTGAAGGTGAACATTTTTGGAAAGAGAACAAAATCCTTTCAGCTGTTTTGGATTCAGTCAGGATAAGAAAACACATTTTTCCTGTTTTAAAAACATTTTTCAGGAAGGACTACAGCAAAAATGGCTGAAGTTTGAAACCTTAAGCTTGTCTTGCACAATGTCCTCTTTGAGGACAAGTACCTTTGCTTGGCTTGAAAAATTAATTATTTTGATTTAGCCAATTTATGAGCATTTAAAACTCTAAACTGAGCATATGTAACAGAGACTTTCCTTAAATCTGAAGGTGCACACATAGGGCTAAATCCTGAGACCTATATAGGCCATCTCCTCTACTTTCCAGGAGAAGATTAGCACACCAGAGCAATCCTCAGCAAGTTGAATAACAGCTTAGAAGAGAGCTTGAAACGGCAACTGAGTTACTCCACAGTTATGGCACATGAAGGCCCAGAAGAGTTTATTTGCATGAGCTCCTCTCCATCATAGCTTGAACAACCTCACTTCCATCTTTTCTCTACACAGATGCCAAAGAGGTTACTCCTGGCCTGTGTACCAAGAGCCTCTTTTTTGCTACCAGTGAGGGGAGAATTGGACCTGGTGGTAGTAGACAGGCCTGCTCCCCAAACAGGGATTGTAAGGGGTTTGTATGTGCTGATGTAATAGGCTGTTAATAGATTCTACTTTCTTGAAGAGCCCCGGGGCAGCTCTTCAGACCCTGCAGGCTCCTGTTACTCAAAGCCGGAAGCATTCTGATTATACAGAATACTAATGGCATCAATATGACCAATGGAGCATCAAACATCCCAGTGCTACAACCCCATCCACAGTTTGCATGGTTGCTTTGGCAAGGAGGCTTCCTTTGAAAAGGTGCATGATTAGTGATCAGATCACCAATTTTATGTAAAGTACAGATTCATTTAGATTTTCTATCTAAATAAGTTTTTAGCTGTGGAGTTACTTATGTTCTGTGTCACTGCTGGCAAAAAACAACAGACGGTGCTTTTAACCAGCGATAAACCCAAACAACACATTGTTAGACATGTTTACATTTGGATGCCACAATTTGACCCTCTTTAACTAAAACTGGTTCTAGGATAATAATTATACAGTTCCATATATTTTAAACTGGATCATGACCTTTTTTCACTTCAACTGATTTATCTCTAAAAGGACAGATTCTCATTTTCACTCAGGTTGCTTTCCACTGCTCTGACAGCGTAAAGTGGCCTGAGTGCAAATGAGAATCAGGCCCATAAGTATTTCTGTAATTACAGACATGAAACTATCTTTTCCTTAAAATACATTTTTTTTAATAATCAACTGACCATTTTTGGAGAGTATTTTTTAATATCAAAGTTGTCATATTTCTGGTATGCATGATGTAAAAGTTACTAACTGAAAGCAGTTGTTTAACTACAGTTCTAGCTAAAATAAGCTACAGTAAACTTCTTTTGTATGGAAATATATCTTTTCATATTTCATCAGTTATAACTTACATAATCTGTTTAAGATACAAATACAGGAATTGGTAACATACAAATATCTTATACTGCCACTGTGAAGAAACTCTGGGAATAAAGAATCTATATTACAATATTAGGCAGTAAGAGTTATATTGATCTTCGTACCAATGTGGTGTTTCCATTGTTTCTCGAAGTGCTCTCATGATAGCTATGCTGCACTGCTTAGCAATTTTCTCTTTTGAATCAGAAATCTACAGTGTAGTGGGAATATCTAACATTGCTCTTTTTTCTCATGACTGACTCCTAAGGTTTCCCATTGCTACTCCCACTAATATCATAGGCAACCATTTTCAGCATGAAAGGAAGTGGAGAAATGTAAATGTACACAATACATATAAAGTATTCTGGATCCTCTCCACTTAAAAAGACACCATGCTGGAACCTTGAAGTGGGCTCCCCTTGTAAGTGAGAGACTTTTTTCCATTAAGTGCTTAAGACTGCTATTGTACTAACCTTGCCTCCTACTTAGCATTATGAAATAAACAAGTCAATACTGGGGGAAAGTGCCAGTTCATCTCCCAGAGATAGGGAGGCCTGGCACCAGCCTTAATACACATTAGAAAAACTCAAAGTGCCAGGAAATCTTGGGATCACCTGGCATTTGCACAATGTTCAAATTTATTGTGCGATTTCCCACATACACACACACACCTGCCCTGGTCTTCACCCGGTGGCTGAGTGAGGTGAAATGAGCTTTGCTGTTTGCAGTTCTACAACCATTACATTATTAATGCCTGGGACACTTCTCCCAACAGAGGTTCATTGCCACAGTTCACAAGAGCACTGTCTGGCGAAATTACTCTTTAGTGTGAAGTCCCAATAGCTCCTACTCTAGCCCTAATGGGGCAAAGTTAAAAAGTCATACAAGGCTGTCCCTTATAAACAGGTAGGGAGAGAGGGAGGTGTGTGTGTGTGTGTGTGTGTGTGTGTGTGTGTGTGTGTGTGTGTGTGTGTGTGTGTGTGTGTGTGTGTGTGTGTGTGTGTTGAGCGAGAGAGACACTCATTCTGATCTTCATGTACACACAGCTGTCTGAAAGGTGTGGGGCTCCATAGGAAGGAAAACCTGGGCTTGGCAAATAGTGAAAACAAGAGAAGCTCCCTCAGCTGCTGGAAAAAAATAAAGTTAGTGAGAAAATGGATGGTTATCTATTTGGGCTTTAACCCAAATTTCTACTTAAGGCTTTTTTGTTTTGGTTTGGTTTTCATTTAAAATGGAAAATGTGAAAGTGCACGGAAAAAGCCCCAGATTTATTCTCTGTTTTTGGCCAAAATATTTTCATAAAATGAAAACTTGCAGATCTGGAATCAATTTTAACATCACAGAACCAAATTCTGAAAAGGAGCACAGACTGTAAAATGAACATGCCATTTTCCACAAGTGCTTGTGTGCATGCGAGCACTGATTTATGTGAACTCTATTTACGTGTGCAAAATAATGCAGTCATCTAATAAGGATGTAAAAAAAATCCTGCCCATTTTTGCATATAAATGCCCTAGTCATGGAAAATCACACACATGCATTTAAGTGCAAGAGACTGAGTCTGCAGTTTGAGAAGCTGCTTTTGAAACTTTGGTCATAAAATATAAACACAATTTAGAAAAAGTAGTCTAATGCTCTTTCACTGACATGTAACTATTTGGCTCACTGACAATGAGCCATACAAGAAAATCATTCCAATAATGTAGCAGTTCTGGATTGGTCTGTCTCTCTTCACACAGATGTCACTGTGCTGACAGATGGCAGATACAGCATGTGATACTACTAAGTTGGACTTGGGGAAGGGAGTAAGATGGGACCATAAAACTGACATGTTTAAGAGAGCTTCAGCAATTTGTTTTGAACATGTATTTTTCCAAGATCATGACTTCATTACCATTTGCCTGTTGATTCACATTAAAGGTAAAATCAGGCCACCAAGCTGCCTGAAAAAATTACAATTCCACCAAGCTGGTTGGAACAGTTGAAGCTATTAAGGGGATGTTCAGAATAAAATCATTGCATCATGGGCTTGAGTTATCTTTACATACATCAGCCCAAGCAGAAGGAAGGAAGGACTGTATTTTTTCATATCACTTTAATTAAACTCTCTGTACATTCACCTGTGTTTAGATGACTTCCATGGATTACCACGAAATGATTTGTTCAGATAAACCTCACACCATTCCACTGCAACAATGAAGAAGTTTAATACTGGAGAGTAGTTTGAACCAAAACCCCATATCTGAGCAGTATAAAACTCTGGGAGAGGTGGGAGAGGTTCAAAATCTGGATGTTTGGCCTCAGATCTGTCTATAGTTACAATTATATTGCTACCCCTGTTCGACTGAAGTGCTGGCTAAGATTTGGGCTCTAGCAGGTTGTTTTCCATTAGGAGGAGAAACTGATGATGGAGTAAGGTATTTCTTTGATGCAATCCTGCATATATACAAAACATCTATTAAGTCCTGTTTCCCTGAACACACTAGGAATCAGACAGCAGAAGATAGTTTATTTGGTCACAGATGGAAGCTTCTCCCAGCCAGCCCTTTACCTAGAAGTTCTCTCTCTTAGCTTTCTCTCAGGGTCATGCTATCAAGGTTTCTTTGTTCCCTTTCTGTGTGCTTTTGTGGTATTTCTCCCCTTGTAGCACACACACACACACGCACACACACACACACACACACACAATCAATCAAATCAATCCCCCATCCCTGCACTCACATTCAGCCCCCAGTAAAACTCTTCCACCAACATAGTTCAGAATCTTGAGTGGCCTCACATGTTTTGGATGGTGGCTCCTAATGTTTCAGCTATCTCTAAACAAACAAATGTTCTCTCATTTAGCTTGAATGGAAGGTGTCTGTTATGGCTGTCAGCTTCAGTGAAGTTTCTCCCAACCCCCAAAATAACAAATCACTTGAGCTTTATGGCAAACTGGTTTTAAAAAAAAACTAGTCTGTGCGTTTCCGTATAACTCAGGATACTGGTTTTGTGAAAATGACTCCTTATGTGAAAAAAATTAGGGTTGGTGCTGCTATGGAATTCCAGCACATAATATACCCTTCCAGAATGGACAATGGTCATTAACTTGCCTTTTAATTTTGAGCCTAGTCCTGCGCTCCCATCAAATCGCATGGCAAAACTTCCATTGAATTCAATGGGAACAAGATCGGGGCCTTCATTAAGAACTTATCCAAGACAAATGCAGCTAGTAGCCAAAATTTCTCCAATACCTGTTGTTAGCTCTCCTTGATCACCCAGTATTAGACTTATGTACTAGTAGCACCCAGCAGCACTGAAGGTACTCACTCTCTTTTTAAACAAGGATTTAGGTACCCCACTGTAGGACCCAAATGTGAACATTTTGGCCTGAGTATAACCTCTAAATATCCGAGTTATGCCTCTCCTGCCTCACTAATCTCACATTATACAGTTCTTGCAAATCTGTAGGTAAAGTAAAACTTGAAGAAAAAAGCTTTTATAATTGCTGAAATGGAAAAGAGAAAGAAAATCCAAACTATTATATTAACTGTGAAACTGAAATGGCAAAAGAGTAACAGAATGTGAGATGAAAATTTACAACTGATGACTCCAATCCCTCAATGAAATATGGCATTGCACACCCCAGAACTCATATGCAACCCTATTGAAAGGGAACCATATGGGAGGGGTCCAGCGGAGGTGGATCAGGGCCGAGATTTTCATATTTTCTTTTGTTCTCAGCCTTTGGTCCCAGTGAGCCATGACATGGCTAAGGCAGTATAGGAGATTAAGTATTTGTACACAGATACTATACTAGTGCGGATGAGATTGGACCTTAATTTAGATATGAAAGTATGGTTTGAGTAATACTTGCCAGCTACCATATTCATTTAATCATTGTACCCCTAACTAGATTTCACATTCGCATTTAATTTAAAGATTATTTTTGTCATCTTTGTAGAAAATATCTGTTCAGAGATGAACATGCTGCATTCACATGTACTGTACCACATCCAGAAATACACAGAGCAGCAAAACACAAAAAGATGGTACAACCCGTACAAATAATAGAACTGTCCCAATGAATCACCAGGACAGCACTTCAGAAGCGTTCACATTGAGACCCGGCAAATTCTCTGAATCTGCGAATCCTGCTAAAACTCCTACTATTACAATAGAACCAAAAAGATACATCTATATCTGCAAACCAACTCAGTCATCAGAATAACCAAGGCCACTGGTCCTAAAGGTCGATGCAGTTGTCAGTGTCATTCAGAAGAATCCTGATCAGGGCCAGCACTGACAATAAGATCAGCAAATATCAAAGGGCTCTCGAGTGCAAAATAGGATCGTATAAAAATGTGTGCTGACAACAACAATGCCTCCAGGACACACACAGAAGGATTAACAACTTCTGCCCTCAGATAGTCGGGATGAACTTGACGATCAGAAGACCACACGAACAATACAGTAGTGCTATTTTCATCAAACCTGATCTTGCCATCAACACAACATCCATGACTGATAATAGTTACATTGAAGTCCTGGTTGTAGACATTGGTGGCATTGCCATTCTGTCTGTCTACAAACCTTCTGCAAACAATTCACATTCGCTAGCCCACATAACTCAAACATGACAAAATGTGAGTGACCAACGGTGACTTTAACAGTCACTGCATCAAATGGGGCTAGAGCATAATTGATTAAAATGAGAAAAAGTTGAATCATGGGCAGATGCAAACCATGCAAGCTTTATTCATGACCCCAAGCTCTCCAGTGCTTTCAACAGCTGCAGATGGAA